>NC_141691.1:1954324577-1954950577 GCF_964263255.1 Lissotriton vulgaris
CTGCCGGCTAAAGCGGCGATAATGGGCTTGATAATATGCCCTTGTGAATTCCAATAGATGCCCAGGTTCACACCAGAATCTGGGCTTCTATGGGAATTCACAAGGGCATATTATCAAGCCCATTATCGCCGCTTTAGCGGCAGTTTCCTGCCGATGAAAGCGTCGATAGTTTTAACAACGTTTCTTGATAATATGCCCCCTAGACCATAACACAAATATGACAGCGAGAGAACCTAGACCACAACACAAACCGACAGTTACAGATTACTAAGGTTTTCAGTCTTCGGAAAAAATACATAAGTTGCATGTAATACACGTGCGTGCAGCAATGCTGCATTGACAGCCCCACAACACAACGAAACAAAGATGCCTACAAAGTGACATTTCAAAAGCTGCAATAAGAAATGATAGGCGATTTGCACATCAAAGCATTATTTTACGTTGCCATCAGCCACCAGTGGTCTTCTCAAAGGCGAGCGTTGCTCAATTTCTGGAATGATTACTCTAATGGAGCCCTGTCAAGTGCACCTCACCGCCTGGCTTCGCATTACGCGCTGATGTCTGCTCAAACGTCCCGCGCGAGGCTGCCTTGCGTCCCGCGGGCAGGCGCGCGCCCTGGCAGATCACAGCAGAGAGAGAGTGCTTACCGGCTCTGGTAGAGGCTGCTCGGCTGCGGCTCCCAGGCTCGCTCCCAGACCCCTGAATCAAGTGACAGGCATGTACTTCCCAGCGCTCGGCCCCTCGGACTCATACACGAAGCAGACCTCTGGGTTTACTCTCCAGCTGACGTCACGCCTCTCCCCAGCAGCCCCAGCCCGGCCTGGTGAGGGGCAGGCCCCGAGGGGAGGGGGGAAGCGAACACGGGGGCGCTCCTTAAATGTCACTCCATAGCTCCCTGCAAATTGATGGCGAGCCTCTGAGTGGGGAGCACCGGGGCTGGCAGAGGGACCCAGAGAGCCCTCCCTACATGAGTGAGTAAGGGGGAGTAGACACAAATAAAGACCGAAGTGAGGTGCACAACAACAACATTGGGCTGATGGTACATCAAATCACAACCAAGTCGGCGGAGTGGTCGCCCTAGCCTTGTGCAGATGGGTTGCGGAGTGGTCGCCCTAGCCTTGTGCAGATGGGTTGCGGGTACCAGGGCTGGACTGGCCATGTGGGACACGGAATAAACCCCTGATCAGCTGGGGACTGCTGGGTGGGGGGCGTGGGGGAGCTTTTTTTAACTGGTAGATTGGTAAAACGTCATCCAGGTTCCAGCCTACAGAACAGCCCTGGGGAAACACGAGTTATTTTCCTTTGGACATGAATAACATTTGCACCCACCCAAGACCTCCTGGAGAAGGCTGGACGTTAAGGGCTGATGGGGCACATTTCTAGGATGCTGTTAGCTCTCGGTTCACCACTGGCAGACATGATGCTGACTCTCTGTTTAAGTGGTGAAGAGGGTTGTGGACACAGTGGCCTCAGATGATGGTGAGGTGTGGCAGGGTGCGAGCGGAACATGTGCAAACAACCTGGACACCTCCACCTGATTTCTTCAACTAAATGGGTTCTGCTGTTCTTGGGCTGACGCTGTCACTCCTGCTTCATGCAATGATGCTCCATAAGGTCTCGATGGCATCGCAGAGCTGAACTGTTCGTTAGCGTATGTCAGGCGGCTCCTCCTGTCATAAACCACGCAGCTAGGCCATCTCTGTGGGCGTGGCAACCAATCTTACCAGTCTCGTGGCACCATTCCATGTGAGACACCTCTGGTCCTTTATGTACTTATCACCAAAAGCACTTTGCTTTCTGGTAGCTGCACTGGGAAGATTTGAAATACAAGGCTCAGCATGCAGAGTGCAGCTGGCTAAAACACCTGGACTGGCTGAAGGTGTGACACATGACATGGAGCCGCTCTGCAGACATCCCATAGACTGGAGTAGGGTTTACCCAGAGCTTTAAACAGGAAGGTACTGTCGCGGCTGTGTACTTGCACTTCTTTAATGTGCAAAGAAGAGTCCCTGCACTTCTCTGCATTCTACAATACACTGAATGGGAGAATATGGCACATTTCAGGAGTACACAGGTACACTGGATAGTGAGAACCAATTCAATTTCAAAGCTTTATTCGACTTTTAGTCATAAAAGCAACCTCCTAAACATCATACAATAAATACTTAAAATACTACATTAAAAAACATGTTAAACAGCAAAAATCGAAAAGCTAGTAATACTATAAAATGTATACATACAATTTTATAAAATTCCATGTAAAAATGTTAAAAATGGACAAGGAAGATTATACAGGCAGTTAATAAATCTTATTATTCAATAGGCCTTGAAGCACAAGATCTTATTACCCACGCCCATGCAAGGAATTTTGCTACGCCTATTACCAATGGTGTTGAGGTGTCAGACATTAAAATTCTTAGGGCCTGTGAGCAACAGCGAGTACCCAAATTCCTACAGGTTGGTTTTAACCACTTTCGACGCGGAATCACATATTCTGTAATCAGTGAGAAATAACTCTTACATTGTGAAACCTCACTTGGTTAATTCAGTCTTCCAGCAGATGTCTGTCTGTGTTAGAATTTCTGTAGTTCCTTTCAAAAGAATGGGTTTGCTGCGTATCCTTCAGCAAAGTCACGCTTGAGGCTTAACCCGCACAGGTTTGCCACCGCGGTTAGCCTTCTGATTCCCCTGTATGCCCTAAGCCATGACCCATCAGACTGGCATCACCCGCGGCTTCAGACAGTGCAAATCTGCGGTATTAAAAGGATTGAAAAATTGAGGTGAAAATAATGAGAAAAGTTACTGGGAAGAGAGACCACTGAGGTGGCACACAGGCAGTTGGCGCCTCCCTCTAGGCTAGGGTTATATTGCCCACGCACCTACATTTGCAGTATGGTGCTAGTATCTGGGTAAATGCTTTTCGTGATGGTCACGGAGCCACAACTCCAGAGTCAATGGGGGACTGTTCACAATACTTAGAGTTGGACTTGGACAGAAAATTGGCCTGCACACCAAAATAAAAGTGGGCCCCATTAGCGCATCAGAAAGATAAAAAAGTGGCCCACATTTGCAAATCAGGGCAGTTTTCAACTCGTAAAGTAACACAATATATGGGAGACTACGTGCATTCGTGCTTGCTGCAGGCAATATTTGTTGTAATATCCGAGAAATCAACAGTAAAAAGCAGTCCAACAGAACATAGAATAGGCCGACATCCGGCCAAAATGCCAGGCCATGCCCTGATCTGTGAGACCAGTCCTATAGGCCAGTCCGACCCGGACTGTACATTGCTCCCGAGCTAACAGGTGTTACAGAAGGTGCTGCACAAATGCCTATGACCCCTATAGAAGTAACAAAATGGCTGGCAAATAGAAAAAGCCCAAAAACAGGCTGCACTTTGAAGGGGGGGGAGAGATTCCCTTGTAGGCGGGCGCAGTGAGTGACTGCACACACCTGCAGGTGGGGGATCTTGGGGGGAGGTGCGTTAAAAGGACCGCCTTTCTCCCCTCCACAGGACTGCCTTTAGGAAGAGCACTGAAAGCGTGCCATCTTTTTGGGGAGCACTTTTAGTGCGCCTCTTAAGTGCGTGTTTGCCTCTGCACCCCCATCCATAAAATGGCAAGGTCGAGAGGCAAAGTGATTCCCTAGCCCCATGCAAATGACAGAATGCCCTCTTAAGATAGCGCTAGCGCTACACATGCACAAGCGCTCTCAGTATTAGAGAAGGGGACAAACTGCGTCTGCAGCCCCTTCAGTGATATCATTGTGCCCTGGGGGCACACAAAGCAGGCACACACGCCTGTTGCACTCACAGGATACCAATCCCGACTCACCCATCCACAATAAGACACAAATTCAACAACCACATAATGGCAGAAAAAGAAAACACGTTGCCACCTAAACATGGCTTGCATATGCTTGCAATATAAAAAATAATATTTAATATAGCACAGGGCGACTATTTTACAATGGCATTGTAAATAGTGCATTGTTGTTTTAAAGTTACAACATAGCTGCCACATTTAGAATCAATGTTTTTGCATCTAGGAGCAGTGCAAACAATGATTTACTCTGTGTAATACCATTCCAAAATGGCAATTCAGCAAACTTTGCAGTGGGCGACCCTCTCAAATACTGAAGTGTATAGTAGTTCACTGTTATACTGATCCAGTGTGGCCAACATAATACTTTCAAACATTATGGCCATCTTCGAACAATAAAACAATGATACACCATGGGCAATACCATTTGAAGATGCCCACCCAGTTTAGAAATACAGGCTGCAAAGGAGGCAGCACACTGCAGATGAAATGAACAGGAAGCGAGTGGCTGGCAGGACTGTTTAAAGAGCTACATGTCACAAGAAAATGAAGGAAAAAATGAAAAGGGACCTCTGAAAGGAAAATTGAATTTTTACATGGGCGTGTAGCCACAGGTTGTCACACCTCTAGGGTGGGCTACCAAGCACAAACTCCGGATGTCTAAGGAAATGTACAGACATGAGATTGGACAGAATATTGCACCCTGGAATTGCTAGATGACATCACAGGGAGGGTATATCCTCTTAGCCCATGGGCAATTGCTTACATCATCCCTGGCACTCTCTGGCGCTCTGTGAGAAATTGGATTTTTGGTAGGCTTATCTTATCTTATCTTAGGTGCAATTTGTAAAGCGCACTGATGCCGAAGCTTCCTGGCGCCGATAGACAGAATGGGTGAGGAGGGAGCATAAGTGGCGGAGTTGTAGCTAAGGGGAGGGAAAAGGTGAGTTTTTAACAATTTTCTGAAGTTCAGAAGGGAAGAGGAGGATTTGATTGAAAGAGGAAGGAGATTCCAAAGCACGGGAGCTAGGTAAGAGAAACGGCGACCGCCGAATTTCTTGTTTTTGTTTTTAGGAGTGACTAACAGATCACGCTGGGCTGATCGGAGGTTACGCATTGGACAGTGAGGACGGATGAGAGATTTGAGGAACGCGGGGCCAGAGCAGTGAAGGGCTTTGAAAGTGAGGCATGCCACCTTGAAGGCAGCCCTTTGGTCTATTGGGAGCCAGTGAAGGCTGTGGAGCAAAGGCTTGGCTGATTGCCATCTGGGGGTTCCATGAATCAAGCGGGCCGCTTGATTCTGGACAACTTGGAGGCGATGTAACAGGAATTGTGGAAGACCGTGGTAAATGGAGTTAGAGAAGTCCAGACGGGAGAGCACAAGTGAGATGGCAGTTTGGGTAAGTGCCGCGGGGGGAAGAAGGTGGTGGACTTTGCGGATCCTCTGAAGTTGGTACATGCAGGATGAGACTACCGCTCCAACTTGGGCTTTGAGGGAGAGTTCAGCGTCAATGATTACACCCAAACTCTTTACTGTTTTTGCTGGGACAGGGGGAGAGCCAAGCTCCGGAGGCCAGAACTGCGGGCCCCATTGGGCATGACTGAGTCCAGGGAGAAGGAGCTCAGTTTTACCGGGGTTCAACTTCAATTGGTTCTGGTTCATTCAGAGTTGGATATGAATCATGGCTGTGTGGAACGTATTAATGGCATGTGGTGAATTGAGTGAGAGGATGATTTGTAAGTCGTCGGCGTAATTATAGACGATGATGTCCCATTTCAGAAGAGATTGAATCAGTGGCCGGAGGTATAGATTAAATAGAAGCGGGGAAAGGGAGGAGCCCTGGGGGACTCCGCAAGACGTGGGTTTTTTTTTGGCAGTGTATGGACCCAGGCGGACCGCCTGTGTTCTTCCAGTGAGGAAGGACCTGACCCACTCAAGAGCAGTGCCCTGGATGCCTGCCTGCTCGACACGGTGGAGAAGGATGTTATTATCCACCGTGTCGAACGCGGCCGACAAGTCCAGGAGGACGAGGGCTTGGGGGAGCCCCGCGTCCCCGTTGCTCCTGAGTGTGTCAAGGACTGCCAGGATGATGGCCTCTGTAGAGTGGGCGGGTCTGAAGCCGGCCTGATTAGGCTCAAGATGACAGGAAGATTCAATAAAGTTTGACAGGCACCGGGTGACATGGGCCTCTATTAGTTTAGAGAAGTATGGAAGGAGGGAGATGGGGCGATAATTCGACGGCTCTGCAGTGTCGGCGCCGGGTTTTTTGAGGAGGGGCACTAGGATAGCCTCCTTGAAAGAAGTGGGAAAGATGCCACTGCTAAGAGATCTGTTAAGTAAATGTAAGATACAATCTGGCAGGTTGAGGCATATACTCCGCAGGACAGACGATGGACAACAGTCGTTCGGGGAGCCAGATTTCACGCGGGTGGCAAGTTCCGCTAGGGAGGTAGGATCTAGAGCAGGGAAGGTAGTAAAAGTCGAGGAGTTATTAGAGGAGATATTCGGTGAAGGTGACTGGGGAAGGGGGGGATAGACTTTTTAATTTTTGTAATCTTTTCCAAGAAAAAAGAGTTGAGGGTGTCGCAAGCCTCCTGGGTGGGGGTCTGAGCTGGGAGGGCATGTGCTGAAGCCAGGCAGAACCCCCCACTCTAGTCAGGATAAGGGAGTTATACTCCTAAAATAACCCCTGCTCACCCCCTTGGTAGCTTGGCACGAGCAGTCAGGCTTATATTAGAGGCAGTGTGTGAAGCATTTGCACATAACCAACAGTAATACTGTGTAAGCACTACAAAAAGACACCACAGCAGTTTAGAAAAATATCCAATATTTTATATACTTAAGACAAGACCAAAAATGATTAAAAAATCCACAACACAGTACTTTGAAATCTTCAGTTATAAGAATAACCTTGAAAAACAGTTCCTTGAAGTCGATAGCTCCATCCGGGGCTATCATGGCGTTGTGAACAAACAAATCCAAACAGTTCTGGCTGACCGTGGCGTCGCGGGCCAGCTACGGTGTTGGGAACACCCGCAAATAGTACCTTTTAAAAATGCAAGGTGTCGGCGACCTCTCGTTGAGCTTCCGAAAGCAGGGCATCCGCAGGGGTCGGTTCCGGAGGTCAGTGCAGGAGTCGTCGGGGCCCTCAAAGTTACAGGCGTTGCAGATCGAACTCCTCTCAGTTGAAGTGAGGAGCGCAGGCATCGGCAGGAGTTGGGTGCTGTGGGGCGAAGCGCAGCATGCAGTGCCCTCAGGTCACGGTGTGAGCAGCGGCTCGGTGGTGGCATCAGATGGCATCGTCAGTGAGACCAGGGTCGCGGTGCGAAGTGAATGCGGTGCTCATCGCGGTGCAAGCAGTGGCGCCGGCATCGGTAGGACAAGGCTGCGGTGCGGGATGAGGGCGGTGCATCGTGTGACTTTACGATTGTTGCCCTCGAACCAGCGGTGTCGTCGAGGAGGCCAAGGCGTCATCGTGAAACTAGGTGGTACGGAGTGCGGTGCACACTGGTCATGGTGCGAGCAGCGGCTCATGGCAGCGTCAGCAGGCATCGTCGGTGAGACCAGGGTCACGGTGCAGAATTGCGGCGGTGCCCTCTACGGTGCCTTCAGGACACAGAGGACGGCAGCGGTGTCGTAGACAGCATCGGGTTGCTTTTTTCCCTCTGTTGCAGCACAAAACACACAGTCCACAGTGCTGCAGGCAGAAGAGCTTGAAGTCTTTGCTGTTCCTGAGACTTCTTGAACAGGGGGCAAGCTCTAACTCAAGCCTTTGGAGAAACTCACAAAAGTAGATTGCAGAAAGTTCAATCCGTCCTTTCACTGCCTGAGACAGAAGCAGCCACTGCAGGCCAACACAGCAAAGCAAAACCAAAGGGGATGATGGACGGAGTGTTGAACATTGCAAGCTCTCACCCCCAGTCAACTGATCTGGGTTTAATCCATCATCATTCTTTAGCTCACTCCGCCACCCCAGTTCAGATATGGCTATATGCAAATCAGTCTGACCCTGTGCCTCATGGGAACAGTCCAGCCCTGACTGTCACGCCATGTCTTCCCTGGACCGGAAACAAGCATCCTGGGACCGGTTTCTGACTAATCAGCCATCATCAGCCAGGCTAGCTTGAATCCAAGTGACAAAGGGACATTGTTCTGCATTCTGTCAATCAATTGTTCTTTTTACATTTGTCACCTCGAGTGAAACGGGTATGCTCAGATGTGAGTCCTGTGCTCTCCATGCCACTGGAGTCAAGCTATCCTGGCTGATGAGGGCTGAAAGACCGAAACTGGTCCTAGGATGCTTGTTTCCAGTTCAGGAATGACCTGGCTGGCAGTTCAGGTTGGACTGTTTCCATTAAGCTCAGGGTCAAGAATGATTTGCATATGGCTGGGTCCAAACTGGAATGGCATGGTGAGCAAAGAAACAATGGATTTAGGCCCAGATCTTTGTACTGGGGTGAATGTATGGCATTGTTCTGCATTCTGTCCATCAATTGTTCTTTTTACATTGGCCAACACAGCAAAGCACACAGAAAAGTGGTAGTTCCTCCTCACAGTTTCTCCAGCTCTTCTTCTTGGCAGTCTTCTTGATCCAAAAGATTTCTAAAGTTCAGGGGTCTGGGCCCCAATAATTATATCCCAAAATTATTTGATCTCTTAGGCAGAGAGTGTCTGTGCCCAGCCAGAACCAGTTCTGCCTTCTGTGGTGTGACTTCCAAGCAGGAGGTGGAGACAGCATGGTCAGAGGCAGACCAGGCCCTTTGATGTGCAAGAAAATCTCCTCCCCCTTCCCCAATTGCAGCCCAGGTCTGTTCAGCCCTTTCCTGACCCACCTAGACTACCTGGAGCTGCTCCTGCTCCCCAGTCTTCTGTCATCTACAACCCAGACAGGCAATCCACATTCCAGCAGAGGTACACCAGATGACTGAGCAAGAAAATACCTACTTTCTAAAAGTGGCATTTTCAAACGCAGAATGTAAAAATCACCTTCACTAAAAGATGCATCTTTAGATTCCGAGTTCATGCATAATAAGCTTTATTTTCCTACCTAATTCCCCAGGTCAGTTATGTTTACAAGATGTTATAAACAAACTCCCTATTCTGTCCTATGGGGAACAGGTAGCCTTGCAATAGCGAAAAACAAAATTTGCCGTAATTTTCTAGCAGGACATGCCACACACACCAGGGCATGTCCTACCTTTCACATACACTGCACCCGGCCCACAGGGGTACCTTGGGCTTATCTTAGGGGTGGCTGACATGTAAGAAAAGGGAGGTGAGGGACTGGCAAATGGGTGCACTGGCCAAGTCAACATGGCAGTTACAAACTGTGCGCAGACTCCGCAATGGCTGGTCTGAGTTACCTTTTCAGGGCTACTCATGTGGGTGGCGCAATCAGTGCTGCAGGCCCGCTAGTAGCATTTGATTCACAGGGCGTGGCACACCCAGTGCACTTTACTAAGGATTAGCAAATAAATCAAATATCCAATCATGGAAACACCAATCCTTAACACAATTTACTACAGGAGCACTTGCACTTTACCACTGATCAGCAGTGAGAAAAGTGGCCTTGATCATGAGGCCTGCCCTCTGCAGCTCCTTCAACACTTCACTGAGGTGCTGCAATTGTTCTTCCCAGCTGGAACAGAACACTGCAGTATAATTCAGGTAGGCGGCACTGAAATCCTCCAGCATAGCCAACACCTGGTTGACCAACCCCTGAAAGGTGGCAGGGGCATTCTTCAACCCAAAGGGCATCCCCCAGAACTGGTAATGTCCTTCTGGGGTTAAAATTGCTGACCTCTCCTTGGCCCCATCGGTTAAGGTAATCTGCTAGTACCCAGACGTTAAATCAAACGTGCTGAGAAACTTGGCAGCCCCTAACCGATCAATGAGCTCATCAGCTCTGGGGATGGGGTGTGCATCAGTCCTGGTAGTGCACACAAAACCGCAGTTCTGAGTGGCACCGTGTGAAGCAGCCTTTGGGACCAAGACCACTGGACTGGCCAAAGGACTGTTGGAAGGCTCGATCACCCCTAACACCAACATCTTAGAGACCTCCTCTTTAATGCTGGCCTTGACCCGGTCAGTCAACCTATAAATCTAGTGCTTCACAGGAGGGCTGTCACCGGTGTCCACGTCATGGGTATACCAGTGAGTAACACATGGGGCCAGGGAGAACAGTGGGGCAAACTGTCCCAACAACTGGTGACAGTCACTCTGCTGCTCTGGAGTCAGTGTAGGGGAGAGGATCATACCTTCCACTGACCCATCGTGCTCCTTTGTAGACAGGAGGTAAGGAAGAGGTTCACTCTCCTCTTCCACCCCATCAGCTGTTGCCAAGAGCATGCTCACTTTGGACCTCTCGAAGTGGGGCTTGAGGCGGTTTACGTGGAGGACCCATCAAAGGGTTCCTTGGAGCCCGCAAATTCACCAGGTAGGTGACATCACTTTTGCGCTCCACCAACTCAAATAGCCCAGTCCATTTGTCCTGCAAGCCACAAGTTTCCACGGGACCATGACCCACACTTTTTGCCCAGGTTGAAATTCGACGAGCGTGGCATGCTGGTCATACCACTTCCTCATTTCTTCCTGGCTTGCTTCTAGGTTCGCCTGAGCGAGTTTTCTGAAGTGGGCAGTTTGGTTTCTGAAGGCCAGCTTGTAACTAAACACATCCTGGAGAGTTTTCATGGGAGCTGCCTCCCAGCCTTCCTTAACCAATCTCAGAGGTCCTCTCACATGGTGACCATACAGTAGCTCAAAAGGACTGAACCCAAGAGACTTCTATGGTACCTCCCTGTATGCATGGAGAAGGCACGGCAAGAGTATGTCCCACTTAGTCCTCAGGGGTTCTGTTACACCCTTAATCATGCCCTTCAAGGTCTGGTTGAAAATCTCCATCAAACCTTTACCTTGTGGGTGGTAAGGGGTGGTGAATTTGTAGGTTACATCACACTCCTTCAACAGGGATGTCATAAACTTGGATATGAAATTGGTTCCCCTGTCAGAAACCACCTCTCTGGGGAATCCCACTCAGGAAAAGATCCCCATTAACGCCCGGCCCACCACTGACCGCGTCGTTGTCCTGAGAGGGATTGCCTCTGGGTACCGGGTGGCATGGTCCACCAAGACCAGGATGTACCTGTTGCCCATGGTTGTCTTGGAATCCAGTGGCCCCACAATGTCCATCCCTACCCTTTCAAAGGGCGTTCAAACCACTGGAAAAGGTTAGAGAGGAGCTTTGACCTTCCTCCCACTCTTACCATTTGCCTGGCAAGTTTGGCAAGACCTGCAATGTCTATCTGAGTGCCTTTGCATTTAGGGCCAGAAGAAGTGGGTGACGCGCCTGTCAAAGGTCTTGTCCTGCCCCAAATGTCCTGCCGAAGGCACGTCATGAGCCAGACCCAGTAGGAAGGTCCTGACGCGCTGGGGCACCGCCAGCACATGGGCTAACCAGGGCTCAGTGACCTTAGGCTCACTGTACAGGAGAACATTCTCCCAGTAGGTCCAATTTGAGCCAGACTGATCACCAGCTGCCTGGTCTGCAGCCTGCCGCCGTGGACCCTCTAGAGAAGGGCACTCTTTCTGCTCCTTGCAGAATTCCTCCCTGGTGAGACCCCCTTCTTGCTGCCAATGGGTCAGCTCAGACATGTCCCCCAGTTGGGCTACCTGCTCCCCTGTAGGCACTGGGGCGTCCCCTCAAGGTCCGCCTCCTCCTGGTCCGTGTGAACGTCAGGGGCCGGTTTCCCGTGCCCCTTGCCCTTTCTCTTGGCAGGGATTGGGCCACTGCTTCAGGCTCCAAGTCCTCTTGATCACCCTTTCTGACCACAGTTGACTGAGTTGACACTCTGGCAACCCAAGCATCTCCAAGTGAGACCTGAGTAGGCGTGAGCGCAAAATCCGTTCCGCTCGCCGATTTCGCGGATTTTTGGTAAAGCCGCAATCCGCGAACTCCCGCAAATTTACCGAAAATCCGCGAATCCGCGAGCGGCGGATTTGGGGGGCAAAAGTTCAAGCCTTCAAGCTTGAAGTTGTTGTAGTAACTATTTTAGGATGGCGCCGGCAAGCTGCCAGCGCCATCCTAAAATAGTTACAAAGTTAGCTGCAACAGGAAGCACAGGAAGCACTAATAGATAAAATAAAGCAGGTGCTCGAGCACCTGCTTTATTTGATCTATTAGTGAAGCTAATTTAGTAACTATTTTAGGATGGCGCTGGTAGCTTGCCGGCGCCATCCTAAAATAGTTACAAGAAGATGATGGATAGACAGGTCACTCAAGTGACCCCTGCGCACATCGGTGCGATTGCATAGTAACACACACATGGTCGCTGAAACTAGTTGAAGCTCAAATTCAGTGACTCATTCATCAGCCCAAAAACAATCGTGAGCGTCGTCGAGGCTGGGCAGGTGTGCCTTCTTCCCAAATCTACAGTCGAAAATCAGCTGTGATGCTGGATAGAGGCCTTTGTATCCTTGACTTTCACGAGCGCAATCCTTGTGCTGTTCCTTTGACCAGGAGCTTCTTTCTCTTCATCTGCTGCTCTGATCGGTCTCTGACCATTTATACACACAAGAGGCACTTGAACTCGCACAGATGACCCGCCCCATTGAAAAAATCTGCAAAATCCGCAAATGTGCAGATTTTGCGGATCCGCAAATCCGCAAATTCGCGGATCGTGGATCCGCAAAATCTGCCCACCTCTAGACCTGAGCTCAACATCTTTCCATAAGGACTGCTCCAGGTCGTTACCTAGCAGACAATCTACAAGCATGGAAGGACTCACAACCACCCTTAAGGGGCTTGAGAATCCCCCCCGCTGGAAGGGAATCTGTGCCACCAGACACTGGCGCTCTGAATCGTTCACCGCAATTACTTGGTGGAATGCCCCTGGGACTACCTGCTTCTCAGAGAACAGGTGACACCGGACTGAGGTCACACTGGCTCCAGTATCTCTGAGAGCCTCTACCCTTTTTCCATTGATAGTCACCCAGGTGCTGTATTTCTTTGTGTTAGGGGGAACCAGGTTTCCTTAGACCATCTCACCATCCCCTAGTGAGACGAGTGTCATTTCTGCGCGGTCCCCACCCTCCTGTGGCTACTCCTCCTCCTCAAGCTCCACACTAGCCAATACCTTGGACTGCCCACTGGTGGGTGGCTGTGCCCCCTTAGGGCACTTGGGGTCCCCCTTCATGTGACCTACCTGGTCACATGCAAAACACTTGCGGGGGCCGGTCTCAGCAGGCTTTCCTGACAAGACCCCTTGATTCTTATCTCCTGGAGCATGGGAACCTTTGGGTGTTTAGAGAACTCCTGTGGTTTACCCTTGTCCCCCCCCCACTTTTCTGCTGGGGAACCTACCCACCTTTGGCTGAATCTCCTCCATACGCTTTCATGTGGACCCTGGTACTCACCCAGCGGTCCGCCTCCATAGCAAGCTTCCTGGGGTCAGTCAGCTTACTATCAACTAAGTTCTGGCGCAGATCTGCAAAACATAGACTAGACAAGTGCTCCCATGCAATCAAATTGTAAAGCCCCTGAAAATCTGTCACATTACTGCCCTACACCAAGCCATCCAGTGACCTGCAAAACATATCACCACATTCCAACCAAGTGTTGGCATCCCTGTACTTTTCAGGAGTGAGACCATACTTAGTGAGAAGGGCGTCCTTCATATCTGGATAGGTGAGGTGATACCCCTTATCCAAAGCTATTAAAGTATCCCTTGATTCTTCTGGGATGAGAGGCCACAATCCTGCTCCCCATTTCTCCTCAGGGACCCCATTCATGTGTTTATCACTGCCTCGTAACCCAAAAACCACCTTTGTATGCCATCCCCCTTCTTGAATTCTTTGCCTATATTCTTAGGGATGTGCACAATCCTGTCTGCCTGTCTTGACGGGTTGTTGCCACCATCTGAACTGGCTCTACTCCTCTGATCCAGAACCTTTATCCTGAACTCATACTCTAACATCATCCTTTCTCCTTCATGGCTAACTTAAGCTTCTCCAGTTCTACTGCAACTCTCCTTGTTTCCCGCCTGTCATCCAGCTGTCTTGGGGACAACCCACTGATGCCTAGCCTAGAGGGTTCCCCCCTCCCAAAAGCACATCCACCCTAGGAATAGAGTCCTCCGCCTCTCCATTGAGATCACCAGACTGCTCGCTGGCATGTCTGGCTGCTACCCAGGCCCTCAGCGCCTTTTGATGCTCCTCCTTCCTTGTGAGGCCTCTGACTTGGACTTTTAGGTTTTTGCAAATTGATTTCAATTCCCTAACATTGTAGGATTCCAACCTATCCTCCTCAAAGGCAATTTCCAGGGATGCAACAGATGATGCTCTTGATTAAGGCATGGTGAAGTAGCGAGTTGATGATTTTCAGCTGCTTCTGTGGGATTGAATCTTGCCATTGCCCAGGATACAGATTTTGACAATGAGATGATTTTCAACTTCTTCTGTTGGATAGAATGTTGCCATTGCCCAGGATTCAGATATGGACAATCCTATTATTTTCAGCAGTATGCGTGGAATAGGAATAGCATGCCACCATTGTATAGGATACGCAATTAGGCAATTATGGTCTTTTCAGCAGCATCTGTAGAGAGAATGTCGCCATTGCCCAGGATTCAGATTTTGACAATTTGATGATTTTCAGCTGCTTCTGTTGGATAGAATGTTTTCTTTGCGCAGGATTTCTATTTGGACAATGTTATTATTTTCATCAGTTTGCGTGGAATAGGAATAGAATATCACCATTGTATACGATTCGGAATTAGACAATGATGTTATTTTCAGCAGCATCTGTTGGAGAGAATATTGCCGTTGCCCAGGATTCAGATTTTGACATTGAGATAAATTTCAGCTGCTTCTGTTGAATAGAATGCTGCCATTGCCCAGGATTCAGATTTGGACAATGCTGTTATTTTCAGCAGTATGTGTGGAATAGGAATAGAATGGCATCATTATATAGGATTCAGAATTAGACAATGATGTTATTTTCAGCAGCATCTGTTGGAGAGAATATTGCTGTTGCCCAGGATTCAGATTTTGACAATGCGATAATTTTCAGCTGCTTTTGTTGGCTAGAACATTGCCACTGCCTAGGTTTCAGATTTTGACATTGAGATAAATTTCAGCTGCTTCTGTTGAATAGAATGCTGCCATTGCCCAGGATTCAGATTTGGACAATGCTGTTATTTTCAGCAGTATGTGCGGAATAGGAATAGAATGGCATCATTATATAGGATTCAAAATTAGACAATGATGTTATTTTCAGCTGCTTCTGTTGGATAGAATCCCGCCATTGCCCTGAATTGAGAATTGGGAGATATCATTTTCAACAGCATCGGTCAGCTGCATCTGTTGGATATAATATTGCAACTGTCCACGATTGGGATTTTCACGAAAAGATGTTGGAAGCAGCAGCAGCAGGCAGTAGCGCTGAGTGTGGGCCCCTTAAACCACGTTCGCCTAGAGTCTCTGCTGACAAGTTAACTGCCTGTACATCACACACACTCTTACTCATACACGGTGCCAGCACATGTTATTGTGAAAGCAGATGTTATATTTTAACAGGGATAAAGGGCAGACATGAGAATAGGGAGGTCTCAGAATAACAGGCAGCTATCATATCATGACATTTTATAGAGGCTTTTCAATAATAGGCTAACATGATGCCATTTAGGCTGATGAAAGATCAGCCTGGCCGCCTGGTTCTGAACAAGCTGGAGGCGCTTCAGTTGGAATACCAGTGTACAATGAGTTGGCGTAATCCAAGTGAGAGATCACTACGGCTAGAGTGACCAAGATCATAGCTTCCCTGCTCAAACATCTACTAATCTTCTTTATTCTACGCAGCTGAAAGAAGCCAGCAAAAACAAATGAGCTGATCTGGACTTTCATGGACAGATCATTACTTATGATGATCCCCAAGCTTTTAGAAGTGGCGGCTGGCACAGGTGGCTTGCCCAATTTCAGGGGTCAGAAGTTGGAATGCCAGGGATTTGCTGGCCCACCCATGAGAATCAGCTCAGTTTTCTCCGGGTTCACCTTCAACTGGTTGTTGTTCATCTAGTCGCTAATGAAGACCATCGTGTCTTTAACATTGGACTCAGACAAGACAGATGAATTAATGTTGGACACCAGTTGAAGGTCATCTGCGTAGTTAAACATTCTAACGTTCCTTTCCCTCAGAGAACGAATTAAAGGAAGAAGATAGAGATTAAAAAGGAGCGGGGAAAGAGAGGAGCCCTTAGAAACCCCACAGGTAATGTCTCTATGACTGAAGGAAAAGTTGGCAAGGCGCACCGCTTGGGACCGGTTGCTCAAAAAAGGAGGAAAGCCATTTTAGTGCCAAGCCCTGAATTCCAGTATTACTGACACGGTCGATCAGAATACCATGATCGACCGTGTCAAAAGCTGCAGAGAGATCCAAATGTATCAGGGCCTGGGTAGTACCTGTGTCTGCCCCTCCTCTACGCTCATCCATGACAGAGAGAATGACCGACTCGGTGGAGTGTGCGGCTCGAAAACCCGCTTGATGTGGATCCAAGATTTGGAAATGTTCGACAAAGGAGCTAAACAGTTAGCTACATGCTCCTTTAGAACTTTTCCCAGAGAGGGCAACAATGAAATAGGGACATAATTACAGAGAGCCGAGGGATCGGCATCCAGTTTTTTCAAGATTGTAATAATTTCTGCCCTTTTAAAAGAATCCGGGACAATGCCATGCTCAAGCGAGTTGTTCAAGAATGAGCGGCGGGTCAGGACATGTGGTAAACGCTTCTCTGAGAATATAGGGAGGACAGCGATCCAAGGGAGAGTCAGAACTGACTTTATTTAGTAGGTTCAGGAAAATCTCCTCTGAAATCAGGGGGATTCGATCAAGACAGTGTTGGCTCAGGACAATATTAGAATCCTGAGTAAGACAAGCCACAGAAGAGAGACTGGCCTTGATGATAGCTATTTTCTCTAGAAAGTATAAATTAACAGAATCACATAGCATCTGTGAGGGAACAGGTTTTGTTGTAACTCTGTCTGGCTTCGAGAGATGGTCGACTATGGAAAAAAATCTATATTTATTTGATGCGTTGACGATTTTTTGAGAGAAATAGTTAGCCTTGGTTTGAGTAATCAAATTTGTATATTCTTCCATCAGGACTAAGTAAGAGGCTTTTTTGTCTGGAAGGTAATGACGGCGCCATCGGCGTTCTGCTTGTCTAAGTTCGAGTTTCTTTCTTTTTAGATCATCCGGTGACCACCGTTGAGCTGACCCTGTTCCCATGAGGCACAGGGTCAGACTGATTTGCATATAGCCATGTCTGAACTGGGGTGGCAGAGTGGGCTAAAGAACGGTGATGGATTAAACCCAGATCTTTTGACTGGGTGTGAGTGTTTGATTGATTCAGTTGCTCCGTCCATCACCACCCCCTTTTGTACTGCTTTTGGCCGCCATAAGTGTGGCAGGGTATGCTCAGACGTGAGTCCCTTGCTCACTTTGCCACTGGATTCAAGCAAGCCGGGCAGAAGACGGCTGGAATGCCAGAAACCGGTCCTTGGAAGCTTGTTTCCGGTCCAGGGAAGACATGGCTCGGCAGTTCGGGCTGGGCTGTTCCCATGAGGCACAGGGTCAGACTGATTTGCATATAGCCATGTCTAAACTGGGGTGGCAGAGTGGGCTAAAGAACGGTGATGGATTAAACTCAGATCTTTTGACTGGGTGTGAGTGTTTGATTGATTCAGATGCTCCGTCCATCACCACCCCCTTTTGTACAGCTTTTGGCCACCATAAGTGTGGCAGGGTATGCTCAGACGTGAGCCCCTTGCTCACTTTGCCACTGGATTCAAGCAAGCCGGGCTAAAGACGGCTGGAATGCCAGAAACCGGTCCTTGGAAGCTTGTTTCCAGTCCAGGGAAGACATGGCTCGGCAGTTCGGGCTGGGCTGTTCCCATGAGGCACAGGGTCAGACTGATTTGCATATAGCCATGTCTGAACTCGGGTGGCAGAGTGGGCTAAAGAACAGTGATGGATTAAACCCAGATCTTTTGACTGGGTGTGAGTGTTTGATTGATTCAGATGCTCCGTCCATCACCACCCCCTTTTGTCCAACTTTCCCTGGAGATCGATTTGCCTGAAGGATGTAGTAACCATCTGGGATTGGTACTAAACTATCCGGCACACAATCATCGGTCAGCCAGGTTTTGGTTAAAAGGAGTAAATTGGGGTTTTTAGATTGTAGAAGTAGGGCGATTTCAACTTGATGTTTCACCATGGAACGGGTATTTAGATAACAGAGTGTCAATTCTGTAGGTTTTTGGCCCATGGGTGGGGGGGGAGAGAGTGGGCAGGAATGAATTCGTGAAGGGGGGGGTTTCAAGAATTAATTCTGGAAAGTCATATCTAACTGTGAAAATTTCTGCCTGCTCTAGGATACATTTGGTCTTCTCATTGATTTGGAAGTTACCCTTTCGCAATTTCAGCTCGTTAGAAGAGTATCCAAGAATTTGGGCATGAGGAGTAGCCCCTAGCCCCGGTCAGCCGCGGATGGGCGCAGACGGGGTTGACTTTGGCACGTCCGCTGGATCCGTCCGCTGCGCATCCATGTGAGCATCTCATTATATCCCTGCTGAGTTCCCGCCAACCAGCCCGACAACCAACGGAAGAGGGGGTGGTCTGGGAGGGGCGCGGGAGTAAACCTAACACGTTTCTCCATACAACCGGCACCAAACAGCCGTGACGGACCGGTAACGTGGGAAAGAACAGGTAAGCAGTACATTCAGTGAAGTACAAGTAAAGAGTAGACAAATTGAGCAAGAGACGCTTTTTAAAAACCAGTGTTCATTAGATTGGCAAATAAAAAACAATAAGCAGCTTTGTTTAGGGTAAAGTGCGAGGAGGCTAAAATGTGCAAAACACGCTGTTAAAACCAAATGGTCTTAAATTTGACAAGTTAAGAATGCATTCAGACGCATTAGATAAAAAGTCCGATTTAGCCAGTCCTGCCAACAGACCTTGAATCACTCCCTGTTGAGTTAGAAAAAGAATATCACAATTTATCATATATAGACAGTGATATTGGTTTATAGCTTTAATGGAATGAGTACACTTAAGTAATTTATGGATGGCACCCTTAAACGTGATTTATATTAGAATCAAGCAGGTTGGTGCCACAACCAACCTCTCCCCATGGGATATTGCTTTGGAGGGCAGTGTCAAGAGCCGGCCACTCTAATGTTATGTTATGTTGTTAATATTATTTGATATAGCGCACGTATCACCCTGGGGCATCTCGACTAATCAGTTTAATGTAATTACTATTACGGTAATTACTTTGCCCTTCCCCTGATAGCCCTGGATGGCACAATAATTCCTCATTCTGTGAATTCCTCACTATCCAGAATGAGGAATATCCAGTTCAACAGGTATTATGCCTATTGGATACCAACAAAGAATGGTGGATTTGCTATTTTGACTCGCACATCAATATTAGTTCTCATTAGTCAAAGGTCAATTCAATTTCACACACACTGAACAGTACGGAGTGCTACTTTGGCGTTGGATGCACATCCACCTAGGACATCAAACCGCGACCACCTTCCCAAACATCAGTTCAGAATTGAGGCCAACATAACATGAATAACACACCAGTGCACTTCCAAAATAGTCCCTTTGATCCCTTCGCTATTATAGCGTTTCACAAATAGTCCATATCCTTGATCAGAAGTCAATTCCACATAACCAGAAGGTGTAGAAAATTCAAGCCTTTATTTTGCCAACTTTATGGTCCACAGCCGACGCGCGTTTCGCCCCTTCGGGCTTTCTCAAGGCTTTTATGGCGTGATCATATATCTCAGGTATTGTGCCTTTTTTACCCCAGGGAGACAGAATGTGACTTCGGAGGAAATGGGGGAATATCCTGCAGTTTTTACATGTGTTTACCATGGTTTAAAAAAAGAAAAAGACTTCCCCCATTCCTAGTCATGAGGGCAGATTCCGTAAAATGGCAAGGGACTTGCTACATTATGAGGGGCTGTAGGCACAGGAGCTGGCTTTTGCAGGAATTATAGACACTAGGGTGCGATTCACAAAGGGCCTCTGCACTTATGGTGAAGACCCTGCGGTCGTGGCAGGGGTCCCGCACTTGCGGCGGAGGCCTTACAAACATGGCAGGGGGCCCGCACTCATGGAGGCTCTGCAATACGGAGGTCCCTCAATTGCAGGGCCTCTGCCACGAGTGTGGGACCCCCGCCTTGACTGGGGGCCTCTGTCACGAGTGCGTAGGCCCTTTGTGAATCAAGCCCTTGAAGAATAAGGAGGAGAAAAGGGAAAAGAGAAAGAAAGAGATGTCGGGAGCTGGATGGATTTCAAACCCAATCCAGGACTGGATGTCTAATGTAAGATCTATCAAAGGCCAAGGGGTGAATGAAGTTCCACTTGTAGCAACACAATGCCAACGGATTTTTAAAAAGTAGGAAACCAGAAGATCTTGTTGTTAGTAAAACTTCTTTAACTCCTATGGTATAGGTATCAATAAGAACATTTATCAACACTTTGCGCTGGTGCACAGCCACCAGTGCAAAGGGATGATCTGCTATTTGCTTTCCAGATGAAAATTTGTTTTGCACTGGAAAGTTGCCTAAACAGTAGTACAAAACAGTGCTTTTTACTGCTTTATGCCTAGGGGGCTTCCCTTGGGTGGTACATGGGCGTTTCCGTTCGACTGCCCTTGCTTTTTGATGCAAAGCCCTATCTACTAACAGTTACAGTAATGGCCTTGAGGGAAGCATTACACCATCTCGAGGCAAGCACAAAGGAGAACCGTCTTCTTAATTTAGCCTGTGATATGACACTGTCCTCCTCTCCTCTTTTCATGTAGTACAGTGCAGCAGTTTAGGTTGCTGCACTGCATTTTGTGAAAAAATAGTAAATTTGCCCGACAATATTAGTTTTCAGCCACAGAGGCACCTTACAAATTGAACTTTACCAGGAATAAAGACTTTGGCTCAAATGACTCTGCTCAGGGATCTTAATTGGGGGATGGTGTGATTGTGCTTTGGGGTTTCCAACCTTACGTCTCTCATAGGAAAGAAGGAGCAGGTTAAGGAAGGATGGAGCATGAATGAGAAGGCAGAAAGACATGCTAGAAGAAAACAGGTGTGTGGAATACTGGGACCAGCTATAAAGAGCCCAGCAAAGCAGCAGACCATGCCCTCAATAAAGTGTTTGTAGAGAGATCTTTCATTCTGCCTCTCCCTAACCATATACTTATCTGAGAGGGCACAAGTAAAGATGCAGTTGGGATAAAGAGAGTGTTGAGAGAAATCACAGGTACATTTTCCCCTAATACCTCTGAGTGCTCAGGCTTCCAGGAGAGCAAAGTGTCAGCATTTCACAAGGCACTAAAGGGAGTTTTTGATCCAAAAGGTGGCATGTATTGTGCCCCTGGATCACAAGATCTCACACTGTGCTGATTGGGCGTCTGTTATGGAGCTTCTCATGTGCTTTTGGTCCACAGATGTCTTGGTTTCCACCGGGAGGCACAGACATGGTACAGGGAAAAGAACCCTGCTTGTTTCAGAAAAAGATTTGGGGGAAACTATTGTAGGAGCCACCCCACCTCTTGAGCATGCAAATGACTATGCCATGCACAGAGCTCTGGAAAACACATCTTTATTCTTTGGCCTCCCAACGTTAACTGCACGCAATCCACCATAGACTTTATTGACCTCACGCAAATACCTCCCAACAGATTACAAAACTTTGTAAGGAGTCCATCGAGGACCACAAGGGTCCTGCTGCACATAATCACACACTACATCTCCCCCTTTGGTAAATAAAGGTACGGATAACATATATGCATTAGAGTTCCTCAATGAGTCGTGGAGATGCTGGCACCAAACTTCCAGATCATGTTGTACGATTACAATCCCACTCCAGTGAGTGCAACAGTAGGGAAAGTACTGGATAGCGGAGGGGTGAAACTTACTATTCCCACTCCAGTAACTGCAACAGTAGGGAAAGTGCTGGATGGCGGAAGGGTAAGCATTTTTATTCCCACTCAAGTGAGTGCAACCGTAAGGACAGTATTGGATAGTGGAGGGTAAAAATGACTATTCCCACTCCAATGAGTGCAACATTAGGGAAACTATTGGATAGCAGAAAACAAAAATTCTATTAACATTTAAACAATTAAAAAAACTTAAATATTCTTAAAAATAAATAAACAATATTTTTTAATATACAATTAGTCTAGATCATAGATTACGCATCCCATGGGTAAGGTACATAAAAAATTGTTGTGAGGAGCTGGGGCGGTCGGATCTTTTTACAAACCTGACCAGATCATTAAACAAGATGTTGCCTTTACAAAGAATTATTTCTTTTAGTAAGGTCTATGAGTAGAGAAGACCAAGAATTAGGCAAACAGAATGTCCGCAGCCATTTACTGTTAAAAACTGTTACGGGCATTGAGCCCTATCTCACATACCCCGTCTCTACTCAGGAACGTTTTCTATTGACAAGATTCCGGTTAGACATTTTACATTTGTTATTAGCAGTACGAAAAGGTAGCTACAGGTCGCCGCAGGATCTGCTTCACTTCATGTTTTTCTGTAATTTTTATGTGGGACCACGTCGATATTTTTTATTTCCTCTTTTAAAAAAATTGAAATTCTCCCAAGTCCGCCCAGCTCTCCTTTATCTACAGCTGCTTCACCCTGAATGTATTTTATTTGTGGTAGGATTTTTAAAAGCCGTTGTTAGGATTAGAAATAGTCTGCCCGATTGAATTGATCATGTATGAGGCATTTGTTTTAAAAGAAATAATGTGTCTGTTGTGTGTACCGTGTAGAATCCTGTACAGTTTATTAATTTGTATAAATTATGCTGAGTCTTGTCGGGAGGATCTTCATGCTTGGTATACTCTTGTTGAATTGTTTTTTTTTAAATCTTTTTTTTGTATTTTATACATTCATTACAAAGGTAATAGAAAGTACAAAGATAAACATACATTGAGACCATTGCAATCTGACACTCATATCAATGATATATATATGCAATACATTTGTTTTGCGCAGATAGTACAATAAGTCTGCCACTTACAGCAACGCGAATAACGCCTTGACAAAACGTCTATTAGGTTATGTGTCATCCTCACCCTCCAGTGACCTGATGTAGTCCATAAAGTAAGACCAGTAATCTTCTGGTCTAGAACTCATTGGCATTGACTCCTCATACGTCAGAAGTTTATCTCTACAGCTTGCTATGTCTCGCAGCCAGCGAGTTTTTGTGGGAGCACTTTTACTGTTCCAGCATTGTGCAATTTGTCTCTTTGCCAGTAATAATGATACAACACAAAATTTACGTTTGCTAGACTTGACTTGTGGTATGATACCTAGCAAGCAGGTACGGATCTCGCATTCCAATTCCACACTCACCATGAGAGATAGTGTAGCAACAATCGCCCTCCAAAAATCGTGAATCTTCAGGCAGTACCAGGCTAAATGTGTAAAATTCGCTCCCTCCCCACCACATCGTTTGCATCTATCTTCATCTTGTAATCCGTATTTGTACATTTTGGCCCGCGTATAATATGCCTGATGGAGGAACTTATAGTGTATGATGCGTAGATTTCCGTTAGGAGTAAGAATCTGTACCAAGGCACAAGTCTGTCGCCATTCGTGCTCTGACAACGGATCTGTTAGTGCCATGTCCTATCTGGCTTTAGCCTTATCTGTGGTGTGTGGTATTTCTGCTTGCGCCATAGTGTACAGCCTCAATACTAAGTGTGATAAGTCTTGGGTCTTGATTATTAGTTGTAGCGTATTCAGACTTTCCGGCTCGATGGGGAATGTGGGGTACAGTTCCTTCATTGCTCGTTTTAATCTGAAATGTGTGAAGCGAAATAGATGTGTCTTGTTTTGAATGTATGCTAAATCCTCAATGTCTCTGAATTTGCCATCTTGAAATAGATCTCCCATCTTTACTATGCCTACCCGTTGCAATAATGACATACCCACACTTTCACTTGTGACCGATAGCGCCTGGTGGTGGTGCAGTGGCATGTCTGGTGCATATAGTGGAACTTTGTTCTCCAACTGTCCTAATTTGCGCCATGCTTTTACTGTGGTGTCAATAGTGTTAATGTCTTGTGCATGTTGTGGCTGTCTCGCATGTGTCAGAATTGCCGTTAATGGTACGGGTTGCGCGTCGCCTTCCTCTACAGCAGTGTGTGTGAAGAATGGTATCTCATGGTACCAGTAAGCTGCGTATTGCGCTTGTGCACAAAGATAATACAATAGGAAATCCGGTACCCTGAAACCTCCTTTGTCATATGGGAGTGTAAGCGTTCTAAGGTCTATGCGAGCCTGTTTACCCGCCCATATGAGCTGCAGAACCAGTGACTTTATACGCCCAAATACTGCTCCGGGAGGAGGAATAGGTATGTTATTAAAAAGATAAAGGAATTTGGGCAAGACGATCCGCTAGTGATAATGGTAATTGTGTCCAGCGCTTCACTAATGACAAGATTAATTTTCTCGATGTTTGGATCTATAACAGCGAAGGACACTTGAAAGTTAATCTGTACACCAAACCCACAGATCGTAATACACTCTTAGAGTTCAGCAGTGGTCACCCCAGGAGCCTTAAAGAAAATGTGCCCTATGGGCAATTTTTGCGTATCCGTCGCAATTGTTCTAACAAAAGCGACTATTTTGACAATGCGGATACCCTAATGGATAAACTCTGCAATAGAGGATATCCCAGGAAGTTGGTCAGAGCAGCTTTGAAACGTGCGTGGTACACGCCTCGAGAAAGTTTGTTGACACCCAAAGAAAAGAAAGAGGGCACATCTTTGACCTGCGTCCTAACATTTAACCCAAAAGCTAATAAGGTGAAGCAGATCATATCCAAAAATTGGAGACTTATAGAACATTTGGATATCCCCAAACCGCTATTTGCCTTCCGTAGAGGAAAAAATATCAAGCAACATCTGGTAAAGGCAAGTAGATTGACGGCCAACAAAAAAGACACTAGGAGCTTATTAGGATTACCACCTGTGATCGGACACTACCGCTGCATGAATTGTGCTGTGTGTCCGAACACGAAAGACTTGAAAGCAATTGACATCAATGGCCACACACACACAATGCGTACCTTTTCTAATTGCAACACCAAGAACGCTATTTATGTAGTGACATGTCCGTGTAATTTGTCCTATATTGGGCAAACTACTCAAGCAGTTAAAATGCGCATAGGACAGCACAAATCACGCATAAGGTGTAAGTACGTTGGGGCACCTTTAGTGCAGCACTATATGGAAGCTAACCATAATGAAGAAGATCTAACTTGGGCAGTTCTAGTTACCATCATGGCTAAAAATAAAACAGAATTAGAGACCAAGTTGAATCGTACAGAAGCAAGATTAATAGAAAGATACCATACTTCTGAAAAGGGACTTAATGAGCGTGATGAAATTTGGGCATTGATCTGAATCCATTGACCCTTTGCCTTGACTTCTGATTTACATACTATATATACTCTGTTTTCTGTTTTTATCGAATGTACACTCTGTTGTTTAACTTCATTGAGCCTATATAGAATGTGATATGGTTTGGCGCTTTGATGTGATGTTTGGGTAAACCGGTTAGATAGATATATGTGATTTATCTATGTATCTAATATGTACTTTTTGCATGCTGCCATATATTGTATATGAGTGGCATTTATATATTCATGATGGTTGATGACTCTGTTTTTGATACTTGCTTTCTGTTGTGATGTATGGTCAGGATGTCTTATTGAGAATGGGAACCCAACAGTGGAAATGCAGATGTTTTAACGGATTACTTACGGATTACTTACGATTTTTGCTTGTCACTAGAGGTCTTCCTTTTGTGTTTTTCATTGACTATTTATTATTTCCTATTTTTATTTTTATTTCTGTCTTTTGATTTCATCCCCTTTTTGGTGGTGTCCTCGGCACATTGGTACGAGATTAGCCTGATGTCAATATTTAAACTGTGCGTGGGAGTTTCTTATGCCAGTAGATTTATGCCTATTTCAAACTGCCTGACTTCCGGATTTATTCGGGACCGTTAGTCCCCTCTTTGTGTTGTCGAGGGGTTTGACGCTCTGTCTCACGCTGACACGCCCCCTGCCTTGGGAGTTACCTGGCCGCCCGCACTGTTACGGGTGCATTCATGGAGTAAGACGCCGCAGCAAACGCCGGTTCGTCGCGTTGCTGAAGCCGCTGGAGAATTAAGGTACTCCTTCTCCCGCCCTTTGCCAGTCTTGTGCACACGCCGCGTGGGCTCACTAGCTGTAGCTCGTCCTGGAGGAGTCGAGGTATAGTTGATAATGGGTGGAGTAGCTAGTACGGCCCGTTTTGGAATCTCTAATAAGGTCGTAGTGGGAAACTGCACTTCCCCCGATCTTTACTTTTGAAAGCCCCCTGTACCGAGTGGAGGCAGAGCAAGTGTCCTTTATATACTTAGAATTTCTACTTCCCCCCGTATTTGACCAGATCTGCTCGGAATTAGCCGACTGCACATATATAATTACAGTCATCCCTCGGGCTCTGCTATTTTTGGTAAAATTACACGCTGTGGATAGACCTTGGATGTATTTAGTCCTTCTTTAGTGCACTTGTTCTATATGTCTTGTGTACATATTTTTGGTGGGGTGACACTTTGTAGATAGACCTTGGATGTATTTAGTCCTTGTTTAGTGCACTTGTTCTATTTGCCTTGTGTACATGAGTGATTGTTTGACCATAAAGAGACTTGAATGACTTATGACGAGGTTTTCCATTCTTGTCTTCTTCCTTCCCCTGGATCAGAATTGTTGGTAGGGAGATTGTGCGACTTGAGCCACTCCTGAGACTTATACTTATTTCATTTTAATATATCTTGCTGGGCGGACACAGTGAAGATATTAAGGTATGTCTGCATGTATTGTTGTTTTATTATCTGTTTATAGTGTACTCATCTGGGGCTATGGACCTGCACCTGTGATTTATTCGCCTCCTCATGTGCTTGGTTCGTGCAGATTTCCCGAGATTTGAGCCGAGACGTTGGCACCTACCCCACCCTCCTGGGTCGGAGTGTGGGTTGGCCGATAAGATTTGCCCTAGACTTGGCCAGGGCCTTGCTAACTAGGTACTTATATCTGATATTAGATGTGTGATGTACTTCTTGGCTTGCACATGCTTCTTTACACCCTGGGATATAAAGGAATTTGACCCATTGGGCCGAATGGATTTGATCTTGTCACATGGTTGTGTTGTGCACCCTTAAAGGTGTGGGTGTGGTCTCTTGCTTTTAGTCTCTTTGACTCTGGTTTTTTATTTTTATTTTTATTTGAATATTATTTCTGACCTTGGAGCTATCTCTGATTCAGTCTGGTGCACATTTTCTTGTTATACCTTTCTTGATAGATTCTCCTAGTGACACTGCATTTCCACACTCATGGGGGAGAGAGATTTCTCTATCTGGAATTCTTGCAGCTGTAATGTAATTTGTTTCTTTGTCTTGGTAAGAAAGAGGATAAAAACTATATATGTATTTGTTGTTATTAGAGTACCCATGTCCTGATGAACCCGATATCATCTGGCTGAAACGCGACCGCGACTGCGTCGACACCTTAGGCTTTGAACGGAGTCCCTTAGTTTAATTCAAGAAAGATTTAATTTGTTCTTTGATGCACCTACACAAATATAGGCTGGGTATATGTGTTAACCCCCTGGTGCTTGTCGTGAGGGACTACCTTTGAGTTGTATACTCCACTATACTTTAACAGGAGATACATATGTAAATTGGTGTGTATATATATATTTGTACATATGTTTTGTCTTGAGGGTACATAGAAGTGTTTTTGATATTATATATGTTGTATAGTTGTATAGAATGTACATGTGATGTGTTGTATATAAATTGTTTTCTGTTGTGCCTCTCTGGCTGTCCGCCCATATATGTATATATGAACTTATAGATATTCTTCCTTGATTTAATTTGTTTATCACAAGATAATTAATTGTTTCTTGTTTGAGAATTAAAAGTGGATTGATCCCTTCAGTACCTTTTCTCTCTACTTTTTCATCCTTGGATGTCTCCTGCTCAGGTACGGGAGGGTGAGGTGGGCAGAACCCCTAACCATTTTTTCTAGTCAGCGCTTCACTTTGTCCTCTAGTTTGGAGATCGTGCGCCCATAATTGGATCGGATTACTAACTCTGGGTTTCTGTGAAACCAGACTCCCAAGTACCATATAGGGTCTGATTGCCACTCTAGGGGGTAGTCAGTGTCGTGTGGCGTAGTCGTGTCTGTCAGTGGAATGATCGATGATTTAGACCAATTTATGGTCAGACCGGAATGCCTTCGGAATTTAATGTATTCCCTCAGCAATGGGTTCAGATGTTCCACCGGGTCCCGGACATACAATAGCATATCATCTGCATATGAAGAGATATGGAGTGGTCTGGACGGGAACTGTAATGCAGATGGTTTGTACTTCTGTCGGATCCGGCAGGTCAGCGGCTCAAGGGCGAGATCGAATAACAGGGGTGACAGTGGGCAACCCTGTCTGGTGCCACGTTCGATATCAAACGCGTTCGAGACATACCCATTGATCCTGACTCTGGTGCATGGTTTTGTGTATAGTAGGGATACCCATTGGTCGAACCTTTTGGTGAACCCCATTCTATGTAGGATAGTAATGAGATAACGCCATTCTATAGAATCGAACGCTTTGGCGGCATCTAGCATCACCGCCACCGCTTTCGTAGTTGGTGTGAGGTAGTGTGAGAGGGCAAATAGCGTCCTGGTGTTATGTGACGTAGATCGTGTCGGGATAAGGCCCGCTTGATCGGGGAGCACCAAATTCGTCATTAGTGGGTTCAATCTCAACGCCAAGATTTTAGCTAGAATTTTAGAGTCGACGTTGATAAGCGAAAGTGGCCTGTAGGAGTCGCACGATTCTGGATCTTTGGAGGGTTTCAAAAGGGCTATTATTACTGCTTCCCTGAGTGTTGGGGGCATTTCTTCCTGGTCAAACGCGTTACCGTACATTGCAACAAGGTGAGGAGTTAGAATATCCACGTAGTGTTTGCAAAATTCGTTAGTGTACCCGTCTGGGCCCGGAGCTTTACCATTCGGTAAGGTTTTTATCACATCAGTGACTTCCTCCACCGTTATAGGTGACGCAAGATATTCCCTCTGTCCATCCGACAACCATGCGATTGCCACATCATCTAAATAGGCCAAGGTCTCTGTTTCCGATGCTGTGTGTTGTGATCTATATAAGTCACTGTAGGTGTCAACAATGCAGTTCAAAATACCGGTCGCTTGCATGTGTAAAGTGCCATCATGTGATTTGATTCGCAAGATGGTCGTGCGTTCTTTACCCTCACATATCTTGGCAGCTAGCACTCTGCCCGGTCTGCCACCCTCCCCGAAAGACCTAGCTGTATGTTTATTGTTGAGATATTTTATCTCGTCTTCTACCAATGTTTGATATTCTGTGTGCGCTTGACGCAAGTCACCCAGCAGTGAGGGGTCATGAGTGTTCACAAAGGCTAACTCTAAGTCCTTCATACGTTCCTCACATTTACTTATCTGGCGTCTTATATCACGTAATATACCCACAGTGGTGCTCATGCATACCCCCCTTAACGTGGCCTTGAACGCTTCCCACAGGACGTCTGGATCGTCCATCACCGGTTCGTTAATTTGAAAGTATTCCTTGATTGCTTTAAGAATGGTGTCAGCATAGACTGTATCTGTCAGAGCCCCCAAATTGAATCTCCAGTGGAAGGGGGGGGGTGTAATATGGAATTGTGAGCCGCAAGAGGACGGGATTATGGTCCGATAGTGTCTTGGGGAGAGTATCAATTTCTGTTAGCCATAGTGCAATTGAGTCTGTACCTAGCCAGTAGTCAATGCACGACCAGCTGTTGTGAATGACATTAATGTCATTCACGATGACAGTGCGTTGGAGTCTGTACCTAGCCAGTAGTCAATGCGCGACCAGCTGTTGTGAATGACATTAATGTGCGTCGCGTCCGGTGAATTTGGATATGTGTGTCTCCACAGGTCTGTCAGTGTCATATCCTGCAATATATGTAAGAGTTTTGCCCTGGCCTGTCTGTGCGCTTCGGTGGAGTTAGAGGACCGATCCATTTTATCCACATGTGCTACGTTCCAATCTCCTCCCCATATGATCTATGTATCCTGCAAGGTATGTAAATGTTCCCACAGTCCCTGAAAAAATTCGGGAGCGTCTACATTAGGACCGTAAACAATTAACGAGTGTCAATCTCTGGCCGCGTAGTGTGCCTATCACTATGACGTATCTGCCATTGGGATCTTGTATCACTTGTTGTGTTATGAAGTTAGTGCCCTTTCGTATCAGTGTCATTACCCCACATGAGTATGATGAGTAATTGGCTGCATAAGTCGATTCCGCCCAACGTTTGCCCATAGACTGATGTGTGGCAGGTGCTATGTGCGTCTCCTGCAAAAACGCTATGTCTATATCCCACCTGGTCAAGTAGGCAAACACCTGTCTGATTTTCTTGGGCTGCGTGAAACCTCTTAAGTTCCAAGTGAGGAAGTTCACGTGAGATTTACTGGTGCCGCGTACTACTCGTGTCATCGGAAGAGGGTGCAGTTATAAGTATTCAGCGTAGTGTAGGCAGAGATAGGCCCACAAGGGCCAGTAATGGATGTGTACATATGTGTTAAAATTACTTTCTGCTGTGCAACATGAAGTGAGGTAGTATATTTCAGTTGACTTGGTCTCTTAACTTTAACATTTCCCTGCCCCCTCCCACACCCACCCACTTCAGCAACCCAATCTCGCCGAAGCCTCTTGCCCTTCTTAACAACTCTCAATAACAGAACTGGGTTGGGGATCACCCTTGTGGAGGACCGCTCGGGGCACATCTCGCCATCCAACTTAATGGATGCGGACAGCTCTATGTGGCAGCATCAAATGTCGTGTAGTGTAGGGATTACCAAAGTGCCACTTAAAAGCATAATACTCGAGTTTAACAGTCTATGAAAATTGTTTAGCAAAAGTGTGTAGCATTATCAGGAGCTGAGAACAGTATAATCAACTTAAGATAGATAGGTAACCATGACAGGGGCGCGAACAGAAGCTTTAAACCGAATACCGATGCAGTGCAGGTCGCAGTGCTGCTATGTGCTGTGCCTAGATATATACCAGCTAGGGGCTATGACATCAAATATAAAAACGAAAGCAACTGTGCAGTACATGATGGAGACTTTTAGCAACCCCCGGTTACCAATACATAGTCTGTTGCCTGAGATCACATGTGTGTCAGGACCACACTCAGAGTTCGTGATGCCAATGAGACCGTGTCACACCATGCTCCAGACCATATCTGGCTCGCCATGGCATGGCTTAGTTGAATGCGCTAAGTTCAAACAAGAATGTTTCTCTGCCAGTAGAACCAGGTGATTGTAGTCAGCAGTTCTCCGAGCCAAAAGGGTACCATACCCCATTGCACCACCCCTTCAGAAGAAGAAAACCTTACTGCTGTATGAAGAATGACATTTTCAAAACGATGCCGCTAGCTCAATCCGAGTCTTCATGTTGTTCCCTACGTGCTGCTTCTTCATTCTGCTTTGACACTTTTTTAACGAACTCCTGTGCAGCTTTCGGATTCGTCAGGAGAACAGCCTTACCATCCCACATTACCCGCAGCCTGGCCGGGTACAACATGTAATAATTTATGTGGAGATCTCGTAGTTTCACCTTCACTGATGAGAATACCTTCCGCGCTTGCTGAACAGGCACGGTGTGATCCGGGTAGAACTCCAGGTTGTTACCCTGATATGTGATTGTACCTTTTTCACGTGCTAGTCGCAGTAAGGTATCCCGGTCGCGGTAGTTCAGTATTCTCGCCACTATATGCCGTGGCGTGGCTTCTATTGGTGGCTTGGGCGCGAGTGAGCGATGCGCTCTCTCCACAATGAATATAGGTGATGATGCTTCTGCTCCAAAGATTTCTTTACACAGTTGTTCCACATATAATTCCATTCGACCAGTGTTTGTCGTTTCTGGCAGACCCGCTATGCGGACGTCGTTGCGCCTTGAGCTTGCTTCCAATTCCTCAGACTTTGCCTTGATTACGTCCAGTACACGCTCCATGCCAGTGCATTTGGTCGTAGTGGTGTGGGACTCGTCCTCGACTGCAGAGATGCGTGTTTCGGCAGTTTCCATTCTTTCGCCATGTTTTTCCAGCTTGGCTGCCATGCTATCCACGCGGCACGTCAGGTGGTCCAGCTTTCCATTAATGTCCTGTAAATTCGATTGAATGGCCAGCAGAATCTTCTCCATATTACTGCTTGTTGGTTGTTCTGTAGGGGTGGCTGCACCCGCCATGTCTTCTGTGTTTTTTGGCGCCTTTTTGTTTTCGAATGTTAGTTTCGGTTGTTGCCTGTCTGGGCGGACCATTGCTGCTGACAGGTCATACACCAGAACAGTTTCCCGAGTTATTACCCTGGTCAGTCAAGTGCTTGCCGTTGTCCAGGCGTTAGTGCTGTACTAATAGGCGGTCCCCTGGTGGTCCGATACTCGATGAAGAGGTACTGTGCCAGGTTTGGGTCCAGCAGGCTGTAGTTTCCCGCCGTCACAGCAGTGCAATCTTGCGTGGACACGGCGCTTGCCAATGGTCGTGCCGTTCACCGGTTATTATGTCCAAAAGATGGCTCCCCTTCAGTGACACCGCTTATGCCGCTGATCCTCTTCGCTGGCGGAGGGCGAGTCTCTGTTCCGCACACCCCCAGGTCACACCCCTTTGGTCGTTGATCCGTGGGACCATTGGAGCCCAGCAATGTGCAGCGCCGTGCCGCGGGGTGAGTCGGCAGGTCAGCGCCACGTCCCCAGTTCGGTCGGATTTACCATGCACAGCCTATCGTCCCGCTGGTGCTCCACCCCGCAGTCGATGTTCCGTTGCTCCGCAGTCGTGTGACAGCAGACTTCAAAAAACGAAAAAACTCAGCATTAGGCTGCGGGCAGCGGCCGCTAGGGCATGGTTTGCAATACAGGGGTCCACGGTTTTGGCGTTGGTGTCGATGAGCTATGTTCCTCCCGACAGCACCGGTGCAGTGGGCGCCGCCATTTTGTCAGGGATTTGCGGAGTGGACCTGGGAGCCTTATCCGTCATCAGTGAGTACGGAAGCGCCACATCGCTAGCCGTCACACTGCCGGGGCCGTCGCAAGGGGCACGGGCTATTGGGGTTTCACTGTTTATGTGCACCAGTGCACCCGTCTCACGGCCCCCGGCAGATCAGCTTGGTCGCATTATTCAGCCGCCATCTTGGATGCCCACTGTTACTTGCAGACACAAGACGCTGCAAACACTGGACTCCGAACCTCCTGTCACGGTATGAACGTCGTGCGGGGCTCCTGATATATTCCCATGCCCGGTGCTATGCGGCAATGCTCATTTCGTGGCCATCTAGGTAGGGATATCCCGGTTTGTTCGTGGCCGTCCAGCGGAGCTGTGATGCTAGCCAGCCATTCCGCTGTGCGCCCCCTAGCGCCTCCCCTTGTTGAATTGTTTTAATATGTTTTAACTATGTATCTTTTATGGTTTTAAAACTTAAAACCGAATAAAGTGTTTTGAAATTGAAATAATGTACAATTAAATATATTAAACATATAAAAAGAACACATATTATAATGTTAATTACATACAACAAAAGGTACAAATATTATTTAGAAAAATACATTTATAAATAATATTTGTTTAAAAGGAGCACATTTTCACAAACAAATTATTTAAAACATAAATGTATTTATTTTATTTCCTACCCTATAACACACCACCAATAAGGAAAGACATCAACGTTTTTATTTGAAAATATTTCCATAATTAACATAATTATTTGTGAATTTAAAATATATTATTAATAAAAAAGATAATATACATCCATTGAGTACACATTCTTTAACACTATAATATCCACAACCCATGCTTACGATTAATTACACAATTACCCTAATTAATTACTAATTCATTAATTTAAATAAATGTAAAAAAAAATAATAATTCATCAATAAAAAAATAAATTACTTCCCAACCATCACAAAATGTACACCATTTACACCTATAAACAACACACCTAAAGTTCATTACACAATTACCAAAATTAAATAATTAATTTAAATTAATTAACAAATAATTAATAATTCATCAATAAAAAATACATTACTTCCCACCCTTCACACTATTTCCACCTATAAACACCACAACACACACCTAAAATTAATTACACAATTACCAATATAAGGGGCTGATTACGATGGAGGGCGGACTTGAGTCCTCCCGCCATCGTAGCGGGATCGGGATCGCCCGCCTGTCAAGCCGCCATCCCGCACCCCTAATTATGATGCAACTGCTAGCGCGGTGGTCGCATCTGGCAATTTAACCTTGCGGCTGGTGCTGCTGGATGCTGCACCCGCCGCAATGTCAAATGGCCATGTTGTGCATTTCTCTAGGACCCCCGGGAGGGACCACCCCACACTCCGGACCTAGTCAGGAGCTCTCAGGCCAGTAGCCCACTTCCCATGCACAGTGCCTGAGGAGGCCCCCTGGAGCGCGGGGCCCCCTATACCAAGGGAGTTGCGATGCCTATTGTTGCGCCACTGATGGGTAATATCCCAACTGTGGCTGGGGCTACATGTGCGACCCTGGGAGTTATAATTCAGTTGTTGTAATCCATTATTCTGCAGCGTCCCATTTTCAACCTTCTCCATGTTCCTTGTCTTTGTGTTCTCTTATGCCCTGATCTACCATGTGAGTTGATGTGGATTTTTATTTCTTTTCAATGTCAGATTCATCATTTATGCATGGTCTTTAAAAGCTTGTAGACATTTGCTCTCTCATATTTCTTGAATTATTAATTGTATTTTGCCTTGCTGCTGTCAATGGCTGGGTATAATAATTGTTTCCTTCTGGTTTCTTTTATTCATTTGAATCAGGGGCGACCGTTTTTAATAGCCGGTCATACCATCCTACATAGTCCAGACATGTTAAAGGTGAATAGTGCCCCCAATGATTAGCCCCAAAGGAGGAAAAATACACTAGGCAGGAAAGCAACTCCTTAGCAAACTGCTGCTCGTTATTGAACATGACGATAGAAGAAACGCCCTAGGGACCAAACCTTTCCTAAATTCAGAGTAGGCAAAGAGGCAGGAAAGGTTTATGAATCCACCATTAATCTTGACGCTGGAAAATGGGGAAATATCAGGAGCAAAAATGACAGCAGGTGGGCAATGAACAACTTTGACTTCATTGCAAATCATCCACCTCTGCCAAAGAGCCCTTAAATAGGGTGCACCTGGGAGCAAAGCCAGAGGAAATCAAGTAGCCACCATCTTGAATCAGTGAACTTCTTATATAAAACAATGAAGTATCAGATATCTTCATATGAAGTACCTATGGTACCCCCCTGCATTTACATGCACAACATGGCAGGCACCGCGCGGTGCCTGTCACGTTGTGCATGCAAATGCACAACATGCATTTTGGGCATTGCGGCGGGCGGTGCCGTAAACACAGCCCGCCGCAATGTTGAAAATGCAGGATGCGCCCGGCAGAGTGGCGGGCGCATCCTAATCACCCCCACGGGACCGCCGCACTTATGATGAGCAGTCCCTTTTTATGTCTGGAAGGCGGTTGATGGCTTATGTGTGCAGTATTAAACTGCCATGTCGACCTGGCAAGATAAACCATATGCTTGGTTCTAATGTTCCTTTTTAATATATATAAGTCCCCCTTAAGGTAGACTCTGGACAGCTCAGAATTGGGGTGCAATATATTTAAAATGTTGGACATGTACTTTTAAGTTTTACATGTCCTGGTAGTGAAAAACTCTTACATTTGTTTTTCACCACTGCAAGGCCTATATCTCCCTAGGATAACATTGTGATTACCTTGTTATATTGTATAAGCGTAATTTCCAGGCGGGAAGATATAAGTGGTTCATATTTGGTGTCTCTTGACTCCTACTTTAAAATTCTAACTTATGATGAAGTTCGATTTTAAATTACAGTTCTGAAAATGCCACTTTTAGAAAGTTGACATTTTCAAGCCTTAATTATTTACTGCTTGCTGTCTGTCTCTGATCACATCTCTGGGGGGTGTGACAGCTGGGCTTTATGTACTCCCTATAGAGAGCCACACACAATGGTAACTTAAGAGTGACTTGATGGTCCACCAAAGCTGGATGGGAGGGAGGAGCCAGACTAGGCGCAGCTGACACAGGTAACAATAGTGGGATGGTGGGTGAGGTAGGTGTGGGGCGGGGTTGGGGAAGTCGACAGACAAAGGGATAGGGAAAGTAAAATAGATAAATAAATAAAACCACATACTTTGCGCTTGCCTTATTGGCGAGTCAGTGATGTGACAAGCACAAGGTAAGTGGTTTTATTTAAAAAATATATATTTTACTTTCCCTATTCTGTTGTCTGTCAACTCCCTCCACCCTGCCCCACCACACCGCTGTTACCTGTGCTGGCCGTGCCTGGTCTGGTTCCTCCCTCCTATCCTGCCTTGGTGGACCATCAAGACACGCCTAAGTTCCCATTGTGTGTGGCTCCCTAGAGGGAATACACAAAGCCCAGCTGTCTCACACCCAAAACATATGATCAGAGACAGGTAGCTGGCAGTAAATGAACAAGGCAAGAAAATGTAAACTTTACAAAAAGTTAGGTAAATGTTTTTTTATTTTTTTTTATTTTACTTTCCCTAGCCTGTAATTTGTTGACTTCCTCCCACCTCACCCTGCCCGCCGCTGTTGCCTGTGCTGGCCACAACTGAGCTAGATTCAGCCTCACTTACACCTGATTAGGCTGTGTCCTACGCACATCCAACAGGGCTTAACCACCCTGCATTGTCACTTCAGCCAGCTTACAGTCAAGGTAGGGGAGGCAGGGCATCTGTGCACGTCAAAGGCATGCCTCTAAAAGCTTCTCCCCACTTCAAAGGCACAACTGTGTATAGAAGAAGGACCTCAGACACCACCACTTCGGTACACTTCTGGACGGGTGGACACTGCAAGGAAGAAGGACTGCCATGCTGCAGAAAAGACTGTGATGCTGCTGAAATGCTCCTTTGAAGGAGCTGCTGCCTTTCTGTGCTGAACTGCTGCCCTCTTCCCTGGGGAAGAAAAACTGGCCTGCAACTCCATCTTGAGCCCAGAACCTCAAAGTGGCTCAAAGGGTTAGTCTGCTGGTCTATTGATCTGACCTCAGAAACATTCCAGGGTCCCCACAGCTCCTGGACCCATCTTCAATGAGTTCCTTACCCCTAAGAGGTGCTTCTCTGGCCCTCAGCTCTTGAAAGTTGTCTTTTTTGCTCTTTAAGTCAAGCTTTTGGGCTCTTTGTGAATAGGCCAGTTCGTTCTGGACCTTCGTTGCTCGTTCGGAAATCGGGTATGAGCAGCCATTAAGTTCATCCCTTTATGCAGCCAGTATCACCGCTCGTGACCGCAAGGCTCTAGCCCGTCCTTCAATGACGCCTGGCCAGCTCTGAGTGCCCTGTGGAACATTGCCAGCAATGCTGTCCCTGTTCCAAGCGAACTTCTTCTCTGCGAACAGGACTCTTGGCACAATTCTTTGAAAAGTTAAAACTTCACTCTGGGACTGTATCAGAAACAAACTTCTTCGCGGTCGGCCTGAACGTCTGGATTTAACCTGGCCTACCGAGACCAGGTATCCCCAGTTGGTGCTTTAAGCTCTTTAGCACTATATTGCAGGTTAGTCTTTAAAAATTCATAACTCCGGGTCTACATATTGGATTATTTTTGTTTTGGTCTTGGTTTGTTCATTAAATGAAGCTCTATATTTCTAACCTGGTGTGGGATCTTAGGGCCCGATTCACAGAATGAACTTACTACTTTTGGCATTCACAGAATGCACTTACTACTTTTGGTATTCACAGAATGAACTTACTCATTTCCGTATTCACAGAAGTTAGGACTACTAGCTTTAGGATGCCTAAATGCCTTCTGTGAATACCGAAAGTCTTAAAATTACGATTTTTCTCAATTTAGTAGTAGTAAAGTTAGGAGTCCTAACTTTACTACTACTAAATTGAGAACAATCCTAATTTTAAGACTTTCGATATTCACAGAAGGCATTTAGGAGTCCTAAAGTTAGGAGTCCTAACTTTACTACTACTAAATTGAGAAAAATCCTAATTTTAAGGCTTTCGGTATTCACAGAAGGCATTTAGGAGTCCTAAAGTTAGGAGTCCTAACTTTACTACTACTAAATTGAGAAAAATCCTAATTTTAAGACTTTCGGTATTCACAGAAGGCATTTAGGCGTCCTAAAGTTAGTAGTCCCAACTTTACTACTACTAAATTGAGAAAAATCCTAATTTTAAGACTTTCGGTATTCACAGAAGGCATTTAGGCGTCCTAAAGTTAGTAGTCCTAACTTTACTACTACTAAATTGAGAAAAATCCTAATTTTAAGACTTTCGGTATTCACAGAAGGCATTTAGGCGCCCTAAAGTTAGTAGTCCTAACTTTACTACTACTAAATTGAGAAAAATCCTAATTTTAAGACTTTCGGTATTCACAGAAGGCATTTAGGAGTCCTAAAGTTAGTAGTCCTAACTTCTGTGAATACCGAAATGAGTAAGTGCATTCTGTGAATGCCAAAAGTAGTAAGTTCACTCTGTGAATCGGGCCCTTAGTGTGTACTGTTGTAGTGTTGCACAAATACTTTAAATATTGCCTCTGTTAAGCCTGACTGCTCTGTGACAAGCTATCAGAGGGTGTGTTTGTGACTTACCCCGACTAGGATTGTGGTTACAGTTGACCAGGTGTAGTATCCTCAGGTTATGTCCTTATGTTCCCTTTCACTTTGTAACTAGCTGCTCAGCCAGTGTGAGTGTCCCGTATAGAACACTCACACTGGCTGAGTGAATGCTTGGAATGAGTGGAATGCTTGGGTGCCTGGTGTGAGTGTTGTCAGTTGGAAGATGGGCTGAGCAGCTAGTAGGCTGCTCCTGGTGAGGCTTGCTGTAACTTCTACTTAAGGACTTAATACATCACATCAAACTCAACTCGGCTACGTCTTCTATGTCCCCTGAACACATGGGATCAGCCCACTGTACCAGGGCTCACACCCCAGCCAACCAGGATCCCACTTTCTAACACATGGTTACAGGGAAGGAGGAACCACAGGGCTTTTTGTGCTGTGCGTCCTCACAGTATCAGCATCCCATTGTTTCAGATCTAACTGGAGATCACGGATTAAAGAAGTGCTCTGCTAAGCGGGGCATCTTGAAGAGATGAAAACAATGAGATTGCTCGATCTATATCCCTGATCCCGGTTTAGCTCCAGGACAGCATCCATGGGCAGTGTACAATATGTCACCATGCCTTACCCAATACTCCATGAATGGATGGTACATCTTGCCATTCATGAAGTATTGGCTAAGGCATGGTGACATTACATGAAACCAGCATTCCCTTGCTTTTCGGCAAAACAAAATACCAGCTGAAGGAGATTGAGGCTAAGGTGACATCTATCGCTAAAGTTGACTCTCGGCTGGTCAGTGGGGCCATTCAGTCTGCTCTGGCATTGGAAGATGTTTCTCCTATGGACCGAACTGACAAAAAACTGACAAAAAAGATTAACTTGCTTCAAAATGAGCTAATTCTGCCTTTAACATTGCTCTGTGTTCGGGTCCACACAAGATACATTGTCCAATCCCTCCTTAAGAAATTGCAAGGCCACGCATGTGTTATTGAAAAGGAACAACCCTTTCCCCTCTGAGCATTAATGGAGGGAAAAGTTTGGTCTCTGATGCAACACTTGAAGAACTTTCTGACACTGTGTATGGTGATGCTGTCTTTAGGCATCACCCCACACTTAAGTCCGTGGGAACTGAATTTGGGTCAGTTTACTAAGGATCATTCTTTTTCAGATCATGGCTCTTTAGTCCAAGGACTACCGCAACATTTGGAACAATCTAGATGACCTGTTTATGCCAGGAGGTCTAGGGTGTTAGTTTGTATCACATGAAGCTTGGACTAAAAAATGCCTTTTTGTCCTTGAAACAGGATGAGAGGTTGCCGTATGCTTTAGTAATATCTGCTGTTAGACGATATGTCCTGATGAACACCTAAGGTAAGTTATAAATAATTGCGCTTGACCTTTTTTTTACAGGTTGGAGGAATTTTAAACAGGATAGACTGGTCTTGCTGTATTTACAGATGTTATCTGTTACTCGCATGTGTTTTAACATTGGTTGCTTTTGATCAGGTGTTGTCAGGTTGGGGAAATCTTTGTTTTTTACATGATGTATTGTTTTTATTGTCTTTTATGGTTTAATTTGTTGAAAACTGAAAAAAGAGTATTAACAGACTGACAAGTGCTACAATGCCACTATGTCTCTGACTCCTTTGTGAACCTTGGGGGTGCACGTTCTAATGCTTTTGAATCTGTTGTTCTGAATGCTGTTCACTGTTCAATCAATCAATCAGAAATTTGTAAAGCGCACTACTCACCCATGAGGATCTCAAGGCACTTGGGGTGGGGGAGGGTGCTACTGCTCGAACAGCCAGGTCTTGAGCATCCTCCTGAAGGTTAGTAGGTCCTGAGTCTGCTGTAGGTGGATGGGCAGGGTGTTCCAGGTCTTGGACTGTTGACTGTGTTTGATCACTTTCACAGTGTTGCAGGTTTCCAGACTTCTGTATGCATCCTTTTTGTATATACCAAGGGTCATACTGCTTGGTATGTCCTGCAGTAAGAACTGAGATGAGAAAGACAGACAAGGTGGAAATGCCCCAATTACTAGTAATTGTCTTTACTTTGCATTGATGACCTAGTATTCAACTTCCTCTGCTTGCATCCCTGGCTTAGCATCCCTGTCAGCTTGGTAAATCAATCAGTATTTATAAAGTGTGTCTAATTACATGATAGGGTACCCAGGGCCTTACAGGTCCATGAGGCTTATTCGAACAGCCAGGTCTTGGTGGCTGTTCAGAATTTCAGAAGTGAGGTGATGGTCCGGAGGTGCGTGGGGAGGCTGTTCCAGGCCTTTGCTGTGATGTGGGAGAAGGAGCATCCTCCACTTCTGCTTTGGTAGATGCGTGGAGCATGGACAAGAGAAACAGAGGCAGAGCATACTCTTCTTGACGGTTGGTGGAACTTCAGCAGTGGTTAATGAAGGCGGCTCCTTGGTTGTGTCGAGTCTTTTGTGCATGGGTCACCAGGCCAAAGGTTAAGTTATATCCTGAAGGGAATTAGATAAAAAAGGGGGACAGTGAGTTTCCTTTCTCCAGGGTGAGACTTCACCTTATGGTTAAGAACTCAGGAATCAGAGACTCGGAGTAATGAAGATTACAATTAAGTAATCAGGACATTATCTCATATTTCGCCCTCTCTTACTAGCAAACACTCTATTGCTAACTTCTCTTAGTACTGCCCTTTTTTAATTTTCTGCCTTTTATTGGGAATGTGAATTGGTTTTTTAAACATCTTTATAGATTTCGTCTTGTGATCCTACGCCAAGCGCTTTGGATAAAACACTACATTGAAGCAATAAATACAACTCATTAATGTCAGCCAAGAACGTGAAAAAATCATGTCCTTCCCATTTGGAGCCTGCAGTAGCTGGGAAATGTTAACACGAATGTCCCTGAACGTTCCTGAGATTTGTGATCTTGGCCACTTCTCCGGTAATGGGAATTTACGACTGTTTGTAAGACAGCGAAGGAACAGCATGGACTCTTGTTTCGCTGGCATGCGTCTCTGCCAAGCAACATTGCTTACCTCAAAGTGTTTACTGGTCAGTGTCAGCTGATAATGTAGAGCACTGTTGCCCCTCTGTGTGTCCAGACTCATCACAGGCCTTCCAGGAGACAGGACGTCTTTCTGCACCAGGAAAACCTACAAATAAGTGTGAACGCATCTCTAAGCAGACACCAGAGGCTAATAATCTAAATTATAAACACTGCTCATGGAATCTGTTGTACTAAACAACATGTTGATTGAGCTACACCAGGACCTGAAGAATTGACCCCCATCACTCTCACTCCATGATCCCTTTAGTCCTTACTTTTGTATTTAGTTGCTGCCTGTGTATTTCTAAGGCACACGTTCACCCAAGCCAAAATGAAACATAAGATGTTTATTGCATGCATGCTGCGCTTCCCCTACATCTGCCTTACACTCTTCTCGACCACCACCCTGCTGGCATCAAGTCTGTACTCGGTCATGTCATGGACCATACTTTTCAGCTGCTGGGCAAATGTTTGTGAGAACCCATGGAAAAATAGGTTACCCGAATGCTCTAATGTTTAGACCTATAGGTGTCATGATATGTCTTATGGAACTATGAGGATACGGCTTTTGAAATCTTCTTGGTGCCTGTTTAATATGCTGCACAACGCTCTGGAATACACCCACACATCACATGCTTTATATCGCATGACCGCCACACTGCACTCACTACATTGACCTAATACTACGTCTATCAGTAGGTGTTGGTAAATACAGTGGATACATTATTTAGGTAACGGGGTTTGTTAGATGATGTGAAAGTAAAAACAATAGCAACATATTTGCAGGGAATGTGCTGGATAAGGTATAATTGTATGTTGATGTTATTGGCCTTGATATAATGCTATGCAAACTTCTCTGAAGCCCACAAGAGCAAGCTTTATGCTTTAAAATAAATAAATAAAGATAAATAAATAAATATCATGTTATTTAAAATAATCATATTATCAACACCAACCGTGATTGATGCTGATGACAATGATAATTATAAAAATAAAATTAAAAAAACAAATAGGAGAGTTTTGTCTGTGACTCTGGGTTCTGGGACCTTTATCTGAGAAACATCCAGTAACATCCACATTTTAAGGTCGAGCCTAATTCAGCACACATGCGCTGCTCAGTAAGACTTCTGTAGTGGAGTGTAGAAGAGAAGCTCCGCCCACTCTCTCCCATGTTTGTCATTGGCTTGTGTCAGTGTCTTTTGTAAATGTTGGCGTCTGATTCGTAAAGAGGCTTGTTAGTCCCTTCTTATTACCGCCTTTTCTTCATCTGTAACCTCCCATGGTGACTGGCCCCTTTACTTTGGTTGTTATACGGTACCTGTTATTTCGTGTTGTAAGCACTATTTTCTTTATTGAGTTACTCCTACTTTAAGCAGGACGACTTGCTTTGCTTACGTTCAGCCCGCCATGCCCGCTTTCTCTTTTGAAGCAACCAGGACAATGGCCGGCGCTTGTTTGAAACGCAATAGGGCTCACATTTAAATGCGAGACCTATGGTATTGCAAATATTATTTTCATTGGGACGCCAGGCCTGATTATATTAGGTAAACATGTACATGTCAGCACTTGGCTTGTTTTCTTTATGTTTTTTTTCCTGCCGCCCTTTGCCACTGCTTATCATCAGCGGTCCCTTTTCAGACGTGAGTGCCGAAACAGCACCGAAGTACCAACAGTATAGCTTTGAAAAGTTGTGAGGGTGTGGCATTACAGCCACAGCTGCGACTCTGCAAGTCTTAGCTTCAACATAACGTTCCGTGATTCTGGGCGAATCAATTCAGCTGCCGCTGCTGGTTTCTATTAAACTCCCACCCGCCTACTCCCAAGTTCCTGCTACCAGAACTATTTCTCCAATGCGGTTCCGAGATGTTACTGCCTGCATTTGTGAACATGAAACCCACCAGCTTCCCTGAGGTCAGTCGCAGCATGTCTAGGTTAATGGGTGTTGCTAATACACAATGGCAATAAAACATACTCTGGTGTCATTCATTTCTTTCAAAGCAACAGTGGCATTGGCAGACCACGTGACTGTTAAATGCGGCCAATGATTTAGAATACATGAGGCACACAGGTAGGGTTGGATTGGTAACGCGGGCACTCGGGCAATGACCGAGGGGCCAGTATCCGTTTTCCAGCTATGGGATGCTTATTTGGGCAGCCTGGGGGTTGATTTGGGTAGTGTCTGTGCTGTTCAGATGACTCCAGCGGCCCAGTGGGTGCCTGGGTGGCCTTTCTGGAGGCAGATGGACCTCCATTACCTCCATTTATCAACGGTAAGAGGTGTCACTCCCTTTCTCTCTCTGACCCGGCTCATTAATGTATGCACATTGAGCGGGGGCAGGAGGTCAGAGCATAAGTGGCCTCATTTGTATTTCAGGTGTGTTTCACCAGTGTGAAATAATCGGTGCATTTTTTTAAAAACCTAAACTAAGTTAAGAAAACATGCCTCTCTCAGAGACCCCCCTTCTTTTTAAAAAACTTTGCCAAAGCAGTGCTTTGCGGAAAGCCAATATGCAAATATAGACCACTTTTTAGGTTTTGCCTGGCGAAAGATGCGCTCTGCGCATCTTTTTCGCGCAGGCGAAAACCTAATGATTATAGTAGGGGAGACAGGAACGGCCTCCGTCTTCCATTGGCTAGCTCCATAAATGGAGGCTAGCCATTGGAAGACGGCTCTGTCAGTCAATCCCGGACCAGATTCGGGGGCGTTCCCGAGAATTTTTGGCTTTTGGCGACGTCACGCTACGTCAGCCAAAAGCCAATTCTCGGGAACGCCCCCGAATCTGGTCCGGGCGTCGGAGTGCCGTGTTTCGCTGTTTTCTTTCATTGCGGTGAGTCGGACAGTTGTAGGCTTTGTGTTAGTGATTCCTTGCCGTCAGGTGAGGGGACAGTGGGGGTGCAGAGGCGATGCCGTCGGTATAGCGTGGGTGCGGACCCGGTGCACGGCCTCGGTATTGTGGGGTCGTTGTGTGGACTCGCGTAGCATTAGATCGTGCACCGCACAGAGAGGCCATGTATTTGTTACTTGCGGCTTGCTTCGGTGGAATGAGCACGTTAGGTTTCCGGGTCGTGTGAAGGTGCAGACAGTATTTTTAGGACTTTGTGAACAGATGTTTCCACCGTGCTATTAGCACGGGTTTATTCGACTCATTGTCCTTCGAGACGGGGGTGCTGAGGAAACATCAGGAGCAGACCTAAAGTGTTTTCATGTTGCGAACGGCTTCCATCTCACAGTCAGAGTTGCCTGGGGCAGACCCAGGCGATACGACTTCTGCTGAGCCTTGCTTTTAACCCTCAGCCCATTGCATCCTGGGTCTTGTAGTTGTGGGAGACTGTGATACCGTGCCTGGTTCAACTAACCCGTGCCAGCGATGGGGCGCAGCGTAGGTTGTGTTGGTATTTACAAGGAGCTTTCCTCGCCCCTTGAAAGTCTTGTGAATGTTTTATGGTTCAAGCGCCTTCACCCTCCGGGTAATCTCTGTGCGGTATCTTTGGCGGTGGGGGAATTGGCGCGAATGCCCGTCGGCCTTGTCCGGCCCCCCCCCTCCCTGGTGGCCATTTTGTTAAAGGGTCTGTGCCCCAACCCTTGTACCAGGCTGGCTTTTGCCTTCGTCATGTCTTTTGGCGCGTTCGCTAAGTATTTATTTGATTTATGTATGGGTTTTATAGCACGGACTCTACCCGATGGAGTCAGAGTGCTTCACAATAGGAACAGAATTTTCTAGTAAACAATGGACAAAAGCAGACGATAAGTTACATGAGGTAATGTGACATTTGTAATGTGACAAAGGTCTGTTTCAGCGGGTTTTTAAGGCCTTCTCCTGGGTGCGCGAATCTAGGCAGTACGGTTAATTTTCGGTCAAGCAGGCGAGATAGGTGGAGGTGTGCATCGTCAGGGGCACCTCGTGGCTGCTGGGAACTTTTCCTGCACTCTGCGGGTGCCTCGGCCCGTATCGGTCCGTTTGCTTTCTGTTAGGACAGGCAGAATGAGGCGTTTTCGTGCCAGGAGAGGCCGTAGTCCGTCGGTGGGCCTGCCGACTCGGGGGCATGATACAGGGTTTATGATTTCCGAGATTCGGGGCAAATCTGCAATGGACCACCCGCAACACTAGGCTGTTGCTGAGTGTCTTGGCATCACGTCGGGTCCCGGGTACCATGCTTGTCGGATAGGCACTCTAATGCGATGTTAGTATGTGGGACGCTCAAGCCTGGGGGTCCCATGGGTCCCTTGCCCATCCCCCACATGCAAGCCTCTTTCAGTGTCAGGCCGCTCTTGTCCTGGACCTGGTTTACTCCAGCTGCGCAAATCTCGAGAGGCACGATTCAGTGATTCTGGGCAGACACCTTTTATACCTGTGCCGACAGTATGAGATGTGCTGGGGTCCATCCGTAATGCAACGGTCCCCTTGTAAGTGCCCCAAAACTAGCGTCCTTTCTTTCGGTTTGTAACGCTATATTTGTGTATTAGGTCTGGCTTTACACGCGGTGGCAGCAGATGTTAGGTCAAGATTGACCCGTTGTTTGTCTTATGGAGTATAGGGGTGGGGTTACTTTCATTCCCTTCTCCTTCGAGGGGCTCGGTTTGCTCACACAGTCTTTTCCCCCTCCCTTGTCTAGGTTCTCTGCGGGTATGGCAGCGCGACATCGGTCTCTTTGGCGCCGAATCAGAAAGTGACTAGGTACTCCCACTTCTGTGTTCCGTTGCCGGTGCCCCCACATGCACACTGGGACTCCCCCATGGTGGAGGTGTCGGGGGGCACGTAGTTCCCTGGGCGAGCTCTCGGATGAACTGTCGGGCGGGTAAGTCTTGGCGCTGGGAGTAAAGGCGACTTCGGTCAGCCCAGGGCGGATTCTTACCCCCCCCCCACCACACGCTGAGTTGCTCGGTGTGTATTAGTACTGTAGTACTGTAAAGGGGGTACTTGGTCTAAGCACGGGGATGGTGTTAGCCTCGGGGCTTGGGAATTATGTTTTGCATTAGTCGGGGCACGTGATTAATGGCGTCGGTGGGGGGCCATTTTCATGGTCAGTGTGTGTTATTATGTTCGGCACACGTTGGTAAGGGCGGCCAGTTGCATGGGAAACGTTTTGCGAGATGTCCGGCGCATGTGGGTATTGGCGCCGGTTTTCAGCCATCTGCTTCATTTCCTAGTTATTTGGGGGGATTATGCCTGTCGGCATTCTAATTGGTATTTTGTGTGCTCCTTTTCAGGCTGCTGACTTGCGGTTTCGCTCCTTGCCACATTTTATGTATGATATAGGCCAGTTACTTAGCGTGTGGCCCCCCTCGAGGATAATGCACACTGAGCGAGGAGGGCACGGACTCGCTTTTGGGCCGCGCAATCAGGCAACACAGGAAGCAGAGATGGACGCTGTCGCTCTCGAAGTTTCTTTACCGGCCTGCGTGACGGGGGTTTGGGTTGCGAGCCGCTTTCTTCAGCAGATGCCCTTCAGTCTACCCTTTCTGTGCCCTGTGCCAAAGCGTATGTCAGCCATTGCTCTCCTGGTTTACTTTCCCCTTGCTTTGGCCTTCGTGCGGGGCTCGGGATCTGCCTTCCTTACGACAGCGAATTTAGTAAGCCTTACCCTGGCTCTTTCAGTGATGAACTTAGTAAGACTCATACTGACAACATCACATCGCCTGGGTTTCCCAGGGGTGGGGCTGACACGGGGGCCAGTGGGTCCTTCCCCCTTACTGCCCTGTCCTCTCGCAGCCTGTCCTCTCGCAGCCTGCCCTCTCCCAGCCTGCCCTCTCCCAGCCTGTCCTCTCGCAGCCTGTCCTCTCGCATCATGTCCTCTCCTAGCCTGCCCACTCCCAGCCTGCCCTCTCCCAGCCTGCCCTCTCCCAGCCTGCCCTTTCCCAGCCTGTCCTCTCCCAGCCTGTCCTCTCCCAACCTGCCCTCTCGCAGCCTGTCCTCTCGCAGCCTGTCCTCTCGCAGCCTGTCCTCTCGCAGCCTGTCCTCTCACAGCCTGTCCTCTCCCGGCCTGCCCACTCCCAGCCTGCCCTCTCCCGGCCTGCCCACTCCCAGCCTGCCCACTCCCAGCCTGTCCCCTCCCTGCCCTTTCCCAGCCTGTCCTCTTCCAGCCTGTCCACTTCCAGCCTGCCCTCTCCCAGCCTGTCCCCTCCATGACCTTTCCCAGCCTGTCCTCTCCCAGCTTGTCCACTTCCAGCCTGCCCTCTCACAACCTGCCCTCTCCCAGCCTGTCCCCTCCCTGCCCTCTCCCAGCCTGCCCTCTCCCAGCCTGTCCCCTCCCTGCCCTCTCCCAGCCTGTCCTCTCCCTGCCTGTTGTCGTGTCCTGGCGGCAGCAGGCAGCAGGCAAGAGCGTGCACTGCGTCCCCGAAGTAACAGCCCTAAAGCAAGCAAGAAGTACGCCCCCCTCCCACCAATCCCTGTTAGGTAGTGGAAACTGTCCAAACTGGGGTGCAGACAGCCCCTCTCACCTTTCGGCCTGGTACCACTGCACCAGCCGCACTACTTCCCTACTGACCGTTCTCCACTTCAGCCCAGTCTAAATTACAATTCCTGCTTGTGACCCTTTTGCCTGCTTGTGCTTGTTTTCGTGACCCTGTTGCCTGCTTGTGCCTCCGTGTGCCCCTGTTGCCTGCTTGTGCCTCCGTGTGCCCCTGTTGCCTGCTTGTGCCTCCGTTTTTGTGCCCCTGTCGCCTGCTTGTGCCTCCGTGTGCCCCTGTCGCCTGCTTGTGCCTCCGTGTGCCCCTGTCGCCTGCTTGTGCCTCCGTGTGCCCCTGTTGCCTGCTTGTGCCTCCGTTTTCTTGCCTCTGTTGCCTGCTTGTGCCTCCATGTGCCCCTGTTACCTGCTTGTGCCTCCGTGTGCCCCTGTTGCCTGCTTGTGCCTCTGTGTGCCCCTGTTGCCTGCTTGTGCTGTGTGGGTGTGTGTGGAAGGCTCTGTGTGGGTGTGTGGAGGGCTCTGTGTGGCTGTGTGTGTGGGGGGCTGTGTGTGGCTGTGTGTGTGGGGGGGGTCTGTGTGGCTGTGTGTGGGGGGTGGTCTGTGTGGCTGTGTGTGGGGGGCTCTGTGTGGGGGGGCTCTGTGTGTGTTTGTGTGTGTCATTTGCGAGAGATAAAGATAGTGGCATTGTAAATGACAATGCCATTTATTTATGTTAAAAAAAACCATAAATAAAAATAATGTCAAGAGCAATGCCAATAGCTCTAACTTTAACAAAGGCAAAACCATTGCATTGTAAATGCTTGTTTTTTTAGTGTGCCCGGGCCAATTTCTAATCCCAATCCATCCCTGCACCCAGACGCCTGTCACAATAAGCATCTCCCATTTTAGATATCATCATTAGGACTTCAGTGTGGTTTGCTGACAATCCCCTGCTGAGTTGTACGGGAGGGACCAGTTTCCTTCCAAACTAGGGGCCCGGTGAAGAGTGAGTGGCAAGCCTTTCTTCCCTGTAAACTCCTGTTTTAACTTCAAAAGGGATAGCATGTTTCTGGGTTAAAGCGTACACTGCACCACTGACTGCAGTAAAACACAGGCAGCACCGTTCTAGCGGCATAAAGCAGGTGACATTCATACCTAGGAGTGGACATGGGCTGCAATGGGGAAAACAATAAAGGAAACGTGGTAATCGTGTATCCTACATGTTACTCAATACCCGATGAAAAATTCATAATTGCATGGTAACAGCGGAAACAATCTTGGTACAAATTTGCCAACCTGCCATTACCGTTCAACAAGCGATTGTCCTCCGAAGAGTATTCTTTCTAAATACTAAAACTGTGTTCTTCCTGGATATATTTATTTTCTTTAAGCGAGATCATCGTGTTTGAAACTTTCTTATCTTATTTTACTTTACTGCTCCCTCATTGGGTTCATTTATTATGGATTTTTCTTGTAGGTTTACAATCATTTTCATATTTTGTCTATCAATGACCCAGTTTCAAAACTGTACATTTAAACCAACTTCATAAATATGTATTCAACAAGATGCAGACATTGTACGTGCACGGCTCTGATTATATTATCAGCAAGTCTTAAATAGTGTCTTCATTTTTTTCTGAGGTCCAGTATTTAAAAGGGTACTTTTGTAATTGCCTAAAAAAAAAATCGAGCAATGGAATCTTTTTACGATCGGGTCTGGGCCAAAAATGCACTTATCATTCCATGCTACAAACACAATTGATGTGAGGGAATACACCGCACAAACAGTAGACATACTCGTCGGTGCACAACAAACATTAGATTGGGTAGAGAGAACAAATAAATAATTTTTTTTTTAATGCAGTTTTAGGCATCTTTATAAGTTTTGTTTTTGAAAGAGAGCTTTCTCTTTCAAATTGACGTCCCTGGGATCCTGTGAAGAGGCAGAGAATTCCAGGGGCAGATTTACAAGAACTGATGCTTCTCTGCATGTCAGCAGAGATGCGCCAGTTAATTTGTATCAAGCAAAAAAGCCTTGCGCCACCATGGATGCGTTGCATTTACAATGCGGTGCACCGTGGCACAAGGATTGATAGATGCGTGACGCATCTATTGGCAGGGCCGGACTGGGAACTGAAAGCAGCCCTGGCGAATTTTGGCAGACCAGCCCCCATCCGGCGCGACATACCAAAATGGTGAATTTTACAGCACATTTTTCATTACATATTCAATTGTTTCAACTTTCAAAGCATAGTAAATAGTAGATGATGACCCTAAAGAGCACCAGGTTACCCACCCAGTCATATGTACCCATAGACCTTCATGCAGAGAGCACTGAAATAGACACAAGTAGTGAATCAGAGAGAACAAAGTAAAAGTGAGACCAGCCCCCAACATGGTGTGTAGCAAGAAAGCGCAGTGAGCAACCACTACTACGGGGAGTTTGGGGAACGAACTTGTCCCCCCTAAGAAAATGTGGGAGACAGAAAGGCCAAAACAAAGCATTTTTCAACACATTTTTCATTACATATTAGATTGTATTAACTTTTAAAGCATAGTAAATGATTACCTTAAGGAGCACCAGGATACCCAGTCATAAATCACAGACATTCCTACAATCAATTCACATCTCCAATTGCATTTTTGTCAGATGAGCCAACCAAGTAACTTTATGAAATTCGCATGCAGAATATATGCTTAAGGCTCAAGTCACTTAATTAAGATTTATGCCAATTAACTTTGAAAGCACAGTATTATTAAATCTTAAATTTAGTGCAGGTAATTAAACACTATTCAGAAATCGAGTTCATTTGCTGCATAGCAGCCACTGGGAGATTTGCTGTTATGAGCTTGGTATTTTTGAACAAATTTGATGATTTGAATGGTGTCATTGCTTGTTATATAGCAAATACTGATCTCCACCATACGTTTTTAGGTGAATTAATATAAGTACGGTACCTTATCTCAGAGAGGCTGGTGAGAATTAAACTCAGGGGTGGCGAGGAGTAGCAGTCCCCACCCCTGTCTTGCCCTTGAGTACTTGTGGTGGCACTGACCCTGTTGGTTTCTACCCCTGCACCAGGGGTAATGAAGAAGGCAGGAGCAGAAATAGAAACTAAGGAGGGTTTTAAAGGGCCTATTAGTGTGTGAAGTGTCCCATACCTGACGACTTTGAAAACCTTTCACAATAAGAGAGAGGAGGAGGAGGAAGAGGTGGAGGAAGGGGGATAAACAAGGAGCGGTATGGCTAGAGAGGAGCCTGAGAGCCACACACCTCTCTTTCCCCTAAAACTCTAGCAAAAGCTTCAGAGGCAACCACTAATTTCCTTGGGAAGTTGCAACCCCCTTTATGGACGTCAGCAATGCAGAGCCTCCATACACAATCTGGAAGGCGGCTCTGTGCAAGGGTTTCTATGTCACCTTGTCTAGCACTATGATAACAGCTCTTCCCGGACCATGTGAAGGGAGCCAATAGTGTGACACACGCCCACACGTGTGAGGTAGCAGTTCTAGCTTCCACATCTGATCTTGCCCTTGCTGCCCCTGGGCCCTTAGGAGCAAGTAGGAGGTTGTTGAAGGGCTTGGGCTGGGATCAGAGATCAACTCTGTGATGTCATCAGAGGGTTGGTGATGTCATTTGCCTAACACTGCGCCTTCTGTAGTGAACTCCGTGCAGCTACTTTGTTACAGATTAGAATCGATGCAAGGCAGACCCAGCCTTTTCAGCTTTCTGAGGCCAAAAAACATGAATACTATTCAGCTGCATAATCTGTTGCTTAGACATTGAAATAGAAACATCATAGAACACACAAGAATTGGGTGTTTTGAAACAGCAAGTCTCTTTTGAAAATGTCTGTCAGATTGCACACTGGGAACTGCAGCTACCGTCACTGTGGCCCGATTGCAGCTTTTAGAAGTGAACCATCCACTGAACAGTGAACACACAAGTGCACATTATAACAGCGCAAACTCCTTTTTTTTTAAATCCGCACTGAAATCCGGACAATTTAAAAAGATATAGGTCACAAACCAACGGCGCCAGCGTCAAGGGAACGCACCGAGGGCTCCTAGAAATGTACACGTTAGCCTAAGCGGCAAGTGCCAGTGGCAACACCAGTGGCCAGTGGAAAACAAAACACTTGTGTACATTTTTTTTTAAAAACATAAAAACACACTAGAAAGCCCTGTTGTCTGCTTAAAATATATTTTACAGCACAAGCCCTAAGTTGGGGCATGTGATGAAAAATATTTTTTAAGCAGACTTGCTGACCCCAACCTTTGCCCAGGTTACAGCCCCCAAGAGTCAAGCAGCACAGCACCACGAAAGGGAGCACACAACTTGTATCCTGGCTAAAGGCTCGAACATTTCAGCTGGCCTGGCCCTGCTCGGAGTCAACCCACACACGAACAACAGACAGCACCTGATCCTGACGACAAGCAAACCCATTTTTACAGAATCTGACCTGAGCTCATCAGGGTTTGAGGTCAGTGCTGCACTGCTGGGGGCGGCGGGCGGCCCATGGGCAATAGCAGGAATAACCAAAGCAGGCAGGCCTGCTCACAAATAAATCCACACTCAGGAGCTAGGGCGCTAGTGCGCTGTGATGCCTGCGCAGAACCAGGCCGGGGATTAAACAAAAAGGTATAGGCCCAGACTGAGCCTGGGCATGGGCCTGGGCATTTGGTGGGGTGGGGCGGTCTTTACCTTTTTGTTTAATCCCGGCCCGACCCACAGTGCCATGATGAATCTATCTACCCCATCCACCCTATTCTCTACACACCCTCCAGATGCTGACCCCTAATGCAAAGCACAAACAGAAGAGTCCCTTGGTGGAGGACCAGGAGGCAAACTTCCAATGATTCTGTGGCCCCTCTTCCTCGAGCTGAGGAAAGGGAAGCAGAGTGAGAGTTTACAGACCAAAGCATGCGCACAGGTTCCACTTTCACACTATGCCAAATATACAGTGCACATAGACCTTTCAGGCATATGGGCGCGAAAGACCCCAGAGATGAGAGACTGGAAACACTTTTTAAACAGGGGAGGCCGGTGCACTTCTTCTCCTTAATGCACAGGTACAAACACCTATACATGCGCTGGAATAAATGCTGCCGCCACGGCCACGCCCGCAACCCCCGGCAGAGAGCACAGTATACACTGTCTAGAAGAGCGATTCACATTGGGTGTCAGTTTCTCAGTGTACTAGTTAATACGCGAGTCACTACAGCTAGACGAAGCAGCAGATAAGATGATGTTCTGCAATAATGGCTTGAAAGAAAACTTAACACAAGATTGTGAATAATTCCATTGTAGAGCGTGTAATATGACTTAAATTCCAAGAAACCATTACTAGAACAAGAGTCACCCTAATAGTAAGGGGTGTTAATTTACTAAGAGGTGCAATCACTTCTTATTTTAACTACTAATTTCTTCTGCTAGTGCTGCTGTTCAGCAAAGAAGCAGAGGGAAAAGGAACTGTTACTGACATTTAAATAACACTTATACGTCGCAATGGCAGTAGCGTTGTAAACCACAAGTGAATCTTCATGAGGCCTCACCGGCTGAATCCCCTCGTTTAAGATGGCCACTGCAGCAGCACATTGAAGCTGCAGCCAGGAAGAGTCACATGAGAGTCACTCCTTTTCACGGATCACCATTGCAAAATGCACAACTGTACAATATTCCTGCGGGCCGATAATATGGCCCATGTGTTGTCATCTGCCTGCTGGAGACAGGTAATGCTCATGTGATGTGTGCTGGTTACCTCCTGCCAGGGGCAGCCCCAGAAACCGGGGCGCAGGAGCAGGCACTCAGCAAAGTGCATAGAAAACAGAAATGGGGTGATGCGGCTGTGCAGAAAAAGCTGCCTCGTTTTAGCGCTATGTTCACTCCGCACATAAACAGCATTCTTGAAGAAATACCAACTAAATGTTACAAAGGCAAACAATAAAAACGCGCAGACACAATGTGAAATTATCTCTCCAAAAGCTGCCCCCATAAATGACATAATTGACAATGGAGCTAATACAAAGATAAATGCCCGCTTCCTGTCCCACTGGGGTGGCACTCTGGTCTTCAGCTCTGCCCCTCTCGCGGTTGTCTACATGTACTAACTTCGGTCCTACCTGCCTACCCGTTGACCCCCTGCTCCTACTGAAGCCAGCACCTTCTGCTGTGCATTATCTGATTGCAAATGCAATTTGCAAAAGACACTCACCTGGTGGCAGGCGGCAGACAGTCGACAGCAGGGAGTGGGACACTTGGACAGGGAGGGCCAGGGCTAGAATAAATACATTATGGGGTACTGGAAGAGGGCCTCTGATTGTCTCGGTCTCTGGGTTCTGGAATGCAGGTCATACACACTTTTTATTGCGTGAGGCCCCATGCACATGTGTCACCACCATCAGCCGCGCCGGCCCCACCCCCCTAAGGTGGGTAAACTGTAGACTGAGAGCAGGCCGCGCAGACGCGGCGGCGGAGACATCTGCACGCCGAGCTTGACCCACCCCCCCCTAAAATGGCACTGATGCACCTCCTCCAATGCATTATTTATCCTGAACGGAACACAGTCACAGATGATTGAAATTAAGAGAATCCTATCCATTCAAGCAGAGATTGATTAAATTGTGCTTTTTACCGCACATAGGCTCCGGAGCGAGTGAGATGCAAGCAGACGCAGCAGAGTACAGTAGAGAGTCAGCGACTGACTACTGAGCAACAAAACCGGCCCCCGGACAAAAAAACGATCCCCAAATCTGGCAGCCTACCGGGGGATAGCCAGGTGCCCGACATTGCAGTCCTGCCCTGTCTATTGGCGTAAAGGCAACGCATTACTGGAGTCATGTTGCAAGCATGACGCAACTCCAGCAAAGCTTCGGAATGCCCATTTCTATTATGCTGCGTCACTCCTTACGCCTGCTTCAAGCAGGCATAAGGTTTTGACGCATGGGCATTGTAAAAGTGACTCCGTGATTTCACTGCATCACTTTTACAAGGCTTTCTTATGTCAGAACGCCCACCCTGCATACATTATGCCTGAAGCAGGTATAATATAGCGCAGGGCTTTGCAACGTGACACATCTCCCAAAATGCATCACTTTGTAAATATGTTGCAATGTGGCGCATTGTTTATGACACCGCAAGGTCACAGAAGTGACGTGATGGTGGCGTAAAGTTGTTGCAAGGGGCTTGTAAATCTGCCCCTCAGTGTTTACAAGTAATAACAAAAATGTGAGCATCAAAAATCATAGTTCTACTCCAGAGGTTGCTGCTCTAATTTAAAAGTGGTAAGGCAACGAGAGCACAGGCGGGGGAGGGAGAAATAATTCATTCACTTACCTGTGGCTGTGGAAGCTGCCTCGGTGCTCCTCTCCCAAGTCTTGTGCACACAGCACAAGCTCTGAAGGGACCAATCATAGCGCTGTTATCCTGCTGGTATCAGCATGGGAGCAGTGACAAGATTGGCCTGTGAGGGCTGACCTGACACTTGCTCTGGCACGAGAAGCCTGTGTCTGTTCTTTAATCGGCTGTGCAACACTGCTGGGTTGAAGAAATATAAGTACGCATGTTGGGTTGGCCGTCCGAGGACAGTCGGCCAAACAAACATGCCAATTCACAGTGCCCACCAGTCCTCCTCCCTACTGCAGATGTGACGCTCGTCAGGATGGCCCCGCCCTAACTCTCAACTCCCTCGTTAGTACCCCATTGTCTTCATTTGTAACCTCCCATGAGGACTGGCCCTTTTACTTCGATTGTTAGTCTGAAAACACTATTTTCTTAATAAGTTTCTCCTACTGCAGGCACAACATGCTTTCCTGCAACATTCAGCGCGCCATGCGTACTTTCACTTTCTGAGCTGCCCAGGGCAATGGCAGCTACTTCTTTGAATAGGTCTCACATTTACAAGAGTTTAAGCTATTGGCATTGTACATGACAACACCTTCTATTTATGTGTTAATTAAGATACAGATAAATAAAATGCATTTTCATTCACAATGCCAATAGCTTAAACTCTTGCAAATGCGAGACCTATTGCCTTGCAAATGCCTGTTTAAGAAGCTATTCAAACATACTAACCGTTCTGGAGTAGATTTGGAAGTGACTCAAAGATGGCAATGCACTGTTTAACAGTGCATAATCATGGAGCTCCAAAGAAACGTGACATTCACTTATTTACTACGCGTAAAAAGTACAGGTGTGTCTGTGTCGGTCATGTATGGTATACAGAAGGCACCTATGGTTGGGATACCCGTCACCCCCTCCCAACACACTCCCCAAGAATGGGAAGACGGAAACGTTTCTTGAACTTTTGGAAGGCGGGAGGGAGTTACCCTCCCGGCTGTATTTATTAAAATATGAAACAAAATTTAAAACGTTTAAAAATAACAGTTTCATATCATGTACAATTTCATTTACACATTACGATGTTTCATGGGCTAACCTTAACACATCTCTAATACAAAGGTTCTCCTAGCCGATTCTAAAACATCCTGTAAATGCATTTCAAAAATTCAAATTGTACATCCTAACATTACGGGCCAACGGCAAGGTCGTAACCGGTGTCAGATCCCTAAACTTACTGTGGATAAGATTCATTCGAGAAGTAGTCGACGACCAGTGGTCACCAAATCATTGCCCCCAAGATGCACTATGATTACAGATGGCGGTGACCTTGTCCGCCCTAACAAACCCTCCATAAAATTTTGAAACTGGTCAATACAGAGCCCGCCCCTTCCGTAGAAGGTCACCCTGTACCCGTATTCCCCAGCCATGTGAATCATGTCACCTGCTTTGAATACGTCCGCGGCACGCCTCACGTATGAGTGGCCGGCGACCCACACCACTCTTCCCTCAGCCGGTGATCTTTGACCGCTGGTTCCCAGGTGTCGGGTCAACTGCACAGTCCGCCCCGCAAAGCCTGCTTGCGAAACTGAAAACCAAACAAAAACAAGAAGCGTGAGTGCATGACATTAGCTTCACAACATGTACAACCGCACATACCTCTTATAACAATTCTAGGACCAACGCCCCAACTGTTTCACTTTATCCACACTCAACCCCCTGGCTGTAGCCTCTGTAGCAGCACCTATCCGGAATGAGTGGGTCCCAAAATCGCCCGGGTTCAAGCCCGCTGCCGCGATTGCCATTGTTAACACCCGCTGAAACTGAAACCTCGTCAGTGGGGTGGCGTCGGTATGTCTCAGCAAGCTCCCCCCCCATGATGCCGCCCTTTGCGCTAAGTACTCTTCCACGCATTTCACTGGGCACCTGTGGGATCCCCGCATGCGCTGAACAACCACACTATCTCCGATCGCTCCCTGATCGGTTTTGGACTTGGCTATAGTGACTACCATCGCGTCACCTCTAATCTGGATGTGTTCTCGACACAGACCTCCCCCCGTATCCTGCTTGTTCCTTGCTACCAGTTCGCTTATCCGCATAGCCCCATGGAATGCTAATGCAAAGGCGGCCCGGAACAGCACTGTCTCTGACTGAGATGAACAAGTCGCAGGGAGTACGGACATTAACTGGGACAACATTACTAGCCCTATCGGGCGCCTCTCGTCCTCCCTACGACCCTCAAGGCGTTGCCACCCGCGCAACGCCTTCTTTACTAGAAAGGACGCTGTGGGGTCCTGAATGCCATGAGCCTGCGCCATGAATGCAATGGCGGCTCGGTGTCTATTGGCTGTTGCCACTGATCGGCCTGCCTGATGCAATGAGACTAGAAATTTCAGGACATACTTCTCCTGCCCCCAATGCTCCCCCCTAGCTGGACCCAAAAATGCCCAATAGGAACGGAACGCCCCTTCATATGCCTTCCTCGTCCTGGGGGCTAGACTCTCTCCCACGAGGTTTTGTAATCCGGGGCACCGAGCGACCAGAGAACTTCGGGAAATGGTGCCGCCACCAAGTCCGCAGAGGGCAGATGGCCCCGGAATGCCTGCATGTGGGAACGAGAGAGTGCATCAGCCGCCTGGTTCAGTACCCCGGGCACATGTTTTGCTCTACAGTGGACGTTTAATTTCATACATAGCAGGACAATTTCTTTCATCAATCTCAAGATCAATTTGCAGCGTGCTGCCTGATTATTGACACAGTCTACCACAGTCATATTATCCGACCAGAACACCACAGTGCGATCACGAAATCCTTCCGGCCATGTCTTCAAGGCCACTAGAATAGGGAACAGTTCAAGAAACCCGATGTTACCTGTGAGTCCATTCTCGTGCCACCATGCCGGCCATGTTTGTGCCGACCATTGATTACCAAAGATGGCGCCAAACCTCAGGCCTACGTTCCCCCATGATTGCAGTGAACATCCCGAAAGCCCTGGCCCAATTAGCGATTGTTTCATCAACTCTGAAACCCGCCATCTTTGCTCGCCATACACTTGGATGCAACAATTCCTTCTGATTTTTAACGTGCTCTATTTCATAATGATCAGTTAATAGCGAAAATATATTCACATATTTATCCGCCCATATCATTTCCTTTGTGGCCAACGGGATATGTTGTACCACCTTTTCCCTTCTTGAGGGTACCGACCCCTCCCCAGCCATTGGCAACGGCTTCTTACCCGAATCAGTAGCTGAACTCGCTGCTGCCGCTGTTCCAACGCCCGAAGACGGCTGTTCCGCGGGAACCTGAGGAGGAACAAAAGGACAAGGTGCCTTCGCAGCATCTCGAGACTGCCGCAACTGCTTCATTAATAGTTTGGCCTCTTCGGCCGTATCCCCTGGAGCTATGGCACCCTCATTATTCTTGCCCAACCATGCCGCCAACTGTGCGGCCAACTCGGGTGGCATATCCCCCTCGTTCACAGGTGTAACTACGACAGGGATCGGCTGTCCTGCATCCGGAATCGGAACTGGGGCCTCTACTGGCCTGACCGGGCTCGCCGGAGGTGACTCGGGAACCGGAGCCTCACCCCCTGCCGCCCTGTTCCTGGCCCTTTTACCTCTCCCGGCAGGGACTACCCCCGGCAATGCTGGTCCGATGACTTTCTTAGGCCGGCCCGTACCGTTCATGGCCGCCATCTGCTTCTTCATGTCCGCCATGTCCTTCACCAGCATACAGAGCATTTGGTCGGTGCTAACCTTCTTTCCGACCTTTTTGCCCGGCATTCTCTTACGATAGTCGACCGAAAGATCCTGGGACCAGAGTTCGAAGCGCTAGAAGAGAAAACACAAGAATTACAAATTTTCAAAATTGGCTCCTTGTTCCGTCTCGAGCTCACGTGCAACGGGGAGGTGCAGCTTCTGAGCACAAGAACAAGAGGATGGTTCCTTGGATCGTCGCTCCTCTTATCCTTCTTCGGGCGGGCGTGGACCCTCCTCCAATCCGCCTCCAGGGCGTGGCCAACGGCGTAGGTGTCTAGGACAACCCCTCCTTGGGCGGGAAAAAGGCGCGCCCCGGCTACGCCGCTTCGGGCATACCAGCCGAGACTCGCCTCCCGCCCAAAAATGGCTTCCCGGGGGGATCGGGGTACTCCACCATACGTTCGGGGGGACCGAGCGGTCGCCCCTTTCCATTCCACACCCACAGAGGTACCGCTTCCGCCGCCCGAAAACCGAAAAGTAGGAGTAAAAACACACAGCAAATGGAGAAGCTAGAACGAGATGAGGGCAGGCTGAGAACAAGAAGCGGTAAACAACATTCCCCTCCAGCAACACACTCCCGCCCCTGGTAACGCAGGCGGATCTGTGGATGGCCAGCTTCACAGGCCCCAGAGAACCTATGACAAAACTATTGGAAGTGTATGTAACTTCGCTACTGCAGATGTAAGTCTTCCACATGTAACTACTGCAGACCAGATAACTTGTAAAGGCTGCTCTATATATAAACAGTGCAAGGTAACATAACTTCACCTGGCTATTTGACATCCTCTCATCTCCCCCCTTATATGGATCTAGTAGGATCGAAGTGATCAAGTCATTTCAATATGCTTATTCATAGCAGAGCAGAAATATACAGTAATCAGATCACCCCATATTTCATGTATATCTGCTGATCATCAGTAATGCAGCTAAACAACATTACATCACAGGCAATACCACAAACAAGAGGCTTGTGGGATATAACGCGGCAGTTCAGTCCCCTCAGGCAGCCCATCACCCTGCTGGTCAGTAGAGGGCCCTGGTTTCTGCTCTCCTGGGCAAGGACCACCAGCCCATTCATGAACTCCTCACCTGCACAGCTGGATTTGCAATGCCTTCAGGCTATCTGCTAGTTTGTTCTATGCACTGGGAGCAGCAAAGCATGCCAAGCGGGTGGCATGTTTTTTGGCTTTGCTCGGCATGTTTTTGTTTCCCTGAAACAAACTCCCAAAGAGGAAATAATATACCTGAGCCTTGGAGTCATCGATAGTTTTCCCAACTCGAAAATGAGTGATGGCTGCACTGCTGTAAACAGGGTGGGGCAACCATCACCATGACCAGGTGGCACAGTGTGTCACTGCCAAAAACCAGCAGCATCCCCATCTCTAAATGGCTTGGCAAGGGAAGAAAGAACCACGCATTTGTGGTGCTGCTCCTTTAAGTGAGCTCCTAGAAGAGAAACAGACCGTAAAACATGCAGTCCAGCAGCTAACATGCTGGCACCTATTCTGACCAAGTGCTGTCACGTTTCTCTCTGCTTGAACCCTAGGCCTTGGGATAATATCACACCTAAGAATGTGGAGACATGATTATGGCTCCCTCCCTTCCCCTCACTCCTCCCTGCATCTCACTCCTCCCTGTAAATGCTCACTGAGTGTGTCCTTCGCCGATGACCTTGTACAGGGCTCCATTGCCCTTGAATAGGTTCACGCTATATACACATCCATACAGACCAGCATGCGTACTCCAGACGCTGGTGTACTGGTCTACACGAGCTTATAAGAACTGAGCCACGAGTGTCGCGAGGCCAACACTACTTCCGCTTTCCCAAGCCTGGGGTGGAAGTGGAACAAAGTCAACACCTCGAGCTATTGGTGCAAAGTCAGATCAGCTAGTATTACCCGGCTTTGCACAAAAGGCTGAAATCCAGGGAGAGCAGGTGCCAGGAAAGTGGCAAGCAGTACACGGCTAGTGTACTCCTGTGCAACGTGTGCTTTGTACAAAGCCCTCGCTGCACGACTGACTGCTCTGACTTGTCTTCGTAGGTGACATTGCCCTGGACGGAGGCATGTCCCTCGAGTAGAAATCCTGTGATAGACACCCTGGCGTGGCATTGCTCCACAGCACAAGGTTAAGCATCGTGTGGGGATCTCTTTGCATTTCTGGTGTGGCTCACGTTTCTATTGATAAAGCATTGCAGCATTTCAGTTCTTCGTGTAACTCTCCATTACTTGAAAGTTATGATGCCCTTCACCCCCCTCTGAGTGCTGTAAATGCATCAAAGGAACAAGCATTTGCAATGCAATAGGTCTCGCATTAGGAAAGTTTGAGGTATTGGTATTGTAAATGACAAATTTTTTATTTATGTGTTGGTTTTGAAAATAGCGAAATTAATAGCTTTGTCATTTACAATGCCATTAGTTTTAACTTTCGCAAACGTGACACCTATAGCATTTGTAATGCATTATGTGTTGTATTTACATGACTTAGATGTATTAATATTACAAATAAGAATGGCTTTTATTTTTTTTCATAATTAATACTTAAATAAAAGTTATTGTAATTCATACCGGCAATAGCTTAAACTTGTGTAAATAACTTGGGAAGATTATGTTCAGTGTATTTTATTGTGATGAAATTCCAAGAGCAGAAGTGAAATATTAACATCTTTTTGTGACATTTGTAATAAAGCTTGAAACATTGAGAGAACATATCAGAAACAGTTGTTGTTGAATGGTTGCACAGAGTTATGTTGTGGCGTTCAGTGGTGCTGAGTGATGCTGTGGCGTTCAGTGGTGCTGAGTGATGCTGTGGCCTTCAGGGGTGCTGAGTGATGCTGTGGCATTCAGTGGTGCTGAGTGATGCTGTGGGATTCAGTGGTGCTGAGTGATGCTGTGGCGTTGAGTGATGCTGTGGCGTTGAGTGATGTTGTGGCATTGAGTGATGCTGTGGCGTTGTGGGATGCTGTGGCGTTGAGTGATGCTGTGGCGTTGAGTGATGCTGTGGCATTGAGGGATGTTGTGGCGTTGAGGGATGCTGTGGCGTTGAGGGATGCTGTGCATGGAGTGGTGCTGTGGAGTGGTGCTGTGGCGTGGAGAGGTGCTGTGGCATGGAGTGGTGCTGTAGCATTGTGGGGTGCTGTGGCATTCAGTGCTGCTGAGTGATTCTGTGGCGCTGAGTGATGCTGTGGCGCGGAGTGGTGTTGTGGCATTGAGTGGTGCTGTGGTGTTGAGTGGTGCTGTTGCGTTGAGTGGTGCTGTGACGTTGACTGGTTCTGTGGCGTTGAGTGGTGCTGAGTGATGCTGTTACGTTGAGTGTGCTGTGGCGTTGAGTGATGCTGTGGCATTGAGTAATGCTGTGGCATTGAGTAGTGCTGTAGCGCTGAGTGGTGCTGTGGCATTGAGTGGTGCTGTGGCATTGAGTGGTGCTGTGGCATTGAGTGGCGCTGTGGCATTGAGTGGTGCTGTGGCATTCAGTGGTGCTGTAGTATTCAGTGGTGCTGTGGTATTCAGTGGTGCTGTGGCATTCGGTTGTGCTGAGTGATTCTGTGGCGCTGAGTGATTCTGTGGCGCTGAGTGATTCTGTGGCGCTGAGTGATGCTGTTGCAGTGAGTGATGCTGTGGCATTGAGTGATGCTGTGGCATTGAGTGATGCTGTGGCATTGAGTAATGCTGTGGTGTTGCAGGATGCTGTGGTGTTGAGGGATGCTGTTCGCTGAGTGGTGCTGTGGCATTGAGTGGTGCTGTGGCATTGAGTGGTGCTGTGGTGTTGAGGGGTTGTGTTGGAGGGTGGAGTTGGAGGGTGGAGTTGGAGGGTGGAGTTAGAGGAATGATTTGGAGGGTGGAGTTTGAGTTGGAGGGTGGAGTTGGAGGGTGGAGTTGGAGGGTGTAGTTGGATGGGTGGAGATGTAGGGTGGAGGGTGGATTTGGAGGGTGGATATGGATATAGGATTTTGATTTGGATGGTGTAGTTTGATGGTGTAGTTTGATGGTGGAGTTGGAGGGTGGAGCTGGAGGGTGGAGCTGGAGGGTGCAGCTGGAGGGTGGAGTTGGATGGGGGAGTTGGATGGGGGAGTTGGAGGGTGGAGTTGGATTTTGAGGGTGGAGTTGGAGTCCGTAGTTGTAGTTGCAGGTGGATTTGGAGGGTGGATTTGGAGGCTGGAGTTGTAGTTGGAGCGTGGATTTGTAGGGTGTATTTGGATGTTGGAGTTGGAGGGTGGAGTTGGATGGTGTTTTTGGAGGGTGGATTTGTAGTTGGAGGAAGGAGTTGGAGTGTGGATTTGGAGTGTTGAGTTGAAGGGTGTAGTTGGATGGTGGAGTTAGAAGGTGTAGTCGGAGGGTGTATTTGGAGGGTGTAGTAGTGCTTGGATGGTGGATTTGGATGGTAATTTTGAGGGTGGAGTTGGAGGGTAGAGTGGTGGGCGGGTAGAGTGGTGGTGCTATAGTGTGGGCCGTAGAGTGGTGGATAGGGTGGTGGTGGCGCATAGAGTGGTGGCGCATAGATATAAATATGCATATGGTCTTTCGAACACCTGTGAAAAAGGCAGGAGTGCCGGCGACTCCAGACACTGCCCTGCCAAGCTCACAGCAGCTCGAGTTGCAGCAGCCCGGGCTGAAACACACGACGGAAAGGGCTGAAGCCCTGTCAGCCCTATGGGCGTTGTGCAACCTGGTTGCTTCGTATTGTAGTAATACAATGCATTCTTTCACGTTTCTAATAACGCAACGCAGGTGCGACAAGTTGGCTTGCAGCGCCGTGCTGCATCACTTTTTTGTAAATATGCCCCTCAGTTCTGTTTACTCCTTGGACCGCTTGAGAGACTGGAACTGTTCCAAATGTTGCGATAAATTATCTGCCAGGTAAACGTTAGTGAAAATAAAGAATAACATTCAGAAATTCTGCTCAAAACAGCAAGGTACTGGAAACTGCAGGTTCAACTCCAGGAATAGAAAGATCTGTACCATTTTCGTTTCTAAGGAGTTGCCAGAAACAGATTCATCCTAGGTAACATGTGTTAAGTAAGGGCCCTGCCTGTGTACGTGTTATGAATCTGAAGGAGCAGGATGTGTGCAAGTGAGCTGTGTATGCTCCGGTGTTACACATAAAGGTGGAGCTTACAATGGTGCAGCAGGTGCAGTGAAGGCGGTGTCCCCAGTTATGGCTGTGCTTTTTTACTACCAACCCAATGGAGGGGCACCAGTTTTCCTTGTTTGCACGAGGACCCATGGCACACAGATGTATTTATATACAGGTGTAACGTATTGTATGTATGTGTAATGTATGGTCAGGGTTATGCGTGCATAAAGGACATTTCTGTAAATATGTAGGTCATGTGCATGTGTTGGGCAAGTTCTTTGCCTATGTATAGAAGTGATGTGTATACTGTTTTTGATTAAGTACTGGTTCCATATACTTAGAATGACGTGCATGTTCAGCAGCATGGGTGAGATAGAAGTATGTTTGACATTTTGCAAAGATGATATGCATGGTCCACTTGCTTATAGAAATGGCATGTGTCTGTGCAAAGTTAGTTTCCCCGGCACCCTTCAGATGTTTCTCTGTATAAATCTGCAACAACTTTTAGCGACCTCCTACTGCAATGTCCTCTGCAGAGAATACATCCCCGCCACTCTGGGTGGTCATAGTGCAGTCTTGGTGAATGTCGCCAGGTAGTGCCGCAGAGGGCCAGAGCACGCACAACACACACGTGCACGCACGCGCACACTTGCTATGGTCAGACTCAAAGATTTTTGTCGTTAGGTCCAAAATTCGAGATGCACCATAGTTTTACTGTGGACTGTCCAGTAGGGCAACGGAAGACGTTAAGTGAAGCATCAGAGAAGGGGGTCCAGGGCGCCCTGCTTTGCCCTCGGGCTGTCGCTGACCCCTCCTCGTCACGCACGGCCGGCTGGCTCTCGAGAATGTAATACACGCACCACCCGACACCTGCGTGGAGCGTACCCACGCCCCCGCCCCCACTCACCATCGACTCCAGGCCGGGAATCTTCAGAGGTGGGCGGAGCGCACGAGCTCAGTGCCCGGGCACCGGTGAGCAAGGCACTGAATGAACTCAGTGAGGCCCGCCTGCAGCACGGCGGTTGGGCACTCCAATGGGCGAGGAGGCGCCTCTTTCACTCCTTCTGTACATAGGAGCGCAGATGCGCTGGAGAGAGGTGAATGCCCGGTGAACCTAAAAGGGGGCAGTTTATGTCAACTTGGCACTCCCCTTGGGTATGCGGAACTGCTGACGGTGTGATGAGCCGACTGTTCCGGTGTAGGTGGCAGCCAGAATCGGTCAATAATGCGAGGTTTAGGCCAAGTTGGCGAGTAACAGGGCTATAGTAGACAATCATGCTGATGGGCTCAGGATGCAGACATGTCCTTACATTTCTAGACCTGCGAACTGCTTGGTGGGTTGAAGTGACGTGGGACCAGTCATCAGGGAGCGCTCATTCCCCGCACCGCCATCTGCCCAGACGGCATCCGTGGTTGTCATAGTTATAGAATCCGGGGACAAACCACGCCAGCGTGTGTTAACGATGTCTCTGCCCTGTCCCCTCACTCACTCGTCCACGAAGTTCAAGGCTTCCAAACAAAGGGCCGCCATCTCCCCAAATCTGACGGGTGAAGGGACGTCCCCTTCTCCCGCAGTGACCAGTCACCCCTGGAAATGCGTCTGCGCCGGGTGCAGACACCAAGCGCCGCATACTTGGGGGTTTACTGTCACCATCCAGGCAACCTTACATGGGGAGACAGTTAAAAGAAAAGACGAGCGCGCGCGGCCGGCTCCGATCCGATTTCTGAGCGTGCGCGTGCCAGTCTCCTGTCTCCTGGGAAGCAGCCGATTCCTGAGCGTGCGCGTGCCAGCTGCTGTCTCCTGGGAAGCAGACTCGGCAACTATAGTATCGCGCCTGCGCGGTTGCATATGGCTTCGCCATATGCATCGCAGGCGCAAGACCTAAAAATGAGAGAGGTAAAGCAATGTAAATGTAAATGGGTATGCACCTGTTACAACGCATTTTTTACTCCGCACTACCATTACAACGCGACTTTTACAACGCATACCATTACAACGCATTGCACTGGGGGGCGCTCTAGGATAGGGAATAAGTATAATTTACTATCCAACACCTTCCCTAGGGTCCACGGGGACTGGAGTTAGAATAGTAAATTATACTTACCACTATCCAGCACCCCAAAGCGCTATGCGTTGTAATGGTATGCGTTGTAATGGTCGCGTTGTAATGGTAGGTAGTTGTAACGGTATGCGGAGTAACGTCATACATCCATGTAAATGTGATGTCGGACCCAGCCTCGTGTTCCGCGATGTGCGGCAGAGTTTTCTGGCACTTCGTGGAAGTTCAAAGAGTGAAACTCAGCGAACTCCACCCAGGCCTCGTTTTCAGGCTCTTCCTGACGTGCATGTGGTTGGTCTCTGTCTTGATTGTACCACAGAATATCGAGCATAGGAATATCAGGATACACTCATTTCATGGGCAGAATATCCAGGGACAAAATATTGAAAGGCAAGGGCATACAGAAGAAGTATAGATTTACTATTTATAATATCTATCCATAAGAAAATACATTTGAGGTGAGCAGAATTAGAGTGTCGGTGGTGTTGTAGGTTGTTATATATATATATATCTATATATATATATATATATATAGATATATATATATAGATATATATATATATATACTAGCAGCCCACCCCAGCGTTGCCCAGGGCAGAAGGGGGCTGGGGGCAGAATTTCAGGCTTGCGTGCACTCTCGCCCCGGCCCCCGCCTGCCACGACATTTCCACTCCTCCCCGCGCTTCACTCAGCCGCACACGTTCCGCCTCCTCCCAGCACTTCACTAAGCCGCACACGTTCCGCCTCCTCCCAGGGCTCCTGCGCTTCACCTCTCTCAGCCCGACATCACCGCTCCTCGTTCCGCCTCGTCACATCAGCCCGACTTCACCGCTCCTCGTTCCGCCTCCTTCCATCAGCCCGACTTCACCGCTCCTCGTTTCGCCTCCTCCCATCTCTTCTCTGAGCCGCACACGTTCCGCTCCTCCCCGCGCTTCATGTATCTCAGCCCCACTTCACCGCTGCTGTCCGCCGCTCCTTCCCGCGCTAGATGATGTCAGCACGCACGTCCACGTTGTTAGCGTACACGGCCGGCGCTACTTTTTCACGACTACTTTTTTTTATTGTTTATTTTTTAAATAACGTTTATTTTTATTTTTTTAATAGCCTATGACCATCTACAGGACCCCCCCTTTCCAACGCTGTATTGGGTGTTGCGATCGGTGGTGTACTTTTCGAGTTTACCTGGCTCAAAGGACACAGTTCTCTCTTTATAATATTAGTATAGATATATCTATATATCTATCTATATATCTATCTATATATATATATATATATATATATATATATATATATATATATATATATATATTACAAAGGAGACCACTCGTTGCGGGATGACCCAAGGACACAGCGGGGAATCTTTCGCGAGCCCTTTATTCACAAATTGTGCAGCTTTATGCATTTCGGCCTGAACAGACTTCCTCAGGTGGCCGTTACAACTGGATGGATACCGTCGCCCTCCTTCATTTATTAATACAGTTCTGCCATTGGTCGAAGAGCAGCTGACCCTGTTAAACTTACGACAGCTGTGATCAAATGCGAGACTACAACTCCCAGAATGCAATATTTTGGCAAGTGCATTGACAGGGAAGATGAAATTCTCCATGAGCACTGCAATTCCGTGTGAAGGGGAGGCCATGTAGTGGCAGGAGCCATCCTCAAATTATAGTGTCAGGGCTCCCTCGGGTCCCCAACGCTCCAGCCACAAGTTCAGAACAGACCGGGCCGTGGAGAGCACTACAGTGAATCCACTCTCCAGTGCAGTCACGGTCTGCCATCTGACAGCAGCCTCAGGCTTGGTCCGTTCTTGTGGCGGTCCCGGTAATCACCAGTCCCTTGGTACAGACAAAGTTCAATGCCAGCAACATCCGGGACTCTTGGCAGGACGGGTCCTTGTACCGCGTTTCTGGCTTACACGGAAAATATCACAAAGAAGACCACTCGTTGCGGAATGACCCAAGGACACAGAGGGGATTCTTTCAGGAGCCCTTTATTCACAAATTGCGTAGCGTTATGAATTTAGGGGTGAACAGCCTTCCTCAGAAGCTGTTACAACCGGATGGATACCGCCTCCCTCCTTCATTTATTTATACAGTGCTCCCATTGGTGGGAGAGCAGCTGACAATGTTCAACTTACGGCAGCTATGATCAAATGCAAGACCACAGCTCCCATAATGCAATATTTTGGCAAGTATGTTGACAGGGAAGATGAAATTCTCCATGAGCGCTGCAATTCCGTGTGAAGGGGAGTCATGTAGTGGCAGGAGCCATCCTCAAAATATAGAATCAGTATATATATATATATATATTTTATATATATATATATATATACACACATATTAGATATATTTACATATTGCCCGTGCTCGGGTATTTCCTGCCACTGCTCCTTCACGAAGGGCGCGTCGTCCACGAGACCTCCCGAGCCTGGTCCCAAATATCCAACCAACTCCTCATAAAAATAAGGATTACGGCTCCATGTCTCCTTTGTGCTTGTTGGTGAACAAGCCTGTTTTACAGGTGAAACACGTTCAGCAGTTACCAGCGAATAAATTAATAAGCACAAAGGAGACATGGCGTTGTCATCCTTATTTTTATTAGGAGTTGGTTGGATATATATATATATACGTATGTGGCGTTAGGTATAGAAAATCTATTCATACTTACCTTTCAATATTTTGCCCGTAGATATTCTGTGTAAGACATTAAAGTCCCACAATATTCCCTTGTCAGTATTTAGGGGGCTCATCTCTGCATCAGGTTTGGGTTCAATATGTTCCACAGTCTAGACCTTGAACTCCCAGGGCCCGATTCACAGAACTAACTTAAGACAAAATCCTAAACTTACTACTTTTAGTATTCACAGAAGGCATTTAGTAGTAGTAAAGTTAGGATTTTGTCTTCAGTTTGACTTAAGAAAAACTTAAGACAGACTTAAGACAGACTTAAGACAAACTTATGACAGACTTAAGACAGACTTAAGACAGATTTAAGTTAGGATGTTGTCTTAAGTCTGTCTTAAGTCTGTCTTAAGTTTGTCTTAAGTCAAACTGAAGACAAAATCCTAACTTTACTACTACTAAATGCCTTCTGTGAATACCAAAAGTAGTAAGTTTAGGATTTTGTCTTAAGTTAGTTCTGTGAATCGGCCCCCCAGACTTCAGCTTCCATGTTTGATCTGATTGAATGTCCTTGGCGGGATTGGATGAGCTGAAATAGATCACAGGGTCCTTTTCGTTGTGTAGTTTATCTTCTTTTCCGGCTTAATCAAGAGATAAAGAGATAAAGAGAGCTTTGTTCCTATACAAGGAATTTGTTTAACTGGGCTGCTCCTCTGTTAAGAATTCCTCTGCCTTCTTACACTGCTGTCAGTTTTAAACAGAGGCTTCTCAACATAAACAGAAGGAATGGCATATGGAAGGGGGCAGTTCAATGGTACATCACTCCTGGGTTTATTCCACCCTCCTTGGTAAAGGATCTCATGTGGATTTTTCCATTGCTTATTAAAGGCTGGGATTATGACCTGAAGCACACAGATCCTTCAATTTGCTTTACTTTTGTGACAGCGCTTCTTAACATTAATTTCCAAGTTACGGGAAAGTGCGTACAACTTTTATTTACAATTCAGCTTTCCGTTAAGCCGGCAAAATGGCTCAGTGATTTAATGCTCGCTTTTGGCTTATGCAGATCACAGAGGTCTCATGTGTCCCAGTTCCGTGCATTATTAGTTCATCCAGTCTAGGTTTATTCTTTGCATCCTGGGAAATGTAGCTGTCTGTTGTGGAGTAGCTTTTGCATACAATATACATAGAATGGGCTTCAGAGGCTGCCTCTTGGTGCTATTGTCTAGCTTGGGTTAGCTTCTGTTGTTAAATATTAGCTTTGATGTCAGTTTTTACTGTGGTGTGTTTATTAGAGAAGTGCTTTCTCACCAGCCTTCATTCTTGTTCATTTGTCTCCACTTATGACATCAAGGACTTTTTTCAGCCTGGTCTTTTTGTGGTCATTTGCTTCTGTCACGAGACAGGAACAGAGGGGTCAGTGCAGAACTACAACCTTTCTTTAGGAGTACCATGAGTGAATGAATGAACGAAGGAACATTTCTAAAGCTAGTGGGTACTCGGGGGCATCCCAGCACTAGGGCGCCGATGATGCTGTGAGGAGATCAGGGAAAGAGAAAAGTTTTCAATAGTTTCCTAAACTTGGGATAGTTAGGTTTGTCTGCTGCTTCTTGTTGTTTCATTTATAATTTTACATTTGATAGATTATTTGGCCTTGTAAATAAACTTTTTTCCTATGAAGGTAAGGATGTATTGACATTATTTGTTAAAGAAATTAATTTGTACTAAGAAAGACTTTCAATGCAAAAATAGTAAATGTGTTGCTTTATGGCTGTGGGGTCAGGACTGTGAAGGATATACAGACCATAGAAATGAATATTTGGAAAAGAAGGCTTGGCCTGCTGAGAGGTGGAGTTCTGGACTTTTTGGTTCCGTCCAGAGGTGTCAGGGATAACACCCGAAGACCCCGGAGTTCCACCTGTCTTGGTGCACAAATAAACAGAAACACGGGCTTCTCGATGGTGGCGTCAAAGACCAAAGGTTTATTACTGCAGGGACACAGAAGTCACAGAAACTACACACGGGCAGATTCTAGGAGCCTGTTCGATTTGTACAAAGAGGGTTGCTCCTTATATACTAAAAATTGGGCTTCGGGCAAATTCTTTACATGTTAGTACATTCCCAAACCTTTGTGTCCTAAACAATAAATATTTGGCGTTGCACAGGAATCGTCGACAATATCTGATGTCAAAACATTACGAACGAGGGGTTCCCACTTTTCCATCATAATCTCATGTCAACTTTTCATTCAAGACCCGGACCGCCTCATCGTAAATTTCGTTACCTCCCCCTAATAAAGGCCCAGAAGGAAAGGAGCAGAGCCAGGTGCAGAAGATAGAAAAGCAGGATAAGAGATGTTTGTGGGTCGTAAATGGGCAAGGCTACCAGCTTCGGCCGCCTAATCATGATCAGGCCAACGAACACAAGAACCAGTATAGCAGGACTGGCCTCGGGCAGAGGAGGTAGCCTTTGTCGAGTCATGCAGCTACAGCGTGTTCTGATCTAAGGTGCACGTGTTGCTAGAAAGGTGAATCGCCGGCTAAGCCTACGTGTCCTTAATCGGAATGAAGTGATCAGAGGTTATTGCGTATGTGAGGGCAAGAAACACAAAATGGCTGCCATGATCTAAGATGGATGCCATGGGTAGATCGGAAATGTGTTTGTAACAGGAGTACTCTTGCTCGTAGCATAGCGAAAACACCAGGATATGCTAAATGGATCATTTGCGGTTCATTGATACCAAAATTATGTATTTCCGACAATATTGAAAACACGGGTTCAAATTGTCACGGAACCTCAGACCCTCCTTTTGCCCTTACATAGGCAATTACTCAGTCTATGTCAGAGTCTAATTCTATGCTCATCAGGTCAGTGACATGCTGTTGTATCATCATCCTTTCTCGTGCCTTTTCTCCAAACGCAGGTGGTTTTCTAAAACAGGTTGCAGCACAGAGACTACACAAAGCAGGACCACACTGGATAATCAGGCAGCATGAGAATAGGAATACTAAGATGACACCAATGACCATCAGAACCTTCCATCCCCACGCTGATATCAGAGTCCACAACCACTCCATGAAGGACCAGTTTCCTTTGTCTACATGTATAGAGTCGGAAATCTTGTGTAGCTTTGAGATCGCCTCATAGACTGTTGGAGCATTATTGGGAATAAAGACACAGCAGCTCGATTGGATCATTCTGCATACCCCACCTCGATCTGCAAGTATTACGTCTAGAACCATACGGTTCTGCAACGTCATGAGTCTATCCGCCTGAAGCTCAGCTGTCAAGTTGTTAAGGGCACCAGCAGTTTCGGTAATAGTAGATTCAACTACCAGTGTTAGCTGACGTATGTTTCTACTATTGGCCATAGTCCCCCAGAATGGAAGGAAACCTTTGAAGAAGTCTCCAGCTTCCTGACCAGCGGTGTCTTCCTTGCTGAAAACACCTCTAGCTACTCTGGTCTTGTGATAGTCTGATGAAGCAGTGTATGTTGGAGGCAACAATCGAGCAATATAACATGAACCTGAAAAGTCAGCAGGCAACCATGTATACGCTCTGCCTTGACAGATGAAGTAGGTACCCCTAGCAGTAAGGAAGGCAGGGGAAGAGTTAGACGGAAACACATAAGTCTCAACGCACTCACTCCCCCCTAGCTGAGCTCTCGGATTTCTCCCATTACCTTGCAAACAGACCTGACCTCAGTGAGGTACGACCCAGATTGGAGTGGAGCTTTTACGCTTGCTTTCTCCCAAACTAAGGCGATACTCTGAAGAATTCCAACTCAAATATACTCGTAATTCGTCTCTAGGGTAAGATGGAGTATTATTGACGTCCTTAATCATGTCAATAATTCCCTGGACTAAAGCTTTGTTGGCAGAGTTATATTTAGTGGAACGTGGTGGACGCGGAGGATAGGTTTCAAGGGCATAAGCAAAGATGGTCTGAAAGGCCTGAAATGATCCATTAAAGCTAAAAGGCAAAACCAGGTAGGGAATGCCTTTATCCATAGTGTGGGGTATCAAGCCACACACCCAGCAGTCTGTAGTGTTGACCACCAGTTGGTGTTGGTGCAAGAGCTGTACGAAAGTGTTATTGATAAATTCTGAGCGTCGAGCTTGCTCATGTTCAGGAAACGAGTGAAAAGAGTGTATAGAAGAAACAGTAGAGGTAGCAGGATCAAGGGGAGGTACTGTAGTGACTGGCACAAAGATTAGATTTATACCAAAAACGATTCCACCCACCAACGTTATTAAAACCATTAAAAATGTAATAGCACATTGCATCAGAAAGCATTTGCTGTGAAGAATTCTGTAAAGTCTGTTTCTGCGAACATAAATCACATTTTCTCGTTGCAGCGCAGGAAGCTCCATCTTCTACAATCCGCTCGCGACCACTGATGATGTGTACGTAGATGAAAATGCCTCTATCAGCCCTGGGAGTTCCCAGAACCAACAGAAAGATCGACCTTGTGTCAGACCCCCGCAGATTCAACTAGGCACACAGCCACGACCCTACGGCTACCCAGACGGCAAGGCAATTTTAAAAACAATAAAACAATAGCAAACTTCCTGGCTGAAGGCAAAAAGTTCAAAATTTCAAATATCACAATAGGCAGTTTCCTGCTTTATTTGTCCATGTTACGAGGTCGTAAGTTGTATCTTAGTTTTGCAGGAACTGTTTGATCGGAAAATAATGTATCATTAGTAGCTGTTGCAGTGTTCAGGTTCGCAGATGACAGAGTTTTTTCTGATGCAGAGGACAAATGTTCAGAGTTCAAAGGAGTCTTTTCAGGAGGAGAGTCAGAGTTCGGAGTGTCAGTTATCAATTTGGCATCGCTGAAAGGGATAAACTTGGGTGTTTGCTCGCGTTCAGAGGCACCAATTCCCTTCTTCACCCAGTCGTCGTAAGGAAGTGGCAAAGGTACACGTTTGACATGAGTTGCGTGTATCCAGTGCTTACGTCCAGCCACACGAACGGCAGTTCTCGTTGCAAGCAGCACCTGGAAGGGGCCGACAAACTTGGGCTGAAGGTTCTTTGTCCTCGTAAAATTTCGGACCACAACGTGGTCGCCGGGTTTCAGCTGATGACCTGGACTCTCCGGAGGCTTTGGCAATGCATCGAAAACCTGTTGGTGAATAAGACTCAATTTAGCAGTCAAGTCGTGAAGGTAATCAATCAACATTGGATATTCTAGAGAACAAAATTCTTTCGGCCTAGGCACTCCCCAAACATTCGCAGGACGGCCAAAAACTATTTCGTAGGGACTAAGCCCTACTCTAGAATGCACAGTTGCTCTCGTTGATAACAAAGCCAAGGGTAGTGCGTCTGGCCAGGATAAACCCGTGGATGCCTGTATTTTAGCAAGTTTTAGTTTGAGGGTGCCATTGCAACCCTCAAATAAACCAGCAGACTGGGGATGGTTTGCACTGTGAAATTTTTGCTTTATTCCTAAACCGACACACACACTCTGCATAACTTTCCCTATAAACTCACTTCCGTTATCTGACCATACAATCCGTGGCATTCCATACCTAGGGAAATATTCTTTGAGAAGAATTTTGGCAGTTGATAGGGCAGTGTTGTCCTTTAGTGGATATGCTTCGATCCATCTGGAGAAAGCACAAACTACCACCAGGACGTATTTTAGATTATTACAGCGATCCATGTGTATGAAATCTAGCTGAATTACCTCAAAGGGGCAGGAAGGAGGGGCGAAGTGACCGGCAGGAGTTGGGGTTCCCTTGCCAGGATTATGCATCAGGCATACCATACAATTTTTCACCACTCTCTCTGCACATTTACTAATCCCATCATTCTTCCAGACCGGAGCCAACATCTTACAGATTCCTTTAGAACTTATGTGCGCTACTCCATGTGCCATTGTCACCACTGCAAGTACATACGCATCAGGCAACATCCAACGCTGTTGTTCCGACAAATCAATCCAACACCCACTCGAGTCCAACTTGCCCGTACTCTCTTTCCATGCACGTTTCTCCTCCTCAGTCGCCTCTTTCTGAATCTCTTTCACACTTTCCACTGTGTCTTCACACATTCCAGACTCAGAAATCCATCTCGCAGACGTAGCCACATACATTCTACTCATCATATTTTTAGCTGTTTCTTTAGCAGTCTCGTCAGCAAACGCATTCCCACGACCAACATCATCCGTGATTGCTTTATGCGCACTGCATTTCACAATCGCAACTTCAGTCGGCAAGGTTAGAGATTCCAACAAGTCGTTAACTAACTGACCATGTTGAATCTTAGTCCCATGGGACGTAATGAAACCTCTTTCTTTCCACAAACGGCCAAAATTATGGGCCACGCCAAATGCGTACTGACTATCTGTGAACACATTCACTCTCTTTCCCTTAGCTAAAACACACGCTCTTGTTAGAGCTATTAATTCTGCAGCTTGGGCAGAATTCTGACTCACTCTTGCAGTCTCCACAATCGTCCTCAAAGTCGTTACCGCATAGGCAGCAGTCACATCACCATTCTCCAATTTAAAGCATGACCCATCAACGTACAACGTGCCATCTGGATCTGACAATGGAGTGTCTTTTAAATCAATTCGTCCTTTTGTCTCTTCCTCGGTTCTGAAACAGCAATCATGGGGTTCGGAATCACTCGACTCTAGATTAGTCGGCAACAATGTTGCTGGATTCAATACATTGCATCTTTTGATCTGAATATGACTCGCTAGCAATGTCAGCTCGTAGCCAGATAATCTAGCACTGGTAAGATGTTGCGTCTTGGTTCTGTTCATGAGTGTATCCACAGCATGAGGAACCATGACCACTAGCATGTTATTCATCACCAAACCAGCAGATTGTCGAATGGAAGCCGCAGCTGCCGCTGTAGCTCTCAAACAACTAGGCAACGCTCTAGCTACCGGATCTAATGTTGATGAAAAGTACGCACAAGGGCGTTGTTTATCACCAAATCTCTGTGTCAGAACACTCAACGCGCAACCTTCTCTTTCGTGAACATAGAGTGTAAATGGCTTGCTGTAATCAGGTGTACCCAATACAGGAGCTGAACATAGGGCATTTCGTAATTCAGAAAAACTCTCCTGACATTCAGCAGACCATGGCACCGGACTCGGAACATTTTTCCCAGTCAAAGCTACCAATGGTTTCGCTAAAAGAGAAAAATTTGGGATCCACTGCCTACAGTACGAGGTAATACCTAAAAAGGCACGTACTTCTCTTTGTGTGCGAGGAACACTCATCTGCGTAATTGCTTTTATTCTCTCTGGGGTCAACTTCCTTCCCTCCTTTGACAAGAGATGACCTAGGTAGGTCACTTCTTGGCAGCAGTATTGCATTTTCGAAGGGGACACCTTGTGATTCAAATTAGATAAATGATGCAATAACGAAATCGTAGCTGCTTTGCAAGTTTCTTTGTCATCGGCAGCCACTAGAAGGTCATCTACATACTGCACCAGAGCAGAACCTGGAGGAAGTACAAACGAATCTAACTGACTTTTTAATGCTTGGCTGTAAATGGATGGGCTCTCACAATAGCCTTGTGGAGCGCGTTTAAACCTGAAGCTTCGACCTCCTAGACAGAAGCTGAAAATATCTCTGCTTTCCTCGGCTATCGGAATGCTGAAAAATGCATTTTTCAAGTCGATGACTGAGAACCATGTAGCTGTTGCAGGGATCAATGTTAACAATGCAGTAATGTCTGGAACCACAGGAAACTGCGGAACCACAATTTTATTAACCTCTCTGAGATCGATAACAAACCTATATACTGGAGGCTTTGAAGGATCAGTACGTTTCAAAATTGGTAATACAGGACTATTACAGACATTACCTCTAGTTTCTTCAACCACCCCTTTCTTAATCAAATCTTGCACAATCAATAAAAGTGCTCGTTCACCTTCAGTAGAAATCTTGTATTGAGGAATTCGTGGAAATTTTACATTTGCTTTCAGAGTGACTACATATGGTGGAATTTCTAAAAGGCCTACATCGTTAGGACCAGTCGCCCAAAGAGTATCAGGGAGTGAACGCAGCTCTGGCGGGAGTGCATCCATTGACAAGTACATCGGAGAGGTGATTCGTTTTCCCAACGTAAGCTGTACTCCTTTCGGAGAACAGTACAATGTCGCATATAGGCGTTTTAACAAGTCTAAACCAAGCAGATTTTTATTACAACCTGTCGTCAAAATCAGGGGTGCTTTCAATTGACACGGTCCAACAGAAATAGATAAAGGACCAGATACTGGATTGTAAACAGGGGCGCCTGAAAAACCTACAGAAACATTTGTTAAGCCGGACAAAGGTGCGCCAGGGAGTTTCGCATGAATGATAGAACTTTTTGCGGCACCAGTATCCAACAGAAACGGTTCGACTACACCTGATGTTGCTACTGCGACATAAGGTCCACTCTGATCCACTGGAACTGATACTACTCCCTCTCTCTGTCCATGGCTGTCCTAGTGCTCATTTTGTTGAAATCCCTCAACATTTTCACAATAGTCTTCAACATGATACTGTTGCGATCTATTTTGTTGGGCAGACTGTCCATTTCGTTGATCAAAGTGGTTGGAAGGGCGATCGTTCGTTTGTGGAGGCATAGCACCTCGTCCTCGACCTCTAGAACTTTGCACAAAACCACCACGACCTCTCTGAGCTGCTGCTGCGTTATTTTGCGCTAAGACTGGACACTCATTCTTATAATGACCCTCTTTCTTACAATACGCACACTGATTCCACTGGTATTGCGGTCTCGGTGAACTATAATCTGTCCTTTGATATGACCCTTGCTGTGTATTAGTCTGATTCGTGCGAGGCGGATATGCTTGTTGCAAAAGAACTTTAGTTTTTAAATCTTTCGTTTTCTTATCTGATTTCTCTTTCTCCTCTTTATCCCTGTTTTCATAATACTGTGCAGTTGCAAGTATTTGCGCAGTTGTAGAGACAGCCCACGCACTCTCGGAATCTTTTAATTTATTGCATAGCTCGGGTAGCAGATTATGTACAAATTTATCGACAAACAATCTCTGTCCTCCTTCTGTGCTCATATCATGACCACTGTGATCTACAAAAGTTTCTTCGAACCTCGTGAAAAAGTCAGAGACACTTTCGTCTTTCTTTTGCCTGCATGCGGACAACTTGTCCCAATTAACACGCAATGCTGGCATCAGAGTCTTCATTAGGTCGATTATCCTACCTGGAAGATTAGCAATTAGAGGTTCGGGTTTGGAACCACCTATTTGCTGACCATCTGCTGCAATGATAGCTGCCCAATCACCACCTAGGGCAATTGGATGATTCTCTTTACGAATTTTAGCCCAAATTGGTTGTGGAACTACATTCCCAAATAACATGTCGATGTCCGCTAGATTCATTACACAAGCCTCAACTGTCTGCGCCAACTCCTTATAGTATCCGGCAGGATTCTTACGCGGATCTGGCAAGGCCTGTTTCACTGCTAACACTTCGGCTCGCTTCCACGGAATGTGTATCCACACTCTCTGGAATTGTGCCGGAGCAGCTGCAATACCAAGGTTTACATTAGCTTGCACAGCTTCACGCCAAATTGGAGGAACCTCTCTCATTGGATATTGGCGATTCTGCTTCGTACTACTTTTCTCTAAGTCCCTCGGTGAACGAAGTGATGGATCATTCCTATAACTTAAAATCAGTTCCATGGGGGGCGTGGCTAGCAGCCGATGGGAACAGACGCAGCCTAGCGAGGCTCCTCGCCCACAGCCCGATAATCCTGTAAGAATCCGGAACCAGAAGAGGGATCCCCGTGAAACTCAGGTCGATCCCATAAATACCATCTGTGCATATTCAGGTCGAGTGACGAGCCGGCCGGACGCCTCTAAAGGGTGAATCGAGTCATAAAGAGCCCGGGCCGGGGTGACACGAAATGGCGGCGCAGAGATCTCCGACGACTGCTGGTAAACACTAGATCTGTTCCAGTGCCCAGGCGGACAACGGCCGCCGTCCAGTGAACGGGCGAGTGCAGCCCTCGGCCTGACTCAGCGCTCCGGCGGATCCGAGGTTGGTGAGCAGCGAGGCGGGACCCGAGTGGCCTGGCGGAGTCCCGGCCCGGAGCGGCCGAAATCTACACCCCGGCTGGGGGGCCTGTAACCCTATCGGCCGAACCCCACAGTGAGTGTGCACGGCGGGACCGGAGATGCGAGTACGGCGGAGGCGAGCCGAAATACCTGCGAAGTCAGCGGGGAGCCTGATCCGGGGCTGCTGAGTGGCGGGAGCCGCTCCAACCATCTGCTGTCAGTGACTCAGTCTCTCGGCCTGAAGGTAGGAGAGCAACAGAGACGGCGCGCGGAGATTGCCCGGGAATCCGCCTGGATTACTCGGACGCAGCCAGCGCCATTAGCGGAGCCCTACCCAGCCGGGTGCTACGCTGTGTGTGTCCCGGAACCGGGCTCAATTGCCCAATAAGTGCGCCCTACTGCTGCGGACTTTACTGGCCATAGACAGCACTGATAAGCGGGGGCCTCACCTCCTCCGCGACAGTTGCGCCCGAGCCCCGGCTTCGCGGGGGTGCACCCTCGAACTACGCACCAAGCAGCCCACCGGGGGGGGGGGCAACCCATGAGGGTCCACACGGCTGCTCCGAGCTGCTAGTGACGCCACCGATGTGGGACCCCTGCACTACCCAGTACGGGACCCGGAGAAACGGCAGAAGTGAGAAGGGGTAGCCCACCCTGGGCACGACACCTTGACCTCCCGGTTTTAGACCCTACTAACCCCCCCCTGCTGTGCACAAAATACAGCCAGGAACCCAGCACAGCAGCCGTCGAGGCGTACGGCAACAACAGCAGTGTAGAGTGCCTAGAGGTGGGGTGCCTAGTATTGGTGACCGGGAACTAAGTGGAGAGAGGAATCCAGGCGCGACTGAGCCCCATCACTGGGAAGAACGCCCACAGACACCATTACTGCTCCCTATAAAAGGTGAACGCACCACTGAGGCGGCAGAACCCCGACAGGCACCGCCGGAAGGGAATTGACAACTTCCGCGACACGAGAAACACCTTTCAGCAACGCGCACAGGGCTGGGGAGTGCGAACTGGCCACCTGCTGGGAGACCCGGCGACCAACGACTGCCTCGTCGGAGCCAGCTGTTCCTACCAGAGCGACATGGGGAAGCCGCGGGGTCCGAAGGGAGACGGTGGCCCGACCGTGGAAACTCCAGAGAACACTCAGCAACCCCCATCGGAGCTGCAACAGATGCAAGACAAGATCCTCAACGCTATCGCGGCCACAAAAGACGCCCTACACCGTGATATTGCCCAGGTATCGACAGGGCTGGGCCTCCTAAGAGCAGACCACGGAAAATTGGCCGACAGGGTGAAGGAGGCGGAGGCCACCCTGAAGGACATCGTGCCGGAACATGCTGCGACGATGGGGAGGCTAACTGAAGCGCTGGACCGCATACAAGCACTGGAGAAACGGGCGGAAGACGCCGAAAATCGCAGTCGGCGGAATAATGTACGCTTAGTAGGCCTTCCGGAGAAAAAGGAGGGGACGAACATGGCAGGCTACCTAGACGATTGGTTGAGGACTGTGGTGGCCCCGGAGGGCCTATCCCCCTTCTTCACCATAGAACGGGCACATCGAGTCCCGGCCAGACCTCCGAAGCCGGGTCTACCCCCTCGTCCGGTGGTAATCAAATTACTCCACTACAAAGACAGAGACTGGCTACTGCAGCGAGCAAGAGACGTGGGGCCCTTCCAGGTCGACAATAAAAATGTCACGCTCTTCCCGGATTACACCTTCGAGACTCAAAAACTACGCGCCTCCTTCCTATCCATCAAAAAAGAACTGCGTACGGAGGGGCTGCAATACTCGCTGTTATTCCCGGCCAAGCTGCGGGTACTAGTAGATGGGAAGGCCTTATTCTTCATGACATCTGCGGAGGCATGGGACTGGTGGGAAACTTATAAGGCTGGGACGGACGGAGCTCGCCACAGAGCGGAAGAAGAGCTTCACCTGCACCCGGCACGACAATCCAGGAGGCTACGGACGTATAGGCGAAACTCCAAAAAACCGACGGACTCTCAGACGGAAGAAGAACGGAAAGCGGCACTGCTAGCAGTGAAGAAGGTTTCTGGCACAACGCCGACACTAACGGAGAGGGACTCGAACTCAGAGGAACCAAAAACAGGCACGGAGACGGAATTGTCAGAAGAAGACAGCACAAAAGACCCAAAGGTTACACCGCAAACGGCGGAAGAAATCTTCGGCATCTGAGCATGGAACATACAGATCTGACAAGGACTGCCATGGCTGCTCCGGCGCTCACGAACACTTGAACAAGGCAGCTGTAAGACTATACTGCGTAAGCCTTGATACGCATCCCAGGGCGAGGGAATGGGGTAAGCGAACTGAACGTAACAAAGCTAATAGCACCCAGAGGCCCATAAGGCCACCGCAGTACAAACTGCGGAATACGAAGAATTGAGAGCACGTTGCTCTCCAGTTTGGATGGGGATAACTCTTTTGCGGTTAGGTCCTGTTCTGGGGAGGGGGGGCCTGGAGAGGTTGGGGTTTCTCAGGGCGTAGTTGGGGGGGAGGGGGAAGGGTCTGAGCTGGGAAAAGCCAATGCTCAGAGAAGAAGTTTTGGGGTTTTGTTTGGGGCAAGTGGGGTTGATGTCACACCTGTAGTCTGGGCGCGAACGGAAATGGGCTTAATCCGACTGCAACGAGACAATGGATAATGTGGGATCATTAAAATGTGTGTCCTGGAATGTGCGAGGGTTGAACTCAATGGCGAAGAGATACAAAGTGCACTCCTACCTGGTCCGTAGGGGGATTCACATAGCCTTTCTACAAGAAACCCACCTCACCAAGAAAGAAGGTATAGCACTGCAAAAGAGATGGAGGGGGCAACTGTTCTACACCTCATATTCAGCATTTGCTAGGGGAGCACTAATTTGGATTCGGGCGGGGGTTCCCTTCCAGTTTAATAGGCACACTATAGATCCAGATGGGAGATTTGTAGCGGTTGAGGGACTACTCAGAGGCCGCCATATAGCACTATGCAGTACTTATGCGCCAAATATAGAGCAAGCGGCATACTTCACTAGACTCTCCAAGTCATTGGTTACCTACCTTACCGGGCCACTACTGATGGGAGGGGACTTTAATTCTATCGAAGACATCACACTAGATAGATCACACCCACCACTGCATACATCCCCAATACACAGACTAGCGAAACATAGATTAGACTGGCGACAGCAATGGGACCTGACGGATGTATGGCGAATCCAACATCCTACTGAGAGGGACTATTCCTTTTATTCCGGCTTACACGACCTGCATGTCCGATTGGATGCCTTCTTGTGCTCTCCACCGGTGTTGCCGATGGTGGCCCGGACTGAATATTTAACACGCACGATTTCAGACCACAACCCCCTGCTCCTGACGCTGGATTGGATGAACGGTATTACGCGGATCCCGACGTGGCGGCTTCGGCCTGACACGCTGGACGACCCACCGTTCCGAGCAGCGTTAGAGGATAGGATCTCCCAATACTTTGCAGAGAACGAGGGTACTGCTTCATCTAGAGCCGCGGAATGGGACGCGCTCAAGGTGGTGGTACGAGGGCACTGCATAGGAAAGTTTGCGGGCGCGCGACGAACATTGCTAGATGATTTAGACAGAGCGGAGCAAACCTTGAGAAGGGCAGAAAAAGAACGGCCTAATCACCCCGAACTCCAAGAGAGGGTCTGTACTGCGCGGGAGGCGGTGGCAGTAGAAGTAGAGCGCCTTTGTAGCTTTGATTATAAAACTTACCTGACTAAAACGCTAGCTGAAGGGGATAAAACGGGGACGCTCCTGGCCTGGCTCGCCAACCCTACCAGGGGCAACACTCCGATCCTGTCCTTGAAAGGATCGGATGGCGAAGTTTATACTACCCAGCCGGATATTTTAGATTGCTTTAGAGTGTATTATGAACAACTATATAGAAGGGGCCTGGGAGATCGCCACGAGGCGATAGAAGCGCTACTGACTGAGGTACATCTGCCTCACCTAGACCAAGAACAGGCTGCTGCCATCGGGGGACCGATCACATTGACGGAAATCAGGGGAGCGATAAAAAGGATGGCGCGTAATAAAACGCCAGGAATGGACGGACTGCCCATAGAATTTTACGGGAAATATATAGATCTACTAGCCCCGAGACTCCAGATAATTTATACCGAAGCCAAAGTGAAGGGCATGTTACCCCACTCCATGCGCGAGGCGATCATGATCCCAATCTTAAAACCACGAAGGGACAGCGCTGAACCGGCTTCATATCGGCCGTTGTCAATGTTGACAACTGACTATAAAATCCTAAGTACGATTTTGGCCACTAGACTGGTAGCCCACATGCAAGACCTGATCCATACAGACCAGTCGGATTTCATTCCTACCAGGAACACTTCGCACAACATCCGCAGGTTACTTCGGTTCATAGCAGAGCCCCCACCGAATGCGAGAGCCCCCATGGTGCTGGCGATCGACATAGAGAAGGCCTTCGATAGCCTAGAGTGGAACTATTTATACAAAGTAATGCACAGGTTCGGCCTAGGCGAGGGTTACATACGATGGACGAAAGTGCTCTATGCATCGGCGGGCGCTAGAGTGAGGGTGGGCACTCTGATATCGGATCGATATGAGGTGCACAGGGGTACTAGACAGGGATGCGCACTATCCCCTCTCTTGTTCGCGCTAGCGGTGGAGCCCTTAGCTGCACTGGCTAGGATTGGTAGTTATTTCCACGGCCTGGAGGTTGGAGGAGCCCACCACTATATATCACTATACGCGGACGACCTCCTGCTGTTTTTAGATAACGCCGAGGAGGCAGTGGCGGGGGCAGAGAAGCTCCTGGCACGGTTCAGGGATGTCTCTGGTTTAAAAGTCAACTGGTCGAAATCTTGCCTTTTCCCCATACGAAAGACAGAAAAATGCTCCCTGGTCCATCCTCTACTACGCTGGGAGGCAGACTGCTTACACTACCTCGGGGTATATATTTACCACACACCCGCAGACCTCTTAGATGGCAATATAGGCCGCTGCATTCGAGCACTGCAGGGCGCCATGTCCTTCTGGGCCACCCTCCCCCTTTCCATGACAGGCCGAGTATCACTACTCAAGATGATAGCCCTGCCGCGATTGCTATATTTCTTTAGGACCCTCCCCATATGGATACCGGGAGCGGTCTTTACACGCTTAAAATCCCAAATAGTGTCCTTCCTATGGGGAGCAGGCAGGCGGAGAATAGCACTGGCGACCCTGATCCGCCCAAAGAACGAGGGGGGACTGGCGGTCCCTGACTTCGAGTTATATTACCTGGCGGCGCAACTGCAGTACTTCACGCAGGAGGTGGCGAGGGTGTACCGGGGCCCAGATCAGGAGAGGGATCTTGGCACCCCCCGCCACGTGTTGGCGTTTATAACCCTCCAACAAAGGTTGGTACTTGGTGGGCTATCCCTGGAAGAACGGACGATGAGGTTATGTTGGAACCGCATGCAAAAGCGAGCTGGTCCTGAACACCCCTATGCGCCTGAAATCCAGTTAGGCATGTTAACAGCGCTGCCACATGGTGGAGACTGGTCGAGACTCCAACTTTGGGAGGAGGCTGGACTGCAAATGGTGGGGGACCTCTTTGACAACGGAGTAATGGCTCCATACCAGACCCTGCTAGAGCGTTATGACCTCCCCAGAGGCGACTACTTATTACATGCGGCTGTGACAAGGGCCATACAGGCACACTGGGGGGAGGGACTGATTGAACCCAAAACAACATCAGCATGCCAATACACGATGATGACGGCGGGTACATACAAGGCAGTTACATGCCTTTACTCCAGAATGCATACGGAGAACATCCAACCTCTTACTCGCCTCAAAACTCAATGGGAAGCTGATCTACAAAGAGAGATCCCTGACACAACGTGGTCCCAACTGGTTCAGAGAGCCAGGAAAAGCACCAGGAACGCCCGCTTCCAGTTAATACATCTTTATATTATCCATAGGGCTTACCTCACCCCACTCAAAATAGCAACATACTTTGATGCGGAGGACGCAGCATGCCCCAGGTGTGCGCGACTGAGAGCTGACCTCCTACATATGCTACGGGACTGTCCGCATTTGCAGGATTACTGGAGGGAGGTGGGCGACACCCTGAACGAAGTAACAGACAGAGACCTGCTGTACGACGGCGCAGTTGCGATCTTACACTGGTTCCCGCACACACGCAAAACCAAACTATCAAGTAAATTCATAGACATGGGCTTACTTATTGCGAAGAGGGAGCTAACTAGAGGGTGGAAGTCAAATGCGGCACCGACACACAGACGATGGCTGAACGAGTTCCTGAAATGGGCTGCGGCGGAGAGCACAATTAGGTACCAACTGGCCCGGCGTGGATCAGATGAGAAGGCTCAGGAAGCAGCAATGGCATGGGAAATCCTGGTCCAGGCTCTCAGAGATAATGCAGTGGAGAGTGACGAGGAGGAGGAGGCAATAGACCCTGGGGCCCTGGGGGAGGCGGTCCTGAACCCGGCACTAACACCGGACACATGAACACAACACTAGGCGTACGACTCCTGGCATTCCTAATACAGCTGGAACTCCCGGCACCAGACTAGGTCCAGACATCTGGGGGGAGGGGGGAGGGTGAGGGGGGATGAATCAGGATAATGATAGCGGGCATATAAGCACCACATAGTTGTTTGGGGGGAGGGGGAAAAATTAAAAGCAGAGCGCGGAAGACCAAATGTGATGACAGCACTCATCGATGGAATATACAACCTACCGTTGTTATGAGAACGCCACCCAGCCTCCGGGATGTGGGTTGTATGGCTGTGTGCTTGATTACCGGATGGAACCGAAGGACTGTGGGTCCCGCGACAAATAATGCTAGTACTCTGTTCTACTCTCCTTGATCTCTGCAATAAAAATTGTTTTACCAAAAAAAAAAAAAAAACTTAAAATCAGTTCCATCGCATCTTTTATATTTTGACCTACTATCATGCCTGCAGCAAACTCTTTCTGAACCTTAATTAATTCTTCTAAATTCGATTCAGAGTCATCTTCTTCTGGTTCCTCACGTAAAAGAGAGCACATCTCGTCAAAAACATATCGTTGTGTTGGTTCATTCCACTGCATAAATGTATCTAGTACATCTCTCGTACTATATCTTCTACTCTTCGAAATCCATCTGAGAGCCGTGGAATCTAATATTCCCCGTTCCTCAGTACTTGGGAGCTGACTACGTCTTTGTACAGAGTCAGAAGTAGGAGTCTTAATTAAAGATTTATAGAAAGGAGACAGAATGTTAGAGACAGAGTCAGTGATTCTTCGACGAACAGAAAGCGGAGTCATAATACTAGCAGATGTAGAAAACACAGTAGCAGTTGGAATAGATAGACCAGAAACAGTAGGAGTATCAGGTAAGGTAGCTTGTGGAACAGTAGATGTAAGCGATACAAGTATAGGTAAAGAAGTCGGCAACCCAGGAAGAGGAGGTGCCGTAGGAACATTCACATTAACCACAGGAGGTACAGGAGCTTGATTGTGAGGGGCAGGAGCAGGAATACCAGGTTGTCCAGCAACCGGCAATTGAACATTTGGTACAGGTGGAGCCGTAGCACCTTGTGCATACGGTGGAGGTGACCGTAACAAGTAAGACAACAGGGGATCGCTTTCAGGGTCCTCTATTATCTTAGTTGTACTCGATGGCAAAGCAGGATAGCACTTGTCGATCGCTAAATTACGTTCTCTAATAGCCACCTCTATAGCCTTCTCAGACTCGTTGACTTGCAGCTGCTTAGCCGCTTGTTCTAAAGTTAACTCTTGCTCTTTCTGTTCTTTTTTCAACCTTTTAACTTCTCTCTGTTTAGATTCTTTTCGCCAGTAACGGAAAGAATCAAACATTGCCGGCCGGGCTTTCTTCTTAAACAATTTCACTTCTAAATTGTCAAGGATTTCAGGTTCAAAACTACCATGCAGTGGCCAACTAAGGACACCATCTTTCTCAGTGTATCGGACCCACACCTCATTATAAGATATAGGACCCACACCATGCTTACAATAAAGATCATATAGGGGAGTTCCGATCGGAGGAACCAGACATGAGTCTTCCAACCGGGAATCACTGTTGCAACCAAAGCACGACAACATACAATTTTTCCGACTTACCATTTTGTAATCCGGAACACAAAACAAACAAACAAAAACAGGAATGTGCACTCGAACCAAGAACTTAGGCCTACCAAAAGCGAACAAATGTATCGATACCCAAAACTGAACCAAATAGATTATCGTAACCAGAACAATCAGTGATAATCTTACGAAACCAAACCAAACCAAGAACTAAAAGGATTTTAACAACCCTTACGAAGTAACCAACTAGCAACCACTAAATACTTAACTGAGGCACTGAAGACGTCACCAAGGAGAAACCCGTCACGTTTCGCCGTACTAAGGACTGCACCTCGGGTCCAAGACAGGGCGACGGTCAAGGCAACGGACCACTGCAGCCGTCCTGAACGGGAACCCTCGTGGAAGAGAACGTCGGGCCACTTTTGCGATATGCCGGGATCGATGAAGTGGGGCGCCTCCCTCAGGAATCTTCACACGAAGCTTCTCGAACTCTTCAGGCTTTTGGACCGGTACCGAATGACGTCGCCCAACGTTGGGCGCCAATTGGAGTTCTGGACTTTTTGGTTCCGTCCAGAGGTGTCAGGGATAACACCCGAAGACCCCGGAGTTCCACCTGTCTTGGTGCACAAATAAACAGAAACACGGGCTTCTCGATGGTGGCGTCAAAGACCAAAGGTTTATTACTGCAGGGACACAGAAGTCACAGAAACTACACACGGGCAGATTCTAGGAGCCTGTTCGATTTGTACAAAGAGGGTTGCTCCTTATATACTAAAAATTGGGCTTCGGGCAAATTCTTTACATGTTAGTACATTCCCAAACCTTTGTGTCCTAAACAATAAATATTTGGCGTTGCACAGGAATCGTCGACAATATCTGATGTCAAAACATTACGAACGAGGGGTTCCCACTTTTCCATCATAATCTCATGTCAACTTTTCATTCAAGACCCGGACCGCCTCATCGTAAATTTCGTTACCTCCCCCTAATAAAGGCCCAGAAGGAAAGGAGCAGAGCCAGGTGCAGAAGATAGAAAAGCAGGATAAGAGATGTTTGTGGGTCGTAAATGGGCAAGGCTACCAGCTTCGGCCGCCTAATCATGATCAGGCCAACGAACACAAGAACCAGTATAGCAGGACTGGCCTCGGGCAGAGGAGGTAGCCTTTGTCGAGTCATGCAGCTACAGCGTGTTCTGATCTAAGGTGCACGTGTTGCTAGAAAGGTGAATCGCCGGCTAAGCCTACGTGTCCTTAATCGGAATGAAGTGATCAGAGGTTATTGCGTATGTGAGGGCAAGAAACACAAAATGGCTGCCATGATCTAAGATGGATGCCATGGGTAGATCGGAAATGTGTTTGTAACAGGAGTACTCTTGCTCGTAGCATAGCGAAAACACCAGGATATGCTAAATGGATCATTTGCGGTTCATTGATACCAAAATTATGTATTTCCGACAATATTGAAAACACGGGTTCAAATTGTCACGGAACCTCAGAGGCTAGGTGAACAGCGCCCTGAGGGTGGAGCTGGGTCTCACCAATATAATATTCCATTTTAAGCAGCATGAGCGGCCGTGCAGGTAAGAGCGGTGGGGAGGGGTGAGGGGAACTTGCATCGTTGTCTATACCTCGTTTAATTGAATTTTGCACTTGATTTGATAAAGAACAAGTAGGTTTGCTATTACCTGTTATTAGAATTGTACAGGTTCATTGGGTTCGTGATTTAATGAATGCAATTTTAAAATGTAATAATATGAGATTGTGCCACATCGGAGGGAAATACTTGCTTTGGTTTCAGAACGGCTGGCTACTATTAAATAAATACAAAATACAAATACTTCGTATTTCAAAAGCAAATGGAAAAGTAGTTGCTCAATTTTATTTTGCGTTTTAGGCGAACCATACAATTACTTAAATCGTAAATGTGAGTTTTCCCACTCATCGACTGGCACTCTTCCCGCACTCCGCTTTCACCGTCATCTGTTCTGATTCTTTCTTTCTTTTACTTGTGCCCAGTCTCTCATGCCCAGGACCGGACTGGGAACATAAAACAGCCCAGGCAAAAATGATAAATTCAGTCCCATGTGCAGACGTGCTAATGCGCGCTAAAACCAGAGCAAGTCTTTCAAGTTGCCACTGAGATCACATAACATGCACCACTACGCCTGAGGCCATACCCCTCCTCCTAGTGTCAAAACCGGCCTCCTGGGGGGTTGCCTGCTTGCCCGGCTGGCCAATCCAGCTATGATCATAACCCCGGCATGTATATTCATGTAAATGTTCAATTACAGAGTTAATAAAATGCCAAACGTCTTTACTATTTCATTAGAAAAGGCTATGGTTTTTGTCTTTGACAAAGTGAGTTTAAATGCATTATCATCACAATAACAATGCAACTGATTCATTATTCGTTGAGGCCGCTTGAGTGTTAAAACTCAGTCAATGCCCTTGACCCTTGTGTTTTGCTCTTCTCAACTCTTCAGTCTGTTGGGGTGGAACATGAGCTTCTGCTTGTCTGTTGATGAGTGCCAGACAGCTTCCAGCTGCAAACTTGTGGCTACAGAAACTGAACAGCAACTTTCCGCAAGGATCAGGAGCTTGTATATACATTGTTAGGGGTGGAGTGGCACACTGGTCATAAGTCTAGCACAGTCCCCAAGTGCATTCTGGTAAATGCAGTTCCGGTTAGTCCATAACTTACAGTTTTTGCTAGGGTCACTTGACTGTTGAGGGGCAGACTTTTGGAACCGAAAGTCAAACACCAGCTCACCCCAAGGGCAGGATCTTGTATATAAATTGTTTCATTTGTAGTTGCTTGAGTGTAGAAGCACAGCCAGTTCTGGCATCCCCGATTGCTACATCTGACGAATACTGCACACGTTTCGATCTGATAACTGGGCGGTCCATGCAAATTCATGCCAAAAAGCACAACACTTTCACACTGAACCCTCTGAGATCATCTATTTGTCACTGTAGGGCTGCTGAATCCCCTAGTCATTCTGTGGAAGTTGATCTCAAGTTCCAGAGCAAGTTAACAAGTTTTTGTAGCAATGCTATTTTGAAAAAAGTCCTCAACTGTGCAGGATTAGCTCATCACAGTCCAGTTCATCTATTTTAGATACTGCAGAGCCCCCCTCCCCCACACCTCTTATTACAGGTTTTCATTAAATACCCGAACTAAATGGAGAAATGGAATTCTTCTAAAATGGCAACACCTTACCCTGTTGCAGGAAAGCACGAGGAGGCAAACTCTATTACAGCTAGCAAGCTTCACTGTCAGCGCCTCGACTTCTATAGCGCTGTAGGTCAGTGGTGGACGGGTGCCTCCGGTGCTGTAGAGAAATACAGGAAGAAGAAATTCAGGCAAAGCAGGAGACTCATTTCTCCAGTAGTTTTTTTGCAGGTCCTGAAGAACTGCATTGAAGCTGGTAGAAAAGTCACCTTTGCTGTTACGTTCTAGGCATCCACTCTACAATTGGTTACGCAGCGCGTTGCCCAGGGTAAAAAGGTCAGTGATTGGCATGAGAGATAGCCAATCTTAATATAATTCCCTGGCTACCCAGTCCCAGCTTTTCAGTGAAGTGATGCACTATAAATGGGACATGCTTTGTGGACTCAAAACGATCCCAGAATTCTCTGCACCAAAGATCCAGAATGGTGTACCGTCTGCCTTGCAGCTCATCCACAGACCCTCCCAGTATAGCCCAATTAGCTTCATAGCAAATCATCTCTATGTAGGCAACACTTGCAGCAGGCTTCAGATTGAGCTTGGCTCTGCTAAATCTTCCTGGAGTCTATTCTCTTTTGGCGGAAGTGCTACAGTTCGTATTCATACACAAATAAAAAGATGCCCTAAAAATAATTATTTGTACACTTATAAGTATTCGAATAAATCTTCTAGAGGAAGGTGAAACAGCATCACACTTTGTTAATGCAATTAATGTAGACTTAATCCAACATAATTTAGATGAAGACAATTTAGGTATACACAAAAAAAGTGTAATTAATTGATAATAATGTTATTTCAATATTTCAAAATATAAGGGGTTCAAATGCAATATATGCACCTAGGTGTCAACAACAAAATAATATGTCAGTGGACAAGGTTGAGATGCACACATGTGCTAATCTGTCCTTGCATGGTATACTGTTCATAAAACATCCATGAGTTTGTTTGCATTGTCGTTAAATTGGCACTCACTTTTCTGGGAAGTAACAAGTGGAGCGGATATAACATCAATGTTTCAGTCTCTGAGCTAGCGATTAAGCGAGACCATCCTCAGGACCAAATGCTCTTGGCAAAAAGGCTGGCCCCAACTTTTGCTTGTAGTCCGTTGATGTTTCCTCGGTCTCTGCTTACTACTCATTGGATCTGTCACACTGACGCTGTGGACTTTGACATCTGGTGTTTTATTTTGTGTCAGTTTGAACCATCTTATTACCGATTTATGTCAAATTGGGTCAGTCATTTTGCCAAGAACACTTGAGGATTATCTGGCTTACATTTTGAGGTATTGGAATAACATATCAGTAATATATATTCTCATGGGGTTACTGACAGGGGTGCCCATTTATCTGGCTTCAGAGATCTGCCTCTCCTACTCTATGAAGCATGACCATTCCTTTGAAGTGGCAGGTGGAGACCTGTGTCATTACACGTCATGATGCGAGTGTGAATCCAAACCGTGTGTAGGCCATTCCAATGCACCACAGTTGAACTCATGCCGAGTGCCTTTCTTCTCATCTAACTGCTGGAATGGTAATTGATACTGGAAACTGTACCACTGCTCTTTAGCCTAAGAATGTACTTTTGATAGCATTATCTAGTCTAAACCTTCAAATTAAATGGCACCTTATTTAGCAGGTGGTAAGTCCTGAAGAAGGGTGCATCAAGAAAATGTGTACGGTAGAAGTCCCATATTATGGTTTTTTTTTTTTTTGAAAACCTTTATTGTACCTTCACAGTTTTACACAGCTTGTCGCCTACAACCCAACTGGGCCGGCCGCTAATCAAGGTGTCAAAGAAAAACGTTCTTTACAATACATTTGTGCAGGTAGTCGCCGAAGTCATGAAGGTAAAGATCGGTAAACAAGTGGTGAAGGTAAAATGCAAATGGTCCATGCTTGGTGTACGAGGTTTTCATTTTCTGTTTTATACCTAAGGAAAGAACATTCAAAACTTCGGGAAGTCACAGTACGATCAATGAATATGCTTATTGCCAGTTAGACATGAGTTTATTCCTGAGTTGAAACCAACCCCATGCACGCCCACTATGCAAGGTAGGGTGTGAGCGAACCATCTTTACCCCCCCATCCCCCCAGAAGGACCCCCCCACACTAATCAGCCCTCCTCAGCCCAACCCGTCTTCCTCGTCTGAGTCTAATGGGTCATCTTCAGGTAGCAGATCGCAGATGTCGCCCCGGTATGCGTTCCACGGGGACCACACCTTATTCCACTTGGCCGGACAAGCCCTGTTCAAGTAAACTGCCCGTTCTGTGATCATGGCCCTGTCCATATTTACGCACCATTGTGAGGCCGTCGGGGGGTCCGCCACCCCCCAGCGCTGCGCGATATCCCTCTTGGCCATCATCATCCCCAATGTTACCCAGAGGCGGCCATGCCGGGACAAGTCAGTTGGCTCCCACACATTGAGGAGGCATCGCCGCGGTTCCGGCAGCACCGAGACCTCCAGCACCTGTGACACGGTGCGCATGACTTGACGCCAATAGGTGTGTATAACTGAACAATCCCAGAATGTGTGGAAGAGTGTGCCCTCTTCCCCGCAGCCTCACAAGCAGAAGGGGTCAGGGGACCGTTGTATGCGGTGAAGCAATGTCCTGGTGTAATATGTTCTGTGTAGAACTTTGAGTTGGATGAGCCTCATTCTAGACGATATGCCCGCTTCCTTAGGGGACGCCAGTGCCTCGTTCCATTCATGTTCATCCAGCTCGCCCACTTCATGCTCCCATTTCTCCTTAAGAGGCACTAGCGGGTCTGGGGAATTGTTAAGGAGTTTTCGGTAGGTGAGGGAGGTGGCCTTTTCTATCATGTAATCCGTCAAAAGGCGATCTTCTAGCGGGGAGGACTCGGGGAGAGTCGATCCCGCCGGGATAGCTGCCAGTAATGCATGACGGATTTGGACATACCTGTAGGTTTCATGTGGCCCTAGGTCATAGAGTTCTTTCAGACGGGCGAAGGTCATGACTCCCCCATGCTCCCACATGTCCCCCACCGTAGAAATGCCGATATCGTCCCAGCGGGAGAACCCCTTACTGGTCCGAAGATTGCCTAGGGCTCGTGAGTCCCAGAGTGGAGTGAGTTTAGTGAGTGTGTCTTTCCACCCTAGCGCAGCGGTGGCTGCGTGCCAGGTGGCCACTGTGAGCCTAGTAGGGCCCTTCAGTGGTCTGAGTTTCCGTCTATCATAAAGCGGTGCTAACAGGGTACTGGCGCCCAGTTGGGCCCTGTCTGCCTGGAACGCTGGGTCTGATTGCGATGCATGCAGCCACTGGTTGATCGGTCTGAGCTGTGCCGCCCAGTAGTAGAGTTGAAGGTTGGGGAGTGCGATGCCGCCCTCGTACCAGCTCCTACATAGCTTGGCGTGTGCTATACGCGCCGGGCGGTTGCCCCACAGCAGACCAGAGACCACTGCCGCCACCCTCTTGAAGTATTTTTGGGGTACAGCAAATGGGGTATTGTCTAGGATATATAGGAAGCGGGGCAGGGATTTCATCTTAAACAGGGCTGCTTTCCCTAGCATCGTCAACGGTAATCCCGCCCAGAAGCTTGCATCTTGTTTGAGGCGTTCAAGCGGTGGCATGAGGTTCAGTTTTTCGTGCTCTGCCGGGTCACCCGTGACGTGGATACCGAGGTACTTGAATGAGGAGCCGGCCAACCGCAGAGGGCAGTCCGGACCAAGCGTTGGGTGACCACCCGTCAGGGCGTACAATTCTGATTTACTCCAATTAATAGTGTAGCCTGACATCTCTCCGTGGTCATTACAGAGGCGCAAGAGGGCCGGTATGCCTTGATCAGGGTCCGTCAGGTACACCAGCATATCATCCGCGTAAAGCGATATGCGGTCCTCCCAGCCCTCCCTCCATTTAATCCCTTTAAGTAAAGGGGTAGTCCTGATGCGGATAGCCAGAGGCTCCAGTGAGAGTGCAAAAAGAAGGGGGGAAAGAGGGCAGCCTTGTCGGGTGCCTCGCCTGAGTGGGAAGGAGCGTGAAATGTGGCCGTTCGCTACCACCTGTGCTACCGGTGCAGTGTACAGCAATTTGATCCAGGAGATGAAGACGGGTCCGAATCCCATATATTGAAGAACCTCAAAGAGATAGGCCCACTCCACCATGTCGAAGGCCATTTTAGCGTCAAGCGCCAATATAGCCGCAGGTTCGCCTATGTCATCCGCTTTAGCTAACACCCCATGCACCCGTCTGAGATTGAGCGAGGTGTTCCTGTGGGGCATGAAACCTGACTGGTCCGGGTGAATAAGATCGGACAGATGAGGCAGGAGACGATTTGCCAGAAGCTTCGCCAGAATTTTACTTTCTGCGTTGAGCAGAGATATAGGGCGGTATGAGGAGCATTCCCCAGGGGGCTTACCGGGCTTAGGAATAGCCACAATCGTGGCCGTCCGTTGGTCTAATGGGAGCACCCCCTTATCACGACACTCTTCATACATTTGGAGCAGGTACGGGCTAAGAACGTCTGTGCGTGCTTGGAACCATTCGACTGGGATGCCGTTTGGCCCTAGCGCTTTGCCCGTACGGAGGGCCCCAACGGCTATCCGCAGTTCGTCAGCGGTAAATGGTGCCTCCAGCTCTGTTACGGCCTCCGGTGTCAGTGTTGGGATGTTTATGTCATACAGTGTGCTTTGGGCTGCAATCGCGGTGATGTCCCGTTCCGGAGTGTATACTTTTTCAAAATGGGTAGCCAGTGCCTCTACCACGCGATCCGGGTCCGTCTGCGTACTTCCCTCCTCGTCTTTCACCTGTTGGATCCCTCTGGAGCTACCCCCTCTCTTATCGAGCCAGGCCAACATCTTTCCCGCTTTATCTCCAACATCATATACTCGATTCTGTGTATCTGAGATGTGGCCTTGTGTGATGAGCCGAGCGTGGTCTGTATATAGGCGCTGGGCAAGTGCGAGTGCATGTGTTGTGTCATCCGTGGGGCCTGCTTCATGGGCAGTGGTGGCTTCACGCAGTCGGAGCTCAAGGGCCGCGTGTTCAGCTGCCTGTTCTCTTCTATGTGACGTTATAGAACTGATAGCTTGCCCCCTCAAGACTGTCTTGTAGGCCTCCCAGAGGACCTCAGCCGAGGCTGCGGTCGGTTCGTTTTCCATGAAGTAATGTGTCGTGGCGGTCAGCAGGGCCTTCCTGACCTTAGGGACCTTAAGATAAGAGGCGTGTATAGGGAAGATGCAGCGGCGTGTTTGTGTCCGCGAGGTAATGGTGAGAGTTAGTGGTGAGTGGTCTGAGATGCCCCTGGGTGTATGAGCACCTCCTCTACGCGCTGCAACCCATCCCCTAACGCCAGGAAGTGATCAATGCGGGATAGACTATTGTGGACGGTAGAGTGGAACGTGTACTGTCGCAGTGTAGGGTGAACATGGCGCCATACGTCCACCAAAGTGCAGAGAAACAAGGACCCCCTGGGTAGTGATCACAAAAAACTCCTAGGGCAGGGTAAATCAGATATGTGTACAGAAACTTCCTAGGCAGTCTAAAACCAGAAAACAGGTGATTGGACCAATAAGGGCTAGGAAAAGGGACAAACAATACAATAGACCTTAGTAGAAAGAGATCATAGTTTTAATCAACAAGTTAAAAAATCATATAAAGAACGGAAAATTCACTTTATATGACACAGTTACAGTAAAACAATACAGTATATACTCAATATAATTAAAAAGGACACCAGCATAAATTAAATAGTGCCTGTAATAAAACTAATGAAAATAAATTACTCGACGCGCGTTTCGGCGAAGCCGCCTTCTTCAGGAGCCGCAAGTTACAATCTGTAATTACATATAAAAACATTTATTACCAACATAGCTCTATGGAGATTGGCGTTAAACATAGGTACATAATCAAGGAAATTTATTGTTAGTCACATTTACATCAACTGCTTACATATAGTTAATATATATGTGGCCCTTCGCCTAGACAAAAACGGTCCAATCAGAACGGCTTGTTTCTGGATAGTCATATAAATAGACCTATAATGGAAAACAGATTGTGTCGTACTCATTCAGCTAGATACTAAATATAGAGAAACTTATATTAGACATGACATCTATATATAACATATTTTCTCATATTGCTGGAATATCTAGAGATACAGGAGACATTTCAATGAGATCTCTTTTTTAATAACATGTATATAGTTAGCACTTTGATATATCTTTATGATGTAGTCTCGATGTAGGGTGATTACACTTTGTTAGAATAAAGAATTATTTCCTATTGCATGTCATACTGGTATTATCTAACATGTATATCGACATAGCTCCAATATGGTTATGATTTTCTGATTACAGAACAAATAGACATCCTAATAGCATCACATGACAAATATATTAATACAGCATCAATATATTCATGACTTACTAGTCAAGAATCAACCGAGAGGTGTCGTTCTCAGGTAAAAGGTACTGTAATAGAGTCCCTATAACATAGATAGAGAGAAAAAATGTCTGATAAATATAGGAGATATCTATATATGTAAAATAACCCGACTAAAAAAATATTATGGCAGAGTTATCAATGAATCAACAACAGATAATGGTTCCATGGTATGCGAGTTCAAGGGAACTGCCAATGAAGCTATTTCTGCATATCAACATACGGAACTATGAAGCATAGCAAGGGTAGCTGTATCTAAATTCATTCAACGTCTGCCTAAGATAACACATAGAGGATATGATCTATAGTACCTGTATAGCTGGGATGGGTTCTGATACTTGATGAAGAATATAGAGATCAGGCCAATAGACGCTAACAGACTTGGATAATATCAGCAAGAGATCTCTGAAAGATGAAAGGATGTCTATCAGATGGTGGGTATAGACTAGTATAGTGGGTCATAAGAGGCATTTAAATACATATGCACTCGCAATGGTCTTAATCTGGTGTTTACCTTTTAAAGAGTATGCGGGTGCTGATGTGCATAGAGATTGATGTGCAGATACAACAAAGCAGCAATGAATTTGCCCGCATATATATGGTAATTCTGAAAAAAAATTTAAATATGGGCGATACATCAGGTTCAATGGATGGAGTCCAATGTGAATAAAACATGTCAAACAGTGAAACATTCATGTAATTACCTGCACAAACAGATAAATATCTGTGATTGTAGCTGACGATTTGCTACGTGCGTAGACTTGTATTTAAAATGAATTGAGCGATGGCTGGAATGCCAAACCGGGAAGCTAAAAGGATAGATGATGAGGAGAAAGTGTCTATAGTTATGGCCGTTTTCTATGTTTCATGCGAAAAGGGTAACGCGGTTCTCGTATTTAAATGTATATATATACTTTATACTTGGGCTCTAAGCAGTAGCATGCATTAATTCTGTAATTACATTGAGGCATGATCATTCGAAGATGTAGGTATGGCCGTTAACGCTAACTATATAACGAGTATACCGCGTAGCCATGTAACTAGTAAGCGAATCTCATACCACAAGATAATGCAGTGGTTAGAACCTGTAGTTCGGCCCTTATGAGATAAGGAATTTAAATATATATATATATATTTTATACTTAGGCTCTAAGCAATAGTATGCTATAATTTTATAATTAAGCTAAGGCACGACCATTGAAAGGTTAAATGTGGCCGCTAACGCTAACTATAAAACGAGTAGACCGCGTAGCCATGGAACTAGCCAGCAAATTTCATACCGCAAGATAGTGCAGCCATTCAAACATATTGTTCGGCCCTTTTGAGAAACGGAACCAATCCTAAACACAGCAACCGAATTATGTGTTGCCTTTAAATTAATCCAAGAGAAGGAGAATACACACAGGGTACCTGATAGCGAAAATACGCCCGTAGTCGAGGTGGATTCTGTGGCGGTACCGGGATGTGGCGTGCCGTCGATTTGGTAATTGATCAACCGCGAAGGGCTGGCCAATCCTTTTAAATCTGTGCCGTAAGAGGCGGGGCTGTGGATCTAAGTTTCCGGAATATGATAAACACAAATGAAGGACTGCATATATTTAAAGGGGAAAGATGGATGGTTCGGATGGCCGTCTAAACACGAGATGGTAATAAAAACAAACAAAGGACGGTGTACGAGTAAAGACCGGTAGAGGTTCCACTCGATGCAACCACAACGGAACTGGTAAAGGAAACCAGGATATTGTCGGAAATTAGATAAAAAGACCAAAAAGCGATGTTTGGCAAATGTGGAATCGACCATATGGATGAGGTGTATATAATAAAGGGCACAATCTAGATGGTGTAGGTGATAGTTAGATATATAACAAGAGTTGAATATGGAGAATACTACAAAAGACAATACAATGAGAATGTAATAATTAATAATTGATGATAAAAAATGATAACCTATAATGGTATAATAAAATAATAACAGATATATAAATATATCTTCAGCAACCATCACCCAAATAAATTGTTGTATAAGTGCCCAATAAAAGGACAATGAGGGTCAAACAAGATCTACCAATATAGAGAGAGCACTTATTCATGCTCACAGAAAAGAGTAATAACAAAGGGAAATTTAGGTAATCGCGTTTTCCCAGGGCAATTCTGAATTTAATCCATTTTTAAAGGTACCTAGTGAAAAGATCCAAAAAACTTCTCGCTTTTTCCGAACTAAGTGTCCACCTTTGTTGTCAGGTAGTCTGATTTTTTCAATGATACGCCATCTGAATTCGTCTGGCGCATGACCTTTCTCGAGAAAGTGTTTCACCAGTGGTGCAGTATGTTTCTGGGTGCGAATGGCTGAACGATGTTCCGTGAGCCTTACCTGTACAGATCTTGACGTTTCGCCCACATATCCTAGTTGACATGGGCATAGGATGAAATATATGCAGTTCGCAGTTTTGCAATTCCACATGTCTCTCGCACTAACATGGCAACCATTATGTTCAAATGACTCACCTGCCAAAATATTTATGCATGATTTACAGGAGGAACATTTCACTGTACCCTTAACAGGGAAGTTGTTATCTATGGATCTTTGAACAAATTCAGATCTCGGTTGGTTGACAGTAAATCGTGAATGCACAATTAAGTCCTTCAAAATTTTATTCCGCTTGTGGGCAAACAGAGGTTTGTCTAGTTTAATTTCGGATGTTGGGTTTGAATTTAAAATGTGCCAGTTCGTATTTATGACGTGCTTCACTGTATTGTCTAGGGTGGAGTGTTTCGTTACACAGACAAGTTGGGTGTTATCTTTCACTATTTTTTTCCTAAGGAGAGCGTCTCGATCATAGAATCTGGCTCGTTTGAATGAATCTCTCACTAATCTGTGAGGATATCCTCTATTTAGAAATTTTTGACGCATGATGTTTGCTTGAATGTCATAATCTGTTAAATTAGTACAGTTTCTCCGAATACGGAGAAATTGTGAAAAAGGAATACTCTTGCGTTGGCAGCGAGGATGGAAACTGTTAAAATGAAGAAGGGTATTCCTCGCGGTGGGTTTCACAAAGAGATCAACAAACAATTTATCATTCTGATGTTTAATCATTAAGTCAAGGAATTCTACCTGTTCGGTATCATAATGGGCTGTGAATTTCAAATTAATATCTGTGAGGTTAATCCACTCAAGAAATTCACAGAGAGTATCTTTCCCATTGGTCCAGATAAAAAAGATGTCGTCGATGTATCTGGACCAATGGGAAATTGACTCATAGAAGGGGGCTACCTCGTTGTAAATAAACTTAGTTTCGAATGCTGCCATATAGATATTGGCAATTGAGGGTGCCACAGATGCCCCCATACTGACTCCCCTTATTTGACGATAAAGAGTGCCGCCAAACTCAAAGATATTCTCTGTGAGTACTATATGTAGGAGATCTAGAATGAGTGCTTTAGGGCATTTGATGTTAAACTGGTCGATAAACCAACTCGTTGTAAGAAGCGCTTCTGTCTGGGGTATATTACTATAAAGTGCTTCAACATCCATGGTGACCAGGATGTCTGTGTTGGAGTTGAAACTTAAATTCTCCACATGATTTATCATATCACTGGTATCTCTGACATAAGATCTGATTTTGGATATATATGGACGCAGAAAGAAGTCAATGAATTTGGAAAGAGGTTCGGTGTTTGTACCAATGGTTGATACAATAGGTCTATATGGAGGGTCTAAGATACTTTTATGTATTTTGGGCATGCCATAGATGCATGCAGTTTTGCCCTGATGGAAATTCAGAAACTCAAAATCCTTCTGATCTATATCGCCTGAAGTTAGAGATCTATTTGTAAGGCTGAGAATCCTGCTAGATATTTTACCAAGTGGGTTTACTTTAATTTGTGAGTAGGTGGTGGTATCGGCCAGCATCATGTTCATTTTTAATTCATAAAGGTTGGAGTCCAGCAATACAATCCCTCCACCTTTGTCGCAACTTTTGATTACTAATTTGTCATTGGTCTTTAAGGATTTCAAGGATTCGGATTCTTCTTTACTAAGATTGTATATGGGTTTAGGTATAAACCTAAGTGCCCTTTCGAGTTGTTGTAGAACTACTAATTCAAATGTCGCTACTTCAGGGCCGAGTTGGTCCAATGTAGGATAGAAAGTTGAAGGAAGGGAAGGACGTCTACCTAGATGGGGGGTCTCTTCAGAGTCAGGCATTGATGCAAAGAATTTTTTTAGCCTAATCCGTCTAAAAAAGGAAATGATATCTGATTGTAATTCGAAGATGTTAGCATATGTATGAGGAACAAATGAAAGGCCCTTGGATAACAGAGATTCTACTTGAGGTTCAATGATAGTAGATGAGAGGTTAAATATGGGAATCACATCCCCTGGCCCCAATATTGGCGATTTCGTGTTTCGCGAATAAATAGGGGTTCCTGTTGATGTTGTTGGTGTTGGGGTTGGTGTTGCTGGTGTGATTGCTGAAAATGTCCTCTGTTGTGACTCTGAAAATGCACCCGAGGACGACCCCGGCGGAGGCCCCTGTTGGATAAAAAAGGCTTAGATCGGGGGCCATTGTATTGATTGTAATTACCTTCTCTTTCATATGTGGTATTTGCGTTTTCATTTTCAGAGTCTGAGGAATCTGTAAAGTTGTTAACTCTTTGAGGGGTTGACCTTGTCTCATCTATAAAGTGATTTTGTTTATAAAAATCCTGCTTTAGATATGGATAGGTACCTTCTAGTGTATAATAGCGTATATCTTTGGATAATTTATCGTTCTTACGTTTATCAAGGTAGGCACTGAAGGATTCTAGTTCTTTGTTCGCTTCTTCTATCTTTTTCAAAGCTTCTTCTATGTTGCCTGCTGCTTTAATCTTTGTTTCCAGTTCTTCAATCTCGGTCTTAATTGCCAAAGCTAACTCTTTAGCAGTTGCGACAATTAAGAGCATTAAATCTCGGGAGCATCTATTAGCAATGAGGCTCCATTTTTCAAGGAATGGTCTGTGGTGGACAAAGAGTCCTGGGATGTTACGGACTTTAAGACCAACATCTTTCCCGCTTTATCTCCAACATCATATACTCGATTCTGTGTATCTGAGATGTGGCCTTGTGTGATGAGCCGAGCGTGGTCTGTATATAGGCGCTGGGCAAGTGCGAGTGCATGTGTTGTGTCATCCGTGGGGCCTGCTTCATGGGCAGTGGTGGCTTCACGCAGTCGGAGCTCAAGGGCCGCGTGTTCAGCTGCCTGTTCTCTTCTATGTGACGTTATAGAACTGATAGCTTGCCCCCTCAAGACTGTCTTGTAGGCCTCCCAGAGGACCTCAGCCGAGGCTGCGGTCGGTTCGTTTTCCATGAAGTAATGTGTCGTGGCGGTCAGCAGGGCCTTCCTGACCTTAGGGACCTTAAGATAAGAGGCGTGTATAGGGAAGATGCGGCGGCGTGTTTGTGTCCGCGAGGTAATGGTGAGAGTTAGTGGTGAGTGGTCTGAGATGCCCCTGGGTGTATGAGCACCTCCTCTACGCGCTGCAACCCATCCCCTAACGCCAGGAAGTGATCAATGCGGGATAGACTATTGTGGACGGTAGAGTGGAACGTGTACTGTCGCAGTGTAGGGTGAACATGGCGCCATACGTCCACCAGCCCTAGTGCCTCTGTGAAGCGCTGAAACTTGGAGGGACCCCCCGGGAGGGCAGCTGCTGGGAACCTGTCGAGTTGTGGGTCTGCAGGTGCGTTGAAGTCCCCGCCTAGAAGCATGTCTCCCTCGGGGAGGGACAGTAAGAAGTCACCCAGGGCTGGTAACATCACCGAGTGTAATGAGGGCGGGATGTAAACTGAAACTATTGTCAAGGGGCGCCCGTCCCATTGTCCTGCCACTGCCGCAAAACAGCCCTGTGTGTCAGTCCTAGTGCTGAGGGTGATAAAGTTGGAAGATTTTCTGAGTAGGATACCTGTACCCCGGGACCCAGTGGAGAATTCCGAGTGGGCTAACATTTTATACCCCCTTCTGTCCAGGGCCTTGGTAGCGCTACCCATTAGGTGGGTCTCTTGGAGGAGTATTAGGTCAGGTTTGTGACGTTTCACCTCGGACAGAACGAGGCCGCGTTTCACTTTATCACCTAGGCCGCGCACGTTCCAGGCAAGAAGTTTGAGGGAGGAGCCGCCCAATCGCGTCTCCTCCGCTCGAATTACGTTAGGCTGTACATCCACCATCAGTAAACATCAGAAACATAAACCATCGGAATAGACTCCACCTCCCCAGCACCATTTCAATAGGCAGCATAGCACTTTGCACAGTTTGTGATCGATTCTGTGAATGTCCCGTAAAAACGAACAAACCCCCCCCAACCCCCCCACCCTGCCTCCCTGCCAAACGGACTCAGAACTGCCCGCCACCCCAACTTAGCAGAGCGCTTATCCCATGCCAAAAACAGAGTACTTGCACGTCAGGGGAGAGTGTCCCCCAAAGCAGGCGGTCCCTCTGCTGTCCTCGGGCTGTCCGGGCCAGCGTCCAAGAACGACTTGATGAACAATCATAGTGGGAGTAAGGTCCTGGTCACACATTTAGTCCCTCATGGTAGTGTCATTCGCCTCCATCGGCCCCCACGTGGTCCTGCGATGGCGATCCATTTGCACTGCCCCTGGTCGATGATTGCGAGCCCGGCCGGCTCTCCTCTCCCGTCCTGTTGCGTCGGCGGTTGGAAGTGCGGTCCACCGTGCGCCAACCATCCAGCCATTCTCTTGCAGACTCCGCCGAGTCAAAGAACCAGACCTTCTTATCGGCCACAACTCTCAGTCGGGCCGGAAACAACATGGAGTACGGCAGTTCTTGGTCGCGGAGTGATTTTTTAACCTCGAAGAAGGTCCTCCTTCTGCGGGTGACCTCCGCCGTGTAGTCCGGGAAGAAGGATATCCGTGAATTTTGGATTTGGATGGGCGGTGCCACCCTGGCTGACTGGAGGACTGCATCCCGGTCTCTAAAGTTAAAAAGTCTTGCCAGGATGGGGCGCGGGGCGGCCCCCGGCGTAGGTGTCCCTCCAGGGACCCGGTGGGCCCGCTCTACTGTAAAGAAGTTGGAGAGTCCCTTCGGGGCCAGTTTTGTCTTTATAAGTTCCTCAACATACAGATCCATGGCTCCCTTTGTTTCCGACTCCGGGACTCCCAAGATACGGACATTGTTGCGTCTGGAACGCCCTTCCTGGTCGTCCAGCTTGCTTTTTAGAAGTTTATTGTCCGCTTGTAGTCTCTCCATTGCCACTTGTAGATCGGAAACGTCCTCTATCAACGATTTGGTCACCACCTCCACCTGCTTCACCCTTTCGCTCATTTTCTGGAGGTCGGCTCTAATAAGGGTAACCTCGGCTGCAGTCGAACCCACCGTGGCCTGTACCTGCTCCAGTGCTCGCAGCACATCGTCCAGCGTGGCTTTTTTTGTCCCGTCGTTGTCCGCGCCCTTCCCCAGTGATTTGCGCTGCTCAGGTTGAGTGGACGTCTGGTTGTCATAAGCATATTTTCCGAGCTTCGCCTGAGCGGCGGTCTGTCGTAGCCCCTTCCCCGCCATTGTCCCTTTGCGGCGAGGCGCCGTTTATGATGGAGCGGGCCGGACGCCCGTAGCCGTCCGCTTGGGGGGAGGGGGTATGTAGGAGGTTTAGACTGGATACAGGCCGGGGGCCGCTGACGATGGCAAGGTGCTGCCGACGGCCGCTGAGCTGTTGCGGTCTCGGCAAATTCAGGCCAAATGGCTACTGGTGCTTCGCAAGTCCCACAGTGTATGTCGAGTGCATCCACTGGATATGCCGCGTGAAGGGTGAAGTGGTCGGCGGGAAAGATTGCCAGCCGGTGGTGTCGAGTGCCGTCGTCAGCGGCTACTTCCGGTTGGTCGTGCCGGGGAGGTTAGACTTCCGCCCGGCCCAAGGTTCCACTCGTCACCGGTGCTCGCCTCGTGTCACCAGGCCTTTCAACCGTGAGGGGCGCGGACAAAGTTTCGTCCTGTTGCTGGGGTCTGAGCGCTCCCAAATTCTCCTTGCGTGCGCCGTTTGGCCACCGCACCCAGGACACCCCTTCTGGACTGATCAGTGAACGGATAGGCATGCGGATTGTTGCGGGATGCCGCCTTGCTACGGGAGCCTCTCTAGGTTGCTGCCGCCATCATCGGCTGCTAGCCACGCCCCCCCCCATATTATGTTTTAACCACATCGATGCTAGTGTTATTTTCCTCCTGTGCTGAACATTATTTATTCCCATTGTTCATGACGAGCTGAGCTCGTCATGAGCGTCGAAGGAGTTAAAAGCCGATAGGATAAATGCATGTCCTTCCCTTCTGCATCCCATACCAGGACTTTGTGAAGATGCAGAGAGCTGTCATGTCAGAGTGACAGTTAAGTCAATTTGCAAATAAACATGCGGATCCTTAAGAAGGCAGCCTCTTCATAGGCCAAAATATCAGCTGTCTAGTTCAAATAATGGATGGAGGGAGAGCACACTGCAAAACTATGAATATCTGTAGTTATATAGCACTTCTGATGTACCTACTGTGTTGGATACCACACAATTAAGGACAGAAATATTGTCCTGCAAAAATACAAACTCCAGAATATCGACTACCACTATATCGTCTTGGTATGTAGCTATGTATAGATCTATGTACCTTCAAAAGCAGAGGAGCAAGCGTGCCAACACGGATGACCTTTGCTCCCTGCTATGGGTCGCCCACAGTTGGATCAGATGCCAGCACATGATGAGCAAGCTCCTGACGGAGGGATACAAGCATGTTTGAGAGAAGATGCTTATATGTTGTCTTGTGAAACAATTGCAACCCGCCTCAGCCGGTGTTGTGGATGTCACCTGTGAAGGAGTAACCCAGTGGTAGGGTGGCAGATACAGATGGCTACTGTTATCACCCATCCATGCCTCTGTAATAAGGAGGAAATCTAGCTTGTTAGATTCTAGAAAGTCAAAAACTTTGAATGGATGTTTGTTCACAGACTTTCCTTTGCCTAAGATAGCATCGTAACAAGTCAAAGCATTTTTTAAATCTTGGGGTATGCCAGGGGTTTTTGCCGCACGACTTAGTACTATTGCATCTGATGGGGAAATGTAGCCTATTTGTTTTTCTCTGTTCTGAAAACTCAACAAAAGATTTAAACCATAAATCTTGGGGTACTGCTTCTAAACAAATCATTTAGATCATCAATTTGATGTATAATTGTTGTATACTGTATTCTGCCCATACTGTTATCTGTGACCACGAGATGGCACGTGGCTGTGCTTTGCCTGTGACATCTCGTGGCTGTTTCTAGCTGCTGTGCACATGCCTTGTGCAGCATCTTTTGAATGCACTTGCTGAGATCTGTGGTTTAGAATTGTGGCATTATGAACTGATGCACTGGACTTAACAGGACGTGTCTCTAATAAACTCCTGCTACAATTCATCTCCTCGTGTCCTCCAGTCTTTCCTACACTGGCGACGAGGGTGAAAGGTCGTTCTCATCACCTCATTGAAGATTTTGTCAACATTTTAAAAAAAAAAAAACGAAGAGAATTTTCAACAAATACTTCCCTGGTCTACTCGATCTGAAGATCTTCGCAGCGACGCAAGCGGCCCTTCGCAGCTACTCCGACGACTCGCCCTTCTGTTTCGGAGGTATTTTAATGCATTTTCAGCGTTTTTTTCAGACTCGGAAGACTGTCTCATAGCGCGAGTTCCCAGCGCGCGCCTCTGTCTGCACTACGAGCTTCTGACGTCACGCGCGCATGCGCGCACTACGCGAAGGCGTCTCAGGAAACCATTCACTTCTAGAAGTGATTCTGCTAGTAATAAGAGTGACTCAAAATTTAAGTACACTAAAAGTGATAAGAAGAGCAACACTCAGTGGATTTGCTTCAGATGTGGAAGTCCAAACCATTTAGCAAATTCCAAAGTTTGCCCTGCCCTTGATAAAATGTGTATGAAATGCAATAAGAAAGGGCACTTAACAAAGTTTTGTAAATCTACTACGAAAAAAGTTAACATAGTTCAAGATTTTGATGAATACGATTCTAATGAAAATGATATTAATACAGTTATTAATATTTGTGGTAGTGAAGGTGTAAGTAAATTTCCATCCTGTGATGTGATTATAGAGGGGAGAACAATTAACATTTTTGTGGACACCTGTGCATGGTATACATTATTGGGTTTAGATGTTGTAAAAAAAAATTGGCCCAACAAAATTTTACTTGAGTCCGACATTTCTCCAGGGGGTTACACCGGACACAGGATTGAATTGGTAGGTTATTTTTGGGGGAAAATCACCTTCTCAGGGGAATCCACATACGGTAAAATATACGTCGCTAAGTCTGGCCAGCCCTTGTTAGGATGGCCACATCAAGATCAATTGGGCATTAAGATAGACCCTAGAGCTAATCCCCCTGTTTACTCTGTTACTAACACCAATGATCCAGATCGTGAGTTCATGGTTGATAATCTAAAGTCTGAGTTTACTCATGTCTTCAGTGGAAAACTTGGTCAGTTTTTGGGTTTTAAACATACTATTAAACTCAACGATGGTGTTGTTCCTGTTCGGCACAGAGTCAGGAACGTCCCTATTACTTACAGGGATAAACTTAAGGTGCTTCTCAAAGATTTATGTGACAAGGATATCATTGAGCCCATTGAGTCCTCCCCGTGGGTTTCCCCGATCGTCATTTCGGTCAAATCCAACGGCGAGTTGAGACTCTGTGTTGATCTTCGCAGTTTAAACAACTCTATTTGGGTGGATGCTCATCCCTTGCCAAATTTGCATGAGATGGTTTCAACATTGGGAGGTGCTGTGATTTTTTCGTGTATAGATTTGGCAAGCGCCTATCATCAAGTCGTCCTAGATGATGATTCCAAAAATTTGACGGCTTTTATTACACCAGAAGGCCTCTTTAGATACAAACGCATGCCTTTTGGGTTAGCTAGCGCTGCCTCCGTCTTCCAAAGACTTATGAAAGAGACACTTGAAGGGTTGTCAGGGGCAATAGCCTTTCAAGACGATATTCTTGTATTTGGGAAAAATGTTGAGGAGCATGATATTAATTTAAGGAATGTCATTTCCGCCTTGTCTTCTAAAGGTCTTACTCTTCGTCTTGATAAGTGTAAAATAAGAGAAAGAGAAGTGGAATATTTGGGACATTCCATAAGTGGTTCTGGGATCAGACCTAAGCAAAAACACATAGAGAGCATCATTAAAGCACCTGTGCCCGTTTCAAAAGAACAATTGGTAGCTTTCTTAGGATTAATTGAATTCTATGCTAAATTTATTCCAAATTTCTCTTCCAAAGTTGATTCCTTTAGACCACTTCTAAAGAAGAACGCAAGATTCTTATGGTCTGATGTTATGACTGAGGCATTTCAGAATCTTAAAGCGTATATTGTCAATGCACCTTGTTTAAGACCTTTTGTCATTGGAAAAAAGTGTACCATCATGGTAGATGCAAGTAGCACAGGGCTAGGAGCCGTGCTCATGCAGAATGACTGTGGAAAAGAATGGGTAATCGCCTATGCATCAAGGGCTTTGAGGGACGCTGAAAAACACTATTCAGTTATTGAAAGAGAACTATTGGCGTCAGTTTGGGCAGCCGAACACTTTAAAACATTTTTGTGGGGAACAAAATTCGTTATCAAGACGGACCATAAGCCTCTCATTTACATGATGGCGCCTGGTGGAGGTCGAACTTTATCAGCTCGCTTAGCCAGGTTGGCATCTAGGCTACAGTCTTTTCATTTTGAGTTGGTGTATGTAAAGGGGAAAACCAACATTCATGCTGATTGTATGTCTAGGTTGCACACTCCCTGCGATTTTCCACCTGACAATGACGAATGTGAGGTTGCGTTCACTTCGCAAGACATCATGTTAGTCTTTGGGGAGAAGTTTGATTTGAGTAAAGAGTCCTGGGCAAGAGAAATGGAGAAGAGTGTTGAATTGACTCAGGTTAAGAATTACATTCTACAAGGATGGCCTGAACAAAGGAAGTTTTCTGGCGATATGATGAGTTATGCCAAAATTCAAGATGAGTTAGCGGTTGAAAATGGGGTTCTAATGCGAGGTGACAAATTCATCCCTCCTTTTGCTTTAAGAAATACTATTATTAGTATTGCCCATGAAGGGCACTTAGGCATTTCTTTTACCAGGAGACGCGTAAAAGATTTCTTTTGGTGGCCAGGAGTGGATGGTTGTGTGGAACACTATGTCCAGAAGTGTCCAGAATGTGTCAACAGTGACAAGTCTGCTGTTCCTCTGCGTCCTGAACCTTGTCCTGTAGAATATCCTCTTGGTCCCTGGCGGAAATTAGGTCTTGATTTCATTGGTCCATTTTCTGTTCTACCTGAGCGTGAGAGATTTGGAATGGTTTTAATAGATTACTTCTCAAAGTGGCCAGAGGTAAAGATGGTTAAAGAGATAACAACCAAGAACGTAATAGAGTTTTTGGATGATGTATTTTGCAGGGAAGGAATTCCAGAAGAGATAGTGACGGACAATGGACCACAGTTTAGTAGTAGGGATTTTCAAGGCTTTATCACCAAATGTGGGATTTTGCACAATAGGATTGCTGTGTTCCACCCTGAAGCCAATGGCCAAGTTGAAAGATTCAACAGAGTTGTAAAGGAGGCGATCCAGCTTTCTGTTAAAGGTCAATTAAATTGGCGCAATGCTCTTCAGTCTATGTTACTGTCTTATAGGACATCTCCCAACTCTGTCACTTTGGTAAGTCCATTTGAACTTTTAAGGGGTCGTAAACCCAGTACTCGTTTAACTCCATGGTGGTTAAAAAAAAGTTTAGGTGAGAATGGGGTTTCTTCAAGAGTAGATTATAAGTTGGTTCGAGATAGAGTCAGCGCATATAAGGATAAGATGAAGGAAAGGATGGAAGCAAAGCAGGGATCTGTTAGTAAACAAATCATCTCAGTTGGAGATCTTGTCCGTATTAAAAGAAAGGAAGGTGTTCCAAAAGGGGGTCAAATTTGGTCCGGTCCCATGGAAGTTATTGAAGTTTTCAAGCATGCTGTCAGAATTGAGGATGGAAGTGTTTGGAACTTGAACAGAGTTTCTGTGTTTAAAGGTCAAGGTATGCTGAATGGGGGTGTCGTGTCAAGCGATGACAGCAATGTTTTTCTTGATTTTGAATCTGGTGGTGTGGGAACACCTTCAGGATGTCTTTTGAACGAGAATGGGAATCCTGAGGATGTAAGGTCTTTTCCTCCCACTGTGGTTTCAAAAAAATGTCTGAGGCCTCACCGTCTCCCCGAGAGATACAAGGATTTTGTCATGAATTAAAATTTTAGGATTGCTTAGGCTATTATTTTCTTTTCTTGTTCACTACTAGAATTTTGTCATGTGTTAAGATTTACTACTGTATAGTTTTTTTTTTTTTTTTTTGTTGTTTTTTTTTATTTACAGGAAGGGAGGTGTGTTGTATACTGTATTCTGCCCATACTGTTATCTGTGACCACGAGATGGCACGTGGCTGTGCTTTGCCTGTGACATCTCGTGGCTGTTTCTAGCTGCTGTGCACATGCCTTGTGCAGCATCTTTTGAATGCACTTGCTGAGATCTGTGGTTTAGAATTGTGGCATTATGAACTGATGCACTGGACTTAACAGGACGTGTCTCTAATAAACTCCTGCTACAATTCATCTCCTCGTGTCCTCCAGTCTTTCCTACAATAATTACCTGAGAGAATGATGAAATAATCTTTCGTTAGGATAGCTATTCCTGTAGTCTTTGTACAACAGTACATTTGATGAGGTATGGGATGAGCTCGCTTTGCTTCTCTGGAACATTGACAGGTGCAATAGGGATTGCTTTTGGTGCACCCTCCAATGCTTAATTTGTAAAGGAATAAGTGCCGGGGCACAACGTTGTCCTCTGAAGCCAGCGCCCAGCACTTTTAAATATAGCCTGCATATTCTTGATTCCATTTCATTTTTCTTTAATCCACCATCAGAGCTCCCTGCCCCTTTATCTCACTCTTGCAAGTTCCTGCTTTCTGCCTTGGCCACTGTTTTTCCACTATCATCGTCCTCCTTCTTTCCCACTTGTGTGTTTTTCTCTCTCTTGTTCTGGGTCGAAGTCTGATACGGAAAAATAAGTATTGGTCCCCAAAAATGAGTGCCAGTGGGTCTCACCTGCCACCACCAGCTCAAATTAAGCACTGGCACTAGCAGTGGACATGTTGTATGCATCTACTGTGCAGTTGGTCTACACCCTTTCTTTAAAAGAGGCTTGTGCTTGTATCGATACACACAAGCCTTAAGAACTGGTGTGACAGCATCCTCAGACGCAGTTAGGAGTTAAAGAAGGTAGCAGCTGCCAGCTTTAGCTTGTCCAGTGTTACCCCTGGCACTACCCTCTCTACCCTTGGTCTCAAGAGCCATGAAGGATGAAGCAGAAAGTCAACAGTACTCTGTTTAACTTACATAGTTTAAGTCCATTGCATCTCCTTGAGCTCCTGGGCAACAACTATGGGACATATCCCAGCAATTTGTGGTGCAGCCCACATCACATCGAAAGTGCAGGAATGAGCTATATTTATCCAATATGGCGCATTCCTGTCCTTTCCCCCTGCGCTGGTGCCATTTTGTCAGTCTAGCGCTAACGCAAACACCCTTGCACCAGGGTGCCCGGGTGCCTGCATTGTAGGCAGCATTGTATTTCTGCAGGAAGGGACAACTTCCTGCTCAAAAACAAACCTGTGAGGGTTTTTCCTCTTTCTATGTGTGCTGCAGAATGCAGCTCACACAGGAAGAGGAAAAAGCAAGGAGAAATAAAGATATTTCTCCTCGTTACGCCTCACTTGGCGAGGCTTATCTTTTTGGCACATTCACAGGTGTTACAGGTTTAGCCAATCTGGGAATGTGTCAAGCAACATGGGATTTGAGTGGGAACACCTATCGTAACACCCATGGAACGCCTCCCTTGTGCAGAGTATTAGAACGCAGAGATTTGCGCTGCGCTGCATTACTCTATATTTGTGTTAGCCATTCAAAGCCCTGCAAAGTGGCTTTGCGTGGCTTCATAAATATGACTTAGAGGTTTGCGTTGTGCAGGTACGGCGTTGCGGGGTGCAAAAAAGGCACAAGGCTCTCATAAATACGACCCTAAGAGGTTGTTGAGAGATGTAACCGTCAATTCTGTGACATCATCAGAGACAAGCTATAGACGTCAACCAGGGGTGGCCAGGTGGTAAAAGTAATGGTTGCTCAAGATTCTGAGGGAACAGACTCCACGTGTTTACTACTTAAGGGAACCAGGAGCCTAAGTGTCGCCTCTACCCAACCAGGAGTCAGGGCAATGTCACACCTCTGCACTCAGGCCTGTAATGCTTAATAGGTGGTTGCATTGGCTCATATTGAGCAATCTTTCATTGCATCTGACTTATGTTAAAAGAGCCATTTAATTTCAGCTACATAAGTCAAAATGTCCCAAAGGTGCTCTAGGGTAGGGCTGTTAATAGCAGTATTCGACTGAACCACAGTACCCTCAACGGACCAGCAGTACTCCTTACGGGTGAGTAGTCGCACTTTACAAGTCACCTGATTCATTGATTGATTGATTCTGAACAATAACTTGACTGTCAACAGTCTCCAAACCTAGGGCCTAATTCACAAATGGAAACTTACTTTTTTTGTACGTTTACGATTGTTTGCTACTCACAAGATAGGACGATCCTGTCTTTTTATGTGCGGAGACTCCACAGTCCTAAAAACTCTACTAGTAAAATACCTTTGAGAATAGCATACAATTGTAAGATTACACAAAAGTGTAAGTTCGCAGTAGTGAATCATGCCCTTACCATTTTGTTTAAAATAGTGTTTAATGTCAAAACTGGACCAGTACATCGCTCCTTACATTTACTGTGAGGAGTACCATGCGCGCTGTGATGTGGTAGACCAATGCAATAACATGATCATTGAGAGTGCAGTCCACTGGTGTCTTTCATCTGTTGTTTACAACGGGCCACACAAGAAGAGAGCTGGTTCAGTTTTATCCTCAGAGTGCCATGCAGCTTTAGTAAACACAGAGAAAAGAGAGAAGCTGTCTGCAGCTCTTACAAAGAGCAAGAAAAGAACCCATCATGGCTAAATAGCCTACATTTACAAGCTGCAGAAGATTAAGCAGGAGTGGGCACTTATTTTATTGGGTTTATAGGCCTCGTTATAGATCTTGAATAAATATGATTTCTTTAACTAGCTTGCATGTTTACCTAGAACTTATAATACTCTTAGACCAATGTTTTCCCTTTGCAGGCGCGATATGGGGTAGTCGCCAGGGGACATGATGTGGTGGGACAGTGATTAGAAAAGTACCTCTTGTAATGTACGAGCCCATGATGTGACCCCAAGACAATCAAGGGGACATTGTGCTTTCTGGATTTTTTTTCTCAGTTGCTTCTGTCAAATTTCCAATGTACTTAACCTCTTCCATGCTCATGACGAGCTCGTCATGAGCCACGGTGCTCCGGTGCTCATGATGAGCTCAGCTCGTCATGGCCCGTGGAACACTCAGGTGCGGGGAGAATTCCCTCACTGTGCTGAACGTTCCACGGAGCCAATGTACCTGAGCACAGGAGCACTGTAGCTCATGACGAGCTCAGCTCGTCATGAGTATGCGGGCGCTGTGCGCGCCCCCCCACCCCCAGCACAGCGGGGGAATAACCCCCGCAGCGAAGGGGTTAAAGATGCAATCTGGAGGCTGGCAATCAGTCATCCACTTGTGGGAAGTAAGGAAACTTGTTTGGGCTCCAAAACAGTTCTGTTTGTAAGAAGGTCCCAGCTGTTGAGCCCAAAGGCTATTGCTTATCATGGATGATGAGCCCTTGATACCAAAGCCACAGTTCTGACAATAGAGGGATACACTGTAGTTACTCAGCTAGCGAGAGGTGCTCGTAGGAAGGGAAACCCAAACTGTGGCTTCATTGATAAGGCCATAAGAGTTTGTGTTTGAGCTGCTGGTGTTCATCCCATTAGGCGTACAGTATTCACTGAAGAGAAGAACCATGTATCTTACTCACAAAAGGTAATGGAAGGAACGCTTGCAAATCGCTGAATAACTGGCAATGGCTTGGGTAGCATTCCAACCCCTCGGGTTTTACTCACTGTGCCATTCTAGCAGTGGTGTCTGCTAATGAATTGGACTGGTGGGGGATGGCTGCCGGGGGCAGGGAGGATTAGAAAACAAAATAATATTTGACATAGCTGCTGTGCTTCTCCTCTGTCCTTTTTCTGTTGATGAAGAAGGAAGCACCCAGCCTCCCAGACTCCATTAGCCAATCACAATGTTGCTGTCACCAGCATGACAGCAGCCTAGTGAATGGTCTGAGCTCCCTGGTCACTGCTCAGACAGGGAGTGGGGGACTGTGCATGTTCTCCACCCAGGCTGTGCAATACAGCAGAGTGGAAAAATGCTAAGTGAGCATGACGTTTGGCTAACCCAAGATGGTTGACCAAACTGTCACGCGCACTTAGAAAGTGCCGACCACTCCTCCCCCTGCTGGCTGTGACAACAGCTCAGCCCGAACTGTACCCAAAATGCAAAGGAACTGAGCTAGTGCAGAAAAATGATATGGTAATAACATTGTGTTATTATCATTTTATTTTTTGTTTTTGCATTACTCAGAGAGCAGTGGGGCAATGCTCCTCTGCTTTAGTGGAGTAGCCGCCACTGCGTTCTAGACAGAAACCCACCTTATGGATAGCATTGCTAATCCTACTCCTGATTAGAGCAGCTCATTCCAAACTGCCAGGTGAGGCACCTTCAAAGGTAACACAAATAACCCCACACCGATTTCAACCTTACTGAGGCCTCGAGAGAAAGGTGTAGCTTGAATCCTGTGGCACAGCAAGCAAGGGACCCACTTCCAGACATACCCTTGGCCACTTCAGGCTCTACATCGATGGCTGGACTGGAAACCAAAATCAGCTCTGGCAAAAATGTTAAAGCTAGCCCTAAACTGTAGTAGACGCACCTATCTTAGTGGGTGACAAAGTGCCAACACTCCTGTTCGCCAACGATACTTTGTTGGTGACAAAGACTCCAGTTGGGCTACAAAAATTGTTGAGAAGGCATCAATCGTTCTGCGATGCTCGGGGCTTAGTTATTAATACTACACAGACAAAGCTTATGGCTTTCAACCCTCCCAAATCCTTCAGGAAAAAATTCTTACTAAATGGCACCCCCCTTGAGAGAGTCGGGAATTTTGAATATCTGGGCTTACGGCTCTCGGATAAAATGCTCTGGAGGCCCCATATAGCCAAAATGCTAATGAATCATAGACGGGACAGGGGCAATAAGCAAAGAACATCGCTCCTCATATAGTAGGCCAGTTGCCCCTGCGCTCGCAGTCTATGAAGCAAAAGCAGTTAGCTCGGCTCTGTAAGGAGCCGAGCTATGGGGGTTCAAAAATGTGGACGAAATAAGTAGGGCAGAGCACAAATTTCTGAGAGATTTGGTGACGCTCCCATGAAACACCCCTTTAACACCATTAATGTACGACATGGGTAGGGGTCTGTTTGGAGCTATAGCCAGGCTACGACCTTCTGGGCTCGCATACGGCGTACCGAAGAGCTTACCAACAACGCCTTAGCTCTAACGGGGGTAATGAACCTGGATGTGAACCATAAGGTCAAGTGGCTATCATATGTGAAGAAAACAATGATGCAAGCAACTTGGCCTTAAAGATTCATGGGATACCCAGACTCCGCAGTGTATAGCGTACCTTAAGAGATACTATTGGGACTGGTTTGACAGGCAAGAATTATACAAGCCAATGTTGGGTAGATTGACAATAGAGTTCCTCTTGTTTAAGCAAGCCAGATGTCTGGAGCCTTACCTAGATGTGATCCAGGTCCCACGAGAGAGGACCTTGTACATTCAGTTTAGGTTTAGCACGCTCCCTGTTAACACCCATAGGGCAAAGTGGCATATAGCCGAGAACATGACAGAGCACTGTCCGTGTTGCGTAGCTTTGGTCGAGTGCATTGCCCATGTCCTCTTTGCTTGCCCCGCACTCGCTACAGCTAGGAGCAAGTGGATAAAACCAATATGTAGCGACATGGGCATCCGCGACTTTCGGTCTGCTCTGTGCATTCTAAAATCTGATTCCAGTGTCCTATTTTCATGCGGAGTGGCCAAGTTCCTAGGCCGAGCCTGGCTAATCAGAAATAGAGCCATACAAGGTGTGACCCTAATGTAGACACATGACTTATTATATGTGTTTAAACCATATAATTTATTGGTCTGCAATGTAACTCTCAAAATATTAATTATGATATAGATAGCACTAGTACCCTACACATTGTTATACACTGCTCACTACAACTGACTTGTCCCCTATATGCACATAGTGCCCCAGAATGAAATCTCTTTTATGATACTCGTTTAATGTTTTTTAACCAAATATGCTGCTATTAATTTTATCTCATGAAATCTTTTAAATAGCCCTCTGTATTACATGATCTTTTTCTCTTTTTATTGTACAGATTCTATTTTATTGTATATAATGCTTCAACTGTTGTGGGATTCCCGAAATCTTGGTCTAGAGCTACCATAATCCCCGTGTTCAAAAAAGGCCAGAGTGGAGATCCAAGGTGCTACAGGCCCATTTCATTACTGGACTCCTCTGTCAAGATCCTAGGAAAAGTTGTATTAGCCAGAATAACTTCCTGGGCTACTAGGAATAATATCTTGACGGAAGTACAGTACGGCTTCAGAGCGGGGAGGAGCACAGAAGACCAATGTCTTAACCTTCACCTGATAATAGCAAAGTACACGAGGCTAAAAGGGGATCCATATTCCTAGGCTTTATGGATTTATCCACAGCTTTTGATCTAGTCAATAGATCAAAGCTGTGGACGATGCTATTGAATATGGGCCTTGACATCTCTCTGGTACACTTCCTGGCGGAGTTGCATAAAGATCTAAATGCCTCCATTAGGATGACTACCGACGGGAAGTGTACAGCAAGCTTTAGGTCCCGACGAGGGGTACGACAGGGCTGTATTTTGGCCCCCATGCTGTTCACATTGTATGTGAATTCATTGGAGACCAATCTAACAGCAGCAACTCAGGACATCCCGTGCATGGGGGGGGAGGCCAATTCCGGTCCTCCTCTATGCCGATGATGCGGTCCTGATAGCCAGGACCCCGATTGCCCTACAAAAACTCCTTGATTCTTTTGGATCTTTTATGTCCAATTTGGATTTGGTTATTAATAGTGCCAAGTCGCACACAATGTCAGTGGGTTGTCCAAAAAGTAAAGAAAAAACATTTTTTTGTGGCAGTGAAGTTATCTCCGGAGTAAAGGCTTTTACTTATCTAGGGGTAGTGTTTGATCAAAGGGGAACATGGGTACCGCAGCTAACCACCAAGGCAAATGCAGTCAGAAGCTCTGCATCTGCAGTACTGGGGTTCGCAAGAAGGTTAGGGGGGAAACCAATAGAGGCTATTCTGGCCATTTATAAAGCCAAATCAGTTGCAATAGCACGTTACGGGGCAGCTATCTGGGGATATTTAAAAACTGACCGCATCCAAGTGGAAGAAAACAAATTCTTAAAATCACTGCTTGGTTTGCCCCAGCAAACAGCATCTTATCCCGTACACCTGGAATTAGGGGTGGGTTTTATTACTGACTTGTTAAAATTAGCACCCGGTGTGCTATGGATAAAACTTTGGCTAAATCAGCACCTTACTCTGAATCATAAAATTATCAAAGACTGTATGAAACTAGATAATGTGAGGGACATTCAGTGGCTGTCTTATGTTGAGAATGTGGCTAAAAAGCTAGGACGCCCTGAGATTTTCGGAAGCCCAGAATCCCTATGTAAAGAAGATCTAGTATGGGTGAAAACTAATTTCATCAAGCTCTGTGATGTGGAACGAGAGGCTGAGGAATTATGTAAACCTTCAGTGAGGAGTCATATAATGATAACCACTACTTCAGAAATGGCGCCTTATCTGTCAGTGCTAACAAATTTCTTTCATAGATGGCTACTGTCAAAGTTCCGCTTCAACCAAATTCATACGGTCTTATGGGACATGAAAAATTGGTGCAAGATAGAGGATTCTACCCCGTGCAAATGCGATGATAAGTCTGTTCAGGACACTGCGCATTTCTTCTGCTTTTGCCCATGGTATAGCGAACCAAGGAAGCGCTATGTTAAGCCTTTGCTGAAAGAGATGAGTTTTACCCAATATAAACCTGCACTGTTATTTTTATTAATGTTGGAAACCCCTTTCATTATGTATTGTATAGCTAGGTTTTTAACAGTTGCCGTAAGAATTAGGAAAAAAAGATTGGATTTTTAATACTGTAAAAATATCCTTTTTAATCTGTACTTTGTATATGAATTAATGTTGGTGATTCTCAGTGAGGAATGGGAACACTGCTGTAGTTCTCCTCTTAGGAGGAGGAAAATGGAGAGAAAATCGTTTTTTAAAACTTTTTTCATGAATTTAATTGTATTAATTTGATTTTATTCTGTTTTTAATTATGTACCTAGCATTGCTTTAGTATACTTTTATGATTTTAATTAATCGAATAAAGTGGTTTTGACTTGACTTGACTTGTATATAGCAGCCCGTCCCGACGTTGTCCGGGTATGAATTGCTGCCGGCCAATAGTATATTGTTTTGTAGGATTTCGTTTTGATAGCATTTCTTATCTGTGACAGGCCTGTGAAACGCTCCGATTCACAGTGCATTGCTGATGCACTTAAGAGTGCGCGTTCAGTAGTGTGTTAACTCGAGTTTCCCTACTTTATTTTTCCTTGCAATATTATTTAGCGCGAACTCGACAACATGGCATGAGCACAATTTACATTACAGAAGAACACATTCATTTGTGGTAGGCACGGGGAGACAAAGCGATTTTCCTAGAATCACAGGATGTTGAGCTGATGCCGAGATTCGAACGTAGATCCCCAGCTCTAAAGTTCGCAATCCTAGATCTTGTGGCGGGAGGTGTGTCTAAAAGTGTAAGTCGGTGCTGGCCATCAATGAGAGAGACCTGTGCATTTTTCAAATGGGTGGTGAAAAACATATGAGTATGTTGCTGGAGATGTGGGCCACTGTGCCACTAATGTACTTACCGGGGGAGGGTAAACACCCATTATTCCGCAACTTTCTTTCCGCATACCATCACTCCGCATACTTTCATTATGAAAGTACCATGACTCCGCAATGCCATTATAACACATGGCATTACATTTTATATGCTTTTACCACGCATACATTTACAACGAAATTCGTTGTAAATGCATGAATGGTAAAAGCATGTTTTTTTAATGTTTGGATAAGGTAACTATGGGTATAGGGGTATATGTTTTGGGGTACTGAGGTATATGTTTTGGGGTGTTTGGATATTTTAAGGGTTCAGATATAGTTTTGGGTTATGGGGTACAGGGGTAGTTTTAGGGTTTAGGGATAGGTATGGGTTTTGGGGTATAGGGGTATTTTTAGGGTTTAGGGCTAGGTTTGGGTTTTGGGGTATAGGGGTATTTTTAGGGTTCAGGGGTAGGTTTGGGTTTTGGGGTACAGGGGTATTTTAAGGGTTCAGGGCTAGGTTTGGGTTTTGGGGTACAGGGGTATTTTTAAGGTTCAGGGCTAGGTTTGGGTTTTGGGGTACAAGGGTATTTTAGAGTTCAGGGGTAGGTTTGAGTTTTGGGGTACAGGGTTATTTTTAGGGTTCAGGGCTAGGTTTGGGTTTTGGGGTACAGGGGTATTTTTAGGGTTCAGGGGTAGGTTTGGGTTTTGGGGTACAGGGGTATTTTAAGGGTTCAGGGCTAGGTTTGGGTTTTGGGGAACAGGGGTATTTTAGGGTTATGGGGTAGGTTTTGGTTTTGGGGTACAGTGGTATTTTTAGGGTTCAGGGCTAGGTTTGGGTTTTGGTGTACAGGGGTATTTTTAGCGTTCAGGGGTAGGTTTGGGTTTTGAGGTACAGGGGTATTTATAGGGTTCAGGGCTAGGTTTGGGTTTTGGGGTAGGTTTATGGTTTAGGATTAGGTTTGGGATTTGGGGTACAGGGTATATTTATAGGGTTAATATGGGTTAGTGTTTAAGGGTGTTGGAGTATTTTAAGGAGTAAGGGTGGGCTATGATTATGGGGTGCAGGGGTATTTAAAGGGAGCAGGGTGGGATGAGCACACGATATGAGACATGGCATGAAGGGCGGAACGTACCACATGCCCCCAGCGTTTGTCACGCCCCCAGCACACGCCCACAGCACAACGCAGACACGCCCACAAGGGACTACTTTGCTGGCACGGTTCTTTTACCTTTTAAATGTATATGGTGGGCGTCTGCATAGCCTATGTCCTTCTGCTGCAACTGCCCTTTCCAACGCTGTATTGGGTGTTGTGATTGGTACTGTGGTTCCTGAGATTACCCGCCTCAGAGGTTTGGGCTCTCTCTTTATTATATTACTAGCAGCCCGTCCCGACGTTGTCCGGGTATGAATTGCTGCCGGCCAGTAGTATATTGTTTTGTAGGATTTCGTTTTGATAGCACTTCTTATCTGTGACAGGCCTGTGAAACGCTCCGATTCAGAGTGCACTGCTGATGCACTTAAGAGTGCGCGTTCAGTAGTGTGTGAACTCGAGTTTCCCTACTTTATTTTTCCTTGCAATATTATATAGCGCAAACTCGACAACATGGCATGAGCACAATTTACATTACAGAAGAACACATTCATTTGTGGTAGGCACGGGGAGACAAAGCGATTTTCCTGGAATCACAGGATGTTGAGCTGATGCCGAGATGCGAATGTAGCTCCCCAGCTCTAAAGTTCGCAATTCTAGAACTTGTGGCGGGAGGCGTGTCTAAAAGTGTATGTCGGTGCTGGCCATCAATGAGAGAGACCTGTGCATTTTTGAAATGGGTGGTGAAAAAATATGAGTATGTTGCTGGAGATGTGGGCCGCCGTGCCACCAATGTACTTACCGGGGGAGGGTAAACACCCATTATTCCGCAACTTTATTTCCGCATACCATCACTCCGCATACTTTCATTACGAAAGTACCATGACTCCGCAATGCCATTATAACGCTTGGCATTACATTTTATATGCTTATACCACGCATACATTTACAACGAAATTCGTTGTAAATGCATGAATGGTAAAAGTATGTTTTTTTTTAATGTTTGGATAAGGTAAGTATGGGTATAGGGGTATATGTTTTGCGGTACTGAGGTATATGTTTTGGGGTGTTTGGGTATTTTAAGGGTTCAGATATCGTTTTGGGTTATGGGGTACAGGGGTATTTTTAGGGTTCAGGGCTAGGTTTGGGTTTTGAGGTACAGGGGTATTTATAGGGTTCAGGGCTAAGTTTGGGTTTTGGGGTACAGGGGTATTTTTTATGGTTTATGGATAGGTTTGGGTTTTGGGTACAGGGTATATTTATAGGGTTAAGATGGGTTAGTGTTTAAGGGTGTTGGAGTATTTTAAGGAGTAAGGGTGGGTTATGATTATGGGGTGCAGGGGTATTTCAAGGGAGCAGGGTGGGATTAGCACACGATATGAGACATGGCATGAAGGGCGGAACGTACCACACGACCCCAGTGTTTGTAACGCCCCCAGCACACGCCCACAGCACAACGCAGACACGCCCACAAGGGACTACTTTGCTGGCACGGTTCTTTTACCTTTTAAATGTATATGGTGGGCGTCTGCATAGCCTATGACCTTCTGCTGCAACTGCCCTTTCCAACGCTGTATTGGGTGTTGTGATTGGTGCTGTGGCTCCTGAGATTACCCGCCTCAAAGGTTTGGGCTCTCTCTTTATTATATTACTAGCAGCCCGTCCCGACGTTGTCCGGGTATGAATTGCTGCCGGCCAGTAGTATATTGTTTTGCAGGATTTCGTTTTGATAGCATTTCTTATCTGTGACAGGCCTGTGAAACGCTCTGATTCAGAGTGCACTGCTGATGCACTTAAGAGTGCGCGTTCAGTAGTGTGTGAACTCGAGTTTCCCTACTTTATTTTTCCTTGCAATATTATATAGCGTGAACTCGACAACATGGCATGAGCACAATTTACATTACAGAAGAACACATACATTTGTGGTAGGCACGGGGAGACAAAGCGATTTACCTGGAATCACAGGATGTTGAGCTGATGCCGAGATTCGAACGTAGCTCCCCAGCTCTAAAGTTTGCAATTCTAGAACTTGTGGCGGGAGGTGTGTCTAAAAGTGTATGTCGGTGCTGGCCATCAATGAGAGAGACCTGTGCATTTTTGAAATGGGTGGTGAAAAAATATGAGTATGTTGCTGGAGATGTGGGCCGCCGTGCCACCAATGTACTTACCGGGGGAGGGTAAACACCCATTATTCCGCAACTTTCTTTCCGCATACCATCACTCACACATGGCATGAAGGGCGGAACGTACCACACGCCCCCAGCGTTTGTCACGCCCTCAGCACACGCCCACAGCACAACGCAGACACGCCCACAAGGGACTACTTTGCTGGCACGGTTCTTTTACCTTTTAAATGTATATGGTGGGCGTCTGCATAGCCTATGTCCTTCTGCTGCAACTGCTCTTTCCAACGCTGTATTGGGTGTTGTGATTGGTGCTGTGGTTCCTGAGATTACCCGCCTCAAATGTTTGGGCTCTCTCTTTATTATATTAGTATGGATTAGTATAGATAGATATGCTATTCGATGCTTTTATGACACATGCTGATGAATAAAGCTATTTGAAATGGCAGCCTGTCCTGCTTTGAAAGCAGCCCCCTACTCTGCAACCTACTGGGGAAATGCCAGGGTGGCAGAATTGTTACTAAAGACAGGGGTACCTAGACAATGAGTATACATCAGGTAATCAAAATATGCTAAATAGACAATATGTTCTTTGTCCAGCCGGCCAGAATTTATTTAAACAATACTTTTTTAGTGAAGACATTTTTTTAGTGGAGCGCAACCTGCGACCCACACATACAAAACAAGGAACAAAGTTGGAGGGAGGGGGTTCAGGCAAGGAAAGGAAAGGTCTGTTTTCTAGTAATCAGTAGACAGACTTGATTGTGTGTTAGTACCATTGTGTATTATATTCACAGTATTTAGTGCCATATTGTACATTGGTGTCGACGTTTCGATCCCTTAACTCAGATACATGGGATCATCTTCAGGACAGTAATTATGAACATGCCTGTCTTGGAATAAATTGTTGCAGCCTGGAAAGGGCCGGGTGACTGCACTTCCAAAATTATCGTTCAGGTTCTAACGCTGCGTGGGTCCGGCTCTGGATAAGCCGATCGTTATTGATCAAGGTGGGCAATTGCCCAAGAATTTGAATTATCTAATCCCAGCAAGGTGTTTAAAAGTTGAGTTTTCAATGTAGCAAAGCTGTCGCCTGTAGCGGGTACTGCGCAATCGAGTAATTACTCTGTTGCTGGTCGGTAATGGTCCGATGCGGTGATCGAATCGCAGTATGGCCAGTCTGAGCCTAGATGCAGCAAACACACACAAGGTGATGCGCTGAATTCTTGAAATTAATAATTAATGAATTAAACACACAGGGTAGCATTCGACTCTGTACCACACTTTTTACGCCAAAGGGTAACTTTTGACAGAGACCTGCCTTGTGCAGCTCAGTACTGACTCTGCTCCTAATGGGAACAAACCATCCTTAGCTGCCAGACGAGGCCTCCTCTAGAAGGGAACACAAGCAACCACAGACCACACATCTTGCCATCTCCGGCATGCTCAGAGTGCCTTCGTCTTCTACTGTGATAACAAATTAGAAACAAATATACGCAAAATGCAAAGTAATGGCTTTTGACTGATGAAAGGTAGAGAGCAAATGGAGTTTCAATCTGCACCCAAGATAACTGAATAAAATCCCATATATTGTAGATGAAAATCTTGTTAGAATGTTTCCTAAACAATCACTGTGTACCTGAAAGATATCCGTACACAAATTAGCTTGTCTCCTCAAATTCTTTTGCTTTTAACAGCTGAATTTTCTGACGTACTTTGAGTCTGGGTCTTGGGAAGCTGCTAAACATCTCACAGCTCCTGGGTGGGATGACAAAGCCAGTGTTTTGGAAGAGCCCCAAAACAGTGCCTCCTGGGAAAGGTATACCCCATGCCAGAGGAAATGCTGCAGAAATTAGATGAATCCAAGCTTTTCAACCAATCATCCTTTTGTTTTTCTCACAGCAATACCATAGGGGTGGGTATGTCTTGCGCTCATTGTGCCATAGGAATTAAACTGCACCTCACTGCTTGGCCCAAATCTGCCAAAACTAGAGTGCAGTCTCTTGTTTCCCCCTCAAAAGGGTCTTGGGTTGACAGTTTGGCTGGACTGTTACTGATGGAGTAGGACCAAACCTGCTTTGCATGTGGGAGGTTCCTGTATAGAGTGCCAAAGTGGGCAAACAACAATGAATTGAAATGCGCCGCAGAGTAATTACCAATGGCTGAGATTGATTCAAGCATTTCACCCATCAATTATTTTTCCCTCAGTTCAAAAGTGGGATTGGATATTGTGGGGAAGGTAGAAAGAACAGGTTAATGGCCATCCACCAAAAACAGCTGAAGTGCTGCTATATTTTGGGCTCTCACTACCATAGAAGTAGAACACATCGGAACTTGGTTGAACATTGCTGTAAATATTATTCTCTGTTGCTCACAATTCTAATTAGCCCTTTCTTTATGTTTACCCTTAGTTCTTCCAAATAGAACTCTTTAATGTTCTCTCCTATGTCATCAGGGATTTAGTATTCCAGACTTGCCAGTTGGAGTCTGGTCAGCTGAAGAAATGTAGCGTTTACTTCTACTCTTCATTAAACGTACCTGTATAGCGTCTCCAAGGAGTATTATTCTACTTACAGCAATTTGGCGACGAGGATGGGATACGAACAATTCCAGACTTGATAGTTGGAGTCTGGTCAGCTGGAGAGATGTAGCGTTGACTTCTACTCTTCATTAAACTTATCTGTTTACCTGGATAGAGTCTCCAAGGAGTATTATTTTACTTACAACAAACATCTGAAGAAGGAAGAAAATATTACTTCCTGCCTGGGAGTGGACTGGGACCTAGAGACTGCTTTGTCTTGTACCATAGCTCAGCTGTGCTTCTTAAGAGTCAGGCCAGGTGACTTTCAGTACTCCCCAGGTTATGAAGGACAAAAGGAGGGCGTCTTTTAGAAGAACCAGCTTTATCCATTACATGTTTTGTCTTTTTCACTACATAGGTTAGCAAATTTTATGGTTTGATTTTTTTTACCTTAACGTTGTTTGGGATTGTTTAAATACTTTACTTATGTCTGTTGTTTTTGTGCCAAAGCTACCATTGTAAGCTAAGGAATTCTAACTGAAACTGTGCTTACCTAGGATGAAATTAATGAGAAACTTTATGGGAAGTCATACCTTGATGTCTCCCAGTTAACAATTGGGGTGGGCATAACTCATGTAATTTGCTGTAGCATAATTTTGCGAGATTACAGCAGAACTACTCTAGATCGGCCAGAATTATGTGAGGATCATAACCAAACATGTAGCCCTATTTTCTTAGCTCAGAATGCACCCTCATGTCCAAAATGGAGGCAGCAATCCCTGTAAGGTGAAAGTATATGTGATTTCACATGTACTCACCCGATTTTTTTAACGAAGTGAGGTCAGGTGATCCAACTGCAGGAAACGTTATTTGATTGAAGGATTTACAGACACTGTGAATATAAACAACAGACTCCAAAACATTATTTCAGTTAAATATAATAAGGACGTGGATTACAGGGTGCGGGTAGCCTAATAGGAATGTAATATAAAGTAGTACTCATTTTAGTACTTGTGTGTCCGTTTGTGAATTGGTCCCAACACATCTAAAATGGCGATACTATGTAATTTACACATAACATTATTCCAAATAGAAAGAACTGTGATGGTGCCCTTTGCACTTTTAGTGACAGAGAGCTGGGTGTTTTGTGGCCAATACACAAAGATACGTAAGTGTTTGTAAAAGAGTACTCCTATTATACTCCTTCCTGAACTCACAATTGCTTTTGTGAATCTGCCCCGTAGTATCTGACTCCCTGGTGTACATGCATTGCGCACACTGCACAGAAGTAGTGTTTGCAGGAGAGGGGATGCTGTCAGCTACACTGCAGAGACAGGCTCATCCTGCACGACTCTCATTCCATACATGGTAAGGGTGCACAAACAGTGCAGGAGCTGAGGAGAGGTTGCTGTGACCTTCCAGCGTGCATGCTGTTACCATGAAGGATACCAGGCAGCCTTCAGGGAGTCAATAACCCTTCAGGTCTCAAGAAACATGTTTTTGAGGCAGAAATGATTTCTTGCAGCAGCTTTCAACCCTTGCCAGCACGTAGTACACACCAGCACGCAGTGTTTGAAAATAAAATAGCTTGCCCCTTGGATGTGAAATGTTAATCTAAGTGTGTAAGGGGACAACACAGAGGGAAGCACAGTTCCTTTTAACTGTAGTTAGCCTAAATAGGGGGTTTCCAACCTTTTCTGTAGTGAGTGCTACTTCTTATCAGTGAAAGTCATCGTGAGCTACAGAAGGCCAAGCCACTTGTGCATTGTTTCCAGAAAAACAGATGCCCAGCTGCACTGACTTTAAGCAGAAAGTCTATAGATCCAGATACTATGGTTTGATTAGGGGCACAATGACAGGGCTGCCATGTGTGTCAGTGAGAATGTGGTCTTTGCGGCTGTAGGAGCATATGTGTGTATGAATGAGCTATATGTGTATGGGTAAATGAGTCTGTGTAGTATGTACTTATGGCACAGGATATACCTTTCGCCATATGTGGCACCATTACACGTATCACACAAACCTACAACCATTTTTTTAAATGGGAGAAATTTAACGTGTGGAAAACCTTTCTGGAAAAATGTTAAAAATATGGAACATATTTCTGCACTTTAAATGTATCCCATTAAAAAAATACTGCCTTTTCCAGGTAAATATAAATGGCACTATGTCTACTGGCCACAAGGAGCAAAAGGTCTGCTGTTTGTAAACGCAACACTTTGAAATGGGAGAAAATTCAAATGAAGAGTTAACTTAATCTTTAATTAAACTTTTAATTTTACATTTCTCCCATTTAAAAGCATTTAGAAACATCATTCTGTACTCATGCCCCAATGTTGCGTTGATAAAGACTTCTATTGAAGAGGTAAATACCTCAGTGCTTCAGTTCTTCACCTCTGTGACCCAGGCGCAGTCTGGGTAATATATCTGACTGATCACACCTCATTATAATGCCCTGATATCTGCAACCTGATGATAATAATGGAAAATAAACACAGCTTTCCCTTAACTCTAAACAAAATTATGACCCTGTGCTTATATAAAAATGAATTCAAGGCTGCAAGCTACTTTGAAGGTGTCTGGGAGCTACTGGTAGCTTGAGATCGACTGGTTGGAGACACCTGGTCTAGATTGTACTGAAATGTGCACTCAAGCTCAGATCTGCACTTCTCATTGGATGCTGTGTATGGGGAGTGTAGAGGGTTTTAATAGAAGTAACAGTGCAAACACACAATCCTTGCAAGGAGTCAGATTTATCCTTGGAGAATCTCTGCTTCCTAAAAAAGGAAGTGTGCTCGGGAGGCAGTGCAGCCCACTCACCGTTTCATGAAACCCTGTCTGGAAGATCGCCCCAGACCTCGTTCCAGACATTCGATTAAAATGTTCACACTTGTATCACCTAAAATGCATCCTGTATCTGTCTTGTGTCACTTTCCTTTTGCTGTTCTCAAAATTTCATATCGTTCTCAAACTTTCGGATTTTTGATGCTTGCTATGGAATGAGACCTCTACCTTCTGTACTCTTTTTGTCCAGCAAACATGTATTGATGTTTTTTATGCACCTCTATTGCTGGTCGACAGACGAGTGTGGGTGTTTGTGGGCACCCACAAAGTAGCGCCTCTCAAATTAGCTACCTAGTCTCAATATTGTCAGTTGATAAGCAGCTTTCCTGTTACTGACAAAAATCTAACTTTATGTTTATAACATCTTTTCATCTATAGTGAGTAGTAGCTGACCCTGAAGGATTTTCCGTGGGCCATAACTTACTTGCTGACAACTTACAAGCTGTTTTTAGTAGGAAATGTGAGCTCGAGCCGTAGTGGCTTTGGAAAGTGTGATGTGTTGTTACACTGATCTAGACAGACCCATCATGGAAATGTAGACACTTTTCTGGAGCCTATTTGACCAAACCTTGAAGTAACACTGGCCACATCGGCCGAGTCCAGTGAGGAGCGCATCAGGTGAAGAGCCAGGAGAGCTATGACGAGGCCGGTTCATTATCTGGCATGGATGCCATCCTATACAGCCATACTGAGATTCCAAAAGTAAAAGACCCAGATTAACAAAAACTTTTTCTTGGTTTTCAGGGCCGGACTAGGAACCAAAACCGGCCCTGGCAAAGTGCTCGGCTGGCCCCCCGGGGAGGGGGAGGTTGGGGGGGTTGGAGGAGAGGGTTGGGGGTGCGACCAAGCTCTTTGCTGTGGCCGGTTTTCGGCCGATTTTGTTTCAGGGACGATTTTGCAGCTATACTGCAAGAACGGCCCCCAGGGGCCCAAAACCACCCCCCTCCCTTGCGGCACACCGGGGAATTGCCCGGTGCCGCAACTGCCAGTCCGGCCCTGTTGGGTTTACACTACTTTTCTAATGCAAAGCCAATGCAAGGTGTTCAAGTGGGATTTACAATCCAACGCAAATCAGAATTTCTTTAGGATTGCAACTCAATATTAGCAACACAAAGTGCTGCCTTCCATTACTTTGCATCAAGGGGACTTTCCTTGAGGGGTGCGTGGGCGTTCCCAAACATCCACCCAAGGGCATTGACAAAAAAGAAATATAGGAAGGGATTTGCTTCAATTTCCTGCGCCTCATTTGTTTCTCTTTGTCTATGTGCTGCATTCTACAGCACACATAGAAAGTGGAAAATGCCTTAAAAGCATAGTTTTTGTACAGGATGCGACCGCTTCCTACCGAAAAACGATGCATCATAGCGCAGGGGTGTCTGCAATGGCGCATGGCTGCCACAAGTGCACCAGAGCAGGGAGAGAGCAGAACTGCACTACTTTTTAGTAGATATGATGCTGTTCTGCTCTATCCCATTCAGGCAACACGGTGCAGTAACTGCATTGTGGGACCTCCTTATTAATCAGACCCCTAATCTTTAACTACAGTGTACCTAAATATTGTATTCTTACATTTATAAGACATCAAATAGTGTGTGCCTGCACATGGCCCAGTGCTTTACTGAGTTGTTCACAGCTTTTAATTCATGAGAACACAGTAAACAAAACTGGCCTTATTCCAGGATGTGGCCAAGAGTGTACACGCATGCAGCCTGTCGGTGCATGCTGGGACTGCGCTCACTCTTGTGGCAGTCGGCAGTTTCCTCCCAAGTTTAGGGGAATGGGTCAGACTCACACACTCGTGAGAAACAAGCCAAGTGCAGCTGACACTACATGACTGTGTGCTGTTCACTCCATTGTGGAAGTGCTCTGTGCGTCTGTTTGAGAAACTACACAGACGATACATAATTGTATTTATGAGTATGGAAAGTAATACTACAGTAGTACTCTTTTACGTACTCTTGCACACCTTTGTGAATCAGCTCCGAAACATCCAATTCCCTATTAGTAAAAGTGCAAAGAAGGCACAGTCCTTTCTATCTGCAGTAAGCACTATACAAATGTTACAGTACAATGCAGTGCTAATTGAATATGAATATTCCCATTTCATTCCCACGTTTAGATGTTTGGGGCAAATCAAAGGCATGAAAGAGTTCTACACGAGCAGGTTGTATGGCATTACAACGCAGGCTTTTGCCATGAGTGCCATTACAACGCTGTTTTTACAACGCAAGTCGTTACAACGACTTGCGCTGTAAGCGCTGGATAGTGGAATAGTTTAATTTTCTATTCCAACTCCAGCCCACGTTACAGTAGAGAAGGTGTTGGAATAGAACATTAAACTATTCCCTATCCAACACCGCCCTCCATCGCAAGTCGTTGTAACGACTTGCGTTGTAATAGCAGCGTTGTAATGGTAGCGCGTGCTAATACCCGCGTTGTAAAGGCTGTTCTCCCTCATGTGCATCCACCAGTACCGTGCACTATATTCTATGATGGTGCAACATGATTATGCCATTTAGTGGGTGAGATGGCAATGAACCAATATAGACGTCATGCTATACCTTGACACTATCAGGGGTTCCATCTGAAATGGTGGAATAGTGATACAAGAGAAACGGATAGTCAAACTGTTTATAGTGGCTTCCACAATAAAGGATTCTAAAGGTTTTCTAGTTATCAAATAATAGTTTATTCTAATTACATTTCTGCTTCATGCACATTTCAATTCATATATACACTTACATAGTGAGGTGTAATATTCCTGGCGTAGATCCCATAGCAATCAATAAACAGGATGAATGTGAGGAGTTACAGACACTTTCCAATGTAAATGTGGCTCACAGTTTACATTTCAAGAATGAAGGCTTCTGATTGTGTCTGGTTCAATGTGTACATTACGGCTGCTGGGGTAGTAAATATTTCTAAGGTTCCACAAGGCTCAGGCTAAAAACTGCCTCCTGCAGCTTAATGTAGTAAATAGAAGGAGGTGGAATAGAAAGGTCAGAGGTCACAATATAAAGTTGATGCATCAATCTGAATTTAACACTCAGTTAAGAGCTGGGTCATATAAAAGTAGCTTCGCACTGGTGTAAAAATGACAAACAGTGCTTGCACCATTTTATCAGCTTGTGCAATATGGAATGTTGCAAACTGTATGTGTGGCAGGGAAAACCTGATGCAAAATGATTTAATTGTGTTTTTTAGGCGGCCTACAAAGGACTTTAGCTTTCTTGCCAGTGTCGTGGTCTAAAAGAAAGTCATAAAAAATATATACATATATTCACACATAGAGGGGTTTTTGGTTAGCTATACGTCCATTGTTCTGTTAAATGGTCATTTAGTTTTGCTTCCGCCCATTGTAGCAAATACCATTGGGCAATGGGTCAGCCCGCTTTAAAATGCATCTTTGCACTGTGAGAAAAAAAATGTCTGCGATGAGATGTGTATGTCTGCCTAACAGAAGTGAACTTGAGCATCAAGGTTGGCAACTGATACCTTTTCTTTCCACTATTTATCTTTTATATATTTTTTCCGTTATACTATGTCTTCAAGTTACAGTAATTTAAAGCCAAGAGAAGTGTTTGAACTTATAAGTATCAACATTTCCTGTGATGTACATTAAAACTAAAAAAAGTTTTCTCTACCTAAGTACACTTGGCTGCTAGGAAGCACCTATATTTTTCACTTAAAATTATATCCAACGGTGAATGTGTGTTTTCAATGTAATATGTCATATTGCAAGCGTATAGACATCATATTGTTTTTAAAAAATATAGCATTGGGCCAACTTGCCACGGTCACAAGAATTAGCTTTGTCAGTGCTTGTTACATATTAAACTGGAAAAATAAATGTTCTCCATTTCAAATATGAAAAATGTCACAAAGAATGAAGGTACATCAGTTAGTTCCACTTGTGTTATTTTAGTAGCAAAAAAAGTGCAAGTTGTTTTTTTTCTGTTTTTTAAAGGGTTGTTCAAGGCCTGTGGTTTCTGTACCATAGTCCCAATTGCATTCGTACAAACAAATCGATCGAAAAAGAGTGCAATATGTGATTATCTTTAGTAGTGCAATCCCGTCTCCCCATTTTTGCCCTGATAAAAAACGATTTCTATAATGTGGACGGCAGGAATATTCTGCTCACTCCATTCCCTATTGCACCCTCTCCAAAACAGCAGAAAAGGGATTTATCATGTTTTTTGCACCAGTGCAAAATTTCTATAATATGCCCATTTAGTAGACTCTGATACTGCTGATTAAAATAGAGTGATTAAATATTTCCTGAAGGCATTTTAAAAGCATTGTGCTGTCCATGTCATTAGAATGACTGTCAACAAACCTTTGCGTAAGACATCTGTTTGCATGTGGCAGTTACACATAATAGGTCTCTTTGAGCTCTCAAATGTGGACGCCTTGTCAGTCATCATGGCCTGGACATCATTGTTGGCTGACTACAATACAGATTGCTTATCCACCATCCTGGCCTGAACACCTGATGGCTGAAAACAATATGGATGCCGTGTCCAGCATCTTTGACTGAACGTCCTTGATGACTGAATGTGTATTTATACTGTTCTAGGGCACAATCCATGGGTTTAAGGTGACACAGCACAATGCAGAATTTTACATATTGACAAAGTCTTGATTTCACTGCGAAACGTAAAGTAGTTCTCTCTTATAATTTATATATGTTAAAGAGGTGGAGCCAGGCATTCTCCCATTTTATTTTATATTTATTGAACGGTTGTATGATGTAACCATGCAGGCCATTACCACACATACCGGTACAACGTGGTCTTAACCACGCAAGTCTTAACCACATATATGCCTTGACCAAGCATGCCTTTACGATGAAATATGCGTTGTTAAGGTATGTTTGACAAAGACATATGTGTGGTACAAACTTACCAGCTAAGTATAATCCATGTATATATATATATATATATATATATTCGATACCTCCTTTCTTCACCAATTTTCGAAGAAATAACGGAACGGACTCCTCTTGCCTTGGTGCAGCATTATTTAACTTTGTGCTTTTTTTCGGCCGCCATGACTCGTTTCGGGATTCACAGAGCCCTATAGATATATATATATAAGTGTGTATAAGAAAAGAGTGGACAATGAACTGTGCTTCCATTTCTTCAAAGAACCTACGCCGCTGAGGAAGGGATTTTATTACCCGAAATGCATCTTGCGTTTAAACCTTTGATGTGTTTTTCTGGGCAGGGGGCCTGCCAGCAAGCTGCCGAACAACTAATAAAGTGAGCAGCTTATCCAACTTACGGTGGACTTTCTTCAATGTGGGTTCCTGCTCTTGTGGATTTATTATGGCTTTCCCGGTCGTGAAAGGAGGCCCACCGCTGCTACGAGTCCATATGGCCGGGATGCCTGCCACCCCCTCCCAACACCACTTCCCAACGGGAGAAGACAGACACAGGTTTGAACTTTTGGAAGGCGGGGGGAGTAACCCCCCGGCCGTATTTATTAAAATATGAAACAAAATGTAAAACATTAAATAAAAGTTTCATGAATTATGTACAATTTTACTTTTCTTACATTTTGATGAAGACATGTTCTTTGGCTAACCTTAACAGATCTCTAATACAAAGGTTTCCTAGCCGAGTCTAGCATCCTGAAAAATGCATACATTCTAAATTAAAATTGTACATCCTAGCATTAAGGGCCAACGGCAAGGTCTTAACCGGTGTCAGATCCCTACTACCAAATCCAGCCCTCACTGTGTGAGTGGCGCATGCGCAGAGGTCTCTACCCTCATTGCCAACTGTAACTTCCCTTGTCGTGGGGGCCCCCTTTCACCCGATGCCATCTTAAAGGTCGTCCGAGTTCCCGTGTGAGGTATCTGTAGGAAGGACAGCGTGGACTCCCCCCCCATCCCCACACTCTCTTCCGCCGTCGCTGATATCCGGCCCCCGGGAAATTCGTAGGAGGGGCATCTAGCCGCCTCCCCCCTGGGAGGGGCCTATGGCCGTCTCCCCCTAGGCGACCCATCCTTAGTTGGTGCCGCCTCCCCGTGGAAGGGGCCAATGGCCGCCTCCCCCGGGCGCTCCCATTCATTCTGGGTGGCGCCCCCCTCTAGGGACCTTGAAATTACTGCTCACCGATCATGACCTTACCGCCCGACCAAAAATAAATACGACAGTTGTTTTATCTACTAAGGGAAGAAAATTCTGACATAGCCTTGATGAGTCATCAACTTAACCTTTCTACAAAGGAAAAAATTGTCCTAAAAGCAGAAGCAACCTCATTATATGAAACATTCCCTTACTTCTCTACAAAGGAAAAAAGGCTTATACACTTCTTTCTAATCAAACTTTATTTAAACAAACATTGCCATAGGGGCTGGTGGGTGGGTCAAAATTGCCGCTTGTTCCGTCGAGGGCTCACGAGCAACGAGTTGGTGCAGCCTTCAGAGCACAGGAACAAGAGGACGCTTCTTCAGATTCCCGCTCTTTTATCCGTCTGCGGGAGGGCGGGGACCCTCCTCCGGTACGCCTACTGGGTGTGGTCTTCCATGCGGGTGTCTAGGACAACCCCTCCTGGGCGGGAAAGGGCGCGCCCTGGCTACGCCACTTTGGGCATACCAGCCGAGCCCCGCCCCCCGCCCAAAATGGTTACCCGGGGGGATCGGGGCACCCAACCATACATTCGGGGGGACCGAGCGGTCGCCCCTTTCCATATGGCCGGGATGCCCGCCACCCCCTCCTAACACCACTTCCCAACGGGAGAAGACAGACACAGGTTTGAACTTTTGGAAGGCGGGGGGGGGGGAGTAACCCCCCCGGCCGTATTTATTAAAATATGAAACAAAATTTAAAACATTAAATAAAAGTTTCATGAATTATGTACAATTTTACTTTTCTTACATTTTGATGAAGACATGTTCTTTGGCTAACCTTAACAGATCTCTAATACAAAGGTTTCCTAGCCGAGTCTAGCATCCTGAAAAATGCATACATTCTAAATTAAAATTGTACATCCTAGCATTAAGGGCCAACGGCAAGGTCTTAACCGGTGTCAGATCCCTACTACCAAATCCCGCCCTCACGGTGTGAGTGGCGCATGCGCAGAGGTCTTTACCCTCATTGCCAACTGTAACTTCCCTTGTCGTGGGGGCCCCCTTTCACCCGACGCCATCTTAAAGGTCGTCCGAGTTCCCGTGTGAGGTATCTGTAGGAAGGACAGCGTGGATTCCCCCCTATCCCCACACTCTCTTCCGCCGTCGCGGATATCCGGCCCCCGGGAAATTCGTAGGAGGGGCATCTAGCCGCCTCCCCCCTGGGAGGGGCCTATGGCCGTCTCCCACTAGGCGACCCATCCTTAGTGGGTGCCGCCTCCCCGTGGAAGGGGCCAATGGCCGCCTCCCCCCGGGCGCTCCCATCCATTCTGGGTGGCGCCCCCCTCTAGGGACCTTGAAATTACTGCTCACCGATCATGACCTTACCGCCACAGGCCGGATAGTTGACCGACTATCCGGCCCCCCCACTCCTCCTAAAGGTCATGCTTCCTCACACCCCTTAGCCAAGCTATGAAGTCTCCTATGAGTAAATCATTCCCCTCCTTGGACAAGTGAACCCCATCATTCAGATACATGTGATCACCCCGAATACACCCGTGAGGAATGCTATGCAACTGCGCGGAGCAAAACAATTTCCCAATTTTATTGTTGACCCTTTTCACTGAGTGGTTCAACGCTGACACTGAAAGACCCCCCCGCCAAATCTTCCTGGGGATCATGTGGGACCAGGCAATCGTGCACCCCGGGAGTTTCTTAGCCAACCAGCCAACTGCCGACAGGATGTGTTCTAATAACACTCGTCTTCCCAGCTTTACTAAGTCATTGCCCCCCAGGTGTACTATGACTATAGATGGCGGTGACCTTTGCCGCCCTAAAAGACCCTCAAAAAACGATTGAAATTGGTCAAAACAGAGCCCGCCCTTCCCATGGAAGGTCACTCTGTACCCGTATTCCCCAGATGCACGAGTCGCGCCACCTGCCTTGAATACGTCCCCGGCGCGCCTCACATATGAGTGGCCCACGACCCATACCACTCTCTCACCAGTCGGTGATCCTCGACCGCTGGTCTTCTGATGTTGGGTCGACTTCCAATTCCGCCCCACGTGACAGGCTCGCGAAACTGTAATTCAAACAAAAGACAAGAAGCGTGAGTGCATGTCAATTGACCTTCACAACATGTGCAATCGCACATACCTTTTGAAGCAATTCGAGGACCAACGGCCCAGCTGTTTTACTTCCTCCGCACTCTGACCCCGGGCCGTAGCCTCAGTAGCAGCCCCTATCCTAAATGAGTGGGTCCCAAAATCGCACGGGTCCATGCCCGCGGCAGCGATTGACAGTGCTAGCACCCTCTGAAACTGAAATCTCGTCAGTGGGGTGCCATCATTGTGCCTAAGCAGGCTCCCCCCCCATCTAGCCGTCCTCAGTGCCAAGTATTCCTTTAAACACTTTATCGGACAAGTGGGAGACCCTCGTGCGCGCTGCACGACAACACTATCTCCCATAGCTCCCTGGTCTGTCTTGGACCTGGCTACCGAGATTACCATCGAATCACCCCTTATTTGTAAGTGATCCCTGCACAAGCCTCCCTCCATATCCTTCTTGTTCCTTGCTACGAGCTCGCTTACCCGCATAGCCCCATGGAATGCCAAGGCGAAAGCTGCCCGGAACAGAACTGCTTCGAAAGGGGAGGAGCACGTCTCATCCAGCTTTGCTAAAAGCAGAGACAATCTGTCTAAGCCAATCGGGCACCTCGTATCCTGTTTGCGACCCTCGAGGCGTTGCCAGCCGCGGAGTGCCTGCCTAACCAAAAAGGAACCCGTCGGGTCACTTATGCCGTGCAGCTGTGCCATGAACGAAATGGCCGCCCTATGTCTGTTGGCAGTTGCCACTGATCGGCCTTCTCTGTGCAGCGCTACCAGGAACCCCAGGAAGGATTCCTCCTGCCCCCAGCTCTGTCTCCCTGTCGGACCCAACAATGTGCAGTAGGAATGAAACGCTCCTTCGTAAGCCTTCCTTGTCCTGGGAGCTAAGCTGGCTGCCACGAGGTCTTGTAATCCGGAGCACCGATTAGCCATAGCACTTCGGGAATGGTGCCGCCACTAGGTCCGCTGTGGGTAGACGGCCCCTGAAAACCTGCATTTGTGAACGAGAGAGTGCATCAGCTGCAAAATTCAGTACGCCTGGCACATGTTTTGCCCTGAACTGATCATTCAATTTCATGCAACGTAAAACAATTTCTTTCAACAATCTCAAGATCCACTTGCAGCGGGCTTCCTGCTGATTAATGCACTCAACCACAGTCATATTATCCGATAAAAACACCACCGAGCGGTCCCTGAAGTCGTCTGGCCATGCCATGAGAGCAACCCAAATGAGAAATAGCTCTAAGAATCCAATGTTACCTGTCAGACCGCTGGAGTGCCACCACGTCGGCCATACTTGTGCCGACCATCGGTTACCAAAGATGGCGCCAAATCCCACGCTCCCAGCTGAGTCGGTCCACAAACCTAGTTCATCCGAAGATGCTGGTGGTTTGTTCCACACAACTCGACCATTGAAGTCTGCCAGAAATGCCAACCAAATGCGCATGTCCTGGCGAACCTCGGCCGACAGTCTCGTACAGTGGTGTCCCTCCCTGAGGCCAACCATAGCTTGTGCAATGGAGCGTGAGAAGGGGCGGGCCATTGGTATCACCCTTAAGGCAAAGTTAAGCTGACCCACTGTTTGTTGTAACTGGTGCAGGGTCACTTTCTCCTTGCCCAGGCATTGCGTCAAGGAAGCCCTAAACTTGGCCACCTTTTCCCTCGGTAAACGGAAACATCCTTCCACAGAATCGAGCTCAATTCCCAAAAACTCCAGTGAAGTAGATGGTCCAACCGTCTTACCTGGTGCCAATGGGACTCCGAACTCCCGCATGAGGATGCAGAAATCCTGCAGCGCCTGCGCACATTTCGCATTGCCGGCCGCTCCCAAGAACAGAAAGTCATCTAGATAGTGCATAACGTGCCTATGCCCCGTGGCCTCGGTGAATGCCCACTCTAAAAAACAGCTGAACATTTCAAAATATGCACAAGAAATGGAGCAACCCATAGGCATGCATTTATCCATGTAATAACTCCCTTGAAACGCAAAACCTAGCAAGCGCTGGTCTCGCGGGTGTACCAGGAGCAACCTGAATGCTGATTCGATGTCCGATTTCGCCATCAGCGCCCCGGGGCCTAGGTGATTTAATATGGCAACGGCATCGTCGAACGATGCGTACCGCACCGAACAAATATCCGGGTCAATGGCTTTGTTCACCGAGGAACCTCTTGGGGCAGACAAGTTGTGAATCAAGTTTTTTTATTTTATTATGATAAAGGAACTCTTTATGAGGTCCACATAAAAGCAAAAATATACATACAAAACAAGAAGCACATAAGATATCATTTAACAACAATAGAGGAAAACATCTTAATACAGGTCCAAGAAACATTTAAAAAAATTGTACAGTTTAAAACAAAACATTTCATTAGGTGGGTTAATCAAGGCCGCCTTAAATGAAGAAGCTGATAAAATGTTGAGTTGAAAGCAAATTGGTCTTAACCATCTACGCCTGAAAGGCATTAGGGCAGGACAAACAAAAATAACATGATCTAAGTCCTGGTCATACAATTGACAAAGATCACAGAGTGCCGAATGGCCATACCAACTGGCACAGAGGACTTTCAACGGAAGCAAATTTTGTCTTATTAAGTACACTAAGCGTCTAACGCCATGAGAGATGTTCCAGTACATATAAGGTTGAGCTTTCCGCAAAATACAAGACTCGATAACAGGAGTACAACCTTTTTTCAACAGTCGGGAATCTCTATCCTGACTGAACCCCAGTTCCCATGTGGCAGACTTCAAGATGGTTTTTAATTGATAAGAGGATAAAGAAAATAAAATCTCTTTATCCAATTTCAATTGTGCCACAGCAAATCTGAAATTTTTTACAATCAAGGAAAAGTCATTAAAGGTTCCCAATAATTCATTTTTTATAAGATGTCTTAAGGTGTTAGACTCACTTTTAGATAAACCTACTACCCAACGTATAATACTGGCCAAACCTTGAACCCAGCTACTGCGTATACCAAGTTCCTGTCTCAGGGAAGCAGTCGAATTTGCTGTACCAACAGACATTAAACTACGCAAAATTTTCCCTTCCGCTGAGTTTAAAAAACTCCACTTTTTTAGATCAATTAACTCTATTCCGTATAACAGGGAGGCAGGAACTTTCGCTCTAAATACATCTAGAAGAATAGAAAAATGCCTTCTACCTGTGGCTTTATACAAGGAAACTAGGCTCTTTCCCTGTGAAATAGCCTTCCGAGAGTTATTGTCTATATGTGCTTTGTCACTTAGGTTATTTGTGACAATTTTGCCAAGGAAGGTGTAGGATTTCACAATTTCCAATTTTTGACCCCCCACAACCCAAGGAAAGTTAGGGAATTTGGGTTTCTTCCTACCAGAGAAGCACATCACTTTACTTTTTGCCGTGTTTATCAATAGGTAATGGTTTTCAGCGAATTCAGAAAGCGCTTGCAACCGATTATTTAAGCCCTTCGGGGTCAGATCCAAAATCAAGATGTCATCTGCATACATAAGGCATGCAATTGGAACTCCACCCAAAGACGGGGCAATACCGGCGCAGGCTTGGAGGGCAACGGGTAAATCAACTGTATAGAGGGAAAATAGCAAGGGAGCCAGAAGGCAACCTTGCTTCAACCCATTAGAAGTAGAAATTATTTTAGATAAACCACGTTCACCTCCCAGTAGAACTCTACACCAGGTATCTGAGTAGAGGGCGCGAATTAACTTAATAAGAAAGGGGGGCATACCTAAATCAAATAACTTTCTCCACAGCAGTATTCTATCCACTTTATCAAATGCGGTGGAGAAGTCAATAAAAGCGCCATATACCTGCCCACCACGGACTTTCACATATTTTTCCGTGATAACTTGCAATGCCGTCAAGTTATCTAGAGTTCCGTGATTTTGTCTGAAACCTGTTTGTTCAATGGGGAGGATTTTAGATTCGGTTACCCAATGGTTCATTAAAATAAGAATACATTTTGCGAAAACCTTACCAATGGCATCAAGTAAAGCGATTTGACGATAATTTTGGGGAAGATCTCTTGCCCCTTTTTTATATAAAGCAACAATGATACTTCCTTTCCAGGAGGGGGGGACTGTTCCACTGGAAAAGCAAAATTTAAACACTGGAAAGAGAATTTTGCTCCAAAGTTCACTCTGTTGTTTTAATACCGAGATTGGGACTTTATCTGGACCCATCGCACCAGAGGAACGCATATTCTTAATAGCAAATTCAATTTCCTTTTCCGTTGGACAATCAAATACACGTGATACATTATTAAATTCCACTTTGTATACTTGTGAATTATTGTTACTGTACAAATTCTCAATGTATTGAACCCACACCTGTTCCTCAATGGCAATAGGAGTGGGACTGGCTCTGGTACCACAACCCTTGCCGATTAAAGACCAGAACGTCTTGGCTTGGCCGTTGTAAGAAGCTTCCCTCAGTTGTACCCAAAGAGCATCTTCCTTGGTGCGTTTTAAACGGGCCTTAAGCCTAACTCTCCTTCTTTTTAAAATTGACAACTTGTGCTTGGCTTCTTGGGTAAAAAATAAAAATTGCCCCCTTATAACTTTATTTATTTATATATTTATAGCCCGTAGGGGATGAGGGACTGCAAAAGATTGTTTCACACATGATTTCTTTTTCGCTATGGAAGTTACAGATTCTAAAAAATTAGCAAATCCCAACAGCTCTCTCCCTTCCCAGAGAGGTAAATTCTCGACAGTTAGATACAAAAGAGACACCAAACTTTCAAAGGAACGAGAATTCCAGAAACATTTCCCTGAGTTGGAGTCAAAATTCACCAAATCTGTATCCAAACTCCAGGAATCCACTTTCGGGAGACTGACGGAGACTGAAAGCATCAACGCATTATGGTCACTAAGGTTGGACTCAATGACTTTCATATCTTTCAACTGGGAAAAAAAAGCATAATCTACCATAACAAAGTCAATAATAGATTTTCCCTTATTTGATTTATGCGTAAAGGCTGCCGGGGTGTCGGAAGGAAGCCTCCCATTTACTATTAAACAGTCAACTTTATGTAGACCTTCTAGAACAAGTTTGCCTCTTTTGTTAGTTTTAATTTAGGCAGGTAACTGGGCCGATGGTATATTCAGGGACTTTTCCCTTTGAATATTTCTAAACAAATCCAACCCACAATTGGATATATTACAGTTCAAATCCCCAAACATTAATACATGAGGAGACGGGGAAGTGTCCATCGTTTTAGTTAAAAAAGAGAACAAAGTTTTTAGACCATCATTAAAGCAACAATTTGGGGGAATGTAGATATTTATCACAACCAACGATCTATTAGGGCAATCCTCAAATACATCTTTTAAGGTTATTGCTTGGAACAGTTTCCCTGGATCGAGATAATGTGAATAATTCCATTGTAATCTATTTGATAACAAGCATGCTATTCCTCCCTTTGCATGGCCTCTTCTGGAGGTGGTTGCACTGTTTTCCAAAACAAAGTAATCTTTTTCTAAAGCTAATCTACCTTCCACCCATGTTTCTTGTAAACAGATTATATCTGCCTTTTGGGAATGCAAGAAGCATAATTTCTCCTTATAATCTTTAAAACCTGCAGTGTTCCATGAGATGAGCTTCAGCTCTCTGTTAAAAATTTGAATGCGGTTTGGGGCAGAGAGCAGATTTACTCGCTAGAACTCCAGGTAACCAACTCCATTTAGACTGATCATCCTTCACCGTTTGTTTAAGAGGAGGATTTTTATATGAAACTTGCCTTTCATTCCTAGACACACATATTTTTAAGTCCTCCGATCTACAACTAGACCAATCCGACAACAACACACCCGTATTGGAGGGAGATGATAAATTGGAAAGAATACTTTGAGTTCGTTTTTCCCCAAAGTATGGCATAACATCTATCCCTCTAACTTGTAATTCCTCGGCCCACTGTAGAATAAGGTTTGACACAACTTTAGATTGGAATTTCACCCTTGTAGATCTTGTAGATCTCCCTACCAAGGAGTTAAGAAGGAATACTACGTCTAAATCAGACGTTTGAATTAATTTTAAACTTTCAATCTCTTTGAAGCAGATAAGTAGGGCAGATCTATTTAGAATTAAATCGGGTTCAAATAAGGGAGAAAAATCAAGAAACAAAGTATCTACATTAATTTTTTCTTTAGGAGGAATGACTACAATTGAGGAAGGATCCTGGAAGGGTCTTGCTGAAGGATTGAGAGAGGAGAGGGAAGGATTAACAGAGGGAGCAGTAACCTTGGGAACAACTTGGAAGGGCCCTGCTGTTGGTTTGCAATATGAAAGGAAAGGGTTGACGGAGGGTAGGGTGACCTTGGGGAAGAAAGGGTTAGTGAAACTTATGGGACCTAAACCTATAGACGGGAGTTCCCCTTTAGGGGAAACAATCATATCTTCTTCATGAGGGGTAGAAGACTGCTCAGCCTGAGGGAGATCTTCTAGTATTGGTTCCGCACTCTTATCAAATAGAAGTTTTCTCTGTCTTTTTTTAGAGAATCTTCGAATGGGTTTTCTCTTCTTTATTCTGATCTTTTTGTGTTTAGGGGGAATCGATTTTTCAATCATTCCAGGATTTGCTTTAGTGATTTCCTCCTCTTTGTTTGACGGCAAGGAAAATATGGGGAAGAGAGAGGGAGTTTCAATTTTATGGATGAGTGGGGACGTTGATACTACCTCTATCTTATCACTAATGGAAGCTATGCAATTAGCACCAGCCGAGACCGCTTTGGAAAACTTAGGGTCAGCTGGAAGCGCTACTGGATTCGTTGCTTTTTGGCCTTCCGTCAAAAGAGGAGATTGAGCTGAATCCAACACTGCTTGAGCAGTAGGAGAACTCATTTTGGGAGGCACCAACAGAGTAGCCGATGTTGGAGGGCGATCTGACACTAGACCATTCTTACTTAGCAAGAGAACTTGTAAAATTTGAGTTACCGTGTCAAAAATACACTCAGAACCTCCAACAAATTTTTCAAGTAAACTCAGAATTGAAGATAATATAGATTCCAAGTTGTGAATCAGTCTAAACTCCCCTGGGTCTTTCTTTGGAACCACCCCCAGCGGGGAACACACAAAATCCGCCACCGGCGGGCAATGAAAAGGCCCCGCCACCCGCCCCAAGCCGACTTCTTTGGAAATTTTCTTTGCTGCTATGCTTGGGTTCTGTTGGACAGATAACTGATTTTTACAAAAGGAGTCCCCCAGAAAATCCCCCGCCGGGATGTTGAAGCCATATAGGAATCCATTCCTCAACACCCCGGCGGATACATGATCAGGGTATTTGTTCAACCAAGGAGTCAGAGCCATGATATCGACAGGTGTAGGCAATCGGTTCACAAGCATCACCTCATTCTTGCTTAGACCCTCCTTTTCCTCCCGTTCCGCTGTTCTTAGATCTACAGTTATTCTACGGGTGTGAGGAGTTTCCACAGCCCGCACACGCATGCCTGAACCTACATGTTCCCTGGGGCCTGCTACAGTTGCCTCTATTGAAGCCCCAACAAACCCCCCGCTTGCCGCCATTTCCACCGGTCTTGGGCTGAATTTCCCCACCGGCGCCAGCTCGAAAGGGCACCGCAGGCTTCTGGCGAACTGACCCCGACCCGCTCCCGCCCGGCGAGGACGTACCCGCCGCACCAGGCAAGAGCTGCTTGTGCCATGACACCGAGTCGAGGCAGTCCCAGGTCAAAGATGTATCAAACTCTGTAGCTTTTCGGAATTTCATGTCATATCCTTTCCACTCGTCCCCCTCATACATAGTATAAAAATCCATAATCCTATTCTGGTAACAGGACAACTCTGTAAGTACTTCCGGCTTTCGTTCACCCATGACTGCCGTAAATATCGAAAACGCCTTCACCCAATTCGCTACGGTCTCATCGACCCTAAATTCCGCCATCTTGGCCCGCCATACACTGGGGTGCCATAAATCTTTCTACGATTTTGCATATTCCATCTCGCGATGGTCAGTCAACAATGAAAACATATTCACATATTTTTCCCCCCATATCAATTCCTTTGTGGCCGCAGGGATGTGCTGGGCCACCCTTTCGCGCCTTGAAGGTAACGAACCTTCCCCTGCCATTGGCAATGTGTGCTTACCGGGTTCTACCGTCGTGTCCGCCGCTTTTTCCCGGCTAACCGTAGGTACTCCTGGCGCCACCTGTGGGGGAACAAGAGGAACACTCGCCGTCCCGGCTTCTCTCGACTGCCGTAACTGCTCGATTATTAGTCTAGCCTCCTCGTCCGGGTCCCCCGCGGCCACTGCCCCCCGCTTTCTTTTTGAGCCAGGGTAACACTGCCCCCCACTGGATGGCCAGTTCCGGGGGCATCTCCTCATCATTAACAGGGGTAATTACAACCGGGATTGGTAAACCTATATCTGGGTTTGGTACCGGGGTGTCTGCTGGTGTGATGGGGGCGACTGGGGGCACCTCAGGAACCGGATCCTCCCCGGAGACCGCCCTCTTCTTAATATGCTTCCCCCTACCCTCAGGGACGATTCCCGGCAAGGCCGGGCCTATTACCTTCTTAGGATGGCCTGAGCTGTTCTGAGCTGCTAACTGTTTTTTAACTTCGGCCAAACCTCGACCGATCGAGTCAACTTTACTGATTTTTCGGTCCATGATCGCCATCCGATTCGACAAGGTGCGCAGTACCTTCTCCAACTCGGAGCTCTTTCCTGCTTTTTTGCCGGCCATAGCTTCGTTTACTCCGCTCTAGTCGATCAACGAGGTCCCAGGTCCTTCGTACTCCAAATAACTGAAAGAGAAACAACAAGATTACAAGTTCTCAAAATTGCCGCTTGTTCCGTCGAGGGCTCACGAGCAACGAGTTGGTGCAGCCTTCAGAGCACAGGAACAAGAGGACGCTTGTTCAGATTCCCGCTCTTTTATCCGTCTGCGGGAGGGCGGGGACCCTCCTCCGGTACGCCTACTGGGTGTGGTCTTCCGTGCGGGTGTCTAGGACAACCCCTCCTGGGCGGGAAAGGGCGCGCCCCGGCTACGCCACTTTGGGCATACCAGCCGAGCCACGCCCCCCGCCCAAAATGGTTTCCCGGGGGATCGGGGCACCCAATCATACGTTCGGGGGGACAGAGTGGTCGCCCCTTTCCATTCTGACACCACACTGGTGTTCGAACTTTGGAAGGAAGCCAAGGTGGCGCTTTGCAGTGTGCAGCCTGCTTGACGCCCACATTGGCATCTTCAAAGTCAGGCAGATAACCGCCAGGACTTCACGTCAGCCCACATGGGTTTTAGTTGGTTTTATTTTGGCAAGAAATGACAGCGCACCCACTTTGAATTACGTTTTGAATCCCAGAAGGCGCAGTGAACTGTGCTTCCATTTCTTCAACAAACCTAGGCGGCTGAGGAAGGGATTTTATTACCCAAAACGCGTCAGGCGTTTGAACCTTTGATGTGTATTTCTGGCCAGGGGGCAGCTAGCAAGCTGCCAAACAACTAATAAAGTGAGCATATTATGCAACTTCCTGTGGCCTTTCTTCAATGTGGGTTCCGGCTCTTGTGGATTTACTATGGCTTTCCCAGTCGTGAAAGGAGGCCCACCGCTGCTGCGGGTCCGTTCTGGCACCACACTGGTGTTCGAACTTTGGAAGGAAGCCAAGTTGGCGCTTTGCAGGGAGCTGGCTGCTTGACACTCGCATCCGCATCTACAAAGCAAGGCAGACGCCCGCCAGGACTTCATGTCAGCCCACATGGGTTTTAGTCGGTTTTATTTTGGCAAGAAATGACAGCGCACCCACGTGGGATTACGCGGCGTCCCTCAAGGATCCTCTCTGAGCCCCACCCTCTTCAACGTCTACATGAGCCCCCTCGCGGCCATCGCACGCCAACACAACCTCAGCATAATCTCCTACGCCGACGACACCCAGCTGATCCTCTCCCTGACCAACGACCCCGCCACCGCCAGAGCCAACCTACACGAAGGGATGAAAGAGGTAGCCGAGTGGATGACGACCAGCCGCCTGAAACTGAACTCTGACAAGACGGAGGTCCTCATCCTGGGCTCTTCACCCTCCGCCTGGGACGACTCCTGGTGGCCTCCCGCCCTGGGCACCGCACCCAAACCGACAGACCATGCACGCAACCTGGGCTTCATCCTGGACTCCTCCCTCTCCATGACCAGGCAAGTCAACAACGTCTCCTCGGCGTGCTTCAACATCCTACGCATGCTACGGAAGATCTTCTGGTGGATCCCCACCGAGACCAGGAAGACCGTCACCCAGGCCCTCGTCACCAGCCGACTGGACTACGGCAACGCCCTCTACGCCGGTACCACCGCCAAGCTCCAGAAGAGACTCCAGCGGATCCAGAACGCCTCAGCCAGACTCATCCTCGACATCCCACGAACCAGCCACATCTCCGGACATCTGAGAGACCTTCACTGGCTCCCCGTCAACAAAAGAATCACCTTCCGCCTCCTCACGCACGCACACAAAGCCCTACACGACCAAGGCCCGAGCTACCTCAACAGCCGGATCAACTTCTACGCTCCCAAACGCCACCTCCGATCAGCCAACCACGCCCTCATCGCCGTCCCCCGCATCCGAAGAGCGACTACAGGAGGAAGGTCCTTCTCCTACCTGGCCGCCAAGACCTGGAACTCCCTCCTGGCCGACCTGCGCCTGACCCAAGACCACCTCTCCTTCAGGAAGAAGCTGAAGACCTGGCTGTTCGAGCAGTAGCGGCACCCCCCTCCCCCAGCGCCTTGAGACCCTACGGGTATGTAGCGCGCTCTATAAGTGTCACTGATTGATTGATTGATTACGTCTTGGCACTACACATCCCAGAAGGCTAGAGTGATGGCCATACCCAACTGGGAAGATGTGTATAAGAAAAGAGTGTGCAATGAACTGTGCTTCCATTTCTTCAAAGGACCTACAGTGCTGAGGAAGGGACTTTATTACCCGAAACCCGTCTGGTGTTTGAACCTGGGATGTGTGTTTCAGTGCAGGGGGCCTGCCAGCAAGCTGCCAAACAAGTAATAAAGTGAGCAGATTATCCAACTTCCTGTGGCCTTTCTTCAATGTGGGTTTCCTGCACTTGTGGATATATGTATATATATATATATATATATATATATATATATATATATATATATATATATATATATATATATATATATATATATATATATAATTACAAAGCTGAAAAGGAGTTTCAAAACGATATAGAAAGAAAGACTGTCTATATTTATATGTGTAAATATCTCTTCTATGTTTATTAATGGGCACTTGCACTTTAAGAGGAGATGTGCTTCACTGAGGTGTTGTCATGTGATCAAGGCAGGGATCTGCCGAAACGCGTCGTGAGGACTGGTGAAATAAACTAAACTGCACTGAGATGGGTCTGCCTCGTTTTCTTTTCTAACCCTGCTGGAGTTGGTGGCTGAATCGAGCAACATTGGAGATATATATATATATATATATATATATATATACATATATATATATATATATATATATATATATATATATATTCATACAAAAGCCCTTGCGCTTGAGAGAGCACTCGATGCTGCTGTGCCCATCAGGGATTGTGTAGCCTCGCTGCAGCTCACCCTCCTGTCATCCAATTATTGTTCATGCTCGACGCGTTTCGAGGTATTCTGCCTCTTAATCATGAGCGGTTGTGCAGAGGCATTGGAAAAGACATCACCTGTGTTTTCTCTCTTTATTCAATTCAACATGAACCGCCTTTAGTGGGCGTGGCTGTTATTGATGCCGCATAGCATGATGGATCTCGTAGTCCTGCAGGTGATTTAAAAAATATTTCCTTTGTAGGCTCCATGCCCCTGTACAATGTTAAAGCTTGTGTGAAAACCTTTAGTAGGAAGGGATCCAGGAAAGGCGGGCTTCGGTTTTGCAAAGACAACAGCATGCTTCTAGGAACGGAACGTTGTCCTCCACAGCCTTCCTGATTCACCAGGGATGGTGCTCATCTCATTACCGCGGCTAGGGCAGCCGCGTCTTTCTGTTCATACAAAAGCCCTTGCGCTTGAGAGAGCACTCGATGCTGCTGTGCCCATCAGGGATTGTGTAGCCTCGCTGCAGCTCACCCTCCTGTCATCCAATTATTGTTCATGCTCGACGCGTTTCGAGGTATTCTGCCTCTTAATCATGAGCGGTTGTGCAGAGGCATTGGAAAAGACATCACCTGTGTTTTCTCTCTTTATTCAATTCAACATGAACAGCCTTTAGTGGGCGTGGCTGTTATTGATGCCGCATAGCATGATGGATCTTGTAGTCCTGCAGGTGATTTAAAAAATATTTCCTTTGTAGGCTCCATGCCCCTGTACAATGTTAAAGCTTGTGTGAAAACCTTTAGTAGGAAGGGATCCAGGAAAGGCGGGCTTCGGTTTTGCAAAGACAACAGCATGCTTCTAGGAACGGAACGTTGTCCTCCACAGCCTTCCTGATTCACCAGGGATGGTGCTCATCTCATTACCGCGGCTAGGGCAGCCGCGTCTTTCTGTTCATACAAAAGCCCTTGCGCTTGAGAGAGCACTCGATGCTGCTGTGCCCATCAGGGATTGTGTAGCCTCGCTGCAGCTCACCCTTCTGTCATCCAATTATTGTTCATGCTCGACGCGTTTCGAGGTATTCTGCCTCTTAATCATGAGCGGTTGTGCAGAGGCATTGGAAAAGGCATCACCTGTGTTTTCTCTCTTTATTCAATTCAACATGAACAGCCTTTAGTGGGCGTGGCTGTTATTGATGCCGCATAGCATGATGGATCTCGTAGTCCTGCAGGTGATTTAAAAAATATTTCCTTTGTAGGCTCCATACCCCTGTACAATGTTAAAGCTTGTGTGAAAACTTTTAGTAGGAAGGGATCCAGGGAAGGCGGGCTTCGGTTTTGCAAAGACAACAGCATGCTTCTAGGAACGGAACGTTGTCCTCCACAGCCTTCCTGATTCACCAGGGATGGTGCTCATCTCATTACCGCGGCTAGGGCAGCCGCGTCTTTCTGTTCATACAAAAGCCCTTGCGCTTGAGAGAGCACTCGATGCTGCTGTGCCCATCAGGGATTGTGTAGCCTCGCTGCAGCTCACCCTCCTGTCATCCAATTATTGTTCATGCTCGACGCGTTTCGAGGTATTCTGCCTCTTAATCATGAGCGGTTGTGCAGAGGCATTGGAAAAGACATCACCTGTGTTTTCTCTCTTTATTCAATTCAACATGAACCGCCTTTAGTGGGCGTGGCTGTTATTGATGCCGCATAGCATGATGGATCTCGTAGTCCTGCAGGTGATTTAAAAAATATTTCCTTTGTAGGCTCCATGCCCCTGTACAATGTTAAAGCTTGTGTGAAAACCTTTAGTAGGAAGGGATCCAGGGAAGGTGGGCTTCGGTTTTGCAAAGACAACAGCATGCTACTAGGAACGGAACGTTGTCCTCCACAGCCTTCCTGATTCACCAGGGATGGTGCTCATCTCATTACCGCGGCTAGGGCAGCCACGTCTTTCTGTTCATACAAAAGCCCTTGCGCTTGAGAGAGCACTCGATGCTGCTGTGCCCATCAGGGATTGTGTAGCCTCGCTGCAGCTCACCCTCCTGTCATCCAATTATTGTTCATGCTCGACGCGTTTCGAGGTATTTTGCCTCTTAATCATGAGCGGTTGTGCAGAGGCATTGGAAAAGACATCACCTGTGTTTTCTCTCTTTATTCAATTCAACATGAACCGCCTTTAGTGGGCGTGGCTGTTATTGATGCCGCATAGCATGATGGATCTCGTAGTCCTGCAGGTGATTTAAAAAATATTTCCTTTGTAGGCTCCATGCCCCTGTACAATGTTAAAGCTTGTGTGAAAACCTTTAGTAGGAAGGGATCCAGGGAAGGCGGGCTTCGGTTTTGCAAAGACAACAGCATGCTTCTAGGAACGGAACGTTGTCCTCCACAGCCTTCCTGATTCACCAGGGATGGTGCTCATCTCATTACCGCGGCTAGGGCAGCCGCGTCTTTCTGTTCATACAAAAGCCCTTGCGCTTGAGAGAGCACTCGATGCTGCTGTGCCCATCAGGGATTGTGTAGCCTCGCTGCAGCTCACCCTCCTGTCATCCAATTATTGTTCATGCACGACGCGTTTCGAGGTATTCTGCCTCTTAATCATGAGCGGTTGTGCAGAGGCATTGGAAAAGACATCACCTGTGTTTTCTCTCTTTATTCAATTCAACATGAACCGCCTTTAGTGGGCGTGGCTGTTATTGATGCCGCATAGCATGATGGATCTCGTAGTCCTGCAGGTGATTTAAAAAATATTTCCTTTGTAGGCTCCTTGCCCCTGTACAATGTTAAAGCTTGTGTGAAAACCTTTAGTAGGAAGGGATCCAGGGAAGGCGGGCTTCGGTTTTCCAAAGACAACAGCATGCTTCTAGGAACGGAACGTTGTCCTCCACAGCCTTCCTGATTCACCAGGGATGGTGCTCATCTCATTACCGCGGCTAGGGCAGCCGCGTCTTTCTGTTCATACAAAAGCCCTTGCTCTTGAGAGAGCACTCGATGCTGCTGTGCCCATCAGGGATTGTGTAGCCTCGCTGCAGCTCACCCTCCTGTCATCCAATTATTGTTCATGCTCGACGCGTTTCGAGGTATTCTGCCTCTTAATCATGAGCGGTTGTGCAGAGGCATTGGAAAAGGCATCACCTGTGTTTTCTCTCTTTATTCAATTCAACATGAACCGCCTTTAGTGGGCATGGCTGTTATTGATGCCGCATAGCATGATGGATCTCGTAGTCCTGCAGGTGATTTAAAAAATATTTCCTTTGTAGGCTCCATGCCCCTGTACAATGTTAAAGCTTGTGTGAAAACCTTTAGTAGGAAGGGATCCAGGGAAGGCGGGCTTCGGTTTTGCAAAGACAACAGCATGCTTCTAGGAACGGAACGTTGTCCTCCACAGCCTTCCTGATTCACCAGGGATGGTGCTCATCTCATTACCGCAGCTAGGGCAGCCGCGTCTTTCTGTTCATACAAAAGCCCTTGCGCTTGAGAGAGCACTCGATGCTGCTGTGCCCATCAGGGATTGTGTAGCCTCGCTGCAGCTCACCCTCCTGTCATCCAATTATTGTTCATGCTCGACGCGTTTCGAGGTATTCTGCCTCTTAATCATGAGCGGTTGTGCAGAGGCATTGGAAAAGACATCACCTGTGTTTTCTCTCTTTATTCAATTCAACATGTACCGCCTTTAGTGGGCGTGGCTGTAATTGATGCCGCATAGCATGATGGATCTCGTAGTCCTGCAGGTGATTTAAAAAATATTTCCTTTGTAGGCTCCATGCCCCTGTACAATGTTAAAGCTTGTGTGAAAACCTTTAGTAGGAAGGGATCCAGGGAAGGCGGGCTTCGGTTTTGCAAAGACAACAGCATGCTTCTAGGAACGGAACGTTGTACTCCTCAGCCTTCCTGATTCACCAGGGATGGTGCTCATCTCATTACCGTGGCTAGGGCAGCCGCGTCTTTCTGTTCATACAAAAGCCCTTGCGCTTGAGAGAGCACTCGATGCTGCTGTGCCCATCAGGGATTGTGTAGCCTCGCTGCAGCTCACCCTCCTGTCATCCAATTATTGTTCATGCTCGACACGTTTCGAGGTATTCTGCCTCTTAATCATGAGCGGTTGTGCAGAGGCATTGGAAAAGACATCACCTGTGTTTTCTCTCTTTATTCAATTCAACATGAACCGCCTTTAGTGGGCGTGGCTGTTATTGATGCCGCATAGCATGATGGATCTCGTAGTCCTGCAGGTGATTTAAAAAATATTTCCTTTGTAGGCTCCATGCCCCTGTACAATGTTAAAGCTTGTGTGAAAACCTTTAGTAGGAAGGGATCCAGGGAAGGCGGGCTTCGGTTTTGCAAAGACAACAGCATGCTTCTAGGAACGGAACGTTGTCCTCCACAGCCTTCCTGATTCACCAGGGATGGTGCTCATCTCATTACCGCGGCTAGGGCAGCCGCGTCTTTCTGTTAATACAAAAGCCCTTGCGCTTAATATATATATATATATTACCTACTGGCGGTCGCCAGTAGGTATATATAGTTAGGATTTTTTTCCTATGGGATTTCTGAAAATTCTATGTCGAATAACTTTGGCGTTTGTGGACGGAATCGGCTGAAATTTTCAGGAAAATGGCACATTATGTTTCTGAGCAGCCCCTGAAAATTTGGGGGGGTTTCGTCAAGGGGGGGCCGAGAAAAAAGGGGGTCCTAAAACGTGTTTTTCCCATTCATTTTTCCATAGGGCGGTTGGAATCACTTTTAGCTCGAACGGCTGAATGGATTTACACAAAACTTGGCAGAATTGTAGATATGGTTTGCCCGACGTGCCTTTGCTATGTCTCAATATATGTGCTCCAGTGGATTTTGAGAAATTAACGTTTTAAAAAACAGATATATCTGTGACAGCGCTCCGGTTAGCGCTCCGGTTCGCGTACCTGACGCGTAACGGAACTTCGCGAAGCGAAGCTGATTGGCTCTCCATTGTCTGTCAACATTCTAAACAGTCCGGGCCGGCCGCCATCTTGTCTCTCGGTAGGATCGAGAGACAAGATGTGGTGAAAAACGAAGGGGGAAAAGAAGGAAAGGGGGCAAGGTAGACCCCTCCTGACCGCCTAGGATTGAGGAGGGGGATATTAAAGTGCCCCGTGGGGCAAAAAATAATAAAAAAAAATGTTTGCGATTTTTCGTAGGAGAGGCGCGTCCCGGTACATGAACCGGGTAGCTTACGGGTAGTGTAACGGGAGTTCGCCATTTTGTGTTTTGGACAAATTTTATCACAAGATGGAGGAATAACAATGTGGGAAATGGGTGTAAGGGGGCATGGGAGAAGTATCTTGACCCCCTATGTTTTCTGAGGGTAGCTGAGGAGGCTCATATATGTCGTAAGAAAAAAAAATAGATTTTTTCGCGCGGTTAGCTGCCGGTACGCGAACCGGGTAGCGAACCGGGACGTGAACATAAGTGAAAATTAGTGAAAAAAGGTACATTCGAAATTTTAAAAGAGTAATTATAGTTAAGGTAGCTCTGAAAAGAGCTTTTGGGTTCTGTGTAAGTTCTAAGTAGGTATCAATACACAGTCTTACATTTTGTATGAAAACTCTGTTTCCCTCATCTGAGAAGTGCACACCATCTCCTCTGTAGATATCTTGCATGTAGTAACGCAAGTTATTGTTGTAGATGGAGCCCATTCCATGGTTTGTTATGTAAGCTGAAACAGACTTATTTACATGCTTCCTCGCTTTCTCAATTTGTGGATAAAATTGATTGGACCACTTCCATTTCTGTCTTTGGCATATTTTGGAATATACCAAGGCAGTTTGAGGAAAAAGTGCCATCAATTGCTCAAAGGTGTCCTTTAAAAAGCATTTCCAGACCTACCCCAGAGAAGGAAAAAATGGTGTCTGCTTCTTTAAACAAATATTTCACTTGCCCCATGACTCAGGGAGAATAATTTGCTTACTTGATGTGTATAAAAACGTTTCTTGAAATCATTTAGGTTTCTTGATATGTACTGCTAGAGTTTTATAGCCAGCATGGGGCATATTTACAAGGCCTTTGAGCCACTTTCAAGTTATTTTTCCCATGTTAAAAGTGATGCAAAAGTGGTGCAAGGGCCTTGTAAATACGCCCTCATGTGTATTTTAAGTAAATTCCCCATGAATGGGGGAGAATAATTTGCTTACTTGATGTGTTTAAAAACGTTTATTGAAGTCATTTAGTTTTCTTGATATATACTGCTAGAGATTCATAGTCAGCATGGGGCATATTTACAAAGCCTTTGAGCCATTTTAAGTCAAAAAACACATTTTTAAAACACATCAAGTAAGTAAATTATTCTCCTAGATTCATGGGAAAGTAGAAACAGATCCTTTGAGCACTCCCTGAGCACATAGTAATATAAAAATGTTGTACTCTTTACCATTAGTCTGACTTTTTTTTATAATTACTCTACTATTATATCTTAAATTTTGAAAAAAGTGAATACTGTCTTAAACAATTTTTAATTTATAAATACAATTTTATTGATATTAATTTTAAAAATCTATGGAAATTTCAAGTAGTACTTCATCTGAAATTTCATGATCTTTATTTTCATAAATTGTCTCTTGTTTATCAAAATTGTCCATAAATTCCAACAGTTGTTTATCTACTGTCACATTAAAAAAATCGTCATTATTGTCCTGTATTTCAGGTTGTACTTTGGGTTCCTGTGCTTCTTTATCCAAAATTGCTGTTAAGGTAGAATAAAAAGAGAGAGACAAATAGAGTTTAAGTAAGAAACTTCAACATTTTTATTTTTAACTTAACGTGTACAACATAGTTCTGAGTTTTTAAGAGTGAATTTATGTTTGGGCAGTGTATTCTACAAGGCAGGAAGTAGAAATATAAAGTACTGCATGTGATCAAGTCTAACTCAATCTATGACTACAACAGAGAAGCCTTACTCAATCTATAACTATAACTGAGGGACAGTAAATATCTAACAGGAAACGTTTTTATAAAAATAACTTTAGGTGCACAACATATTTCTCCTTCAAAACTATTAACTTACCTTTGGAAACGTGTCTTAGGTTTCTCAGGAAATGCTCTGTAAATGTGCCTCAGGGAGTTCCAGTCAAAATGGCAGTCTTTCCCTCTTATTTTTCATATATATTCATGTACCAAACCAATCAAATGTCAGCCCATAAAAATACAACTTGAAAGTAATGTTATCATTGGTTGAAAATGTCAACTCTTTCTAATGTGTTTTTGCCATGTAATTTACCTCAGGTTATTTAGACAGGGCTACAACTTGAATGGCTCTATGGATTTCCATCAAATTTTTGAAAATGGTAGGGACTGGTATGTAGTAGGGACTATTCCAAATTTGGTGAAAGTGTCTGTAGTAGTTTTTCTATAAATTACTTTCCCACCTTTTTTTATCGAGCGCTTACCGGTGCGCTCCCCGGTACGCGAGCCGGTAGCGTTACGGGAGTCCTCCATTTTGTGTATCGGTAGAATTGATACATAAGATGGAGGACAAACAATGTACGGAATAGGTAGAAGGGGGCACGGTAGACAGTTTTTGACCCTCTAGGTTTTCTGAGGGGGGATTAGGACGCTGATATATGGAAAAATACAAAAATTAAATTTTTGAAAATTTCGTGGGGGGAGCGCCCGGTACGCGCACCGGTAAGCGAACCGGGGAGCGTACTTTGGTGAAGAAAAAAAATTAGAAAAAGATAAACGTTTTGAATGATCAGAGGTAGGGTAGCTCTGAAAAGAGCTATTGTGTTCTGTGGCTAATTTAGGTACCTACAAGTAGGTTCCAATGCACACTTTTAAATAAAGGATGAATATTCTATTCCCTTCATCAGAGAAGTGCACACCATTTCTTCTGTAGATGTGTTGAATGTTGGAACGCAAGTTATTGTTGTATATTAAACCCATTCCATAGTCTCTCATGTAAGCAGAAACAGATTTATTCACATGTTTCTGTGCTTCCTCAAATTGTGGAAAAAATTGATTGGACCACTTAAATTTTTGTCTTTGACATATATTGGAATATACCAAGACAGTTTGGGGAAAAAGTGTCATTTAAAAGAAGAATACATTTTACAGCTTTTGATATTTGCTATTAAAAAACCATTGAAATTCACTGAAAAAACCATAGGTTATAGACCATATATAGTTAGGAATTAGCATTTACAAAACCTTGAAAATTCCTCGAAAAAACCATAGGTTATAGACCATATATAGTTAGGGATTAGCATTTACAAAACCTTATTTTACTCGTACAAAACCATTGAAATTCCCATATATAGTTAGTTGCACTAACTATATATCGCGCACCCGCAATCCACTGCTGATGATGTCACATATTACATCATTCATGACATGGTCAGTGACATCACTGATGACATCACTGATGACATCTCAAATGACATCACTGATGACATCTCATTTGACATCACTGATTACATCACTGATGACATCACTCATGTGATAATACGATGAACCTCTTCAGACTCTAATATACCCTTACATACACTCAGTGTAAACAGACACTCACAGACTGTCACTCATCCATGGAGTTACTCACACACCTAGTCAGTCATGCAAAGAATCAATCACACCTCCATTTCCTCAACTATACAGTTATACACACCTTACTTATTCAAACATATTCTAACACATTTTACTCTCTTATACAATCCCTGATACAAGCTCACAATGATCCATACAGCCACTCACACATTCACTGGCTCTTATCCACAGTTATTTATATATGTCAGCTCTCACATGTACTGTGTTTACATATGTACTTACTTGCACATGTAGCACTGAGATATCCATTCACTCACCAACACACCCATGCACAGTCAACCGCCCATATAGCTGTTTCCACATGCACTCTTGAACTCATACACCTAGTGAATCAACTGCTTACACATCTATGCACAGAGTCACACACCTCCCAGCCACCCGCACACACACTCAGCCTCCCATTCAAATACTTGGGCAACCAATCAATAACCCATATAGCCACTCATATAGCTACTGATCAACACATGCAGCAGCTTACACAACAACAGACATTCTGATGCACACATTCAGACAGTTTAGTCACTAACCCATGAATTTAGTAAGACACATTTAATCACTCACTCATACAGTCAGTCACGCACCTACTAAATCCTTCATCCAGACACTTATACATCCACTCATTCTTCAATATGTAAAACATATTTAAACTTTACAGAAACACAGTGACTGGATGATGTCATCAGTGATGTCATCAGTGATGTCAAATGAGATGTCATCAGTGATGTCATCAGTGATGTCATTTGAGATGCCATCAGTGATGTCATCAGTGATGTCACTGACCATGTCATGAATGATGTAATATGTGACATCATCAGCAGTGGATTGCGGGTGCGCAATATATAATTAGTGCAACTAACTATATATGGGAATTTCAATCATTTTGTGCGAGTAAAATAAGGTTTTGTAAATGCTAATCCCTAACTATATATGGTCTATAACCTATGGTTTTTTCAGTGAATATATATATATATATGTATATATATATATATATATATATATATTCACTGAAAAAACCATAGGTTTCACACCCGTTATAGTTAGGAATTATCATTTAAAAAACCTATTAAATTCACTGAAAAAACCATAGGTTTCACACCAGTTATATTTAGCTTGAAATTTTACTGACATAAAACCATTGAAATTCCCACGTTATAGTTAGTTGGACTCACTATAACTTGCGCGTGTAATGCACTGCTGATGACGTCACATATTACATCACTCATGACATGGTCAGTGACATCAATCATGACATCACTGATGACACCATCCAGTGAATGTGTGCCTTTCTGAAAAATAAATATGTTTTATATATGTATATGTAAAGGTCGATGGAAGAATAAATGTTTCAATAAGTGTCTTAATGGATGTTTTAAAAAAAAATTGATTGGTTAACTGGCTTATTAAGGGGCCGATTAGGATGGAGGATTTTCCGCCTCCTCCGGGCCGGCGGAAGCCACCTCCGGCCCGGAGGAGGCGGAAAATCCTCTGCGGAGTCACCAAAGACCCACCGCCGCATTACGATGGCTGGTGGGTCTTGGTTTCTGTCCGCTGCTTTTCCGCCGCGGTCGGATTACAACCGCGGCGGAAAAGCTCTCATTTGGCTGGCAGTGTCTATCAGACACCGCCAGCCAAATTAGGAAGCATTAGTAAACATGCTTTTCCGCGGCGGTTTTTCCTCCGTGGAAAAGCATGTGTACTTTTGATTTTGGGGGCCCGTTGCGGGCCCCCAGGGTGTTGGCGGGTGGGGGGTGCACATGGGGGGTACCTATGGTACCCCCCAGCATTTACATGCACAATGCGGCAGGCACCGCGCGGTGCCTGCCGCTTTGTGCATGTAAATGTAAAACATGCACTTTTAACATTGCGGCGGGTGCTGCTTGAAGCAGCACCCGCCGCAATGTTAAATATCCAGGATGTGACCGCCAGGGTGGCGGTCACATCCTAATCGCACATGAGGGAACGCCGCAGCCCCTGCGGACGTTCCCTCATACTCTGGGGTCGCGGACGGACTCAAGTCCGTCCGCGATCCTAATCGACCCCTAAGTGTTTTTTCAGAGAATACATATATTAGCGAATATAGTTTAAAATTTAAATGTTTGTATCAGTGTTTCACTTTGTGTATAAGTGGCTGCATGGGTTGGTGAGTAGCTACATGTGTGTGTATATGGGTTATTAGATGTTTTTTTAGTATCAGTATGAGTGTCTGTATGGTTTGGTGGGGGTGTTACTTAGCACATAGATGCATCAATGACTGACTCACTGTATGTGTTTGGAATACGGCATATGTGCAGGACTGTATGGAGGGATGAGTGTGTATATGTGTGTGTTAGTGAGTGAATGACTGTCTCACTAGTGTCTTTATCAGTAACTACATATGTTTTAATCTAGTATATGTGAGTATTGATGTATATAAGTGAGTATATGTGAGAGTGAGAGATTGTAAGAGTTCCTGTTTAAATAAGTATGTGTTTCGATAAGTGATTGTTTAAGAGAGTACGTATGTGTAAGTTTCCTTAGAAGTAAGGTGGTAGTGTGTGTATAGCTGTATATGCAAAGAAATGGATGTTCAATAGTTTATTTGCATGTGTGTGAGCAACTTTTGGAAGACCGTCGATGTGTTACATGATGTATAGGTGTATCACTACATATGATGAGTGAGTATATGTATGAGTGACTACATAGAACTGTTGGTGAATTAGTGGATGTGTATATAAATGGTGGAATTACTGAATTGGTTGTTGTAACTGGTATGGGTATCTCCTTTTTTTTAAAAATTTTAGTTTCTATTTTTGAATATGTGTTTCAAGGGTTACAGTGAAAGGAGGTCTGTCACTCTGTCACAAGGATGGTGTCATCAGTGATGTCATGAGTGATGTCACTAAACATGTCATGAGTGATGTAATATGTGACTTCATCAGCAGTGCATTACACGCGCAAGTTATAGTGATTCCAACTAACTATAACGTGGAATTTCAATGGTTTTATGTCAGTAAAATTTCCAGCTAACTGGTGTGAAACCTATGTTTTTTTCAGTGAATTTAATAGGTTTTTTAAATGCTAATTCCTAACTATAACTGGTGTGAAACCTATGGTTTTTCAGTGAATTTCATAGGTTTTTTAAATGCTAATTCCTAACTATAATGAATGTGAAACCTATGGTTTTTTCAGTGAATTTCATAGGTTTTTTAAATGCTAATTCCTAACTATATATAAGGCCCCAAACCTATATTTTTTTCTTTGAATTTCAAAATTTTGTTAATAGCAAATGTCTATAGCTATAAAATGTAATATTTTTGAAAAAGAATGAATCCTATATTTTATTTGCATTTAAAACAATTTTTTAATGTTTTTTTTTTTTACCCTTGAGCGCTCCCGGGGCGCGCCCCGGTGAGCGCCCCGGAAAGCGTAGTCTTTTGAAGCGCCCCAGGGCGCGCTCCGGAGAGCGTCCCGTTAGCGCTATTGCCGCGAACGAAAACATCATCGTGACGTATCGCGTAGCCGCGTCCACGTGATACGCATGTCGTAAGCGCACCCGGAAGCACTTGAGCGAATACGACAGCACAACGCAAACATGTGACGCGCTTACCTGACGCGCCCGGGGGTGCGCCGCGTAAGCGCGTCGGTCATGTGACCTGAAAATAACACTTTTTATTGGTGCAGAACAATTTTGGTTTCATAATGATGAAATCCCTGGTCTTGTGACCTGAAAATAACACTTCTCATTGGTTCAGGCCTTTTTTTTTTTCCAAATGATGAAAGACCCCACCTTTTTTCCTTATTCTGACTTTGTCCTTTGACTTAGGAAGACCTGTATTGCAATCTTTCAGGTATATTTTGTACTTTGAAATGGCTTCAATAGCAGCAGCAGCTGGAGCATCTGCACCACCACCACCACCACAACCACCAAGAGGACCACCACAAGATTACATTGGTGGTCAACAAGAGGAGGAGGAGGAGGAGGAGGAGGAGGAGGGGAGGAGAAGATGGCTGCAAGAACACAATACCCCATACCAGCCAAAACAACACATTGTATGGGAGTTTTTTTCGATCCCAGAGGGCAAGAAAAAAGTAAATGTGGCCAAGGTGACTTGCCTAATCTGTGGCATGGAACTTTCCAGGGGAAACCCTAATAAGAAATACTCTTTCGGAAACAACACCATGATTCGCCACATGCAGCGCAGGCATCCAATCAACTATTCTGCTGCAGAGATGAGGGAACTGGCCTGTAACCTTCCCCAATCTTCAAGCTCCACCTCCCAAATAAATCAACCCACTCCAACGGGACCAGAGGCAAGGGAGACGATCCCTTGCATTCAGCCACGGTTTGGGGATTTCCGTATAACATGTATACATTATGGTAAGACCATCTCCTATGGTGAACTGAGCATAAAGCTCATCGTCCTTGCTGGGGACAACCACAAATGCCCCAAAAAACCTTAATTTTTTCTTATTTTTTTTTCTGCTCCAGTTGAGCCATTTTCAATTCCCTGTTTTTTTGTTTATCCCCATAAAAATACCAAAAAATATATAAAATAGTTCATAAAAGCCAAAAAAAGTACAAAATGTTCCAAAAACACAAAAAAAAATAAAACAACAAAAAGAAGAAAAAAAACTGTCCTTTTTAGAACTACCTCCAATTTATAAAAAAAGGCTACATTTTTTAATAACTCTGTCATTCTTCTTTCCCCATGGGCCGCTCCCCAGTCTGCTCCCCGGTGCGCGTACCGGGCGCTCCCCCCCCGCGCAAAAAAAAAAAATATATATATATATTTTGCACCGCGGGGCCCTTTTATAGCCCCCACATCAAACCTAGGGGGTCAGGGGGGATCCACCCTGCCCCCTTATGGTCATTTCCCTCTTTTTTTTCCCACCTCTTGTGTCTCTATCCTACCGAGACACAAGATGGCGGCCGGTCCGGACTGTTTCGAATGTTTACAGACACCCGAGAGCCAATCAGCTTTCCGTGCGCACCTCGCGTGTCGCGCCTTCTGAGCTCCCCGGTGCGCGTACCGGGGCGCGGCCATAGATATATATATATTTTTTTGAACCTAAATTACTCAAAATCCACTGGAGCACATATCTTGAGACATAGCAAAGGCACATCGGGCTACCAGTCCCTACAATTTTGCCAAGTTTGGTGGAAATCCATTCAGCCGTTCGGGCTACAAGTGAGTTTGACCGCCCTATGGAAATTAACATGGGGAAAACACGTTTTGGGACCCCCCTTTTATCTGGGCCCCCCTTGACGAATCCACCCCAAACTTTCAAGAAAGGACCGGAGCTCCGCGAGGCATATTTGAGGAAATTGTCAGGCAGATTTGTCAACCGGCGCCAAAGTTATTCCAAATAGAATTTTGAGATTTTGTATTGAAAAAAATCCTAACTATAACTACCTACTGGCGACCGCCATTAGGTAATATATATATATATATATGTATATTTATATATATATATATATATATATATATATATATATATATATATATATATATATATATATATATATATATATATATATCTATATATCCAAAGTTGCCAAAAGCAATGAGCAGCACTCCAACGCCAGCTTTAGGCAAAGCCTTTATTTAGGTATGTGCAATGTCCCAAATGCCGATTCCAATTCACAGCTGTTCCGTAGCCTGACACGTTTCAAAGGGAAAGCCCTTCTTCCTCAGAGGCTTTAAACACAGAAAAAGATTGCGTGCAGTTCCGGTCACAGTCTCTAAATAATGCCAAATTCCACACCCTGGATGGGTTGCTCGTTCGAGACTGCGGGGCATTATGGGATCTGTAGTACCGGAAATTTCGGCCATGGATGGCTGCACTAATTACCAGGAGATGATATTTGCAAGCCCTCAGATGGGCCTCAGCAGTCGAGGCGCTGCTCTCAATCCTCGCTGAAGTTTCCATGGAAAGGCCCGGATAGTACCGAGCTGATGGCCCCTTAAGTACACAGGGTGGTGCTTGCTCGGCAGCGTGGCCAGCCGCCTATAATATAAAACTCCAAAGTTGCCAAAAGAAATGAGCAGCACTACAACGCCAGCGTTAGGCAAAGCCTTTATTTAGGTATGAGCAGTGTCCTAAATGCTGATTTCAATTCGCAGCTGTTTCGTAGCCTGACGCGTTTCAAAGGGAAAGCCCTTCTTCCTCAGAGGTTTTAAACACGGAAAAGATTGCGTGCAGTTCCGGTCACAGTCTCTAAAAAATGCCAAATTCCAAGCCCTGGATGGGTTGCTCGTTCGAGACTGCGGGACATTATGGGATCTGTAGTACCGGAAATTTCTGCCATGGATGGCTGCACTAATTACTACGGGATGATATTTGCAAGCCCACAGATGGGCCTCAGCAGTCGGGGGGCCACTCTCAATCCTCGCTATAGTGTCCATGGAAAGGCCTGGATAGTACCGAGCTGATCGCCCCTCAAGTACACAGGGTGGTGCTTGCTCAGCAGCGTGGCCAGCTGCCTGTAATATGAAGCTCCAAAGATGCCAAAAGCAATGAGCAGCACTCCAATGCCAGCGTTAGGCAAAGCCTTTATTTAGGTATGAGCAGTGTCCCAAATGCCGATTTCAATTCACAGCTGTTCCGTAGCCTAACGCGTTTCAAAGGGAAGGCCCTTCTTCCTCAGAGGCTTTAAAGATGGAAAAGATTGCGTGCAGTTCCGGTCACAGTCTCTAAATAATGCCAAATTCCACGCCCTGGATGGGCTGCTCGTTCGAGACTGCGGGGCATTATGGGATCTGTAGTACTGGAAATTTCTGCCATGGATGGCTGCATAATTATTTTGGGATGATATTTGCAAGTCCTCATATGGGCGTCAGCAGTCGGGCGCTGCTCTCAATCCTGAAGTTTTCATGGAAAGGCCCGTATAGTACCGAGCTGATGGCCCCTTAAGTACACAGGGTGGTGCTTGCTCTACAGCGTGGCCACCTGCCCGTAATATAAAGCTCCAAAGTTGCCAAAAGCAGGCGGCGCCCAGACTGTGACCAGAAGTGCACGCAATCTTTTCCATGTTTAAAGCCTCTGAGGAAGAAGGGCTTTCCCTTTGAAACGCATCAGATAGGTGGTGCGCGGCCACGCCCCTTTTTACACCTCTCCGCAACACAGCTCTGTGGCGCTTACTGGAGGTACCTGGTGGGCTAGTTGGCCCACAGGGACCCTCTGGATTCAAGGGGACTTAATTCCCCCAACTTACAACGCGCCATGAGGCGCGTTTGCACAGTGGTGCAGGGAGGGGGCAGGACCTGATATTAGAAGTCTGTATGAATCTTGTTTTAAAGTCCGGTTCGCCCCGATTTCTCCCGTTGCTGGCCTCGAGGCGCTGTCCTGACTTGCATCTTCCTGCTCTGTGAATAGTGACCTCGCCACATCCAGTCTTTGGCGTATTGCCTCACACATCGCGTTACTGTGCCCAGCAGTCCTCAATGAATCACCCATTCCTCCTCCACACTCCGAGTCGTTCCTGTTGTGAGTGAAATCCTACTCTGACGTCAAGACTGCACGTGGCTGCGTGAAGTCGAGTCGGGGGCACCCCTACCGCTTGCAACTGTATCCACTCCACTGCGGTATCCTCGAGGATCCAATGTGGGTGGACAAGGCTGGAGCGCACACCTCCCAGGAAGAGAGGTCTGTACGCGATGGCTGCAGTCATGTCCAGGAATCCTTTGTGTCTCACTGTGAGTCTTGTTAGAAGGGAGATCACTCCCAAAGGGTATATTGCGGCAGCGGGAATCGGGAAAGAGGGTCCGTAAAACAGTCTCAGCCTTGTCATCCGATCTCCTCCACCTCACAGGGTTGGTGCAGACATATATGCAAATGTCTCGCGCTGCAGAGGCACAAGGAAAGTCACGCACAGGATTTCTTGTTTGCAGGAATGTATTAATTGACGACGCGTTCGACCGCACAGTCTTTGTCAAAATGTTATAAAAAGACCAAAGGTAGGCCATGTCTTTTTAAAGCATTTGCAGAATATACAATGGACATAGAAAACATATGCATTTCCTGTTTGTTTGTTCTATGTGCTCTGAAGGAAGAAAGACTCGCTCAAAACTTTATCAATTCATACTTGATAAATCTGGTGAGCAATTGAAAAAAGCATGTCATAGTAACAATAACAAATAATATATATATATATAATATATATATATATATATATATATATATATATATATATATATATATATATATATATATATATATATATATATATATATATATATATATGAGGCACAAAAGTTCGGCTGACCCAAGCCTCCAATCCGGCGGGCACACGGCAGGGGTAGCCACCCCCTCTGTATCAAACACGCTGTCACCTCGAAGAGAACTCACAGATTTCAAGTGGAGTTACCAACAAAGGAGTCGTGGCCACAGATATCTCAGTGCAAAGAACAAATAATATATGTATTCAAATGCACAATGTCCTTTCTTGAGAGGAGCACCTTTCCAGTTGGTGCATGCGGCGAGACCAGGACAGTGTCTCGCAAAAAATTATCCTGCACAGATAACGCAGCACCACTTCCCCGTCCTCACCTACACATAAATCAAGCTGCTGCTTGTGTGCTACTCAAAGGTGGACAACCTTGGAGCGACAATTTATATGCGGCCATCCAGCCGCGGAGTATGCACCACCTCGTCATCCTTGGGGGTCACGGAAGAGAAACAGCAGCCGTACACAGGATCGAGGATGGCCCCATTTGCGGGGTCCATACAGGACTTGATGTGTGTCCTTCCGCACCACACTTCCCATAATACACAGTCTCATTTGAGCCTCCCATTGGTGGGTGTGTCATATGGAAAATGGAGAAGTGGGTTAGCGGTTGTGCACACTGCTTCCGGTAAAGCCCCTGAAGAGAAGCATATGGAGCTTCGAAACACGTCGGGCAGATCCCTTACAGAGCGGCATCTACAAGCGGATCCCCGTATTCACCTACACATAAATCAAGCTGCTGCTCGTGTGCTACTCAAAGGTGGACAACCTTGGAGTGACAATATATATATAGTTAGGATATTTTTCAATGCAAAATCTCAAAATTCTATTTGGAATAACTTTAGCGCCGGTTGACGAATCTGCCTGAAAATTTCCTAAAATTTGCCTCGTGGAGCTCCGGTCCTTCCTTGAAAGTTTAGGGGGGATTCGTGAAGTGGGAGCCGAGATAAAAGGGGAGTCCCAAAACGTGTTTTCCCCATGTTAATTTCCATAGGGCGGTCAAACTCACTTTTAGACCGAACGGCTGAATGGATTTCTACCAAACTTGGCAACATTGTAGGGACTGGTAGCCCGATTTGCCTTTGCTATGTCTCAAGATATGTGCTCCAGTGGTTTTTGAGTAATTTAGGTTCAAAAAAATATATATATCTATGGCAGCGCCCCGGTATGCACACCGGGGCGCGTACCGGGCGCGCTACGCGACCTGCGTGCGGAAAGCTGATTGGCTCTCGGGTGTCTGTAAACATTCCAAACACTCCGGAGCGGCCGCCATCTTGTGTCTCGGTAGGATCGAGACACAAGAGGTGGCTAAAACAAAGGGGGAATTGACCATAATGGGGCAGAGTAGACCGCCCCTTGACCCCCTAGGTTTGATGTGGGGGCCATAAAAGGGCCCCGCGGGGCGAAAAAAATGTTTTTTTTTTATTTTCGCGGGGGAGCGCCCGGTACGCGCACCGGGGAGCGTACCGGGGAGCGTACCATGGGGAAAAAGAATGACAGTTTTAAAAAAAAGTAGCTGTTTTAAAAAATTTTTTTTTTTTTTATATATCTATACATACACATATATATATATAAATGCATATGCATATATATGCATATATGTTTATATGTATGAGTGTAGAGAGAGGTAGAGAGGTAGAGGTGTAAAGGTAGAGAGGTAGAGGTAGAGAGGTAGCGGAAGAGAGGTAGAGACTAGTAGAGAGAGAAGTAGAGAGAGGTAGAGAGGTAGAGAGTAGAGAGTGAGTAATAGAGAGTAGAGAGTGAGTAGTAGGGAGTAGTAGAGAGCAGTAGAGAGAGTAGCAGAGAGTGAGTAGTAGAGAGTAGTAGAGTGAATAGTAGAGTGAGTAGTAGAGAGTAGTAGAGAGTGAGTAGTAGAGAGTGAGTAGTAGAGAGTAGTAGAGAGTAAGTAGTAGAGTGAGTAGTAGAGAGCAGTAGAGAGTGAGTAGTAGAGAGTAGTAGATAGTGAGTAGTAGGGAGTAGTGAGTAGCGAGTAGTAGGGAGTGAGTAGTAGAGAGAGAGTAGTAGAGAGTAGTATAGTAGTAGAGAATGAGTAGTAAAGAGTGAGTATTTGAGAGTAGTGGAGTAGGAGAGAGTAAGTAGTAGAGAGTAGTGGAGAATATTCCAAAGTTTGGCACAGCACCACTTGCACAATGAGTCCAATCAAATCATATCACTTAGAGTCCTTATTGAAGCGCTGAATCTTGGTGTATATTCAAATGCTTTTATTTCCCTTAAGTTTATGTACCACAGCCAGCCGAAACGTTTCGTTCTGTACAACAGAACTTCTTCAGGGCGTTCTTATTTCCTTCAAGATATGTCGGTATCCTGTTGTCATATAACGAGATATTTCTTCCAAATGTTAGACGAGACGTAAGTACATTCTTATTCAAAGTGACTAGGTATCAATTTTACCCACACAATTCGGGCAGACTTGAGTAATTTATAGCATCCTCAAAGTCAGTCTTTCGAAAATTCCAAAGTATAGGACATGATAATCCAAATCCAAATGTTTCTCAAGAAAAGTCATATTCAATCGTTCGGAATATCAGTGTTTGGGCAGATATGACCCAGGGACCCCGAGTATGCAATGGGAATTAGTCCCCCCTATGCAAACGCGCCAGTGGCCTGCATTGCAGAGAGGTGTAAAAAGGGTGTGGCCTCATTACACCTCTCTGCAATGCAGCCCCCTGGCGCAAACTGGAGGCTCCTGGTGGGCCAGTTGGCCCCCAGGGACCCCCAGTATGCAAGGGGAATTAGTTCCTCCTCTTCAAACATGCACGGGGGCTGCGTTACAGAGAGGTGTAAAAAGGGTCGTGGCTTCATTACACCTCTCTGCAATGCAGTCCCCTGGCGCATACTGGAGATTCCTGGTGGGCTTTCAGGTCTTATATAGTTAGGAATTAGCATTAAAAAACCTTTGAAATTCACTGAAAAAACCATAGGTTTCACACCAGTTATAGTTAGGAATTAGCATTTAAAAAACCTATGAAATTCACTGAAAAAAACATATGTTTCACACCAGTTATAGTTAGGAATTAGCATTTAAAAAACCTATTAAATTCACTGAAAAAAACATAGGTTTCACACCAGTTATAGTTAGCTGGAAATGTTACTGACATAAAACCATTGAAATTCCCACGTTATAGTTAGTTGGACTCACTATAACTTGCGCGTGTAATGCACTGCTGATGACGTCACATATTACATCACTCATGACATGGTCAGTGACATCACTCATGACATCACTGATGATACCATCCTTGTGACAGAGTGACAGACCTCCTTTCACTGTAACCCTTGAAACACATATTCAAAAATAGAAACTCAAATTTTCAAAAAAAAGGAGATACCCATACCAGTTACAACAACCAATTCAGTAATTGCACCATTTATATACACATCCACTAATTCACCAACAGTTCTATATAGTCACTCATACATATACTCACTCATCATATGTAGTGATACACCTATACATCCTGTAACACATCGACAGTCTTCCAAAAGTTGCTCACACATGCAAATAAACTATTGAACATCCATTTATTTGCATATACAGCTATACACACACTACCACCTTACTTCTAAGGAAACTTACACATACTTACTCTTAAACAATCACTTATACAAACACATACTTATTTAAACAGGAACTCTTACAATCTCTCACTCTCACATATACTCACTTATAAACATCAATACTCACATATACTATATTAAAACATATGTAGTTACTGATAAAGACACTAGTGAGACAGTCATTCACTCACTAACACACACATATACACACTCATCCATCCATACAGTCCTGCACATATGCCGTCTTCCAAACACATACAAACAGTGAGTCAGTCATTGATGCATCTATGTGCTAAGTAATACCCCCACCAAACCATACAGACACTCATACTGATACTTAAAAAAACATCTAATAACCCATATACACACACATGTAGCTACTCACCAACCCATGCAGCCACTTATACACAAAGTGAAACACTGATAGAAACATTTAAATATTTAAACAATATTCGCTAATATATGTATTCACTAAAATACACTTAATAAGCCAGTTAACCAATCAATTAAAAAAAAACATCCATTAAGGCACTTATTTAAACATTTATTCTTCCATTGACCTTTACATATACATATATAAAACATATTTATTTTTCAGAAAGGCACACATTCACTGAATGGTGTCATCAGTGATGTCATGAGTGATGTCACTGACCATGTCATGAGTGATGTAATATGTGACGTCATCAGCAGTGCATTACACGCGCAAGTTATAGTGAGTCCAACTAACTATAACGTGGGAATTTCAATGGTTTTATGTCAGTAAAATTTCCAGCTAACTATAACTGGTGTGAAACCTATGGTTTTTTCAGTGAATTTAATAGGTTTTTTAAATGCTAATTCCTAACTATAACTGGTGTGAAACCTATGGTTTTTTCAGTGAATATATATATATATATATATATATATATATATATAAAATATATATATATATATATATCGATTACCAGTCCACACTTCTTCTGATCAAGAAAAGGCGCTGACACCGTGAATTCTTTACCAAAGTAAGATTTATTCCAAGTTTGCTGCTCAGACGCGTTTCGGCGGAAAGCTCCCGCCATGTTCACTACATCTGCTTAACCACACATACAGGTTTATATATGTTCAGCATACCTTTCTTGACAGGTTGCAACTGGATCTGGTAGCTATGGTAACCCTGTCATGACGCTCCGTACAGACATAGAAGAGTTTTTTTCTGCATGAGTCATGGTTACATTACACTTCTATTGTCAAAATGTGCGAATTAATTTACACAAACATTGATGGCACATTTGTTGAATCATTATGTCTGCACATTATATTTACATCAATGATTTCGGTGAGCACTTGAAATTTAAATGAAATAAACCAATCAACACATTGGAGTACAATTATTATTCAGTAATCTGTTTCAGTCTTCAAGTGAAATCATGGACTTAGGACCGCTAAAACAAAATACATATTGTGTTTGGTTGCAGTGCACCCCGTGACAGCCCAACATGCATATGCTCAATCAAACTATACCACACATGGTACAACTAGCACAGTAATGCTCTCCTCATCTCCAAGTGGAATGATTCTGCTATCTGTTGCCCGTTATACACCTGTTGTGGGTTTGTCTTAAGGTGCTAGTGTGTCGGGGTATGTGTTGAATGCCTTACGGTACTCTGTCTCTACACATATGGTCCGATTTAAAATTCAAAATTAAATTAACCATAACAATAAAATTTAATTTAAATTAGACTTGTGCTCTAACATGTCAAAGTAAGAAAAGTTGCTAAAGTTACATTTAAAAATAGTTTGTTACATTTAGTGAGTCGCAGATGTTCCTAAAGTGGTAAGGGATTTGGGACAAGCAGTCTGGACTAAAGGTGTACATTAAGTGCCTCATCGGCGTTCAACCCATGCGGGATCTTAGAGTCAAGTAAGATTATGTACCTTGACTCTAACCGTCTCAACGCTAGTTGGCGGTTCCCTCCCCTGATGTTTTTGGGTATGTTGTCAATTACAAAATAAGACAGATCCTGAGAATTTCCTGCGTGGTGCGTGTTTATGTGCCTGGCCAGTATGATTGATCATCATTGCTTATGGCCCGGAGATGTTGTAAAATTCTTACATGGGCCTGGTGGATTGTGCTTCCCACATATCGTTTGCCGCAGCTGCAGATTAGTACATATACCGAGTAGTCCGTCTTGCATGAGTAACTACCCCTGATTGTGTATGGTTTCTGTCTGAAAGGTAGTGTCACAGTGCTTGTGTTGATTCCATGCTTGCATGCTTTGCACTTGGTGCATTTCTTGAAGCCCTTTTGTGTCTGTAGCCAAGTGGTGGGTTTTGTGATGGTGGGGGCATTGCAGACAAGTTGACTCTGCATGGATTTTGCCTTCCTAAATGTTACTGAAGGTGCATTTCCACACAGGGGACCTATGATTGGGTCATTGCGTATCAATGACCAGTGTCTGTTCAGGATTTTTCGAAGGTTTGCATGGTAAGTGTTGTATCCTGTAATGAGTCTCGGGGAATTAGGTGACCCTCTTTCTTTTTGGTTTTGAGAGATTGTTTTTTCTGGGAAGAGGAGATCTTTTCTGTCTTTATTCCTGCACTTTATTTCCGCTTTCTCTAGGGTTTTTTTTACTGTACCCTCTCTTTCTCAGTCTCGTGAAGAGTTTTTCCTTTGCTTCAGTCAAACCTCTTTCAGTGCTGCAGTTGCGGGTCATTCTGAGGCATTCCGCACAGGGAATGGACTCTTTAAGTTTTGTCGGGTGGAAGCTTTGAGCGTGTAGTAATGCATTTCCTGCTGTGGGTTTCCACATCCATATATATATACTAATATACTAATACTGACTTGCAATAAGTTTAACATCTGAAGGTCCCATCTTTATTTTTTCAAAAGCGTCTGTGTATTTTGGGAATATGCAAACGGCAACAAACATGATTTAAAATAAAAAAAATTATAATTAATATAATCAATTACATTGCTGATGACCTCAACCATCACATCACCATTAATACTGAACCTGCAAACAATTGCATTTTTCCACATACGCCTATTTTGGACTTTTGGAATAGAGATCAGTTTCCATGTGTATCCACTGAAGGACCTTCTACAGATAATTCCAATGAGGACATATATTGTACATAAAACTCCAAGCAGAGCAGTAATAGCCTCACAGAACCACACAAGTGATACCTGTTAAACTTTCAACGAAGGTCGTGATTCACCTCGTATGGTCCAACTGCTCAGGAACCCTGCCAATCGTTACAACATTTCTAACCACCATAGAGAGAGCTGCAAAATATCACATGAACAATTAGTGGTTCATTGTCATTTTTTATCAAAATAGCGCAAATCAGCCTGTCAAGATAGATAGTGCTTAATTCAGACCATTAATGCACAGGAGCCATTATGTGATGTGTGAAGAATAAAAAAAGCCTGAATTGTGTTTAGAGGGCTACTTTATAGGGTGGCACAATCAGTGCTGCAGGCCCACTGGTAGCATTTTACTTACAAGCCCTGGGTACATATAGTACCACCTTACTAGGGACTTACAAGTAAATTAAATGCGCCACATTGGGTGTAAACCAATTATACCATGTTTAAGGGAAGGGCACAAGCACTTTAGCACTGGTTAGCATGGTAAGGTCAACAAAGTCCAAAATATCAACAAAAACGGGTTCAGAATACAGGAGGATTAAGGCAAAACGTTTCGGGGTGACCCTGCAGAGAGGGCCAAGTCCAACCCTCACAAAGTGGGATATAAAGAAAATGACTTCCCACTGAAATTAGATCACTCTACAAGATGGCCTGTCATGCACAGAGACACTATAGCACTCCTGTTCACATAAACAGAAACATGAAAGTCCTTGAGGCTAGGTATCTCAATGCAGTGATACAAGTGTTCAATTGTTCTTGGGCTGCATGACTAGAGTATGGCACTCTCTCCCCACTGCAGAACTATGTCTCTGGGAACATTATAAAGGACTTCCTTTTAAATATTTGTAATGCTCATGTGACTCCATCTTGGTTTCCTCCTTATCTTGGTCTCCTTCTTTCCCACTATTGCTCTCCACCTCATATCTGGCGCAACTATCCTATAGAATTTTCTTAACTATTCTGCTTGCAGGCTGAGGTAGCTGACTCTTGTGTATTGTGACCTCTTGTGTACTTTTTCCCCATGCATGTTATTTTGTGTCTCCTCTATTCTCCTGTAGCCTGGCCTCCAAGTCCTTTCAGATTGTCATCCTGCAGATTTTTATTTCACATTTATAAGTATGATCTTCATTTGCGGTGCTTTCATGTTTATATGTCGTGTAGTTTTACTCTACTCTTACAACTCTCATGGACAGCCACGGCTTGGTGGGAACCTGCCTACCCAGCATGTTAGTGGAGGCCCACAATAATTCGAGATCCCAGCCTGCCTGCCCGTCTTCAGTAGATCTACTTGTCTGGCAGGTGACTGTAGACATATCAGTTTGCCAAATGGGTGCCACCATATTGTTTTGACCACCCTGGAAACTGTTTGGTCCTTCTGAACCATCTCCCAAAACATGTGTTTTTTCTGCAAAACAAGACATCAAGGACCCTTACAAGCAAGGGCCTTCCTTTATTTGTCTTCCCTGACAGGAAAATGGGCAGAAATGGATGGCAGCTGCTGGGGCCTGGTGACATTTTTTGCAGATGAGCTGCAGGGTCAAAGGTTTCCAATGTTGGAGTCAGGTGCTGGAAAGCTGGATGCCCCATCCCTCTTAATGGGACTGCAAATTACAAGATTGGTAGGGTGGGGCCTGTTGATTCACAAAGGGTCTACCTCTCTGTCAACATTTAAATTAGTGAGTTTGGAAGGGTAGCTGCACTCTTGTTAGATGAGTGTAGTGAAACGTTAATCCGGTATGTGTGCTGTGCTGGTATGTAGCCTGCAAACTATGGAATATAGAGTGAATTTGGCCTGGTTGAGAACCAGGACACCAGTACGCACTACTTGATTTGTATTTAGACGTTAGTACATTTGTTTATTTTTCATCAAAAAATCAACTTAGATCAGCAAAACATTCATATTCATATTACATTTGTTAAGGCACATGTTCATTAGCCAACATATACATGGATATCATCAATCTTATATCGTACACCGTAATATCAATACATTTAGTGTCAACCCAATGCATTTCGGGGCGCGAGCCCCTTCGTCAGGGGTCGCAAACTAGGTGAGGTCTATTGGAAGTTATATTCCTGGATGAATGTTGGTATAATTTGTGCGCTTGTATTTGTTAAAGTCTCATATGTGCTGTCTTTAAGTCAAAGAGCCTGAGGGTTCTACCCTGTAAACATCGAACTCTGCAGGGGCTCGATGAAGAAGTAAGAAGATCGGAGCAAAAAGTACATTGATCCTGTCTCGGCGTGCCTTCATGTTTGCATTCGGAAAAACGCCGAGACGGGATCAATGTACTTTTTGCTCCGATCTTCTTACTTCTTCATCGAGCCCCTGCAGAGTTCGATGTTTACAGGGTAGAACCCTCAGGCTCTTTGACTTAAAGACAGCACATATGAGACTTTAACAAATACAAGCGCACAGATTATACCAACATTCATCCAGAAATATAACTTCCAATAGACCTCACCTAGTTTGCGACCCCTGACGAAGGGGCTCGCGCCCCGAAATGCATTGGGTTGACACTAAATGTATTGATATTACGGTGTACGATATAAGATTGATGATATCCATGTATATGTTGGCTAATGAACATGTGCCTTAACAAATGTAATATGAATATGAATGTTTTGCTGATCTAAGTTGATTTTTTGATGAAAAATAAACAAATGTACTAACGTCTAAATACAAATCAAGTAGTGCGTACTGGTGTCCTGGTTCTCAACCAGGCCACATTCACTCAACATTTAAATTAGGCCAGTGGCGGCTGGCTTGTACTGAGGGGGGTGAAGCATGGGGCGGGGGGGAGTAGGGACAAAAAATAAATAAATAAAATTGATTCATTTACCTTTGCAGCATGGCGTCCTCCTCTCTCGGATGCAGGAAACTGCACTACCCAATCTTGGTGCTTCATTCACAGCATGAAAGCAGCGCAAAGATTAGTTAGAGCAGGCTCTCCCAGCACTCCTAAGATCATTGGAGGCCTGCACCTTCTCTAACCCAGCTGTCTAAGACAGCTAGGTTAGAGAACTTTAAAATGCACTTGTCTGGCCCAAAAAGGCCAATGAAAGAGTCATGTCCACTTTAAAGAGCACAGTTCCCTGCTGCTGCCACACGGCAGCGCTGGCCCCGTCCTGACACTTAGTTCAGGATATGTTACTGAAAAAACAAAACAGTAATAAATATATTTTATTACGTTTTATTTTTCAGCTCTGGGGCTTGTGGGGCGACCCTTCTCTCCTCAAATGGAGGAGCCGCCCCTGAATGAGCCCCTCTGTCTGTTCTTTAAGTGTTGAGGGGCACATTAACTAATCTTCCACGCAACGGAGGATAGCATGCAAAGTTACTGTGCTGCTGTTGGACTTGACCCTTTTGGCAGGTTCACCCCTGAACTTTTTACCTTGAGCTCTGACATAGTGGTAGTGAATTTTGGCCTCTGCGCACTTTAGCACTGTGGCCCAGTGTAAAGTGTGTGCGCTCTCTGAGTGCGTGTGGTGAGATTGGCCTGCCCGCCCATAGGAATGCATTGGGGATATGTGTGTCCATGGTAATTCCTGAAATGAGAGGCGTGTAGGGGCGAGTTTAGTATGTGTGAACTCGTGAGAATAAATGCTGTGCAATGGTGTGCGCAGATTTATGGTGATGGGAGGAGAAATGCGACTTTTAGAAGTTGGCATTTCTGTGTACTATGTGTCTGCCTGCCTGATGTGAGTTGCATGTCTGGCTTGTGATTGACAGGAGGTGAGAGTTGCGGGTGGCTCCAGGAGACATGGGGAGTCTGCCCAGTGGTGAATAGGGAGATCTGCATGTAGATGTGAGGGAGCAGTTGTACCTGGGACCTGAATAGGACTGTGCCTTCCCTCCACAATGCCGGCTCCACCCCCTTGGTGTGTCTAATCCCTGAGCCCGCACCTGACAAAGGAGAGAGGAGCTGAGCAAAACAAAGTGCTCCAAAGATCCCCTGAACCAGTTGCATGTGGTTCCCCATGACCTGCACCTTTACACAAAGGGAAAGGTAGTATAAATGTAGGGGCTGTGACCCAATTTAAATGTGCAGTGTTCCTGTTTACTTGACTGGAGGGGGCTTGCTGCTGCTGGGGCCCAGGAGGGACTGCCATGAGGGCTGCTGCCTGCTGGAGGGCCCTGTGTGCTGGCCACTGGGCCCAACTCTGCCCCTGCACCCCTTCCTTGGACTTTGCCTGTTCCTGTTCTGTTCCTGACGGAGGGGGGGGGGCTGGCTGCTGCTTGGGCCCAGGAAGGACCGCCATGGGGGCTGCCTCCCTGCTGGAGGGCCCTGTGTGCAGGCCCCTTGGCCCAGCTCTGCCCCTGGAACCTCTCCTGGATTTTGGCTTCATCTAGCGCCTGGGAGCGCTTTCTTTTAATTTGCCCAGCTGACAGAGAGCGTGGGCTTCGCAGCGCATAGCTGTAGCCCCTCTTGAAGGGAATCCCCAGTATAGGGATTCCCCCGCATTGGGGCTTTTGCGGGTGCCCACCCTGCTCGAGTTCTCACTAGAGGGTGCCCACCCTGCGTTTCCCTTTAAATCTGGGTGCCCGCCCCCCTTATTTTGCTCTTTTTCTTATGGCCGGGAGCCCTAGGGGGAACCCACCCCACAGTTTTGCGCTTCTGCGGGTGCCCACCCCACCTTGACTAGTTGTTTTCTTAACAGGTGCCCACCCCGCTTCAAAGAGAGATCACCGTCGTTGCCCCGGGCAAAAAGCGGAACTCAGGCATGTCCGCCTGACTCAGGGCGGAGCTAACACCGGAAGGAGAAGCACTGTGGCAGTTCGGCAGGGCTCCTGTGGTGAAGGGAGAGCCCGCGTGTGCCGCACTGACCGGAGGAGCCTGCAGCCCGTGGTGTTGGAGACGGAGGGGCCCGAGGCACATTGAAGGTGCCTGCCCCCACTGCACGAGTGAAAGCCCCCACCCATTTGGCTGGAGGAAGCCTGCCCCCGCCACACTGGAGAAGAGCAGACAGCAAGGGAGGAAGACTGGCGAGATAGAAGCTCCAAGCCGGTGAGTGGACCTCGATGGAGTTTGGGTTAGGAGAGGCAGTCGGAGCACCCCGTCTGGCAGCGGGCCGCTCCAAAATTGTTGAGCAGTTTCCAGAGGAGCCCAGGGACTGGAGATGACCAATCCCATAAGCGGGCCCGCCGTAGCTGGCCGCTCCAACACTTGGGGCCTGTTTATTTTCGGAACCTGTGTGTGGCTCTAACGTCAAGGGCACAGATGTGCCAGGGCTCCCCTACACCTTGCCATTTAGCTGCCCTGCTCGCAAAGGGCAGCTGCCACGCTATGGGGGCAATATTATTTAAGAGAGTCCCAGTGAGGGCCCGAAGAGGCACAGTTGTGCCAGGGCCTATTTGTCTGTTCCCAGCTGCGCGGCACCAGCCCGGGCAGCTGCACTGTTTAGCATAGCGGATTTGGAAGTCCCTGAGGGGGACAGAGAAGGCACAGAGGTGCCAGGCCTTCACAATTGTTCACATCTGCCCAGCAAGTAGTGGGCAGCTGCTACGTTTAGGCCGCTATTCTTTGGGGGCATGTTGTTGAGTTAGGAGTGAGATGCACTCCTTTGCCCCATTCTTTCCTAGGTGCCGGCTGCACCGTTTAGGTTTGCGCAATGGCGCCATTGGATTTTGCTGCATAGGCAGCAGCCCTGACAATCTGGACACAGGGCATTTGAGCCCCTTTTTGAGATGGCCAGTGGGCCAGGGGGATTGGGAGCTTTGTAGGGCACCAGGCCCTAATGTGATTTTGTGGTTCAAGGAAATGTAATGTATTTAGTATGTTTTATGCACCCTGTTTGATACCTCCAAATGTGTTTTTATGATTATGAGGTTGTTTTGCATATCAAGGTTTATGCTAGTTAGATTATGTTTCACTGTGTGACTTATGCCCCTAAGGTGTGTTATGCCGTGGAGATTAGGGTCTAATGTGTTTAGACTTATGAAAGGATTGCATAATGTGTTTATGCTGGTGAGGTTGGCGCAGAATGTAATTCGCACTTGATGTGATACTGTGCATAATGAAGATTATGTTACAGTCTGATGCTAAGTACAGTGATTACCAGTATTTTCTGGTTGTACGTTTACGATCTGTTTTACTTTTACTAATTTCACTTTGTGATGGTTCTGAAAGTGGTCCATGTTGCCCCGTCATGTGTATATAATCCCTTGTACTTTTGACCCAGTGTCAGTTGGCACCATGTATATTATGTGTTTACTATTCTAATGTGTTATGAGAATACAAAGGCTATTTTTGATATAACCTTGTGTGGAGTTCCTTTTGTAGTGTGCCTGGGATGTTGTCGCTGTATGCGTGCGCAAATGCTTAACACAATGCCTCTAGGATAAGCCTGACTGCTCGTGCCAAGCTACCAAGGAGGTGAGCAGGGGTTATCTTTGGCATGTAATTCCCTTGCCCTGACTAGAGTGGTGGTCTCTGCCTGGCTTGGTCGCAAGCCTTAGCCAACCAGAGATCCCATTTCTAACCGCTGCATTGTGTGAAAGGGAGAGAGCAGAAATGCTCTATATTTACAAAGAAACTGAGCATTTCTGCTCTCTCCTTGTGCTGCCTAGTGGCGGCGCAGGCACCCCAGCACCATAGTGGAAGGATGACTGCTTTACAGACAGGATTGTTTTTGTTCAGCAAGTGACACTTTCCTATTCAAAACAATCTTTAAAGGCATTTTCCTCTTTCTACATGTGCTGCAGATATTTCTACTCATTACGTCTCATTGTGGAATTCTGAGCATGTTGACGCATTCCCAGCATTGCAGCACAAATCTCTCCTTGCATAGCTCCATAAATATTACTGATGCCTTTGCTATGTCATTTCTTTGCCTTGCTCTATGCAAGGACAATGCAAAGGCTCATAAATCTGGGCCTAAATACTCTAAAGCCCATGGGTTATGTAGATGCTATAGTAAAGTCATAAATAAATTCACATAGTTTGTTGCTATAAATGGTGCATGGACCATTTTCTCTGAATTGTGAATTGTATGAATTTCACATACACACCTAATTGCCGAGCAAGGAATAGGACGCACTCAATGAATATTATTTTTGGTGTAATTTAGTAGCATAGTCAGCACTGCACACCATGAGGTATTCATTGCTATTTTTGCTCATCTTACGTTATTTATTGTATTCACATTCCAAAGCCTAGATAACATAGGGGCATATTCTCAAGGATTTATCTTTATCGCAGCCAAAGTCACGATAAATGTATCACACCATTCACAAGCTGGTGCTAACAGCCTATAGCACCAGTTTCCCTGCGATAGCAGCCGCAAAAAACATCGTCACAGATGACCCCTGCAACTATCGCTGATGAGATGCAGAGTAGGCGTTCCCGTGCAAAAAGCCGCAACAACACCACTGCGCAACATTCTCAACGACCAGCCAGTCCGGCGATATGAACACAAAACATGCAATAAGGCGCCCTAGCAGCAGGAAACACTTGCTCTGGTGGAAAGTCAGACCACAGCCTGCACCACAAGAAGGGAACCCAGCCCAGAGCACCAACTGAAGGGCAACAGATGCCATGGAGCCACAGAGCATGCAGGCTAGACACCTTAGAGGGCCACAATATCCACTGCCATTACCCCAAGGATCCCCCCTCCCGGGCACATCCCCCCGGCCAAAGGCATGCCACATCAACTATACGGAATCATGTACCAAATAATCCACCTGATGTCGCACAATCACATCTGGTGACATGCATGTGTCATCACAAAAATGAGCATCACACATTCACGTCCGAATCAACAAATGAAAATGTATTCAAATAAACACAGAACAGAAATAAAGACACATGGCGGCCCCCCTCGGGACAATCTGTAGGTCACAGCCTGCAAGACAAAAATCATGATGAGAAGGTTTGTCCTGCCCACATCAAGGGACAGAGAGAGAGCGAAGGAGAGAGAGATAGATGGACAGAGAGGGGGCGAGAGAGATAGACGGACAGAGAGGGGGAGCGAGAGATAGACAGACAGAGAGGCGGATTGAGAGATAAACGGACACAGAGGGGGAGATAGAGATAGATGGACAGAGAGGGGGAGAGAGAGAGATAGACAGACAGAGAGGGGGAGAGAGATAGATGGACAGATAGGGGGAGAGAGAGAGATAGACGGACAGAGAGGGGGAGGCGAGATAGGCGGACAGAGAGGGAGAGAGAGAGATAGAAGGTCAGAGAGGGGGAGAGAGAGATAGAGAAAAGAAGAGAGGAACAGAGTGAGATAGTGCGCACCCAGGCCACACTGCTCACCTGCTGCCACCGGTGTGTCTCCAACCACGTACTGGTATGTTGTGCAGTTTACCAGGTCCCACATCTGAGGCAGACCTGTCACCTGAAACAGAGTCCTGATACATGAATAGCACAGTACATACAATTGCACACAACATCATCGCCAGTCTGCCCCTGCGTACCCTGGCCGCTGCACCCCAGCCCTCCCGCCGCCCAGCGGTGCATGCCCGCACAGGCAGCTTCATCCCAACCTCTCCTGCCACCCAGCGGTGCATGCATGCCCCTGCGCACCCAGTCTTCACTGCTCATCTTCCGCCACCAGCGTGTAGAAAAGAGGGCCCACCACGTGCCGCTGCAAGTCACAGGCCGGGGCCTGCTGACATGACACCTTCCACATCATGCAGACCCGCTCCACAGGCCACCAGGTCTCACTTTTGATGCAGGGTGTTGATTTTGCCATGGCAGAGGACATACCAGTGCACAAGGCATCACCGCAGGCTGCACACCCGCTCAGCCCTTGAGGTGCCACTAACTCTGTGACCTGCGAGGCCACACCACGCGGCAGATGGCCCGGCTGTCCACTGGCTGAAGCCTATACTGCGGTCCAGCAGTGCACATAAAACCTGAGCAGTCCGGACCGCCGGGACCGGGCATCATCGCAGGCTTCACACCCGCTCAGCACTCAAGGTGCCCCTACCTCACTGCACCGAAAGTCACAATCCCGTGGCAGTGTGCCTGTGCTGGCCACAGTGTATCCTGTACCACCAAGTCTGTGGCCCGCCAGTCATGGACCCTCTATGATTGGGTATCGTGATGCGGATGCCATCATGTCACCTCCGGGCCAGCGGAATGTGATGTCGCAGACCCCTGGGCCCCCATGCTTACATCAACACAACATGGATGCACCCCGAGAGAGGTTGGAAATGGCGACGAGCACGTGTGCCCGGCCCTTTTTATTGGCAGGATCACATGTCCTGTGACTCGTGTGCTGAATGGGTGTGGTGTGGGTGTAAACCAGCCGTAAGGGAGTGGCTGTGGCATGCTGACAACTAGACCTGTGATCTGCAGATCAATACAGTGTAGACCTGGGACATGTAGCATTGTCCCCCCCTGTGTGTGTAAGCGTAGTGGGATGACCTGGCGTATGCCAGTCCAGCGTAAGGGTTTGATCAATGAGCTTGGGACTCTGGGCGTTATTCCGTATAGGGATGGACAAGGAAGTAACAAATGCGTGTGTCGCTGTTGTTGCGTCAGTGCCACCCAGACAACATTTGGCAATGTGTCACCCTGTGACCCAAGTCTAACGACATGAGCCACATGGACATAAGAGGAATTCACTGACCCTACATTCATCCATACTACCACACTTGAAAGACCATAGACACAACACATTTGTGTGATTCGGAATGTTTAATGCACATTCAGTGGAGTGTTGCATCTGGAGCAGTACAGGGCCATGCTAACCCCACTTTACAATGTGGCCCATGGAGGGCCAGCCAGAGTCCGTCAGGGTATGACAAGTCCAAAGGAAGAGGAAGAGTTCAGTCCGCTGTCTGTTTGCTGTGTCATTGGCGATCAAACAGAATATGGCAGTTCAGGTCGAGGTCCAAGGTGAGTGTCGCAGAGTCCATCAGGGGACAGTGGAAGGGGATGATGCAGAGGGCAGAACCAAGCTGAAACCGGCCATACCTCGGAGATGAATGCTACTGCGTCCTTCTTACCATGAAGGCGGTTTCATCCACATCTTCGTCCTCTGCTGTTCCATGTGTCTCACGTGTGATTGGTGCTGGACTTTCTCCAGCACTGTGTGGCAGTGACACCTCAGGGGCCGGAGGTGGAATGTCTGCGGCACTGTGTGGCACTGACACTTCGGGGGCGGAGATGTGGATTTAGTGGTAGCCGCAGCATGCATCAGCGCCAGGCCTTGTGGCAGCAATGCCGTGAGGATGCTTTTGAGGTAATTGAGGAACCCAGCTACCACTCACTGGTTTCAGCCGTGGCAGCCGCTCTTTCCGCATTGACCTGCTCCTTGATCTCCATGACACTCCGCATGTGTCCCAACTCCCGGGTGACATCGCTAGAGCCACTCTGGTGGGGCAGTTGTTATATTCCCTGAGTCAGGGATGTCAGCCATGGTCCATTGGAGAGCATGGAGTGGACTATGGATGTCTGTTAGGGACCGTGAGAAGTCCCTGATGGGACACCCAGGTATGGCTTCTAGTTTGTCTGCCAGGTTGTCGAAGCCCACCCGCACCTGTTCAGCCAGCTGCTGCTGGCACCCCAACACACGGCGTTGGGGTGTGTTCTTTGTGGGTTCCTGGGAGGCAGTTGTGGTTGTGGGTGCTGTCTGCTGTGTGGCCTGTGCAGGGGGTGGGGTGTCCTCGTTGCAGCTGGGCTGCCCAGCTCCTGCAGGTGGGCTGCGGAGTCTGTCGTCAATGAACTCTTGGAGGGCATCGGAGTCAAAGCTGGGGTGGTCCTCTTCTTCATCAGAGAAGGGAGGTTCGAGCTGCTCTACAGGAGGTGTTGATTGTCCCTCTGCACTGTGAAGGGGAGATGCAGTTTAACAATGTGTTTACTTGTATGTTGTCGCATTGTACATGTTTACATACAGACTGCATGACTGTGTACATTGTGGCTGTTTGGGAAGAGCTGCCGACGTGTGGGTTTTTGTACTTGTACATTATCAACTCACATTTCCCTGCAATGCCACTTGAGATTGGCCAGTGTCTACAACCAGTCGGCTCCAGTTGTATCCTGTGTTCTGTTTTGGACGTGTTGCAGTTTGTGCCACATTGTTGTCAGTGTTGATGTGCTCTGCATGTTATGTGTGTGTGCGGCATTTTGGGGGAGTTGCACCTGCTGCTCTGATTTTGCTGCCTCGTATCCCTTTTCTGCGATACGCCTTTGACTTCTGTGCTTATACAGTGCTGAGATGTTGCATACTTAGGTACATTGGTCTCTTGGTGGGAGTTGGGGGCTGGGGCATGCTTTGTCCGCAGATGGGCTCAGCTCAATTGTGCATGTGTGCCATTGTGCCCATCTCCCTCTGTCCCCCGAGTCCCTGGTCGTTACTGACCCTGCTGCTGTTGTGTCCGGTCATGTTGAGCAGTGTCAGGTCCCCCAACTCCAGCCACTGTCTACCCACTGATGACTGTGGGCACCATTTCCTCCATATCGTCCCGCTCCTCCTGTGGCGCAGGACTCTCACCTTCAGTCTGCATTGCTGCCTTCCGGTTGTTGGTGAGTTTCAGCTTTGTTTTGCGCTTGGCGGCATTCCAGCGCCTCTTGACCTCTTCCATTGTCCTCTTCAGCACTCCCACTGCATTCACCTTGTCCACGATGGACTGCCATAGTCCATTTTTTGTTGTCAATGACACAGTGGAGGTGACGATAAGTTGTTGATGGTGTTCGACCACCTCCGTTATCAGGATCCTGTTTTCCTGCTGACTGAAGTGCTTCTTCCTACTCTTCTTCTTCTTGGCCTTCCCTGACCCCGAGGTCCCAGGCAGGTCCTACAGGGGGCTTGTGGGGTTCTGGTTCTCCTCCATACTTCCTCTGGCAACATCCATTGTGCTACGCTGTTGTTTGGCATTTGTTTGTCATTTTTTTCCCTACTTTTATGGTGATTTTTCCCGCCTGATGTGTCTGAATTGCAGGCCTGTAGCAGGTTTTCGCTGGTTTTTGAATCGCGATTGGCCTCATCGCAGCTTTTTTTGCGTTCGTGGTTCACATTTTTGCGGTGTGGCGTTTATTTTAACGCGGTCATTTGACGCGTTATCTGGAGCATATCACATGGTGCCACTGTGTTGAGAATGCTTTGTTAACACAGCGTAATTTTCCCATTATAGATTGCGATGTTTGAAGTTGTGTTAAGTTACTTTTTGCAATGGTTATCACTCTTTCTTGAGAATATGTCCCTTTGTGTATTAATGTAAATTTAGAGTTAAAGAGGGAAAGTGTTTGTGGGCTAGTGGGGCAGGTGGAACTAATTCAGCATTTTGCATTAGTTTCTCCTTAAAATCTGTTTTATCCACCCTTTGAGGAACGATACAGTGGGGTAGTGTGGTGGAAATGACATAAACTCTGTAAATGTCCATTTAGGATGTTGGACATTTTTGTTCATGTTTTTATTTTATAAAGCATACAGATGACCAAGCAGGGTTTATCAGCACTACCGAAGTACCATTCAACACACTTACACTGTCCTGAAAGAGCCACTTTTTAAAGTTTCCCCTGAAGAGAACTTTCTTGGGGCTAAAACTAAGCTGATGCAGAAGTGTGTTCCAGAGCTTGGAGGTCTGTTAACTATGATCGATCTCCAGCTCTCCCTCTCCTAAACCTGAGCTGGATTGCTAAACAAGACTTTGTTGTCATGGGTGCCATGAATGTCACAATTGGCTGAATCAGGCCTTTGATAAACCTAGGAGCGGTGTCTGAGAAGGCTCTATTAGGCAAGACATACCACATTAAATTTGACCCACTTTTTCCCAGGGAGCCAATGGAGTAAGGGCAGGCGAGAGGACACAGATTGATACTTGGGTATGTACAATATCAACCGCTCAGCAGCACCTTGATTCATTTGCAGCTGTTTGAGGAATGACTGAGTAACCCCAGATAGAGCACACTGCCATAGTCCAGGTGTGAGATGATAGTTGTCTGGACAATGGTCTTCTGCATATGGTCTGGTACAGCACCCATGATATTTTTCAGTCTATGTAGTAGGCCAAAGCAGCAGACAGGTGTTTGTTTTAATCTGAAGGCCCCATTTAGCTTTTTAACTGGCCACATCCCTAGATCTTTTACTGCAGTCTTAGAGGAGGACAAAGGGCCAAGCTGGGCCAAGCTCATCCGGCCATCACACCAGAGACCATAGTGCTGTCCAAGTCCCAATAACTAGCACTTTGATTAGCACTAGCAATTCTCCAAAACATTAGTTACGTTGCTAGTACCCACAAATTTGGTCCCCCTAGAATGTGTTAAAGATTGTTTTATGTTTTTACATTTTTGTGCCATCATTTATAACATGCAGAATCAATTTTTTTTCTTGATTACACACGTATACAGTGATGTAGCACTTTTGCCTTTGAAACACATTCTCTATGATGTGTAGAAGTCTGTTTTTCTGATGTTTGTTACAGTGGCGTCACTAGGGTTGGTGTCACCTGGTGCTGGTAACTCATGGTGTCACCCCCTCACGACTTACCGCATGGACCGAGTCCGCTCCGAGTCCGCCAAGAAGGTAGGCCGACACAGTCATGCGTCAGATCTTCCAAATACACAGTGCTGCCTTGGACCCACCATCTTCTTTTCATTCTATATCTGATTTATCCGAGGGGATTCCCTAAGCAGAAGAAACCCTGGAGCACATACGATAATAGATTAGATACAAAGCTAGGTGTTGCTCCCGACACAGATGCTTCATATAGCGATAGCGAACACCGGGCAGCTCTGAAAATAAATCGCTCCTTGACACGTCTTTGAAGCTTCCTTCCTTTTTTATAGCACTGTGACTGTCTTGGGCCAGCCTTGGGGACTGGGAGTCTAATGCGATTGCCTGCGATCTGAATGTGTTTGTGTGCCACATTCAGTCCTGCCAGGTGTCACACATCTCGCGTCACACTAATGCATTTTGAGTCACAATACCGCATAACCGCATGTAAAAATATTGTCACGCAAATCAGTGAACTAAAAGACTGAGGGCCCGATGTAGGTAAATGACTTTTTCCGTCGACGGATCGACCCAGGGCAGGAGCGGGCAAGAGCGCTGCAGCCTTCATTTGCAGCCATCATCCACACCGCCATACCGCCACCGCCGAGAGGGCAGGACTCCAACACCCAGGTGCCCCGGCGGTAGCGGACGCAGCCCCAGTCACACCTGAGCGCCCGGAGGCGCGATAAAACAGCGGTGCGCCGAGCGCACTTCGGGGGCATTACCTTGTAAGCTGAGCCGCGAGGGAAACGGCAGTACCTGTCGACGGATCGACCCAGGGCAGGAGCGGGCAAGAGCGCTGCAGCCTTCATTTGCAGCCATCATCCACACCGCCATACCGCCACCGCCGAGAGGGCAGGACTCCAACACCCAGGTGCCCCGGCGGTAGCGGACGCAGCCCCAGTCACACCTGAGCGCCCGGAGGCGCGATAAAACAGCGGTGCGCCGAGCGCACTTCGGGGGCATTACCTTGTAAGCTGAGCCGCGAGGGAAACGGCAGTACCTGTCGACGGATCGACCCAGGGCAGGAGCGGGCAAGAGCGCTGCAGCCTTCATTTGCAGCCATCATCCACACCGCCATACCGCCACCGCCGAGAGGGCAGGACTCCAACACCCAGGTGCCCCGGCGGTAGCGGACGCAGCCCCAGTCACACCTGAGCGCCCGGAGGCGCGATAAAACAGCGGTACGCCTCTCGTCTCGCGAGTCGCGCGCGGGAGGCGCCCGTGAGAAGCCCGGGACAAGGGCGGGCCCTCTGTGGCCCTCAGAGGCACGAAAAGGCCAGGCTAGGCCTCCCCCCTAACATCATTCTTTGCAAACTAAGGTACTGTACCCTCTTGTGACTTGCTGGTCTTTACAGAGTGTTATTACCACGCCATTGTTATCCGTTTCTGTTGCACAACATACTCGGTGTGTCTCGACGTCGGGACCTTAGCGTCTTCATCTGCTACTATTCTAAGTATGGGAAAAAAACGGGTCCCGGTCCCTGCTGAATCTGTGAACACTTTAGATTCATATCTTGTGCAAGTAGTTAATGATATCAACAATAAGCGCAGGCAATCTTTAGGGCTGAGTCAATCACCCATTATGCCGTCAGTAAGTCCATCAACAAGCGCCTTAATTCCCGAGTCATCGGAACTACTGCCAGAAAATTCCTCTGGGTCTTCAGAAATCCTAATTTCCCAAGATCTGGACCCCGAGGACAAAGCCGACCCTGACCCCCAATCAGACACACAAGTCCTGATCGACCTATCAGACAATATCATCAATGACCCAAATCAACAGTCAGATGTCACGGAAGTAGTACTTCACTCCCCGCCAATTGCGACAAGGGCTGTTAGAGCTTGTCGGAAATCCACAGCGAAACGTGGGGGCAAACATCCCAGCAGGAAGAAGGTCGCTACACCACCCCAGACTCGGGCAAGGAAACAGCCTGATTCTGTCACAGACTTTGAGCTAAGAAGTGCAATCGATGAGGTCCTATTTAACAGAATCCAAGATATGATCGATATTAAAATCAGGACGATTATTAAACCAATGTTAGGGAAACTGGACAAATTATCATCTGAGGTAAAAAAGTTGGGAGAGGTACATAGTAAGTTGGCAGACAAGGTCGAAAACTTATCTTCACTTGTCACAAATTTAATACCTATAAACGTAGAAGCCAACACAAATGAGGGTAGCCCGCAATCCATACAGCAAGGGCAGTCACCCCCGCCACCATCATCCTTATTACCCCTACCACCATTACCTACAGAGGGCCAGGCTGTAGACAACTCAGCCCCTAGCATTAGCATTTGCGCACCTGTTGCTATAGCGGAAGAATACCAAGTGGATACTTCCGCCCAATTTATCTTGGAAGCATCGCCAGTTGTCCTGGTGCTGGCCAATGTCCCAGCCTTAACGCAAGGCAAAGCAGAGTCCAACCAAGACCTAAAAGATAAAGCGCTATATTGGTTAACCAACAATATGCTTATGACAGATCAGGGCTATGATAAGCTGGCAGGTGATATTGTTATGTCGAGGAGGGTCCCATGGATTGGCAATAAGCCCAAAAAGTTCCAAGGGGATTGTGTCATCTTAAATTTTGCCAACGCTGAGGTCCTCCCAGACATTTTAAACAATATTTACCCACCCCAACGACGCAGTGGCTCCATAATTCCTCTTACCCTCAAGTTCTTTTTTGATAAAAATAGGTTTGCCACCTTACCTAAACCTCCAACCCACAAAAGACCTATCAATGTTGACAGATGGGGAGGGGGCCCTAGACTCCGACACCACAATGAGTGGCCTCAACTAGCAGCCTATAGGGAGCCAGGTAGATCCTATCGCCCACACGATTTAAACATCAGGGCAACTTTGGGACAAGAGACAAGAGGGAATGCTTGGGGTTCTGGTATAAGGGACTTTGAATATAACACCAGGGGTTTAAGGCCTACACATTGGTGGGGAAACGATCAATTTCCGGTACACCCAATAACTCCACAACCTTTGTGGAATCCAGCCCCATTTGGTCAGGCTCAGGGTCAGCCAGCCACTCCTTTTGTGTGGGGATTTGGTACCGGCAATAGATTTGCCCCCCTGTCAGACCTAAATTCCTGCGACTGACTCGAACCAGAAGCAGCCCAAGAACAGTTTGAGGAGCCCAATCCACTACTTACAGGGGGTGGCCAGGTATTGCAACAACCAATAGCCGATTGCGCAGACGAGAATGCGCTAGTAGACCTAAGATCTCCCATCGACCACTGTAAGATTATGACCTGGAACGTGGCGGGTTTAAACGCCAAGCGCCAGGATCACGCATGGCTAAGCTTTATTTCTGAGTATCATATAATTGCCTTACAAGAAACTTGGGACACGTCGCACAACCTTTGGTGGGATGGGTACATTAGTTTTACTAACCCTGCAGTCCCTAGTAGAGCGGGTAGAGCCAAGGGGGGCTTGGTGATTCTGTTCTCACTGGCTCTAAAAGGCAGTTATAGGCAGATTAGCTCTGATTCAGACAACATTCTAATAATAGAGAGGGTGATAAGCAAAGAGTGTAAGTCTCTATATGTAAATTTTTATAACTCTAGGAATAGCGATTATAATGGCCGTAACATCGCGAGCCTAGATACTATTTTAAACATAGTACTTCAGGATAAAAATTTTGTTTATGAGTTAATTTTATTAGGCGATTTTAATATTCATTTGTGCGAATTAGCCTGCAAGGGCAGTGATGCAAAGGATGCGGAAGATACAGCAATACAGGGCCCTCATTTTGAACATTCTGCAGAGGGACAGGAGCTGGAGGAACTTTTGGCAAATTTTGATTTAACTGAACCTGATTGCGCCCTGAGAACTCCAACCTTCACCGTTACTCTACACGGCACAGTGATCGACTACATCTTTGTAACCCGGGGAATCCTAAGATGGATTATGTCCTATGCCACCGTACCATCTCACTTCAGCGACCATAACCCGGTCCTCTTAGAAGTGGCCTGGGGAGCCTACATGGGGGCACCCCCAGTTATGGAGAAAGTGGCACACCCTTTGAGGACCGCTGATCAAAACAGGCGAGTGAAGTGGGCTAAAGTGATACCGGACGATTTCTATAATAAATGTTTTCCCAAAATTAAAACCCAAGTTGATCTTTGCAGAAACCCGGAAACACAAGGGCACATCATAGTTGAAGCATATGAGGCAATTTGTACACAGGTATCTAAGGAACTCCTGGTAAAAACCACTCCGGGAGTACAAGGTCACAAGCGCTGGTTTGATCATGAGTGCTCGAAAGCACATAGAGAACTGTTAGCGGCACTAAAATCTGTACCCAAGGACAGAGCCGAAATCTCCAGGAAAAGGAAGATCTACAAAGCGACCACAAAAAATCGCAAAGACGCAATCAAACGCGAAACCTGGGACAATCTCCTGTCCGCGGCTGTACTAAAGGATAGCAGGAGATTTTGGGAGATCTTAAGGCAACCGCTTTTTGCGGAAGACAACAACGCACCCATGGACTGTGTAATCGATGATGATACATGGCTTGCCTTCTTCAAAAATGTTTATGAGGGAGATGATGACGATGGCAGAAAAGGGGTCCAGATGACTATCAAAAACGTACAACCCATTATTTTCAACCCGAAAGAAGTTGAAAAAGCAATCCTGGATACAACTAAACTCAAGGCACCTGGTCCGGATGGGGTCCCGGCTGACTTCTTCATGTTCTCTCCTAAGCTATGGGCCGAGGTCATGACAAATTTGTTTAACGCTGTGAACGGCAACTCGGCGCCAGCTACATGGGCCACATCCACGATTGTTCCTATTTTTAAAAATAAAGGGAGCAGGGATGACCCCGCCTTCTATAGGCCCATATCCCTGTTGGATTCGACTATTAAAATCTTGGGCAGAGTCCTGCTAGCCAGACTGAGGGAAAACATTGAGGACTGTGGAGGCCTATCCGACTTGCAATACGGCTTTAGAGAAAGAAAGGGTACCATCGAACAATGCACTAACTTGCATCTTCTTATCTCTAAGTATACCGTAGCCAAGGAGGGGTCTGTGTTTCTTGGTTTTATGGACCTGTCATCAGCGTTCGATCTCGTTAATAGATCAAAACTGTGGGCGATTTTGCTAGAGTTGGGCATTGATGAAGCCCTGGTCTCCTTCATGGCCACCATGCATCGGGATCTCTACGCAGCAGTCCGAGTGTCAAATAATGGCAGATGCACCTCATTATTTAAATCCTTAAAGGGTGTACGCCAAGGCTGCATTTTAGCCCCCACGCTCTTTTCCATCTATATCAACGGCTTGGGGGCATATCTGCGCAGCCTGAAAGTGGACGTTCCACGTGCAGGGGATGTGCAAATTCCGGCACTCCTGTACGCAGACGACGCCGTGTTGATTGCTCGAACTGGTGTTGGCCTTCAGACTCCTTTGGACGCTTTTGGCAGCTTTATGAGCAACCTGGACTTGAAGGTGAATGTGTCAAAATCTCATACCATGGTAATGGGGCGTGAGTGCACTAAAAATAGGCACAAATCTTTCTTTTGTAGTGGGGTCCCTGTTTCAATGGTAACATCATTCCCCTATTTGGGTGTCTTATTTGACCAAAAGGGAACATGGGGACCACAGATAAGAGCCAAAAAGCTGGCGGTAGTTAGATCCTCCTCAGCGATCCTCGGATTTGCAGGCAAGTTGGGAGCCCGGCCTATGGAAGCTCTTCTAAAGATCTATAAGAGCAAGCCAGTGGCTATTGCACTTTACGGTTCGCCTCTGTGGGGCTATGTCAATCTTGACCCCATACAGAGAGCGGAAAACAGATTCATTAGATCTCTCTTATCTGTCCCTCAGTGCACCCCAACATATTCAATCCACCAAGAGGTGGGCCTACCATACTTGTCTGACCTACTGAACTTAGCACCCCTGATTCTATGGTTGAAACTATGGCTAAACGAAGACCTTCCATTAAACCATATAATCTTGAAGGATGTTTTATCGTTAGATAAACACAGTAGCATCCCATGGTTGGCCTACTTAATTAAATCTTTCACCGACCTGGGCCGCCCTGAGCTCTTTTTACGCCCAGATAAAATCAGGGTGGAAGACATAGGCTACATTAAGAAGGCTTTTATGAATAGGAAGGAAGCGCAGCGTGAGGACACAGAATTACTGAAGTCATCAGTTAGGTCCCATAACCTTTTGGTCAGCGCCCCTTCAATTGCACCCTATCTTATTTTTGTAACCGTTCCCTACCACAGGTTTCTGCTAACCAAGTTCAGGTTTAACCTGATACATTATCATCTTGGTTCATATAAGGGATGGCAGAAGCCAGATGAAGCCCCACCTTGCAGATGCGACGACTTTTCGGTGCAGGATACACTGCATTTCGTCATGTTTTGTAGCTTTTTCAGGAGCAGAGGAAAAAATATCTACTCCCTGTCCTGAAAGAAGCTGGTTTTACCCAGGTTCGTCCTGCCTTGCTTTACCTACAGCTTTTGTCAAACCCCCGCACTGCCTTCTGCATCGCGAACTTTTTAGTTGCCGCAGCTAGGGCAAAAACTGTCGGCCATAACTCGCCCTAGTAATTTTTAAAGAATGAACTTGTATAGTCTTAACATGTGTATAGTATTTAACTTTTTATTGGTAGTTTAGATGATTTTTATGAATACGCTGGGCTATGTATGTATGGGCATATGTATCTTATGTTATGTCTTACTGTTTTATTGCGTATGTTTTCTTTGTATGACTTGTAATAAGTCGAAATAAAGATATCCTGACTGACTGACTGACTTTTTCCGATTTCAAAATACCGAGGCGCACCGAATCGGTATTCTGAAATCGGAAAACGAGATGTAGGAAAAATAAACCGAAAAAATACCGATTAGTTCGTCATCGGTATTGTGATTCGATACGTACCGAATCGGCATGGACCGATTCGGAATATACCGAATCGGCTACCACCGAATCGGAAATTGCCGGTAGAATACGAATCGGTAGAATCCGATTCGGTAAAATCCGAATCGGTAAAATCCGATTCGGTAAAATCCGAATCGGTAAAATCCGAAACAGCCAATGAGGTGGATCCACCCTCCCCCACTCAAGCAGGGAGTGGCTACCCAGGCAGGTGCAGCTCATTAAGAACTTTCTGCAGAGGCAGCCTGAGCTGAACATTCACAGTGAGCAGCAGTGGAAGCAGGAGCCAGAGCACTGTGAGAGGAAGATGGCTTGCAGCAGTGAGAGCCAGAAGGCTGGCCACAAGAGAAAACCCAAATTTAGTACCATGGAGCTGCAGGTGTTGGTGGAGGAGGTGGTGAGGGTGCACAGGCAGCTCTTTGGGAGGCTGTCCCTCACTGTACCAGACAGCACGAAGAGGAGGCTCTGGAGCGAGATTGCTGAGAAGGTCAACTCAGTTGGTGTCACCCCCAGGACCCTTGATGACCTGAAAAAAAGATTTTATGACATCCGCAGCCTGACCAAACGCAAAATGGCAGAGCTGCAGAGGTAAGCTGGACTGACTGGTGGAGGCAGGAACCCGGCGCCACCCCTCACTGAGCTGGAGGAACTGGTGTCCAGCACCATCGAGAGAGAGAGTGTGACTGGAATCGGGACCCTGGATAGCTCAGCCAGAGCTACAGCTACAGGTAAGAAGCATGCGCATCATGACACACCCTACCAGACACCTCCCCTTTAGACACAATGCACAGCCAAACCCCAGCCCAGTACTGTAACCATCATACAAGAGAAAAGCATCATGGTAAATGTAGTCAGCAGAAGTAGGCAAAATATGGCAGTGCAGAACCACAATGTAGAAAACAGTGGAACACATGCAAAGTATATGCAAGGACATATGCAATGCTTTAATTGTAGTGACTGTAATACATCGGCACTCAATTCACAAATGCTTCTTTATACCTAGGGGCACCATCAGGCGGAGGAACACAAGCAAGTGAGGCACCAGCACCAGCAACAACTCCCAGTGCGGTGGCAGGGCCAAGCACAAGTCAGGCTGCCCTGGAGGAGGAGGAGGAGGAGGACAACACCATTGGCCAGGGAAATGAGGGAGACCTAGGACTTGACTTTACATTTCTTCACTCCCCACAAATGTCTGGCACACCCCCATTGCTGTTCTCCCCTGAGAACTCTCCAACAACGGCCCACCCTGCACCTACCACATCTCCTGCCAGGAGTATGGTTGTGGCTCCACTCAACCCTATCCAGGGAGCAGCGGGTCAGGCCCCAGCCACCACCACAACAACACCAGTGGAACCCCAGCCCACACAGCAGGGCGGCAGCATCAGTTCCCGGAGGTGTGCCATTTCCAGCACTGCACCACCGGCACGGGAGGGCAGCGTCTTCCAGGGGCTGGAAGGCAGCATGGTCAAGATCCAGCGCATGCAGGCAAAGTCCATCATGGCCTGCCAGCGCCAGCTTCGCCAGCACAACCTGCAGATGGGCGAGATGGTGCAAGGGTTTAAGGCTTTCGTTGACACAAATAAGGAAGTAGCTGCAGGTCTTGGCAGGCTGACCACAGCCATCACACAGCTATGCGGCAGACTTGACGACCACGAGCACTCGCGCCGGTGGGATGCCCGCATTCACAACAGATCTATTAGCCGCCTTGCTGCTGCTACCGCGCAACTGTGCCAACGTGGGGCTAATATGGAGGCAAGCTTGACACAGAACACCGCTGAGGTCACCAGGGGCATGGCCTTCATAACAACAGCCATGGAGGCAATGATTATTTCCAACACTGCGGCCAATCCAGCCCTAGACCTGGGGGAGGCTGGGGACAGCAGCAGCCGCAGCAGCCCGGCCAGCGCTGTGTCGGAGCCGCGCCGGAGCACCAGGTGCTCTGCAGAAGCCGCTGGACATGCGGAAGGGGGAGAGGCACACCACAGTGGGGCTGCTAAGCGCAGCAAAAAGTAGGCTTGCCAGGGCGGGTGAGGCAACCCGGACCTTTGACATTTATTTTCTTTACATTGACATTTTCTTTTGTTGCACATCAGTGCAGTAACGGTGTTGCAACATTATTAAAATGTGCTTTTCCTCACAACCATTTACCTGTCTGTGCATCTGTACTCACTCAGAAATAGTTTTCTGTAATCTCCTCACGTCTGTATCTGCCATCACTTGGCGTAGACACCCCAGCAGGTTGTGTTTGTGGCACAGCAACGTTGTCGTCATGGTCCTCGTAGTCAGACAACTCCACCTCAGTGCCCTTCTTCACCGCAAGGTTGTGCAACATTGCACAGACAGCTATGATCTTGCAGCAGGTGATGGGGGTATACTGCCTTGCACCTCCACTCTTGTGCAGGCATCTGAATCTACTTTTCCAGATGCCAAAGGTCCGTTCAACTACATTCCTTGTGCTTTTGTGGGCCCGGTTATACCTCCTTTGGCTGGGTGTGGAGGGGTTGGGGTAGGGGGTGAGTATGAATGAGCGGAGGGCATATGCACTGTCGCCTAGAAGGAAAAGGGGTAACATTACTCACATGCATACATGTATTACACTTAGCTACTTTGTGTTATGGGGGTCTGATGATGTGTCTCACCTAGGAGGTATCCTTCACCAAATTCGCCAGCCATCAGCCGTGCATAGATGCCGCTCTGTTGAAAAATGTAGGAGTCGTGGGTACTCCCTGGGAATTTTGCTACCAGGTCTGTGACGGTGCACTTCGCATTGCAGATCACCTGAACGTTGATGGTGTGCGTAGACTTCCGATTGCGGTATATGTATTCTGTGTCAGCTGGGGGGCAAATCGGAATGTGCGTGCCATCTATGCAGCCAATGATTTGGGGAAATTGTGCCATCTGGTAGAAGTCAGCTTTAGTTTGTACCAGTTCTGCGTGGGTTGCAGGGAAAGAGATGTAATGGTCCATCCTGTGTATCATGGCGTCAAGGAATGTGTGGAAGAACCTTGACAGGCTGCTCTGGGTCACCCCTCCTACCGCTGCAACTCCACTTTGATAGCTGCCAGACGCAAGCAGGTGTAGGCTGCATAGCACCTGGACGTGCGCTGGGATGGCGTGTGCCCTTGGGGTGGGGTGGTCCAACAGTGGTTTGAGGTCCCTGATGAGCTCCAGAATGGTGTCTGAGTCCAGCCTGTACCTCTGTAGGATCTCTGCCTCTGTGAGCATGAACAGGGTGATCCTCTGTCTGTAGACCTGTTCCTCTCTTTGCCATTCCCTCTGTCCTTCCTGCTGTAGCCGTAGCCGCCTAGCAGTGACATAAAAAGCTGCCATCCTGCAAGTTGCAATGCATTTTGGGTCTATTTTTATGGGTTGGAGTTGGTTACCACCTGATTGTAATCCATGGTAAATACCGAGTGAGAAATACCGATTTAGAGCCAAAATCGGTATTTCTGTGCTTCCCTACATCTCCCTATCTGTCCGAATCGGGGATTTTCCGATTCGGTGATTCTACCGATTCGGTAGGTTATCCGAATCGGCTTTTTTCCGATTCGCTGTCTCTACCAAATCGATACATGGACCGAATCGGAATTTTTCCGATTCGGTGTCACTACCGATTCGGTACATGGACCGAATCGGTCTTTTTATCCGATTCGGTATGTTACCGATTCGTTACATTTCCGATACGGGGTATTTCCGAATCGGTTTATTTTCGAATCGGTAGTCGTTCCGATTCGGTATTTGTACCGATTGGACGTTTTTCTTTGCCCTACATCTCGATGGCTGTATACCGATCGGTAAGGGCCCAAAATCGGTATTTTCGGCCGTTACCGATCAGTAACGGCCTACCTACATCGGGCCCTGAGTGTGTTACCTGAATTCTTGCTTTGTTGAGTAGAATATTTCGTGAGGTTCCAGGTGGCACACAGCAGCCAATGCGAGTTCTGTTATTTTTTATGGGACCGTACTTTTTCACCCGGATTGGACTGTTTCATTTGCGTGACGTAGCGCACGCTGAGCTGGCTACCTCCCCCGGCACTAATTGGTGTCACGTGCGTTCAGCTCTAGGCCTGCCCACACAACAACGTTTACTACTGACAGGCAGTGTTAATGCTGCTAAAGGAAGAAGTTCAGAGGTGCCTCGTGCATAGCTGCCAAGGTTTCAGGTTGCCCATGTGTGACATTTTCATAATTTCAGTGAAATTATGAGTGACATTCAATGACTATGAGTGACACTTTCTTACGAGCAACATCGAGAAATGAAGATGAGGGAAAAACATAAGAAATTACACCCATATTAGCAGTAGATTATGAATTTGTAACTATCTATGAAGGAACAGCATGCTTTTTTTCAAAGCAGGGACAAAGGATTTTCTACATCTGTTTCAATGTCTAGTGCATTCACGCTGGTTAAGCATTACTCTGCTTGTTTGGACCTGAAGAATTAGGGAGAATGGTACACTGCCCCATTTATGCTGTGTTTCTTTACTGTTCAAATTTTTTTTTACATCTGCCTAACGGTACAACTTCTAATCTCACTCAGTCGGACTGATCTCATTTTCTAATAATTATAGTTAGCGGATTACAGCTCCTTTAGGCCTCTGTAATAGGAAGCGATGGTGTTAACTGGGAATGTGTTCTGATCATTTAGGAGAATCTTCTTTATCGATTGCTTTTTTAAACCAGAACACCATTTTATAAGAGACTGTAATAAATCAATGCAGGATCGATCATTTCAATTCCGAATGCCTCTTCATTTAGGCAAATTTACACAAGTGATGGGAAGCACTGCATTATAGCGCTACATTTTAGCACTGCATCTCCAAAAAGTGATGATAAATCAAACGTGGAATACTCACCACCTCTGAAAAGGGCATGGCACACAGTCTTCAAAGCCTTTAGGCCCTCGGCACCTCCTCTGTCTCACCGTTACTGAACACAGCCCCCAGGGAACACCGTCCCCACACACAAGCTTGGGAAGGCAGCACGTGCCGAGGCGGACACTCTTTTTCCTTTAATTTACGGCCGCTTGCACTATGTAAAGCAAAGCACCAGGGCCCTTATTTATGAGGCCTTGCGTCAGTTTTGCGCCGCCGGTGCGTCACTTTTTGTGACGCACCAGCGGCGTACAAAATGCGCCTTGTTGCGCCATATTTCAAAAGTGACGCATCTAGGTAGATGCGTCACTTTTTAAACCCCTGCGCCACATTATACCTGCGTCAGGTATAATGTATGCAGAGGGGGCGTTCCCCCGCAAAAAGCCTCGTAATAGTGACGCAGTGAAATCTATGAGATTTCACTGTGTCACTTTTAGGATGCTGTTGCGTCAAAATCTTGCGCCTGCCTCACAGCAGGCGTAAGACTGACGCAAGCCCTTTCACATGGGGCTTTCCCCATGTGAAAGGACGCATTGCTGGAGTTGCGTCACTTTTGTGACACACTCCAGCAATGCGTCACTTTTGCACTTACAGATGCGTCAGAAATACTGACGTATCTGTAAGTCCTTGCGACATGATGCGTCATACATTAAATATGACGCATCATTGGTGTCGCAAGGAGTGCGCAGTGAAAAGTGACGCATCGCTGTTTTCACGCAGCGATGCGCCACTTTTCATAAATGAGGCCCCAGAGGCGAGCAGAGGTGAGGCTGCACTGTCTGTCTGCACTGCAGTGCAGAGCTGTAGCTGTGTTTGTGTTACACAGCGAACCAGCGCTGCGTAACCAGAGTGATGTCACCCCATGATGGGGTGACACCCAGTGCGTCCGCAACCCCGCACCCCCGTAGTGACGCCACTGGTTCGTTAACTAGTCCTCAGTTTAGATGTAGAAGCCATCTTGCCTTGGGTGGACGTCACCCTTATCTTTCCCCCTGCCTACGTCTCCTTATTCATTTCTTCCCGCCGGTCCACGGCTCTCCTCGCAATTTCTGCAGGACACAGTCAAGCTGAGATGCACTTGTTTATTTCCACTGTCATGGTTTATGCTGCTCTCAATGAACTTTCCCTGGGTAAGTTACAAACTGCTAATTTTACCCCAAGGTCTACTGGTTCACTGTGGCCTATTCATTTATATAACACTGTATTGTTCATGTATCTAATTTGTTTTAGCATCTCCGGCTGACATTATCATAGCGGGGGAAGAATAATTATTCATGTAGTGACAGTATATGACATTTATTTTTTCATGTGCTCTGATTTGCTGATGAAATTATACATTTGCACACACCACTGCAACTGTACAGCTTCTGCAATTTCACATGCGAAAATAATGTATAAAACTCTCGATTTGGGGGTGAGGAAGAAGACTTGTCCGTTTTATTAGAGCTGTTGCCCATTATTCGCTCAATTTTGCTGTCCACTTGGGACTTAGAATAATTTCGGAATCAGCTATTCTCTGCATACTCTTTTATTTGAGAACGTTCTGGCATTGTCTCTGTATCGCTTACTTTTGAATTTTGTAATAAAATCTGTTAATTTTTTTATTGATCTAGAACTGTTATGGAATGGGTCCATTTACTTAATAAATTGTATTTCTAATTTGGAAAGCACTGAAAATTGCCTTAACGCAGGAACACGTGACCTCATGAAATTAAGGTATAAGATTGTCTCTGATCCAGCGAATGTGGGCATTCTGATTGAGGTGATCTTGTATGGTGTCTAAAATTTTGGGGTACCCGTGCCCAAACATGGCAGGAATGTTTCCCAGACTGCCAGCATGTTATGAATGCTATGTTTACTATTTGATGACATATGTTCACCCTTTGAATGCCAGCCGCCTCTGAACTGTTAGGATTTATGAGGGAACTGGACCTTGCCAGACCCACTGGCAGAGAAGAATTCTGTCTCTGCCCTTGGGATGTTGACCATGCAGGGACATCTTAATTATACAGGTAGACCACCCGAGGCCTGGATAAACAGATCCTTGCTTTACCAAATCAGGTAACCAAACCAAATCCGGTTTTCATTTACCACATCACTGCACCTGAGACTTGATGTGTTTACTCCAAGTGAATCCATTGTAATGTCTCAACTGAAAGCAATGATTTGGAAAATAAAACTGCAATGCTTGATTATTAGTCGCCTCATGACATGCAGCCATATGGCGACCCCCACCAAACATGTTCGTCTTCTCTTGTATTCTGTTTCTAGAGAGAATTTCCTGGTTACTTTGTCTCATGTCAGCAAAAGATCCTGTCTATGAAAAACACAAAATGTAGGATAGGTTCTGAAGCCCCCAGTAACTCCTGGCAACACAAAGCAAATGCGTACAGTCAAGGTACAGGATGTGGAAATATGTTTCGACTGTGGATGCTCTTTGCCAAGTTGGCTCCCTTGATTGTTATAACTAGCACACCAGGTCACCCAACAGGAACCCATCTGAACTTTCTTATCAAAAAGATATAGCATTTGGGATCTGTCCAAGATTGGCATCTGGAACAGTTCCTGTTGTTCCTCCACACTAGGAGCCAGACACATCGGTCATCGTGTTTTCCCTATCAGTGTACCTGAGTGCACCGGTTTAGAAGAGAGTGACTTTACACTCACCATTGTTTTTGCCAGGAAATTCCCACAATTTAAAGGTATTAATGAAATGTTTTTATTCAGCCCAGAGGAAAAGGGGAAAAATAAGTACATGATGGCGCTCAGACCTGCAATGGTGCTGCTGAGTAATGAGACACAATGGCGGCTTTCGGAATATATTTGTTGTCGTCAGAGACATTGGCACACAATCTAGCTGGCTCAGCTCTACTAAATCCTATTCATAGCAGATGAAAGCCTAATTCAAATAAATGCAAAATCACACCTGTGTCTTCACATATGTGCTTTGAGGAGGGGAGTTCCACTATATCGCATGTGATATTTTCGACAGAAAAAGTCCCATCCACTATAATAACTACCACTATATTGTCAACCTAATTAGATGTGGTGTTAACAACAGTAAATCCATACTTACCTATTTACGCTTATCTGGACAATATAGTGGTAGGTAGCTAAGTGGATGCTAACTTTTTGTAGGTCTATATAGTTGACATTCATATAGAACCTTGAAGCTTTATACCAGAGACATACAACAACAGTTTTCAACGGCTAGATTTGTGGGCTTGGTAACACAATGGTCCAAGCAATACCAGTCAAACTCTCCACATCATTCCACGGTGCAGTAGCAAAGCTGCGATTTTGACATGGGATGGCTTCCCGTAGCACTACACATTTGCCCTCGTGCACAGAAACAAAGCAATAGCCAACAAGCATCAGCAAACCCAATAGGTCTGGCTTTAAAGTGCTAACACACCCAAAAGCAAGCATTCAGAAATGCTGTGTGCATGTGTAGCACTCAAAAAAACTGTAGAACCTGACTGTTGAGCTTTGCTAATGTCCGGGGGAAAAGTAATGAAGAAGGATTGTTTTCTGTATAGGATGCATCGGAGAATGTGACAAACAGGGCGGTGAGTCAATGTATTATTCTGATGTAAAATAGTCCCTCATGCTTTCCAATGAAAGCAATTTCTAGAAGGTGGAAGGATACACTAAACAGGCAGTAGCATTAGGTGAGATAAGTATATAGTTGAAGGTCATTGGATCACAGATAAGTACATCAGGAGTCATTACATTGCAACCAACACATCGGCTACATTGCAGCTTTGTAGTTAAGGTTATAATTATTTACATTTATATAATACATATGCTTTATGCTTTTCTGTAAACATTTTATATTCATTTGTAAATATGTTTAAATGTGTATTTTTACACACATACAAATATTTGTATGAATACATCTGTTCAGATGTATTCAAATCTAGTTTATTTTATTTTAAAATATAACCTCCACAGCTAACAATTTTGTATTTAATTTTTAAATGTATACACACACACACACACATATATATTCTACCCTAATACACATATATATGAAAAGTGTTCTTAAATACTTACCTAATGCTAGAGTTTACCTGCATACGAATGTCCTATGTGACGTAGTGATCCGCCATGTCAATGTAGTAAAACCTACCTGCAATGTCATGACTTCCGGTGTCCTGCTTGCAGCATTCTGTCTCCCGGTTTACTGTCTGCAATGTAAAGTTACTACACCCAAAATACTCTTCTGGGCAGAGCCAAAGGTCTATTTATATTTTATGGTACTGTGTTGTCAAGCCAAACCTAAAACAAATGCACCATTTTAAATTCCGAAACCTCTCTTGGTATTTGAGATATGCTACCAGAGAAAACAGCCACTGCTTTAAAAAACAGTCAGCAGGCAGCATTGGCATAATGACTGACAATAATCGACAAATCAAATATCACAACTGTTGATACATTTCAGCAGGTCAAACCTGCTGATATTTAACGTGGGACCGTCGTACCATGTGGATTTTGGTGCGTTAAACACATAAACCACGTTATACTTTATAAACTCCTTATAGGTGTTATTTATCGCACCCAATCAATAACGTACCCAGTGGTACAGTTAGATGTTTTACTCTTGCACTTTACCTCCAGGTTCTGTATTTTGGAATGAAGCATTCAAACGACTTTCGTGAAAACCCACCAAATTTAGGACTGGGTACACACACCCTGATGAAAAAATGCAAACACAACTCTATGGTTGACATGTTTTTAGCCGTTTGACAGAGATTTTTGCGGTTTTGGTTAGGGGTTTTGGTTAGGGGACAACTAGGGGGAATTATGCAAAGTATACCATTCTTTATTTTTATTGTTAGTGAATGTCATATGGAATATGGCAATGCTGATCTGTCCACCATGCGTAGAATCCCACAACATTAGTTCTTGGATAATTGGGTCAAGAACTTTGATGCACAGTCCTTTTTTGTGCTATTGCACACCCTCATGGAAGCGCCTGACCATATACCAGATTATATAAAAAAATTACTTTCTCAACAGATCCATGGATGTGATGGTGAGAGAGTACGCTGGTGAAAGAGGGAGGGCTGCATGCTTACCGTATAAACATTGGACATATTAAATATCAAAGGAAAGTAGTTTCTTATGGCCTCATTCTGATGTTGGTGGGCCTGCCACCGACAGGCCGTCAGTCGCGGGCACACCGACATCCGGCATAGCGGTCCCACTGCTGCATTACAATGCGGTCGGCCGGACTGCAGCAGGCAGATGGACCGACTGACGCCTTCGAGAGGCTCAAGGAGCCTGTGGGAGTGTCGGTCTGACCGTATTCCCTACAATGATGGAGGTGCCTTTTAAAGCAGAGGTTACTAGTCGAGAAGAATCAACCTCAGGCGTGAGTTGTAATCCAAAGTAGAAGTTTAATCCAGCATTTCCAGCATTACACGGGAGTGCCACTGGCCAGTAGCAAGCACAGCATTAGACTCACCAGTAGATATACAGTTTCAGTGCAACACTAGAATAACAGACATTGCATCCTCGAGAGATGCACACCTCAAACATAAACATGTTTGAAAGAACACTCTCTCTCTCGAGGATGCAGATCATGGAACACAGGATGTTACAGAACGCATGAGTTCACACGAGCAGTGACAATATTAGAAACAGAGGATGTACAATACCTTACATCATCTCCCTTTTTATAAAGGAGAATAAAAATTAAAAGAACAAATGAACTATGACATATAAAAATCCTTGAACCTAGAAGGAAAGGAACAATTACGATTTGGTCTAACAGATTCATACCTTGCACTTAACATAGAAGATGTTTGTGAGGGAATTGGTGAAGTCTGCAAAACCATACCTGCAGGAGAGGTGGCAGGAGTAACAGAAGAACAAGCATTGCTATGACGAAAATCAGAGGGGGTACCTAAAGAAAAATGTGAACATTCAACATCGCTGGAGTCAGTTTTATACACACAAATTCTTTTGGCTTGATCGTTAGAAACTCTAACAAGAGCTCTTTTACTCCACCATCCCTTTTCCTCCAGAAAAACTGAACCTTTAGAAGTTTTGACAATTTGACAAGGAGCAGAAAATTTCGACATTCCTTTAGGACATTTCTTAGGGTTCCTAAACAAAACCCAATCACCCACTTGAAAGTCTTCAACAACAACATGAGAAGAAGCATCAAAATACTTCTTTTGTAGAGCGTGCTTTTTCATTACATTCTGCTTCAAAACGCTTTTATCATGACAAGAAATACAAGAAGAATCGTCCTTCCTTAACTCCCTCAACCAATTTGGACAAATAACCCCATTCAGATTTCTTTTCTTCAACAGTCTGAACGGGGAAATACCAGTAGTAGCCTGTGGTGTGATTAGGTAGGACCAAATTTTCTTTCTCAAAAATTCTTTAACTGGGAAATTACTAGCAAGAGCTGTTTGTACACCCTCCTTTAGAAACCTATTAAATCTCTCAATAAGACCATTAGCAGCAGGGGAGTAGAGTGCTACTCTCAAATGTTTAATGTCATGTGCTTTAAAGTAATCTTGCATAGCCAAGGAACAAAAATGCGAACCATTGTCTGTAACAATTTCTTTAGGATAGCCTTCTACTTGAAAAACTCTTTCCAAAAATTTGATGACAGAAGAAGAAGATGGGGAGTCACAAAAATCTATGTCCGCCCACTTAGAGTGATAATCAATTAAAGCTATTAAAAAGTGATCACTGGCCGGCAATAAATTGAACGGACCAGAAAAATCCAACGCAACTTTAGACCATGCCTCATCTGGAATAGAAACAGGATGAAGAGGCAACTTATTGACTCTCCAATGTTTATCGGATAACAGACAAGAATCACATCTATCTATAAATAAAGCGACATCCTTATCTAATGCGGGCCACCAGAAAAACTCTTTTAGTTTTCTGGAAGTGCCTCCAATGCCCAAATGGCCTTGATGCGCACATTCCACCAATTTCGTACGTATAGAACAAGGTGGAATGCATTGATCTCCACGCATCAAAATCCCATTTACAATCAAAAGTTCCTCAGAAACTTGAGCAAATGATTTCATGGAAGAAGGTAAAGAACGTTCCCTTGGCCAACCATTAACAATCATATTCTCAACAGCTTGTAAAACTTTATCGTCACCGTAAGCCTTGAACCACAGTTCTTGAGTTAAAAATGGAAAAACTTCGCTTGAATCAGAGATAGATGCTACTACGCATTCCACATCATTACATTTTGTCTCCACATAGTCTTCCTGAAGTGGAAGTCTTGAGAGCCAATCCGCTCTAACGTTGAGACCACCAGACACATGGCGAATTGTAAAATTAAATTCGTGTAACCTAGAAAGTAAACGCACCAAACGTGCTGAGACCTTCCCAGTACCATTACCATTCAATAAAATTGAGTAAGGGTTTGTGGTCACTTAGCAACACAAAGTGTGTGCCCCAAATAAAACTTTTAAACTTCTCTACAGCCCACGAACAAGCCAATGCTTCCCTCTCAATTGTTGAATAATTTCTCTCTGCTGTGGACAAAGACCTTGAGGCAAACCCTACTGTACGTTCAAGAGAACCTGTATGCTGATATAGGACTGCACCAAGACCTAACTGGCTAGCATCAACCGAAATTTTGCACATAATTCCTGGGCTAAAAGATGACAATGCTGGAGAATTTAAGATCGCTTCTTTAACAGTGAGAAATGACTTGTTAACACTATCAGACCATTCAAACTTAACATTCTTTTTAAGTAAATCCCGTAGGGGTTGAACAATCTGTGAATAACTAGACACAAATCTAGAGTAATACTCTGTCATGCCAAGAAACGACCTCAACGAATCCTTGTTACCAGGAATAGGAACATCTGAAATGGCCTTAGTGAGAGAGAATTTAGGTTTTATGCCCTTTGAACTAATGCAGTGACCTAGGTAATCAACCTCTGATTTTAAAAATTTACATTTATCTCTTCCCAAGGTGATGCCAACATTCTTGAAACATAACAGTACTTCCTTTAATATTGTCCTCAATATTTTTAGAAAAAATAAGGACATCGTCCTGGTATGCCTGAACATTTTTGATTTTACCTAACACAGAGTCCATGAACTTTTGAAAAACGCTAGCGGCTGAGGCTAGGTCAAAAGGCAATCTTAAATACTTATAAGCACCAAACGGTGTGATAAATGTGGTTAAGTCAGTAGACTTTGAAGATAAAGGGATTTGATGATAAGCACTTCGCAAGTCTAAAAGCGTGAAAAACTTACATCCATAAATACCAACAAGGAGATCCTGAATCTTGGGAATAGGATGACAATCAATCAATATATTTTTGTTTAAGGACCGAAGGTCTGCACACAAACGGATACTGGAATCCTTTTTGCGAACAATAACAATTGGACTGACCCATTGCGATGAATTTGTAGGCTCAATGATTTTGTCAACCACCATGTTATCTTATAATTTCTTTAAATCATCCCTAACACTAAGGGGAATTGCTCTAAGTTTGTGTACAACTGGAATGGCACCAGGTTTCAACTTGATAAGATGTTCAAATTTTTTAACTTTACCCACATTTGAATTGAACACTTCTGGGAATTGTTTCAAAATTTCATTAATAAAAGACTCATCAATTCCATCTACCAAAGCAATTTCAACATCATTCAATTGAACTGGATTTTTAGAGCCAGGGACAAGTTTTAAGCCCATTTTGGCTAAATCTTGCCAACCAACTATGCTTTTTCCCTTAATGGCTACATAGACTTAAGTGAACGTTTTCCTACCTAAACATGTTACCTCAGACATGAAGAAACCAAGCATATCAATGCTCTTTTCTCCATATGCTATAGGAATAATGTCAACTTCACATAAAGAGGTTGAATGAGCCCAGAACTTATCAAAAATAACATCAGAAACAATTGTGACTGGTGCACCAGAATCAGCCATCATGTCAAATGAGTGTTCACCAATAAACACTTGACAAGTAGGATCAGGAACACGTTCATCATCAATTAACTTGCCAAATGAATCAACAGCCAAAATGTCTTTACGTTCGTTGGACATAGTGGGCAATTCAATAGTATTGATGTTTAAATGTTGCATGTCAGACCCTAATTGGACAACATCAAAACCTGATAAGCTATCAGATTGATAGGGGTCATGAGTATCAACAGCTCTAACATGTACACAGTACGTTTTGATTTGCAAACACTATTAAAATGACCAATTTTATGGCAGTTTGTGAATTTCTTACCCAGAGCATTACATATTGGGCTATTACTAAGATGTGTTTTCGATCCGCATCTGAAACAAAATGTATTAGAGCGAGGCTGTTGAGGTTTACTAAACTTATTTCTAACTGTTAACGCATTAACTGATAAGTCATTTTGAACAAGATTAATAGGGACAGAGTTTTCAGAAAAAATACTTTTTGATGAAACTATGCTCCTCTCAATGCTTTTAGCCATGTCAATGACCTCCGCCAAAGTAGGATCTCTGCAACTCAAAATCCTCTCTTGAATTTTTTTTATGGCAGCAACCATAAACAAACTGATCTCTGATGTACATGTCTAAGTCAGTTCCGAAGTTGCACTCAGCTGACATGTTCCTTAAAACAGAAATAAAGTCTTCAACACTTTCCTCCATATTTTGTTTTCTTTTCCTAAAATTATAACGTTCCAAAATAACGCTTGGTTGAACCAAACATTTGATATTCAGTCTATGAACTGCATCCCTGTAAACATTCCATCCATCACCTCTGCCCGGAGGAGGGATGGCCGTGGGTAAATTATCAAAAATTTCTCTACCAGCCCTTCCCAAATGGCTGTATAGAATGGCTAAATTCCTTTTTGCAGAATATTCTTCAGCATCAATTGCTATCAAGTAATTTTCAAAACTTTTGAACCATATTTTCCAAGGTTCAACTGGTTTGCCGTTAATAGGTAAAAATGTATTTAATATAATCACTTGTTGATTATTTTCCATGTTTAAATAAATAGTTGGAGAAGATGTGAATAATGTTCAAATATTCACAAAGTGTGTAACTTTTGAAGATTTTTCAAATCATAAAATATCAGTCTAGAAAAGAAAGTGAAATTCCCAATGTGCTAATGAATTACAGTTACTTCGAGAACTGACAATAAAATGCACATACCATTTTCCTGGAGTTTCCTTTAAGAGCTCGGCACTTGCACAAGGTTAATAAAGGGAAAGGAAACCAAAGCGGTGTCTCCTTCAATAAATCAGGCTCAGAAATGAAACGCTTCCGTTGAACGAAGAAAATGACATTCACTTCCTTTCAGGAAATGCTTCCGTTGCGCGATGACCTCACCGGAGGCTGCTCTCGCGTTATTTGAACTCGAAGGGTTCGTGAAAATCACTGATTCAGGGAAAAATCCATAAAACGACGAAGGAAGCTCATTAAAGAAAAATTCCAACAAGTGGTGAGAAGCGCATGTTTCTTTTTAAATTAGGCACAGTAGAACAAATGCATTCTCGGAATTATCGTTAGTTAGGTTAACCAACGAACCGAGAAAATAGTGAAAAATGCCGAAAATGCCGAAAATTCCTAAATCCCATCCTCGTCGCCAAATGTAAAGTAGAGGTTACTAGTCGAGAAGAATCAACCTCAGGCGTGAGTTGTAATCCAAAGTAGAAGTTTAATCCAGCATTTCCAGCATTACACAGGAGTGCCACTGGCCAGTAGCAAGCACAGCATTAGACTCACCAGTAGATATACAGTTTCAGTGCAACACTAGAATAACAGACATTGCATCCTCGAGAGATGCACACCTCAAACATAAACATGTTTGAAAAAACACTCTCTCTCTCGAGGATGCAGATCATGGAACACAGGATGTTACAGAACGCATGAGTTGACACGAGCAGTGACAATAGTAGAAACAGAGGATGTACAATACCTTACATGCCTGCGGAGGCACCACCTTAGGCTCCTTGTACCCTTTGTCTTTTGTATGGCGGTCTGACGCCGTGTAAAGGCAGAAGGAATTGTACTTTGGGTGCCTTGGCACACGGCGTATATGGATGTTTGTGAACTGCCCTTTTCCACTGCAGCTTGAGCTGCGTCCCTTATCTGGTACAACAGCCCTTCCTTTGAAAGGAAATGCCAAACTGTGGTGTCAGGAACAGCAACCATTTATTCCCCAAACCTTCTCAAAATTTTTCTGCGCCACCTGTGGGGGTGAACTACTTTCAGCTCAGGGAGAGTGTAGATTCCCTCATTTCAAAATGAGTGGATCTGAAAGGGAATATCTGCCTTCTGCAGGGTGATAAGGCAAACCCCTCTTGAATGAGGGACCCTACGAAGTTCTGCAAAAAGTTGGGAAAGCAAGTGCTACAAAAAGAGGTTAGATCTTCCTGGGAAAGTTGGTAGGATTAAGTATAGAAATGTTACAATCACTGTTTTTTGCACAGGATAAAATGGCACTGCACCACCAACTCTTCAGTTCTGGACCTGGAAAACATATGGGAGAAGATAAAAGATTCTGCCTGAAAGCTTGGGTAAAAAGAAATTAAGAAAACTGCAGCCATTCAGGGCCTTTAACTGCCCTCCAAGGATCAACTCAGTTGGCCACCTGTTGCTCTCCAAATGGGCAGTTATAGGTTGGCATGCAAAGAACCGTCCTGGATAGAGACCTGGTTGCTAGAAGCCTGCCCTGAGAGCATGAGAGCTTTAGTAGAGATGAGGTATTTCCCAGAATCAACACATATTGGAGATCTTAGTTGTAGCAGGAAGCAGGGTCAAAGTGACTTGATTTACCCTTGCGGCTTGTAGAGCACCAAGAAGATGAAACCATTGGATTGTGGACGGTTACTGACTATGCCCCTGTCCTTCTAGCCTCTGTGAATTAAAAAAACAGTTTGCTGAAAACTTTATTGTTTATTTATATCTCACAAGCAGCCTCTGGTGTCTGTTTTTGAATAATACTCACAGATTAACAGTGACGTTTACATCTCCATTGTTATAATATAACTTTAAAATGTTATATTTCCATAACTCCCGGTTCCTCTAATCCAATGTTAACTATTTATGTGTCTTTTTGCTTAGTAAAATATAATTTGTTCTTAAAATGGTTTATAAATGTTATGGTGTTGTGTTCCTAACTTTAATGTTGTCTTGTACGATGGAACATGGAACACATTTCTCTGGGTAGCTACTTGCTGCTTGTGCCAAAGCTACAGAAGGGTTAAGCAGAGGTTCACATTGGACTGCATCGTGCCCTAACCACATTGTGTTTAATGCATTGGCAGGAGTGGCCAACCAAATTAATCATTCATTTTCTGAGAGAGACCAATTGCTAATTTGTTAAAACATGTAAAATGTTCAGTAAACTTGTTAACACCTTCCCACCTGTATTCTTTGCAGGCATGTACAAAGCTTTTTTGTTTGCTTCTTTTGGGTAATTCTCCCAAAAGTTTAGTCAGGCTGAGAGTCTGTTACTGGATCAACCCTGTAATAGCATGATTTAGTTATGACTCCAATCCTGCTCCCAGGATAACAATTTTAGCTTTCCATTTAATATGGTTTATTTCTGCACATGTAAACATTGTCTCGATCATTCCGAGCAACCTTTCATTTAATTGTGTACATATTCCTTAAGTAGGCTGAGACTTACATGTTCATACACGGAAAATTTGCAATGCTCTAGGGAGTCTCCCTACTTACAAATAGCCGTTACGGGAGGCCATTTATCACAAACATAATTGTTTTATAACTGAATTCTTCAATTCTAGTGCATTTTCATTAAAGTCAAACTCTGTACTTCCACATTCTCGCCAACTCTGTTTTGTGATGTACAGATACTTTTACTAAATTAGCATATGCTATTTCTGGCATTCCTCAGACGAAAGGGCATATTACAATCTCCGTCACCCCAACTGGAGGCCACACGGGAAAGGGGGGGGGGGGGGGTTGCTAGGGGCCCCTAAACATGCTTTCTGACAGGGTTTTCATGTCTGAAAGGCCGGCAAGGAAACCCTGCCAGAAATTGCATCTTCATCCCGACAGAGTAAACGGCCGTCCATATGGATTACGGGCCGGTTCCGACTGGTCGGCGAGCTCCTTGAGCCTTTTGGAAGCCAGCTGGAATGACTGGCCAGTTTCAATTCCCACAGGCTGTATTGTAATCAGCCGGTCTGAATTGAAACCGACGATGTTGGACGTAACGCCTCTGACATCAGGTCGAAGGATTTACAACTGACATCGTAATAGGCCCCTTAATAAGTGACAGCTTAATTTTCAGATAGATAAATGCCTTTTCCACTTATTTGAATTGTAATTAAAAAATGTCTTTAATGGTAAAATCAGTTTTTAAATTACTGTTCTGAAAATGCTACTTTTTAGAAAGTTGTCATTTTTCTGTTTATACCAATGTGCAATATGTGCTTTTTTGCCAGTATTCAGTGTCACATGACTCGTCTGTGGTGTGTTGTGTATTCCTACCAAAGATGCGAACAAAAGGGGATCAGGGTGTAGAGGGAATGGATCTTCCTGATGGGATGGGCAGGGAATGCCCAGATTATACTTCAATGGACACTTTGCCTGACACTTTGCCTGCCCTTGTCTTTGTAATCTGAATAGGTTTGGAGCCAAACCCAGGGGAAGGGAAAAGATTGATCAGAACCAGTTTGGGAGTAGGCCAGGGATTGCCCCCATACACACAAAGGTTGGCACTACATATAAATGTGGCACCTTCAGTACCTTTCATTATAATACTCTTGGGCATGTGGATGATACAGAACAAGGACTGCCCTGCTGTTGGAAGAAGAATACTGGACCTGCTTCCCTGGAACACTGCATCCACAGGAGTGACCTCTCGTTTGAACTACAGGGATACAACAAGCTTCCAGAGGCTTCCCTATAACTGCCCAGCTAAACGGATGGAACCAGCTGGACCTGCCCTAGCCCTGCTGCTGGCCTATGCTGGAGTGAGTCCTGATCCCCAAGTGGTGCCTCTTATGTCCAGGACTCTTGGCTGGCATCATAATGTACCCCTCCTGCCTTACAGTTACAAAGTGTGCACTCTAGGTGAAAATCAAGACGTTTTCGCGGTCTTCACGACTGCGAGCTGCATTCTCACAATAGCAGCAGTCACCGCCAACGTGAAGTTCCGACGGCAACCTGCTCTTGTCGTCAAACAGCAGCTGCCCTTGTCTCCCAAGAACTCGAAGCTCCAGCGACAATACTGCTCGCGCCAACAACAAACTCCTCGCAGTTCCCACAAATTCTAACTGAGGCTATCTTGAGTGAACACAGACACAAAGAAGGCAAACTCTTCACTGGAATGATCGTGGTCGGCCTGAGCTTGTGACTTTGACTTGGTCCAGCACAACCAGATACCCCTGAATGGTTATTTATGCTTTGTGGCCCCATTTTCACCTATAACATTAAAAAGTCCTGTGGTTTAACTGATTGGATTTTTGTAGTTTTTGAGTAATTTTATTTATGAGAATTTACTCTACATTACTAAATTAGTTAGAGATTTTCACTGTCACGTATTACTGCCCGTGTGCTGCACAAATAAATTACGTCGCAAACTGGCAGATTCTCAGAATCTGCCCCTTTGCAACCAGTGTTTATGCATTTGGGATGCATCATCCCAAATGCAAAAATCGCAATTTAAGTAATCTCTAAATTGTGATTACTTAAATTGCCATTGCATTTAAAGAATCGCAAATTTAGATTCCTTAAATGCAATGCATTAAAGTAAAAAAACTAGTGTTTCGCTAATAGGGGGAGCAAATTACCATGAAGTTGAACTTCAGGTAATTTGCAAAAACTTTGAAAAATGCACTAAAGTGCATTTTCAAAGTTCCATTTTACACACACACATTCCATTGGGGCATGTGTGTGTGCAAAATGTACTCATATTCAAATTTCAGGAGTGCAACAGGGTGTCCTTTTGACACCCTGGCAACCTTGAAATTGCATTCTCAATTTGCAATTCTCTAATTGAGAATCGCAAATTGAGAATGTCTTCCCTAAAGGCCCATAGGAATGAATGACGAGGTATTCCTTAATTGCGACTCGCAATTTGTGAGTCGCAATTAAAGAATGTTTAGAAATCGCTATTTTGTAAGCGATTTCTACATGTATAGCCTTTTGCTATTCCTTATTAGCGAATCCTCATTTTTCGCTAAAAAGGAATCGCAAATGGCATTGTTGATGCATGTGCCAGTATAGAATTATAGAAGCCTTCAAAATCAGATTGCCAAAGGATTGTGTGTTGGTCTCAGTTTTTGCAGTGCAGTCACAATTAATTTAGGCCTGATCCACTTTTGTGTAAGTTTACTATTTATTTGGTATTCACAAACTACGGGGGATATTTACTAGAAAATGATGGAGCACGGCGCTGCAAGCCATCTTGCTGCGCCGAGATGTGTAATTAGGAAAGCGAAGGCATGCGTCATATTTACAGCAATACGACACATCCCCATTCTTTTCTCTACTCTGGAGTACAATTTGCTACTTAGTGCCAACGCGGGCACCCTTGCACCATGCTCCAAGGGTGTCTGCGTTGCAGGTATGATTGTTTTATGTGCAGGAAGGAATACCTACAAAAACAATAATAGATGGTGTTTTCCTCCTTCTAAGTGTGCTGCAGAATGCAGCACACATATAAAGAGCAATAAAGGTATTTCTCCTCATTGCGCCACTTTAACGCCTCTCCTGGAAGCCGTTAGAATATGACAAATTCACTGGTTTACGAAACTTTGTAAATCTGGCAATGCATCAGCATTGTGTGCCACCAAAGCATCAAAACAAGTGATGCTACGGTGACACTGGGGCCTTGTAAATATGCCTCTACGTGTTTAGATTTACTAATACAAATGTTATCACTTCGTGGACTCAACAGTCGGGGTGAAGAAAACCGTACATAATAAAATAGTACAGCCAATCATTTTATGTACGGAATCTCTGCAACAAGTGAGGAGTTTTCGCAGTCGTAAAATTACTACTAGTAAAATTAAACTCATAATTTGTGAATACCAATAGAAACAGTAAACTTGCACAAAAGTGTAAGTTTATCTTTAAGAATCAAGCACAGGCTGTTTTACGTGACACTCACTACACTCAGCACGAAAGAGGGGCGAGGGTCAAAAAAGTTTAGACTCTACCACCCCTGACCCCCAAGGAACTCAAATGTACACACAAAGGGGGTGTTTAGAGTATATTACACAAACAAAAACAAAAGACCCCAATCAGGCAAATTGATCTGCTTCGAAAAACTGCCCTCACTCACATACCCAGGTATGTGACATGCTTCATCATCGGGCCTGCTTACTATACGCCCTGGTGTAGCCACACTCAGGGCGGAGCATTAGGGAGGGGGAAAAATAATAAATTCCACTTAACAAGATGTACAACCAGAAAAGTTCAACACATACAATATGTATTGTGGTGAAAGCCGTGCAAACACCAAGTGACCAAAACTGATTGCGCGACAAAAAGTGCAGTTAAAGGAAAATGATTAAAACTGATTAAGGGTGCCAACCAAACAAGTACCTTTATTAAATAGTCCTTGGTACCCCTATCAGGATTAAAAATAAGAAGAGGATGGGAAATGCCTTAAGGAGAAAATTAGGTATCTCAAGGCTTCCCTCCTACCACTGCTAGAGTCAACATGTTTCGACCGCTTTGTATGTGCCTCTGTGGGTCACTCCGGTCTTCTTCAGGACCGTTGCAATCAGTGCCACTCCCGGTCCTCCCGTAGTTCGGAGAATGGACCCCAAGGAAAAGGTAGGTCCACTAGATCCATACCCTTCCTGAGTTATATGTGGAGACTGATCCCTGTAGTGCGGGGAATACATTCACTGCAGGGGCACGAAAAGAGGTGATAGAAACACCCAATTAATACTACCACTCTCTTTCTGTCCCTCAACTGTTTTCAAGCCTCCTAAAATTAATATTCTTGCATAGAACGGATACTGGTTCAGCATTGTGCCAATGCGCCCGTTCATGCTTCGCTCCCCGTTTCTGGATCATGCCCCCATTGGTATATGAAGCAAACACAATCGTTCCTCCATACCGACTGGGTTTATAACATTACTACCACTGCGCGCATCCGTACACACTCTGGACCCCCCTGTGTGAGAGGGCCCGCCTACACACTCATGCCTCACAAAATAGATCTGTTGCCTGTAAAATTACTCCTGCTTACTCACCGAGTTTATGTGATCCATAAACCCGAACTGGTGTCCGGCAGGGAGGTCACCTGAGAACACAACCTGCAATACAAAGATGCGGGAGGGAATGTTACTTTCTACTCCCCCGCGTCCCGAGGCACACAAAGGTCTAGCGCGCTCTCAGGATCCGCAGCGCTCAGGTGTCCCCGTCGGGTCCCTTCTATCAGTTACTGCCTGTGTAGTCACCCCTTGAACCCCCTCCCTACTGTTCCGAAGGCACTCCCTCTCTTGTAAGCCTGCTGTCGGTGACACCGCGCAGTTGGTAGGCGCGGTGTCGGTGAGGAATTTAAAAGCCAGCTAAAGGGCTTCCCGACCCACGTGACCACGACGCCAACGTCCTGACGTGGGGTGCTCTACGCGTAAAGCATACCCGGAGTCATGGGAGGTATAGTTAACCCTGGGCGGGCAGGCTATCTTTTCCGGTTTCAGACGACTACCGCTTAATTCACGCCTTCTTAGATGAAACAGGGGCTAAGTCATAAAATGTTATCTAGTATCCTTGGCGATCTAAAAAGATGCAAGAGGAAATGTTACTACCTTTTCTTGCTGGAGTTTTATCGGTACCGTCCCATACTCTTCCTAGGAGCTGTGTATACCGGACTAACACCAAATGATCAAAAAGCATGAATATGGACAACCGGGGAAGCCATTTAAAAGCCTCAAGATTTCAACAGGTGTGTGGAAAGGATTCCATTAAATAAACCAAATGTGAAAACGTCCTAATATTTATGCTGCTTGTGACAAGATTCCTCGTTTTGTCTTTTGACTGTAAAGTTTAGTTGCAGTGACTAAGAGTTTATTTACACAGCCCAGAAAAAGGAAGCAATACTGATAACAGTGGATGATTTGTGCTTCCAACTTGGGAAAAGGCGTTTAATTTAGCAATATTGGAAGTGTTTAGCAGGAAGGACGAGAATACTATGAAATGGTACAGAGACATGCAAGCTCTGCGAAGAATACTATATTTCCTATTAGATGCGTGTGTAATAAATATTTTAGATCATTCTATATATATTCCTACCAGATACATTAAAAAGTATCTACTGATTTCCCTCTGAGTTTTGGTCAGAAGTAATGTGTCTCTTTCAGCCCATTTGGGGTAGGCCGACAGAGCGTGGCGCAAGGGATTCCTCATTCCTGCCTTGCTTGCAATGTTGAGGGAGGGGGGATAAAAGGGGGTTGTGACAGCAAAGCACCTATAGGATGAGGCTTACGAAAGGCATATTTCAACTGGCCTGTTAAATTTTCCAGACTCCAAGCAACCTTTGTCCAGGACGCCAAAAGGACATTATAAAAAGATGTTCTCACTACACTGGGATGCAGTACTAAAAAAAACATAGAATAATAGATATATTTACTGTGGCCTTTGAATATGTGAGATTTTTTTTATCCCATGTCACTTCTATACATAATGTTCTTCTCTCTTTTCCGGCTTTGTTTGGGGCATGGTAATGTATCTTAATTGTTTGTTTACAATATTTTACTTTCCGGGCCTTTTGCTTAATAAACTCATGTCTGCGATAGTATTTCCAAATTTGTGGAAGAATCAGAGTATCTTGCACCCAACCAGGCGGGTTTCCGCCCCTGTCACTCAACTGAAGCAGTCATCCTTTCGGTGCAGAATACTTTGAGGCGGAACGCAGATGAGGGGATCCACCAGGCTCTGGTGCTGCTGGACCTCTCGGCTGCGTTCGACACGGTTGACTATACCATCTTGGTCGACCGTGTCGAGCAGGCAGGTCTCAGGGGCCCTGCGCTGAGCTGGATCCGCTCATTCATTACTGGCCGCACTCAATCTGTTAGATTGGGTTCTTCCTCAGCTCCCACTATACCTACCGTCTGTGGAGTACCTCAGGGCTCTTCTTTGTCACCTTTGCTATTTAATTTATACCTACGCCCCCTTCTGTATTCTCTTAGGAAAGCGAAAGTCACCATCTTCAACTATGCAGATGATTTGCAGCTCATCTTTCCTTTAAACATCAAGGACTCAGTGGTAGAATTCCAAAACACCATGTCTCACATTCTGAGTTGGATGAACTGCAGTCATTTGAAACTTAACCCAGGCAAGACTGAACTGGTCTTGCCTGGACAGAGTGCACTTAGTTGGAACCCTAGCTTTTGGCCATCTAGCATGGGAGCTCCTCCGTCTAAGTCATCGTCAGTTAAGAGCTTAGGAATCTTTATCAGCGAGGATCTCTCCCTGAAAAAACAGGTAGGTGCAGTTGTGTCATCTAGCTTTTTCCAACTGAAGAAAATTAAGAAAATTGCCCGCTTTTTCTCTCCGGCTGCCCTCACACAGATTGTCATTTCCCTGGTCCTGTCTAGATTAGAATTTTCCAACAGCCTCTATCTCGGGCTTCAAGCTGGAGAGTTAAAACGCCTCCAGCTGGTTCAGAACCAGGCAGCCAGACTTATTCTGAATCTATCTAAAAGGCAGTCTGTTAGATCAGGGTTGAAACAGCTACACTGGCTGCCTGTCGAGCAGCGAGTGGCTTTTAAAACCGGGTGCATTCTATTCAAGTCTCTGCACGACTCTGGCCCTCTATTTATTAGAGACTTATTCAAGAGATACAACCCTTCCCGCAATCTCCGGTCCATCCACAAATCCCTCCTGATCGTCCCTTCTTACAAGAGGAAGCGTCTCGGAGGTTGCTGCTTTGACCATCTTGCAGCTGCCTTCTGGAACTCTCTTCCCCTTCAACTAAAACTGAGTGACAATATCCTCAGTTTCAGACACTCCCTGAAAACCTGGCTTTTCTCCCAGGCGTACTGCTGAGCTGCTTCATCTCTACTTTTAACCGGTGCGTTGCGTTCCTTTCTACAGCGCCATGAAGCCCCCGGGCGTACGAGCACTTAACAAATCCATATTAACATTAACATTAACATTAACATTTATTTGGACAGCCTCATTTTAGTACTGAAGTTCTTACATAGTGTGGCATTTTACCAAGGGCCTTATCGCCGCTTTAGCAAGACTTTTTCCCGCTAAAGCAGCGATAATTTTATCGCCCTATTACCAAGCTGTCGCAAACACCAGTGAGCGACAGCTTGTAGGCGATAGCGAGCATTTTGGTGCCCGCTTTGCATGTCAGCGATAATTATCACTAATGACATGCAAAGTGGGCGTGCCAAAATGTTAGCGACTGAAAACAGTCGCTAAAATCGCTACCGCTTATTACCTTCAAAGGCGAAGCGATGGAAATATTTGCACTAAGTGCGAATATCTCCAAAAGCTAACGCCTGCTAATACCAGTTCTTAGCCATGTTATCCAATGGGAGGTGGATAACATGGCTAAGAGCTGTTTCACGCTAACGCGTGAATATCGCTGTATTGTCAGCGATATTCACGCATTTCGCCTGATTTTTATTGTTTTTGAGATAAACCTTTGAGGTTCCGTGACAATTGTAAGTGATGTTTTTGACTCGCACGAATATGGTCGAGTCTGGTATCTATGAACCGCAAATGACGAGTTTAATAAGTGTGCGCAGTTTCGCTGTGCTAACTTAAACCGTTCGTTTGTTATATGGGTTTTTCATCTGTACCCACGGGTTCCATCTTAGATACGGCATCCATTTTGTCTCTTGCCCTCAAGTAGCCAGCGAACGGACGATGTCCGCTTCGCGACCCTGGGACTCCCAAGATATTTGCGGAAGACACATGTTCTTTGTGAGTGTCTTTATGACGAGGGGGATGCTACTGTAAGGCAGATGGTGCCGCTCGAGGCTCATCTTGCCGCACGGACTTATTGTCTCAGCCGTGCATCCCATTAGGCACGTCCCTTTGATGCCTGTATCTCGTGTTTCCCGATACCTCCCCTTTTACACCCTTTCCGATCTCCCCACTGTCTCCGTCTTCTTCTGCACCTGTCTTTGTTCCTATTTCGATCTGTTTTACTGCTGATTGGAATTCGCTAATGTTGGGAAGATGGGTTTTTACAGTTGGGAACCGCCAAATGTTTCCGCACTTATGTTCCGGACCTCATGTGTTTCAAAGTGATCAAAGCGACCCCTCTGGGGGATAATGGTGGGAACCGGGTTGTAAACTTTTGTGTTCAATGTAACTCTATGGGTAAAAACTGTATAAAAGGAGCGATCCACAGAACCAATTTGAAGCAGTCTCCCCAAGTTGCACGTGGTGTACTTGTCGTGACTTCTGTGTTCCCTGCAGCAAATAAACCTTGAATCTTTGACGCCTAAGGAAGTGTCCCGTGTCTCTGTGATTCGTACGCCGGAGCAGGTTACCCACGAAGGTTTCAGGTGTTGTGCCCTGGCACCGCTGGGTCTTAAAGAACCCAGTCCTTCAGTTGGCGCCCAACGTAGGGCTGCATCAGTGGTACCGGTCCAAGCCCGACGATCGTGAGGAACTTCGTGTGAAATCTCCGAGGGAAGGTGCACTCCGCTTCATCGATCCTGTTGTCGAAATAAGTGGCCCGAAGACTTTTCCCGCGAAGATTCCCGCCTCCGGACGGCTGCGACGGACTGCTGCCCTGACTGTAGACCTGTTTTGGCGCCTGGCGTAGACCTTGGTAGAGCGAGACGATTGACGGGCCTTCCTGGTGACGCCATCGATCTTTGAGTTAAGTATTTGTGGGTCGCTCCCAGAGTTCTTGGTTGTTGACACTTTAACGAGTGTTTTTGTTGTTTAACGCTGTGTGAGTGTTTTTGTCGGTGACACTTTGCTAGCGTACTTTGTTGTGTTGTTTGACGACTGCAGCCGCCAAAAAACCGAGGGTTTTGTTCTTTGCTGGGACTTGGTAAATCCCGTAACCCTTGAAGTTTGTGAAGCTCGGCTAGTGTGCAAGATGCCTGGTCGTAGTACTTTGTTTAGTTGTTTCAGACCTTGTGGTACGGATTCCCGACTGGAGGACTCGTGTCCGATACCTCCGGTTGGAACTCCCACTTATGAGCTCTATAGTAAGCATGGGCTAGGCCCAATTACTTTTAACGATTATTGGATTAAATACACGAAAAAGGATGGTGACCTTCGTTGGCCACCTCATGGTAGTTTCGAGGCCCCGATCTTAGATAATCTAGAGATTAAATTGTTCGAAAGAAAGTCAAGGCCGGCCATGTTTGATGCCTTTCGGTTGTGGCGTAAGGAAGCCCGACAGAAAGACATCAGACAGACTAAACGTAATCAGCGAGATAATGTTGCTACCATAGTGAAGAAAGCAGAGCAGTTCCAGCATGATAAGGAGGTTAAGGATAAGGAAGTGTTTGACAGATTACAGCGTATGACCATAGATAAATGTTATCCCGTTTTGCCTACGGAGTCAGAAAAGAAGGAAGAGCCAGTTGAGGATCCTTTAATGTCTTATCTTATGAAGTCGCCACCTCCGTACGTACAGGGTACCACAGCTCCTGTGGTCCCTGCCGTACCTGTTCTTCCGCCTATTCCTCTTCCGCCTGTTCCTCAACCTGCACCCGTTCTTCCGACTGTTCCTGCTCCTTTGCCTGTTGCTATCCCTACTGCTCCTCCACTTCCACATACTCCTGCTCCCGCTACTGCTCCTGCTACTGCTCCTGTTTTGTTAACTCCTGCTGTTGCTACTGTCTCTACTCCTTCTCTTGTTAATCCTGTGTCTTATACTTCTCCCTCTACTCGTAGTCGCAATTCTCCCCTTGCGGCTAGCTTCTTTCATTCGCTCGGACCTGTCCATGGGTCCGCTGGTTCCGATGGTCCTCAGAGACGTAGTCAGCTTCCTGGTAATAGGGAACGCGTTGCGTTATATAATATGGCGATGGGTTGGATGGTAAATCCTCTTAGAAGTCCACCCCGTGTCGTCCTCGATACGTTTTGCCAATTCAATGTACCAACCCAGAGATATGTGTTTAATGAAATGTGTAAGTTCCTTTATGATCAAATAGCGACCGATGCGCCTGACGAGGTGCTCGCCGCTTTGTCTGATCTTCAGCTTCAGTTCGCAAATGGACTGATAGTGGATACCAACGTTCGACGTGCTGTCGAGCGTTTGCTGTCTCTTCGTCCCGCTCCCATTCCTCATGCATTGTTCGTTGAGGATATTGAAAAACAACCAGACGAGTCTGGCCAATATCCTATGCGTGAAGTTCCACCGGTTTGGGTACCGGCTGATCCTAATGCTAATCCTGCGACAGTGGCACATTTCCAGAGAGTGTGGATACACCTCCCATGGAAACGTTCGGAAGTGCTACAGGTGAAGCAATCTTTGCCTGATCCACGCAAAAATCCTACAGGGTATTACAAAGAATTATCGCAGCTCGTAGATGCTACGGTAATGAATCTTGCCGATATCGATATGTTGTTCGGCAATGTCGTACCGCAACCGGTATGGGCTAAGATTCGGCAGGAAAATCATCCGGCTGAATTAGGCGGTGATTGGGCTGCCATTGTAGCGGCAGATGCCGGACAAGTGGCTGCTACTAAACCCGATCAGTTGATTCTTGACCTTCCTCAGAGAATTATTACGCTAATGAAAACTCTTATGCCAGCTATGAAGGTAAATTGGGACAAATTGTCAGCCTGTAAGCAGAAAAAGGATGAGAGTGTTTCCGACTTCTTTACGAGGTTCGAGGAAGCATTCATTGATCACAGTGGACAGGATATGGGTACTGAGGGTGGTCAGAGATTGTTTGTGGATAAATTTGTTTCGAATTTATTGCCCGATTTGAGCAATAAGTTAAAGAATTCGGAAAGTGCATGGGCCGTTTCTACTTCGGCTCAGATATTGGCTACGGCACAATATTATGAGAATAGAGAGAAAGAAGAGAACGACCGTGCTGACAAAAAGACGAAAGAGTTAAAAACTAAAGTGTTGCTTCAGCAAGCGTATCCTCCACGATCAAATCAGAATAATTCGCAACAGAATAGGTCACAGCCACAATCGAACCGATCTCAAACTCGTAATGATTCCTCCTCCCAAAGATCATCGTTAGGGTATAATCAATGTGCTTATTGTAGACAGGAGGGACACATTAAATTCAATTGCCCTGTTTTGAATGAACGTAATAGTGGTAACTCATCTAGAGGAGGTCGTGGTGGTTCACAGCAGGCATCACGTGGTAGAGGTCGCGGTTCTCAAAGCGATCGCTCAGATCACTCATCTAATTCTAATAATTGTTTCGATCAACGTGCATCGTCGCAAGGACGATCTGCGCAGTACAATGTAGACGATTATTACGTCGATCAGGGGACTGACGACAGTAATTACTAGGACAGCCAAAGACAAGGAGAGGGAGTGGTATCAGTTCCGGTTGATCAGAGAGGGCCTTACGTCGCAGTTGCTACATCGGGCGTCGTTGAGCCTTTTCTGTTGGACACTGGTGCAGCGAAAAGTTCTATCATGCATTCGAAACTCCCTGGCGCACCTTTGTCTGGCTTAACAAATGTTTCCGTTGGATTCTCTGGCGCCCCTGTTAGCAATCCAGTTTCGCGCCCTTTGCCCCTTAAAATTGGGCCACGTGAGCTAGACGCTCCGTTGATTTTGACTACGGGTTGTGGTGAAAATCTTTTGGGCCTGGATTTGCTTAAACGTTTGTACGCAACTTTGTATTGTTCTCCTGCGGGTGTAAAGCTTACGCTAGGAGAGAGGGTTGTCTCTCCTATGTATTTGTCTCTCGATAAGCTTCCACCGGAATTGAGTTCTCTTCCTGCATCTTTGTGGGCAACGGGTCCAAATGACGTGGGCCTGCTTGATATCTCCCCTTATGTTGTTCAGTTGAAATCTAATGTGCGACTGCCACGTATTCCCCAATATCGTATCTCCCTTGATGGTGAACGAGCACTGTTAGCGATCATTTATGATCTGATTGAGAAAGATGTTATTGAGGAGACTCGGGGAAACGTGTGCAACAGCCCTGTGCTGCCCATTCTTAAACGTACCGATCCTTCAAAGCCGCCTGTTTATCGTTTTGTTATCGATTTACGGGAGGTGAATAAAATTGTGGTTCCTCAATTTCCTGTTGTGCCTGACATCACGGCGCTACTGACTCTGATTCCAGCTTCTGCATCATGGTTTTCGGTGATTGACTTGAAAAATGCGTTTTTCAGCATCCCGATTGCCGAGGAGAGCAGGGACCTTTTCGGTTTCTCTCTTGGTGGACGTAGCTTCCGGTTCAAACGCGGTCCTCAGGGCTACTGTGAAAGTCCTTCTATTTACAGCCAAGCCTTGAAGGGTCAACTGGATGCGTTTAGGTTGCCGGTTGGTGCGGCCTTGATCCAATACGTCGACGACTTATTGGTGGCCGCTGATACTCAGGACATTTGCAAAATTGCTACGGTATCGTTGCTGCAACATCTCTGTGAGTTAAATCACAAGGTGTCGCCTTCTAAACTCCAATATTGTTGTCAAGAAGTAACCTATCTAGGTCACTTATTGTCAAAGGAGGGAAGGAGATTGACCCCAGAGAGAATTGCAGCAATTGCGCGAATGGCTGTGCCAAACACCCAAAGAGATGTGCGTGCCTTTCTAGGTATCACGTCGTACTGCAGGCAATGGATTCCAAATTTTTCATTGCTAGCGAAACCATTGGTGGCTCTTACGTGCAAGGATGTTTCGACTCCTTTACCATGGACGGAAGAATGTCAGAAAAGTTTTTCTGAATTGCGTGATTCATTGTGTTCGGCTCCTGTGTTGGGTACCCCTGACTACAGTAAGCCGTTCACGTTATATGTTCACGAGAGGGAAGGTTGTGCTTTGAGTGTCTTAACGCAACCTTTTGGTGGTAAGCAACGTCCATGTGCATATTTTTCCTCGACCTTGGACCCGGTAGCTAGAGCATTGCCGAGTTGTTTACGAGCAACAGCGGCAGCTGCGGTCTCCATCCGACAATCAGCAGGATTGGTCATGGATAATATGCTTACGGTGATGGTTCCGCATGCAGTCGATACTCTTTTGAATCGAACGAAAACTCAGCACTTGACGAGTGCGAGGTTGTCTGGGTACGAGCTGACGCTCTTGGCAAGCCACATTCAGATAAAACGTTGTAATGTTCTGAATCCGGCAACTCTGTTACCAATTAGCACAGAGTCAGATGAAGTAGCAGAACATGACTGCTACTTGAGGACTGAAGAGGAAACAAAAGGTCGAGTGGACCTTAAAAACACCCCATTGGAAGATCCGGATGGTACTTTGTATGTGGATGGGTCATGTTTTAAACTGCCGAATGGCGATGTGACTACTGCTTATGCTGTTGTAACATTGAATACTGTTGTTGAGACTGCAAGGTTGAATCAGAATTCTGCCCAAGCTGCAGAATTGATTGCTCTTACTAGAGCATGTGTGTTAGCGAAAGGGAAACGTGTGAATGTGTTTACCGACAGCCAATACGCGTTTGGCGTCGCTCACAGTTTTGGACGATTGTGGAGAGAGAGAGGTTTCTTGACGTCGCACGGTACGAAGATTCAGCATGGCCAGCTTGTGAATGATCTTTTGGATGCATTGACTTTGCCTACGCAAGTTGCGATTGTTAAATGTAGTGCGCATCGTAAGGTGACGGATGATGTTGGTCGTGGTAACGCGTTTGCGGACGAGACTGCTAAGGAGACTGCCCGGAACCTTAGCACTCGAATGTATGTGACGAGTTCGGTTAGGTGGCCTACAGAATCGAGCATGTGTGAAGACACTATCGAAAGTGTGAAAGCAATTCAGAATGAGGCTACCGAGACTGAAAAGACGAAGTGGAAAGAAAGTACGGGAAAGTTGGATGCGAATGGTTGTTGGATTGATTTGTCGGATCAGAAAAGATGGTTGTTGCCTGATGCGTATGTGCTGGCCGTTGTGACAATGGCACATGGGTTAGCACATATCAGCGCGAAAGGTATTTGCAAGTTGCTGGCTTCTGTGTGGAAGAATGATGGTATTACGAAATGTGCTGAACGATTGGTGAAGAATTGTATGGTGTGTATAATGTACAATCCTGGCAAAGGAACCCCAACTCCTCCTGGCAGTTTTGCTCCTCCTTCGTATCCCTTTGAGGTGATTCAATTGGACTTCATCCATATGGAGCGATGCAATAACCTGAAATACGTTTTAGTTGTGGTTTGCGCATTCTCCCGATGGATCGAGGCCTATCCTCTCAAAGACAATACTGCTTTGTCTACTGCGAAAATCCTACTGAAGGAATATTTTCCTCGGTATGGAATGCCTAGAGTCGTGTGGTCAGATAACGGAAGTGAGTTTGTGGGTAGTGTGATGAAGAGTGTGTGTAAGGGCCTTGGAATTAATCAGAAATTCCACAGCGCCAATCATCCCCAGTCAGCTGGATTGGTTGAAGGGTACAACGGCACCCTTAAACTAAAGCTAGCGAAGATTCAGGCTACGACTGGTCTTTCGTGGCCTGACGCTTTACCTTTAGCATTACTGTCAACTAGGACGACTGTACACTCCCGAGTAGGGCTTAGTCCCTATGAAATAGTGTTCGGCCGTCCTGCGAATGTGTGGGGGGTTCCTAGGCCAGGAATGTTTTCTGATCTTGAGTACCCAATGTTGATCGATTATCTACATGACTTGACTGCTAAACTGAGGTTAATTCACCAACAGGTTTACGACGCATTGCCGACGCAGACGGAGGGTCCAGGCCACCAGCTCCAGCCCGGAGACTGGGTGGTGACAAGAAACTTTTCACGCAAAAATAACCTGGACCCGAGGTTTACCGGACCCTACCAAGTGCTCCTGGCCACGAGGACTGCCGTTCGTCTCGAGGGACGTAAGAATTGGGTGCATGCCACGCACACCAAAAGAGTCCCCATCCCTTTGTCAGCAGACCCGTGGGTAAGGAGAGGCATTGCGTCATCTGAAACAGAAACATTGCCGGCGTTTGTGCCTTTTAGCGACGCACAGCTTGTTGGAGAACCCTCGGCGCAGCAGAAAGACACTGTTGAACAATCAGCATCAAAAGACTCAAGACTTGAACACTCAACTGATCAGCAGGACGCTGTCCCTTCAACGGATCCTTTGTTTGACGAGCAGACACGTCCTGGGAAAACCCGATACTTTTTGCGATCTCGCACTAAGGACAAATAAAAAGATCTTGCTTTGCTGTATTGACGATTGCATTACCCCGTTTTCCGTGATCAATTTTGAACCTTCGTGTTACTGTAATTATTTTTGTACATATATATTGAGCTTCATTCCTTGTACTTTTTGCTTTTACAGCTGAGAGACTTTGCTTTTGCATACACATATTGTGCATTGAAGGCCGTAGGGCCGCGCGCGTACTTCCTTCTGGATAGTAGGTCTTGACGCTAGGTTAAAGGCCGTCGGTTCCTGGGAACTCCTAGGGATTGACTATTGCTGCACAGAACGAAGTGCGTCAAGAAACGTTGCGGACGGTCGTAGGGAATGGCATTCTTGAAGCTGAATGATTTGGAGGGAGCTCAAGTTCACAGATTCAAGCTGCAGCAACTCAGTCGTACCAAATGTTTTATATTCCAACTGTTTGTATTGTTTTTGACTGCTTCTGCATTATTGGCGGGTGGGGTGTATTACACGATGTCTTACTTCTTACCTGCTACCCCTACTCCTACTTCTTACCCTAATCTTACCTCTACTGCTTCTCCTCATTCCTTTCATATGTTACCGGAACACGAACAGGCTAGACGTGTAGAATTCCGCAACAATTCCTTTATTCAGCTCCTCCATCAGCATCAGTTAGTGGTTAACACTACTAATTGTTGGGTGTGTGGGTTGATGCCACATACTACGGATAAGGGAATTCCATATCTGGTGTTACCGTATAGTTCCCAAGGGTCAGCTCGAGCATTTCAAACAATGTTTCGAAGCGCACTGGGTTTCCACCCCATTCGAGAACCACGTTCCCCCTACTCTGGTCCTACCTCGTATCAAAAACCTTTGTCGATAGCAATAGAGGATTTAGATAGTGATATCTATGATCCCTCGCTTATTCCCGAAGAAGAGATACAGGCCTATAGGGTCCTAAGTAGAGGTGAATATAGTGTGTTCACTAGCGAAAAGCAGCTTAAAAGCTCGCCTCCGATATGGGTCGTACCCCACACTGGTAATTTTTGTCTTATGGGTCGTGGCCGAAGATCGCAAGCCCGACTTGGAGCAAGTGCTTGCACTGAAAATTACATTCTGCCGATGTCCTCGTCCCCTGTGTTTCTGGCTGCCAAGGGTACATACTTTATCTGCTATGATCGTGCATATGCATGGTTGCCCGCTGACTTCATGGGCTCATGCTTCATTGCAAATCTGTTGCCTCCGACGTTTACTGTAGATGCCGATTATCATAAGACTAGAGTTGTACGAGGCGTAATTAGCGAAGAGGATACTGCCGGTCAAGAGGCAGGAGACTTTTTCAAGGGTTTCCTCCCGTTTTGGGGACCTATGGTCAATAGTAGGAACCTGAGACAATTGACTCGAGTGGTAGAATCGACAGCTAATATTACTGCCAGTGCCCTTGGTAATATCACCACTGAACTTCAGGCGGAGAGACTTATGACGTTACAAAACCGTATGGTTTTAGATGTCATCTTAGCAGATCGGGGTGGGGTATGTAAGGTGATCCATTCGAGCTGCTGCATTTTCATTCCAGATAATGCTCCTACTGTCTATCAAGCCATCTCGAGGTTGCATAAGATCTCCGAATCCATACACGTGGATGTAGGGGATTGGACGCTACTTGGATGGTTTTGGGGCCTGATGTCGACTTGGGGTTGGAAGATTCTGATGATCATCGGAGTCGTTGTAGTGTTCCTGTTCACGTGTTGCCTTTGTGTGCAGTGTGGTCCTGCCTTATGTGGCCTCTGTGCTACAACGTGTATGAGACAACCACCTGTTACCAAGGGGACTCGGTTGGACAGAGCTATGCTACAGCAACATCTTGATGGTCTGATGAATATCGAATATGACTCCGACTAGTGCTTGCCTACATGAGGGCAAAAGGAGCGTCTGAGGTTCCGTGACAATTGTAAGTGATGTTTTTGACTCGCACGAATATGGTCGAGTCTGGTATCTATGAACCGCAAATGACGAGTTTAATAAGTGTGCGCAGTTTCGCTGTGCTAACTTAAACCGTTCGTTTGTTATATGGGTTTTTCATCTGTACCCACGGGTTCCATCTTAGATACAGCATCCATTTTGTCTCTTGCCCTCAAGTAGCCAGCGAACGGACGATGTCCGCTTCGCGACCCTGGGACTCCCAAGATATTTGCGGAAGACACATGTTCTTTGTGAGTGTCTTTATGACGAGGGGGATGCTACTGTAAGGCAGATGGTGCCGCTCGAGGCTCATCTTGCCGCACGGACTTATTGTCTCAGCCGTGCATCCCATTAGGCACGTCCCTTTGATGCCTGTATCTCGTGTTTCCCGATACCTCCCCTTTTACACCCTTTCCGATCTCCCCACTGTCTCCGTCTTCTTCTGCACCTGTCTTTGTTCCTATTTCGATCTGTTTTACTGCTGATTGGAATTCGCTAATGTTGGGAAGATGGGTTTTTACAGTTGGGAACCGCCAAATGTTTCCGCACTTATGTTCCGGACCTCATGTGTTTCAAAGTGATCAAAGCGACCCCTCTGGGGGATAATGGTGGGAACCGGGTTGTAAACTTTTGTGTTCAATGTAACTCTATGGGTAAAAACTGTATAAAAGGAGCGATCCACAGAACCAATTTGAAGCAGTCTCCCCAAGTTGCACGTGGTGTACTTGTCGTGACTTCTGTGTTCCCTGCAGCAAATAAACCTTGAATCTTTGACGCCTAAGGAAGTGTCCCGTGTCTCTGTGATTCGTACGCCGGAGCAGGTTACCCACGAAGGTTTCAGGTGTTGTGCCCTGGCACCGCTGGGTCTTAAAGAACCCAGTCCTTCACCTTGCTAATAGCAAGTAATCTCAGCGATAAAAATCGGTGAAGCACGGCGATAATAATTTGGCCGCTATCCCTACTTAGCGATAAATATCGCTGTTTGTAGGTAATATGCCCCTGTGTTTTCTTAACCTTGCTACATATCGCTAATGACATAGCCTTATGCTCGACATGCTATCAAACCCCTAACTTTGGTCACTGCAAAATGCCATTACACTAACCAAGTCCCAGATTTACCTAGAAGTCAAGCCATGCAGCTCAGCAAGTAAAGTTGCTGCACTGCGTTGAAAGAATGGGGGGAAATTAAAGAGCGCCATATCTACTATGATGTGGTGTCGTCCTGCTCTCTACCCTGCACTGGCACGCTGTAGGCGGCCTGGAGTCAACCCTGACACACATAAGCCCTAGTACAAGAGTGTCTGCTTCATCTGAAGCATAGCTTTTATACTGGAAAGAGTCCCTTCAAGTAGAAAAACTATGCTTTAAGGTTTCCCCCACTTTGTATACATGCTGTATAATGCAGCACACATGCAAACTGGGAAGAAAGAGGAGAAATTAAAACATTTCTCCTCATAACACCTGCCTCGGATATTGGCGCAATTCCCTGTTTACATTTCTTTGTAGATAGGGATCTGCATCAAAGCCCATGGGTGGTTGCATGTACCACACATGGAACTCCCCTTGACGCAAAGCAATGCAGGACTTTGGACTGTACAACTTTGCATTACTTTGGGTCTTAATCCAATGCAAATCGCAGTTTGTGTTGGTTTGTAAATGCCACCTCAACATTTTGTGTTGGGTTTGAGTTAGGAAAGTAACACAACCCCAACGTAAAGCATTTGTAAATCTGGGACCAAATCTCTGGTTCGAGGCCATCTACTTCTCAACTTGTTTTGCCATTGATTTGTATTTTGAATGGAATGGTGCATCAGAAAGATATGATACTTTCAAATAATGTTCAAGATGGAGTATCTTAAAGTAGCAAATGTACTCCTTTTAATTCTGCTTAATCATGGACATATATATAAACAAGTCGTCCAGCCAACGTGTTTCGTTCAAAGAAAAGGTTTGTTGAACTTTCTTAGGGCTTGATTAGTGTTTAGTTTGAAATCAATAGTGAGCTTCATGCACAGACCACATTCTACAATTTCATATAATCCTCATGTACTCGTGTATCTGAGGTCCTTCTAGTTTTCCATATCCATTTGTGTCAATTTCTCATGAACACAACAGTGGGGAATATACTCCAATCCAATTGACCTGCAATATGTATGTCGCCCTCCACGGGATTCCAACCATTTAGCCATTGACTAAACGTTGAGAAAAATCATCACACCGATAAAGAAAGGCAGTGAAATGTTTACTAAGCGGCATTGAGGCTGATACCATCAGTTCACATCAAATAATGGTGGTAGAAGTATGGATGCCTTAGGTATTATCATTATTAATTGTACTATCTGATGATTTTTAGGATAATGTGAGCACTGTTATCTTTGACCATGGTTGTTCTAACCAGAATTCCAGTCGCATTTTGTTGCGAAATTAAAGAACTCCTTTCTTTTGGGCACTTGTCCTTTCTGTTTGTTCTAGTTAAAGGTACCTGATTTACAGTTTGCTTTTATCTGGGAAGAGGTGTGGCGACGCGGCTAGGACGACTGACTCCGGGATCTGGGGATCACGGTTCAATCCCCGTGGCCGGCGGCAGATTAGCCCAGCACCATGTGACTCTGGGCAATAGCTTGCTTAATCTTCCCAACGGCCCCCAGCGCCTAGCGACCCTTACGGGTGATTGTGCGCTTTACAAATGTGGATTATTATTATCTGCCCTTATGATTCCTTTTCGTGTTTCCTTCAGGGCAGCAAGCTCTTTTTTCTCCCTAGATTTATTTGTACTTTATTTCTGAGTCCTACGCATGCTTTTAGAGTAACTTTTCTTATTTGAAAAACGTTATATTTTTCTTGGATGTCTTTTTTTGGCCAGGTTGGTTTGCTCCACTTATGTCTGTAAGCCTGGTTGTCTTTTCTGACTCTCCCTTTCATGTCAAATATGGTGATTTTGACAACAGTCATGTACCTAGGAGCTTTCTGTGTCAGGGTAATTAGAGGGATTTCTTGTGTAGATGGCATCTCAAGGTTACCCATTTAAGTGTGCATTTACCAGTTCTCTATCTTCCCACGCAGCTTTGGGGCACACCAGTACGTGAGGGGGGGAAGCACTGACACAGACAACCAAATAGTGTGATAAAGGCCGCTTTATTGGAATCAGGTGCACCTACAACAATGTCCCACCTGGCCTGTGCCGAACAAAACTACAGCTCACTAAATAACAACTGCCTGACAGCCCCCCACCCCCACCCCTAAAGTTAACCCCAACATTGCAACTGAAAATACAACACATCCGCTCAGCAACCTACCCCTCGACTAAATGCCACAGTGACCTCCATGACCTCACCCCGCCTACCATACAGTCCCAGGCCTCCAGCAAAACCACCCTATCTCCTTAGGAAAGCGCCCCCCAGTAACCGCACCTGTTCCAGCGACACCACCACTTTAAACACCCTAAACCAGTGCACCATCGACCAACAAAACCCCTCATGACCAGGACCAACCCCGCCACCCCAGAACCAGAGGGAAGATTACAGGGAGGGTGGGAGGGACCACGAAACTGCCTATGGACCCCTGGCTGCTGTGTCACTGCACCACAAACAGTGTGCAGTGACACAAAATGGCCGGTTAAATACAGGACAAGCCCAAAACAAGCCCAAGGAGCCCAACCAGCCCAAACAGCCCAGCTACGGCGAGCCCCGAGTGCCAAGCTTCCTCCCCCCCTCCCCTGGTGCCCCAAACTTCCCCGGGGGGGAGAGCCTCCCGCTGGTCGGCCACCCCCCCAAATACCCATTGGGGCACACCAGTAGGTGAGGGGGGAAGCACTGACACAGACAACCAAATAGTGTGTTAAAGGCCGCTTTAATTGGAATCAGGTGCACCTACAAAAATGTCCCACCTGGCCTGTGCCGAACAAAACTACTGCTCACTAAATAACAACTGCCTGACAGCCCCCCACCCCCACCCCGAAAGTTAACCCCAACATTGCAACTGAAAATACAACACATCCGCTCAGCAACCTACCCCTCGACTGAATGCCACAGTGACCTTAATGACCTCACCCCCGCCTACCATACAGTCCCAGGGAAATATTCACAAGAGTGGACGATGTCCCAAAGGTCAATTGCCAAAATGTGCGTGCGAGTGGTTGTTTGGTTGATGTCGGCTCGCCAAGCTCGGAACGCACGTAGTGTCATTCACATATCAGCGCGATGGCCGCGACGTTGGTTGCAAGGAGTGCACGCGGGTAGTTGGGTTGTTGACACTGACTGGCCAGCTTCGAAGCACGTAGTGTCATTCACATATCAGCGCGATGGCCGCGACGTTGGTTGCAAGGAGTGCGCGCGGGTAGTTGGGTTGTTGACACTGACTGGCCAGCTTCGAAGCTGGCCAGTCAGTGTCAACAACCCAACTTCCCGCGCGCACTCCTTGCAACCAACGTCGCGGCCATCGCGCTGATATGTGAATGACACTACGTGCGTTCCGAGCTTGGCGAGCCGACATCAACCAAACAACCACTCGCACGCACATTTTGGCAATTGACCTTTGGGACATCGTCCACTCTTGTGAATATTTCCCTTTGAGGATGATACTGGAGAAGTAAAAAGCACCGTCAGATGCCAGGACGAAGCTATATTCTTCTTTACTCCACGGTGATATCGATACATGAACACTTGCAGTAATAGACGAGTCCGTGCATGAGAACAGTATCAACACTGTTGCATTACACACCTGAATTTCTGTGTTGACGGTCTACAACCAACAAATTGGAGTGTGATTGTGGCCATTCCCTTCACGTCCTTCGAGAAACATGAGGATTGTGAACTTCCCATTAAAGCAAATTGGGCAGACAGCGTTTTAGCTACGGTACGAAGGCTTTGCCTTTTACGTCCTGAGGAAGACCCGCAGGTCGAGGTTCCCAGTTACCCCTGCACCCCAAGACGGGTCGAAACGTCGACGCCCCCCTTCCAATAACCAGGACCACTACTCCCCTGAACATTATACATGCCAGTCAAGACTGTATGATTGTTTAAAAATTTGAATAATACCAATAGTGGCCTGTTTACCTAATACGTTGGATAAATACCAGCTTTTGCCTTAAGTTAACTAAAATCTTATGTCACTTTTTCGTTGAGGCTTACACCCCTTTTTTCTTTAAACCACTACTTTCTTCTTTTTCTGGCACCCTTATAGAAGCACTAGCTCTTTCCTTTACCGTTCGCTGTGAATACTGTACAAATGTATATAAATAAATGTTTCGCTGTGTTTGGAGTACTCTATTAAAACTCCTTTTTGTAAATAAATGAGTTGTGATAGGTGGTTGCTTTTCTAATGGAATGAATATCCTATGATTTAATCATTTTAGAGGTAAATAGCTTTAATCCTCGTTTAATCTCAGAAGTGATCAACTGTGAGCATATGATTGATTGATCCAGCCAATAATCACGGGTTGGGCCATTGTTTTTGATAATCCTGGGATACCTGAGCACCCCCAACACCCCATCCAAAGCCTCCTTCAGCTGGACTATGTACAATTCCATGCCATACCTGGACAGGTGAACCCCATCCTCCCGGACAAAATAGACCGCGCCATAGCGCAACTCCGGGTGCTCCATCCTCCCCACCCCCTCCCTGGCACAGAATTCCCTCATCTCCCGATTAATCTTCCTCCGTGCCCTGTCTATGGCTCCTGGGCGCTCCGCTCCCCTCCACACCCGCCTGGGAATAAACTCGGACCAGATAACATGACAGCCCACCCATTCCTTCTTAATTTCCCTCAGGTCCCTCTTCATTTGCTTGAGCAACGCCAGCCCCTTGCACTGCACCAAATCGTTCTCGCCCAGATGAATCACCACCACATCCGGGCACATCCCCCTCTCACCACCGTGTTCAACAAGGGCAACAACTCATGCCAAAGCCTACCTCCTTTCCCCCTCCAATGACAACGGTACAGCCCTGTATCCAATCCCAAATTGAGTGTCCGATGCCTGTCCCACTCCGCCTGTTCTGCCCTCTTGACGAATGAGTGTCCCACAATATATACATTCAAAACAGCCACTTCCGGCCCCGCCACAGCACCTGTAAAGACACACATATCAAAATCGGGAATCACTGTTACAACACCCCATCTGCCTCCCTCAACCGCACATTCGTCCGGTAACAATCTGACTTCCACCGTCCCAGCCTCTGTATCTCCTCCTTACCCCAACCCCTCCGTGCCGCCTCCGTTGCCGCCCCGATCCGGAAGGAATGCGTCCCGAAAGCCAGCGGGTCCTCACCCATGTACCGCAGGGCTCGCCGCATAACCCACAAAGCCTTAGACGCTGTCACTCCGTCACCCCCACCTCGACCAAAAACCTCCCCCTCCTTCTCGCCGCGGCCTGCCATCAACCTCCTTCCCCACGCCGCCGGGCACACCCCCTCCCAGCCGCCCGGGCCCAGTACCACCCAAGTCCCAACCCCCCGCTGGTCCGTCTTCGAGCGCCGCAAACGCACCGCCACCTCCTGAGCTCGCACCTACACATCCCCCCACAACACCCCCTGCCTCCACTTTGCGCCCAGCAACTCCGATGCTCAAAACACTCCAAAGAAAAGCCAGGACATCAGGGTAGAAAAACGCACCGCCTCGCCCTCATCCCTGCACATTGCCGGGAGCGCGCCAATGACTCCTTCCAGCAATTCCACCGTGTTGGGACGTCGCAGCAGCACCTTCGCACCCCTCTCTCTCGCCCACCCCTCCAGCAGCCGGGTCCCCAATTCCCCCGCCGACGGGGGGGTAACCCCACCACAACTTTCCCATGAACGCCACCGCCGACAACTTGCCCGCAATCGACACCCGCGACAGCCCTCTATCCATGAGCGCCAGCATGAACCTTACCACCTGTTCCTCGCGCCGCCACCGGTCCCCTTGCCTCACCGCACCTGACTGCAGGAATTCCTCCCACGCTAGCTCGTATTCCTTCCACGTGGACACCGCTACCGACGCCTTCACCAACTGAAAGACCCGGCCTCGCCCACTGACCACAGGTCCTCTGGCACCGGCGTCCTGACTTCCTCCACCGCCGTGGCTAGCCCATGGAACCTCTCCCACTGTGAACGAGACAAAGCATCGGCAATGTCATTGTCCACTCCTGGAACGTGGCGCGCCTGAAACAGTATGTCATTCTCCAAGCAACGCAAGACAAACACCCTCATCAACTTCAGAACCTGCGGGTCCCGTGCCGGCTAACTGTTCACCACCTGCACGACGGCCATGTTGTCCACTCGAAACAGCACACGCTTGTGCGCCAGCGCCCCCGACCACACCGTGACCGCCACCACCAACGGGAACAACTCCAAGAACGCAATGCTCCTCCCGCCTGCCTGCCAGTGCTCCGGCCACTGCTCCGCACACCATTTCCCCTCCCAATGCAGACCGAATCCGCCACCGCCCGCCGCATCCGAGTACATGTGACGTCCCACTCCCAGTCCTCCGCCGGCGCCATGGGTACTCCATTGAACCGTTCCAGGAACGCCTGCCACATGCGCAGATCCTCCTTCATTCCCGTCGAGAGGCGCACATGGTGATGAGGCAAAGTCAAACCGGACAACGCCAAACCCAAACGCCGGCAAAACGTTCGGCCTGCCCGCACCACGCGGCAAGCAAAATTCAAATGCCCGAACAGCACCTGCACCTCTCGCACCGTCACCTTCCTCTTTGACAACATTCCATCCACCAGAACCAGCATCGCTGACCTCTTGTCTTCCGGTAGGCGCGCTTCCATGGCGACCGAGTCGAGCTCGATACCGAGAAAGGACAACACCGTACTGGGACCGCACTTCTTCTCTGGCGCCAGGGGAACCCCAAATTCCCCCATCAACCCGGCCAAACCATCCAGCTGCCGCTGACAGTCCGCTGCTCCGGGCCGCCCCACCAGGAAAAAGTCATCCAGATAGTGCGTCACTGACTCCGAGCCTGTGCGCCTGGAAAAAACCCACTGTAGGAATGAGCTGAAACGCTCAAATAGCACGCATGAAATGGAGCACCCCTTCGGCAGCGCCTTGTCCACAAATATGAGACCCCGGAACTGGATCCCCAGCAACTGGTGATCCGCCGGGTGCACCGGAAGGAGTCGGAACGCCGACTTGACATCGCATTTTGCCATCAGCGCGCCCCTTCCCGCCGCCGAGACGAGCCTCCGCTAAACGAGTAAATCACCAACGCCAATTCTGCCGAAATGTAGGCAATGACCGACTCCCCTTCCGGCCAAGACAAGTGCTGTATCAGTCAGAACTGCCCCTCCTCCTTCTTGGGCACCACCCCGATGGGGGAGATGATCAAGCCCGACAACGGCGGTTCCGTGAAAGGGGCCCGCCATCCGACCTTTCTGACTTCTTTGAACAGTTTTTCTCTCACAATGCCCTTGTGCGCTTTCAGTGACTTCAGATTGTCCGCCCAGTGAGCAATCCGAGGGCCCTCGTACCCCAGCCGAAACCCCTCCTGGAAACCACGACGCAGCACCGCAGCATCCTCCGCCCACGGATACGCCGCCAGCCAGGGCTCCATCCACTCGATCCTAACCGGCGTACGAGCCTTTGCCCAGAGCCCCAGCTCCCCCCCCCTCTGCCTCCTCCCCTCCCCCCACCCTGTCCCCCTCTGGCTGGAGCACCTCCCTGCACGGGCTGCTGCCCCGGCGGGCCCCCGAGCCCCCAACAACTCAGCACAGGATGCCGTTGTCCGCATGTCGAGCACTCGTGCCGGAAACGGAATGCCGCCCGCCAGCTCCTCTATTAAAGTCCCAGCAGGCCCCGACTGTGGCCTGGCCGCCAAAGTCTCCCTGCCCCACCCCCCCCACGGGTGGGGCGGGCCGCAAAGGGGGGCGGCACCAGCAGCAAACCACTTGCCGTGTAAATGGTGCGGCCAAACTTGGCCCCTCCCATCAACTGCTGGTACAGATCCGAATCCAGCTCCTCCCATTGCGCTTCCGGGTCCGCCGCCATGCGCGCCCGGAATTCCTCGTCGTAGTGTGACCACGCGAACCCGCCGTAAGTCACCTGTGCCCTCCGCACCACATCCATGTATTTGAAAAGCGCGACGGACCAGTCCGGAAACTTCTCGCAATACACGCTCGCGTATATGAGGAAAGCTGCTGACCAGTTGTCTAGCGTCAGGGGCACCTTTGGGCGCCTAGATAACTCCTGCTCTTCTTCCTTCGACCCCTCCTTGGACGTCAAATCCCTGTGGAGAAGCTTCAAGATGTCAATGTACTCCCCTTTCCAGATCTTTTCCTTCGTCGCCGCCGAAAGGTGAGCCCCCAGCGGCTTGGTCAGCCCCATGTACGGTAACTTACGCACCGGCACCACACAACTCTCCTTCCCCCACCGCCGGCTCCTTCTCTCCAACTGCCGCCGACCCGCCGCCAGCGCTCGACCCGTCTCCACCCGGCGCTGCGCCGTCCGTGCCCACTCCCGCGTCCTGCACGTACCGTCCCAGCACCAGCCGCCATCCATCTTCCCCTTCGCCCCCCGTCCCCACCGAAACATGCACACAGCGCCGCTTGCCACTCTCCGCTCCGTCTCCCGTCTTACCTGGTGTCAAGGTCGGCGTCCTTGCTGGATCCCGCCGCCTAACCAGGGGAGCTGAGGGGGACGTCACGCTGGGCGCTTCTTGCCTTGCTGGCACCTGTAATACACTGCTAACAACATTACAAGACCCCCCGTCCTCGCGAATCTCTCTTTCCTCCTCTGACTCTCCATCAGCCGGCTCCACACCACCCCCTCCCCCCACTTGGGGTTCCAGCCGGCTCAAACCCGCTCTCTCACGACAAACCCGCATCAAATCCATCAGGTCCACACTCCCACTCCCATCCGCCACACTCGCAGTCCAATCAGAAGTATGCGCATCCATCCTCACTCCCCTACCCCCGGCGGCCGTAAAGACCCTTCGGGGAGGGGCCGGCGGAGACGCATCCCGCCTCCATTCGCCGCGGTCATGAGTTAGGTCCCTCGCTGGAGCTCGGCCGCCCGCACCAAACAGAGCCAGCCCATCCTCTCGGTGGGTTGGAGCCGCATGCTGCTCACCCGAGCGCCTCGCAAACAGCTCCTGCCAAGGAAAAAAGGTGGAGTCCAGCATGCCAGGGTGAAAACGCCCCCCTTCTCCCCCCCACGCGCTGCCCCCTCCCCCGCTCCCCCATCCCAGAGCCGCTCCCCACCTCCATCCTGCCGAATGACCTCCGTGCTGCGACGGGATCCCCCCGCCACCCAGGCCCCAACCCCCCTCCCAATCCCAGCCCCCGGCCCTCCCCACGCCCCGAAACCCCAGCTTGGCCCGCACCCCCCCACGCCCCACTCCCCAGGCCCCCCCTGCCACATCCCTGCTCCCCTCCCCCTCGCCGTAACTCCCCGCTGGCCCGCCACTTCCCCCGCCCCCCGACTTCCCACTGCCTCCCCTCCACTACCCCCACCGACCCAGCCCCCTGCCCCGACCCACCCCTCCCGCCTACCGCACCTCTGCCTCTGCGCACCCCCCTCAAGCACCTCTGGTCTGCTACGCCCCTCCGCCTGACCCCCCCACCCCTGCCCCCCCGCCCCGGCGACGCCAGCCTACTTGGGCCCACCATGCCCCCCCTCCTCCGATGAGGACGAACTCCAGTCCAGCTCTGTGTCCGTCCCCCCTCACCCCCTCTTCCACATCCGTCTCCTCAATCAATAGCAGGGAAACTGCCCCCCCCGACCCCATCCCCTCCCCCCAACCGCCCACCTTGCTCATCGCGCCTTGGCCCCGCTCCCCCTCCCGCACCGCGTCCCCCCTCCACAACAGGCCCCTCACCACCCTCGATTCAGAAAAGGGGGTGGTGATGGACAGAGCATCTGAATCAAACAGAACACTCGTACCCAGTCAACAGATCAGGGCTTGATCCATCACCGTTTTTTTAGCTCACTGCACCATCCCAGCTCAGAACCTGGCTACATGCAAATTAGTCTGTCCCTGGCCCAGTGCATCATGGGAACAGGGCAGACCAAACTACCACGCAATTCTTATACTGGAAAGGAAACAAGCTTCCGAGGACCGGTTTCTGGCATTACAGCCGTCTTCGGCCCGGCTTGCTTGAATCCTGATGGTGCAGTGAGCAAGGGACTCACATCTGAGTATACCCTTCCACGCTTATGGTGGACAAAACGATTCAGAAAAGGGGGTGGTGATGGACAGAGCATCTGAATCAAGCAGAACACTCGTACCCAGTCAACAGATCAGGGCTTGATCCATCACCGTTTTTTAGATCAATGCACCATCCCAGCTCAGAACCTGGCTACATGCAAATTAGTCTGTCCCTGGCCCAGTGCATCATGGGAACAGGGCAGACAAAACTACCAAGCCAATTCTTATACTGGAAAGGAAACAAGCTTCCGGGAACCGGTTTCTGGCATTACAGCCGTCTTCGGCCCGGCTTGCTTTAATCCTGATGGTGCACTGGGACAGGAACAGACTAATTTGCATGTAGCCATGTTCTGAGCTGGGATGGTGCAGTGAGCTAAAAAACGGTGATGGATCAAGCCCTGATCTTTGGACTGGGTAAGAGTGGTCTGCTTAATTCAGACACTCTGTTCAGCACCACCCCCTTTTCTGAATCGTTTCTGGCCACTATAGGTGTGGCAGGGTATACTCAGACATGAGTCCCCTGCTCACTGCACCATCAGGATTCAAGCAAGCCGGGCCGATGACGGCTGAAATGCCAGAAACCGGTCCCCGGAAGCTTGTTTCCTTGCCAGTACAAGAATTGGCTTGGTAGTTTGGTTTGCCCTGTTCCCATCATGCACTGGGACAGGAACAGACTAATTTGCATGTAGCCATGTTCTGAGCTGGGATGGTGCAGTGAGCTAAAAAACGGTGATGGATCAAGCCCTGATCTTTGGACTGGGTAAGAGTGGTCTGCTTAATTCAGACACTCTGTTCATCACCACCCCCTTTTCTGAATCGTTTTTGGCCACTATAGGTGTGGCAGGGTATACTCAGATATGAGTCCCTTGCTCACTGCACCATCAGGATGCAAGCAAGCCGGGCCGATGACGGCTGAAATGCCAGAAACTGGTCCCCGGAAGCTTGTTTCCTTCCCAGTACAAGAATTGGCTTGGTAGTTTGGTTTGCCCTGTTCCCATCATGCACTGGGACAGGAACAGACTAATTTGCATGTAGCCATGTTCTGAGCTGGGATGGTGCAGTGAGCTAAAAAACGGTGATGGATCAAGCCCTGATCGTTGGACTGGGTAAGAGTGGTTTGCTTAATTCAGACACTCTGTTCATCACCACCCCCTTTTCTGAATCCCTCACCACCCTCAGCCCCCCGGCCCCCCTCCCCACTCCCCCCAACCTCCACCGGCAACACTACCTGGGCCCCCCCATCATCCCCCACCCCCCCTGCCCTCCCAGCTCAGCCACTGCCTCGCGGGCCGCCCCCCACCCCCCCCGCCACCTTCCCCCTCCCCCCCACCTCCTCCACGATCTCGAGCGCACGCTTCTTCACCCTCTGCCCGGCCCTCTTGGTACCTCCCTTCGCCTTCCCACGCGGCGCTGCCTTCTTGCGCTGTTCCCCGCCCCTCGCGCCTCCACCCCCCCTCCCGCCCCGCTGAGCCAGCCGCGACCGAGGCGGCTCACACGCCACCACAGTTGCAGCGGCGCCGTTGGCAGCGCGCCGCTGCGGCCTTACCTGGAGGTCGGGCCGCACGATGTCCATGCGACCCGCCTCGCATAACAGCCGCAAAGCCTCGGTCACCTGTGGATCGGAACACGCTGCCATCCCGCACCAGTAAAACACCGCCTGGGCCAAAAAACGGGCACGACCACACTCACAGCACGCCCACAGCGACAGTCCGCCTCGCCACAATTCCACCACGAAACTACCTACGGACCCATGGCTGCTGTGTCACTGCACCACAAACAGTGTGCAGTGACACAAAATGGCCGGTTAAATACAGGACAAGCCCAAAACAAGCCCAAGGAGCCCAACCAGCCCAAACAGCCCCAGCTACGGCTAGCCCTGAGTGCCAAGCTTCCTCACCCCCCCTTCCCCCCCTCCCCTGGTGCCCCAAACTTCTCCGGGGGGGGGGAGAGCCTCCTGCTGGTCGGCCACTCCCCCAAATCCCCATTCCGAGCCTCATTCTTTGTGCACTTCCAAGCTTTTCCTTTTCAATCAGTGGTTTAGCTTCTCTGATCATCCTCAGCCAGCGTTTGCCTTCCTTCCAAGACCTTAATTTATCCAATTATGGAAACAGGAGTAATAATAGCTGGCTTTTTGGGAATCACTTATGAAGAGTCTAATAAATATCTACTTCTGCGTACATCATTTTAAACTACATGTAGATTTTTGGTGGTGGGCAGAGGGGAACTGTGAAATAACACACAGCTTCCTTGAGCTCTTCAACCACCATCTTCTTTACCAAGCATACTATATATGCTCTCCCGGGATTCTTGCTCTCTCCACTGGTTATGGTATGCAGCTTTCATTTTTTCATCATCTTTTATTTTACTGTCGTTTGTCTGTAGTTTGGGTGTCTAGGATTGTCAAAGATGAATATGCCCACACGAAAACGCTAACAAATCCCATTAAAAAGATACAAGACACATTTTACACACACGCGTAACAGCACACACACATACCCCCATATATGCACACAAACACAAGAAAATCAACACACAGAAATGAACAAAATACTGTCAGTTACACACACAGATTCAGGCCTGCCAAGTGTCACGAATCAGGGGTGACACTAGAGCATATCAGTGTGGTAATCCGCATTACCGCACTGAAATGCATTGTCACGCATAATCGTAGTATCTCACTAGGGGCCCGATGTAGGTAAACGGGATTTTCCGATTTCAAAATACCGAGGCGGGCCGATTCGGTATTCTGAAATCGGAAAACGAGATGTAGGAAAAAAATACCGATTGAAAACCGATTCGGTCGGCATCGGTAATGAGATTCGGTACGTTCCGATTCAGCTCGGTCCGAATCGGAAATTACCGAATCGGCCAACAACGAATCGGAAAACACCGAATCGGCTACCACCGAATCGGATATTTCCGATTCGGCGAATACCGATTCGGTAAAAGCCGATTCGGTAAAAACCGAATCGGCAATCATAGACCCATGGCGAAAAAGCCCATAGGAATGCATTGCATGAACCGATTCGGCTTTTACCGAATCGGATACTACCGAATCGGATTTTACCGATTCGGATTTTACCGATTCGGTAAAAGCCGACTCGGCAATAGGCGATTCAGCCAATGAGGTGGCTCCCCCTCCCCCACCCAAACAGGGAGTGCCAACCCTGGCAGGTGCAGCCAATTAAGAAGTTTCTAGAAGTTTCTGGAAAGCCTGCCTGAGCCCAACACACAGTTAGCAGCAGTGGGAGAAGGAGGTTGCAGACTGAGCAGGAGCAGGAGAAAATGGCAGATCAGGCAGGAAGCCAGAAGTCCTCCCAAAAGAGGAAGCCCAAATTCACCACCACAGAACTTCAGGTGCTGGTTGAGGAGGTGGTGAGGGTGCACCGCCAGCTCTTTGGCAAGCTGTCCCTCAACGTGCCAGACAGCACCAAGAGGAGATTGTGGGCCGACATCGCCCAGAAGGTCAATGCTGCTGGAGTCACCCCCAGGTCCATTGAGGAACTTAAGAAAAGGTTTTACGACCTCCGCAGCCTCACGAAGAGGAAGCTGGCCGACCTCCAAAGGCAGGCTGGACACACCGGAGGAGGCAAGAACCCGGCGCCACCCCTCACCGAGCTGGAGGAAATTGTCTCCAGCACCATCGAGAGGGAGAGCATCGTAGGGATCGGGACCCTGGACAGCACTGCGATGGCCACAGCTACAGGTAAGAAGCATGCGCATCATGACACACCCTACCAGACACCTCCCCATTAGACACAATGCATAGGCAAACACCAGCACTGTACTGTCACCAACATACAAGAGACAAGCATCATGGTACATGTAGTCAGCAGAAGTTAGCCAAATATGTCAGTGCAGAATCACAAGACAGGAAACAGTGTGACACGGTGTAAGGAGATGCAAGGACATGTGGAATGCCATAATTGTACTGACTGTAATACATCGGCACTCAGTTTACAAATGCTTCTTTGTACCTAGGGGCACCATCAGGCGGCACCACTGTGGCAGCAGAGGGAGCTTCAACATCAAATACTGCAGTGGCAGGGCCGAGCACCAGCCAGCCTGGCCAGGAGGAGGAGGATGAGGATGAGGAAGGAGACACCCCAGGGCTTGGAATGGAGGGAGACCTGGTGATTGATTACCAAGCAGTGCACTCCCCAGTACTGGCCAGCACACCCCCCTTGCAATTTTCACCTGAAAACTCCCCTACAAGGCAGACCATTCCGCCGACAACAGCACCTGCCACAACCGTGGCCTTGCCACCCGTCCTACCTGTCCTGGGAGCAGGGGCTCCGGGACCGGCCAGCACCACACCCCCACCAGTGGCACCCCTGCCCACTCAGCAGGCCGGAGGCAGCAGTGCCAGACGCCGTGCCACCACCACCACCACCACCACTGCTGCACCAGCACGGGAGGGCAGTGTGTTCCTGGGCCTGGAGGGCCAGATGGTCAAAATCCAGCGCCAACAGGCCAGATCCACCATGGCCTGCCAACGCCAGCTCCTGCAGCACAACCTGCAGATGGGGGAGTTGGTGAAGGGTTTCCAGGCTGTTGTGGACAGCAACAAGGAGGTGGCAGCAGGGTTGGGCAGGCTGACCACTGCCATCACCCACTCCTCTGCCAGGCAGGAGGAGCATGAGGTTGCGCGCAGGAGGGATGCCCGGGTGCTCAACCGGGCCATGGCCCGCCTTGCAGCGGCGACCGCACAGCTGTGCCATCGAAGCTCAAATCAGGAGTCGGTGCTCAGTCAGCATACGGCTGAGCTGACCAGGGGGATGGCCAGGATCACCACGGCCATGGAGGCCATGTTAATATCAAACGCCGCCTCCAATCCTGCCCTGGACCTGGGTGATGCTGGAGACAGCAGCAGCCGCAGCAGCCCGGCCAGCGCTGCATCCGAGCCAAGGAGGAGCACCAGGCGATCCGCTGATGCTACAGGCCATTCGGAGGGGGCCGAGGGACACCCCAGTGGGTCTGGAAAGCGGGCCAAAAAATAGGCTGGCAAGGGGGGATGAGCAGACCAGAACCCTGGACTTTATTTGTTTTTACAGACTCCATGTTTTGATGCACTTCAGTGATGTAACTGTGGTGCATCACTATTAAAAATTTTATTTTCCAAGCAACATTTAGCTGTCTTTGCATCTGTACTCAGTCAGAAATAGTTCTCAGTGATCTCCTCACGTCTGTATCTGCCATCACATGGCGTACACACCCCAGCTGGCTGTGTCAGTGGCACAGCTTCGTCGTCGTCATAGTCCTCGTAGTCAGACAACTCCACCTCAGTGCCCTTCTTGACCGCAAGGTTGTGTAACATTGCACATACAGCTATGATCTTGCAGCAGGTGATGGGGGTATACTGCCTTGCACCTCCACTCTTGTGCAGGCATCTGAATCTACTTTTCCAGATGCCAAAGGTCCGTTCAACAACATTCCTGGTGCGTATGTGGGCCCGGTTATACCTCCTTTGGCTGGGTGTGGAGGGGTTGAGGTAGGGGGTGAGTATGAATGAGCGGAGGGCATATGCACTGTCGCCTGGAAGAGAAAGGGGTCACATTAGACACATGCATACATGTATTACACCTACCTACTATGTGTTATGGGGGTCTGATGATGTGGCTCACCTAGGAGGTATCCTTCTCCAAAATCGCCAGCCATCAGCCGTGCATATATGCCGCTCTGTTGGAATATATAGGAGTCATGGGTACTCCCTGGAAATTTTGCTACCAGGTCTGTGATGGTGCACTTGGCATTGCAGATCACCTGCACGTTGATGGTGTGTGTCGATTTCCGATTGCGGTATATGTATTCGGTGTCCGCTGGTGGGCAAATCGGAATATGCGTGCCATCTATGCAACCGATGATTTGGGGAAACTGCGCCATCTGGTAGAAGTCTGCTTTGGTTTGTAGCAGTTCTGCGTGGGTTGCAGGGAATGAGATGTATTGCTCCATCCTGTCTATCATGGCGTCAAGGAATATGTGGAAGAACCTTGACAGGCTGCTCTGGCTCACCCCTCCTGCTGCTGCTGCTCCACTTTGATAGCTACCAGACGCTACCAGGTGTAGGCTGCATAGCACCTGGACGTGCGCAGGGATGGCGTGTGCCCTTGGGGTGTGGTGGTCCAAGTATGGCTTAAGGTCCCTGATGAGCTCAAGTATGGTGTCAGAGTCCAGCCTGTATCTCTGTAGGATCTCAGCCTCAGTGAGCATGAACAGGGTTATCCTCTGTCTGTAGACCTGTTCATTTCGTAGCCATTCCCTCTGTTCTTCCTGCTGTAGCCGTAGCCGCCTCGCAATGACATAGAAAGCTGCCATCCTGCAAGTTGCAATGCATTTTGGGACTGTTTATATGGGTTGGAGTTGGTTACCACCTGATTGCAATCCATGGTAAATACCGAGTGAATTCTACCGATTTTGAGCCGATTTCGGTGGCCTCCCTACATCTCCCCAACTGTCGGAATCGGGGAATTTCCCGATCGGAGATTCATACGAATCGGCATGTTTTCCGAATCGGATCATGTCCGAATCGGTATTTTTTCCGAATCGGTACATGGACCGAATCGGTGATTTTCCGATTCGGTGTCACTTACGAATCGGTTCTTGGACCGAATCGGTGATTTTCCGATTCGGTGTCACTTACGATTCGGTTCTTGGACCGAATCGGTGATTTTCCGAATCGGTGTCACTAACGAATCGGTACAAGGACCGATTCGGTGATTTTCCGATTCGGTGTCACTAACGAATCGGTACAAGGACCGATTCGGTCTTTGTAACCGATTCGGTGTTTTTCCGATTCGTTACATATCCGATTTTCGGTATGTACGTATCGGATTCTTTCCCATTCGGTACTCATTCCGAATCGGTTTTCTATCCGATTCGTTCTGTTTTTGGTTCCCTACATCTCGATGGCTGTTTACCGATCGGTAAGGGCCAAAAATCGGTATTTTCGGCCAATACCGATCGGTAAAGCCCTACCTACATCGGGCCCTAGGTGTCTTACTGTGAAGTACTACCACGGTAGTAGAATCTGTGCTCCATTAGGTGAAGCAGCATGAGCCTGGTGCGCTGCTGGCAGCATGCAGTGGACAAACTGTGAGCTATCTGACCTCCACCTGCTGCACACAACTGAAACATTGCAAACTAATTTATTGTTTGTACCATGTCAAAACTGAAGTCCCTGTCGCGCGGCTGCGCCGTCTTCAGGGCTCAGCTGCAGCTTTCATTATCACAGCTCTGCTCAGGAGGCTCAGCCCGGGCCTGCAGCGGTGGCATGAATCGCACTTGGGTTCAAGTTAAGTCAGGATTTTTCAGGTTATGTATGAAGGATATAGCCCCTCCTCCCCCTGCCCCCGAGGTTTTTTGAGGATCAGTGCTGTTCATGAAGTTCTGCCTTGGGCATGGCTGTAGGCTTGAGGCTGCTGAAAGTGTTTTGAGTTAGTGGAAATTAGGGAGGGGGCTTCGGTGCAGAATAAAAGGGGTGTGTGTGGGTGTGAGAGAGAGGTGGGAAGGTGGAGGAGGCCTTCCTCCTCTTGTGACTCATCTTTGTCCCGTATACAGTGCATAATTTATGCAGGTGGTTGGTAGTGGAGGGAATTAATTTTTGGGGGCTGACAGTTATTTTTCTTCCACCATATTTTGGTCCAGAGCTAGGGAGAATTACAGAAAGGGAGCCAGAAGAAAGCAGAGGAAGATAATGGAACAGTGACAGATGAAGATAGCAGGAATGAAAAATAACCTACAAGAGTGAGATAAGAACACAGGAAGTGTAGGTTGATTGAAAAAAGAAGCAGGACGTGGTATCAAAATGTATAAGCCTTGGTATTCATGAACCCCTACATTCGGCAGCATGAGTGACAGCCTCTTTAGAAAAAGTATGAGCTCCTTCTGTTTTTATTTGTTTGCAAATTAAGCATGGCATATGTATAAAATACCAATTAATTTAGCCTAAATGCCATCAAAGCAAGCTTAATGGCACACCGAAAAATTATACATGTATCAAACAGGTAATGTAAAGACTAGCATTTGAACATAGCTCAGCAGACCTAAACCATGTAGATACTTTGAAAAACCAGAACTCAAGCCCAGATGCTCACATGGATGTAATGTATGATATTGATATGTTTCCATGGTTTTCATTGCTTTAGTTTGTTCACGAGAAAGTGTCACTCATGGTCATTAAAATGTCACTCATAATTGCACTGAAATTATGAACATGTCACACATTACAATCTGAAACCTTGGCAGCTATGCAAATTCACTAAATCGTGCAAAGGCATACAGACCCACTAACACGTGTACTTCAACACACATGAATATACAAAATACTGTCAACTACGAACGGAGATTAGATTAACAAAAACATGCAAAAACCCGCGAGCACGCACACACATATGCCCCTTTTTGGGTCATTAATCCCACAGTGGCATACAGTCTTCTAGAGTGCTATAAATCTGCAATGGCAGCATAAATAAATAATTTGATAAACTGAGTGTGTGTGCAATTTCCATTTGGCTGGACGGCTGCCATGTTTTTCTTTTTCGGTTTCATCAACAAGTCCTTAGAGGTCTGTGGCAGTTTATCCTTTAATTCCCAGGCACGAGGAATGTAGCAAATTTCATAATCTGCAGATTGAAGTTAAAATAACAGAATATTTGGCCTTGCCTTTCAACGGGATTGTCAGATTCTGTTTAACACCAGTAACAATAACAACAGGTTTCTTTTTGAATGCCCTTTTCTAAGATGTATTTTGTTTAGCAGCGATCTCTTGACTTTTAAAACATCCTAGAAGGCTATTCCCAGTACAGAGCTGTAAATGGACTGGAGTGCTGATCCCCATGAGATCTAAAAGTCTTCCACTCGAGCTGCACATCTCACGCTTTTCGCAGTTGCAAAGCAATTTTCACCTCGACGTGTTTTTATCGCATGCAGACCTCACACGCTTGCCGTCCTATTTTGACCCTGCCTTCTCGTGGAGAAAACAAACTACATGGCGCACGCACCTCTCGCGAGAAAATAAAAACAAGCAAGTATCTCTCGCGAGAAAATAAAAACAAGCGAGCCGAAAAGTTAGCAACATTTTCCGTCTTGGAAACTTTTCTCTTTTCGGTACTCAGGCCATCAGAGGATGCTTACATTTTGAGAGCATCTTAAAAATGCTTTCTCAAGAAGACAACTATTTTGGTGAAGGGAAAGCTATCCTTGTCACAAACAACAAGCTTAAGATACTGGATTCTCATGTATTTAGAGGTCAGAGGATAAAAGAGACAGGGACGTTCATTCTAAGTTATTTTTCCTACAGGGTTGATCTCTGTCTCAAAGCATTTCGAGATATTTTATGCCTGTTCCACCATTAGCAGATAAGATCGTGGTATTTCATTTGTTGACTTGCACAACAGCCTTTTTGAACTTTTTTTTACAAGGAGTGCAACCTTCAACTCTTTTCGTGATGTGGTCACAAAACTTCTTGATCACATTCAATACCCTATGGATGGCAATATTTATATAATTGAGAGCACTCGCAAAAATGTTTCCACGTCTGGTATGTAGTGACCAAGGACTTTTTGAAGCATGGGTGGTGGCTGGGGGGGAGTGGAGGGAAGGTGTACGGGGAAGCGTGTTGAAGCATGTGCATGGTCAGTTGTGGAGTCATTTTGAGAGTTTCAATCTATATTGCTCTCAAAATAAGCCGCTACTCTGCAAGAGTCAAAGATGTGAAAATACTGTGTTATGCTGAATAAGAGCCGATATACCCCTCTACTGCACCCGAGGGTAAGCTTATACTGCCTGTTATCGCTACCTATGGCCAATCAAGTGCACAAAGGAAGTAACTTGATTATTAAATTGGAATAAAATAGAATCTTTGGTCTCACAATCTCCTTCTGCCATTAGTCTCTTATTCTAAACATTAGGAGTGCTCAGAAACAGGCTGTGATGAGGTAGCAAGTGCTAAATAAAAGCCCCTGCCCCGAGCAAGGTGTTCAGTTCACTGAGGTGACAGATGGACAAGGGACAGTGGGAACGTTTTAGCCATGTCACTATGAGACTTGACATTTAATCCGTGCTTTATCAATTTACCAAAATATCCTGGTTGTGGGGTCTAGATCGAAAGTCTAGGCAGATTACACAGCTCAGTGGCATATCTGTGGAGGTAGTAGTGCCTGAATTGCTCCCCTGGTACCACTCACACCTCAGTTTTTGTATAATGAGCAAGATGAAACCTGTGGAACCAGAAGGCCTTTTTTTATTAGTCTTGGCCTCCCCTTGCGACAAATTGTATGCTCTTGGGTATGCACTTTCTGAACATATTTATCTGCTCCTTTTTTAATTGAGATAGAAAACATTTACATTAAACTATACACCATTAATAAGTATGTGATATAAAAACAGGGCTATAACTCAAAAATCACTTTATTTTAATTGTGCAGAAAAACCCAGGGCCTCAATCATAAAGGTAAACTTACACTTATGTGTACGTTTACTAAGTGTGGAGTTTTACGACTCTGTATGTCCTATACTTATGTATGCAGAGTTCTCCGCATCTAGAGAAGCCGCAATCAGGACGTAGAACTCAACACACATAAATATAGGGAGCGCAGATTTGTAAAACTCTGCACGTAGATTGTGAATGCCTAAAAGTAGCAAACTTACACAAAAGTGTAAGTTTAATTTTGTGAATCAGGCACTCAGGGCCATAATCTCAAGGAGCTATCGCCGAGTTATCGGCACTTTATCGCAGCCAAATTGGTGATAAGTTTATCGCCTCATTCACAAGCTGGTGCAAACAGCCCATATCACCAGTTTTCCTTCGATGTCATCTTCAAAAAACATTGCCACAGATGACCCCGTCAACTATCACTAATAAGATGCAGAGTAGTCATTCCAGAGGAAAAATCAGCAACACCACTCCACAACATTCTCAACGACCAGCCACATCGGCGCTAATGTCACAAAACAGGCGATAAGGCGCGTTAGCAGCAGGAAACTAACACCTGCTCTGACCTGGTGCAAAGTCAAACAACAACAGGCAGCTGCCAAGGGTGCACAGCCTATAGCCACACAAGAAGGACAACAGATGCCATGGATCCACTGATCATGCAGCTCGGAGCTCCAACAGTGCCACAACACCCTCCGCCACCACCCCCAGGCTCCCCTCTTATCCTCCCCCTTCCAGAACCAACACTGAGGCAGCGCAGACAAAAGACAGTAACGTCCTGAAAAGGCACCAACTCACAGACCCAACACCAGGGACTGTCATTGCACACCACAGGCTCAAAAGGACAACCATCCTACGCATCCCGACCACCATTGCCCACAGGCTGACTGTACCAACACAGCGGACATCCAACATCCCTCCGCAGATAAAGCTGCTGGCTGTGCTGCACCTGCTGGCCCTGGGACCTTCCAACCAACAAATGCCACGGATGTTACGGATGAGTCCCACAGCCAGCACATTCCGAGTCCAGGACAACTGTCTCAAATGCCATCATCAGCTTGGTACCCCAGTACCCATACCCCCCCACACTGCGCATGTACTGCTGGAGACCAAGCAAGGTGTCTACGTCATAGCTGCCTTCCTGCACCTGTCAGGGGCAATTGACTGCACACATGTCCCACATGTGCCCCCTGGCGACACTGCACACAATATGCACTACCGAAAGCACATGTATTCCTTCACTGTGCAGGAAATAGTGGACCACCGGGGAATCTCCACCAATGTCAACGCCAACCACTCCCGCAGAGTGCATGATTCCTTCATCTTCCAACAGTCCATCATCAACCGGCGCTTCTAGAATGGCACCTACGGAAATGCTCTGCCCATTGGTAAGTACCAAATGAACACACCACATACCTCAACTCCACAATCATGCAATTCACAACACTGGAAATGCACAAGTCACAAACTCACATACAACCTGCCAAACAACAGCCCTACCCACCAGACACAACAGCACAACTTACTGTGGCTACCTGGGCCAGCCATGCACATAAGCCATCAACAGCATGGCCCATCAGCCACTCAATAGCAGATTGTGTGAAGAGGTGGGGACCAGGCATGTGCGAAGGAGGCAAGTGACCCATGAAGGAGAAGGTACACAATGCCAAGTGTGGCGTGGATGCGATGGCCAGACTGCAGTATGCCAACCACACACATATCCATGTCGACATACAGCGCTGGTGAAAGGAGTGCAGTGGACAGTGCACACATCCATGTCACCCCAAGATCCCGGAAATGTAGCTTGTTACGTACCCCCTATAAGTGTGAACGGAGTAGGCTGGCCCGGCGTACTCCAGGCCAGCGTAGGGGTGTGTATAAAAAGCACGCAGCTCTGGGCGTGGTTCTCTTCCGGAATGCCCAATGTCTCTGCCAGGGCGGCGCCCTTCACCCCGCCACAAGGCCGACCCATCGCTGTGAGCGATGTTGCCTGGGATCCTGTGCGCCTACTGCACCCCGGCTCGCTGGTCCCCGTACCAGTCCTGTCAGGCCCTGGGCACCCAGGCCTCAATGCGCACCTGCCGACACCAGGATGTATCGAAGATGGCACAACACGTGCCTGTGCAAGCTCCAAGCCCAAGTGCTGAGACCCTGGCAGCCTCCTCAGACCATTACGGCCTCCGCGACACAGGTCCACAGTACTCCTTTCTCGTAGACGTACTCCACTGGCATACATAGCGGATTAGTAGGTCACACATTTGGAACTGAGTCTTGATTACACTATGGGAGACAACGTTAATTATGGCTGCTTTATCTCACTATGCTCCCTTCTATGTGGTGACACCAAGGCTGTGTATAGCATTCCAACCACACATGTCTGTGTGCCCACACAGACTTTTTTAATGGCAGAGTACACATAATTGCACAAAAGGAGAGGTGTAAGAGGATGGCGCGTTACAGTCAGGAGGAAAAAAGGATCATCGTTTCGAAGGTGATCGAACACTACAGACAACTGCCCTGGTGTTACTAACTCTGTGCATCGCAAGCCATAGACATGTGGCTGTGGGCCCCTGCTGACCGCTGCCTCCAGCCTACACTGCGGTCCAGCAGGCCTCACACAATCCAATCCAGTCCGTACCAGGCAGGACACGTCATCGTCGAACACCCGCTCGGCTCTGGTGCTTTTACCTCCTTCAACCCCAAGTCACCCTCAAATACCATGTCAACGTTGTGTGTTAGAGTTCAAGGAGGAGCTCGCTGAACTGTGTCTGGCGCGCGCTGACCGCTGCCTCGGGCCTACACTGCGGTTGAGTAGGTCACACATTTCGAACTCAGTCTTGATTTATTTATGGCTGACTTGTTGTCATTGTACAGGCCTCATCGCAGACTGCATTCCCTTTCAGCCCCGGTCCCACTAAGTCTGTTCACCAAGATCCATGGACACTTTCTGGTTGAACTTTGGTGGCGACTGAGTCCATGGACTGGAGGTTGCCGTCAACATCATGTCGGTGATACTGACTTTGTGGGAAAAACGATGCAGTGGCATTCCACTCCTCCATTTGCTGCTTCCGGACAGCTTCCACCCTCTGTATCATGCCCAGGAGGACACCTTCCACTGCCCCCTGCAACCCTCCACCATAATCACCTCGGACATCAATGAGGACCAGCTCAGCTCGTGTGGCCCATCTCACTGCACCACAAGTCACCGTCCCATGGCGGTGTGCCTGTGCCGGCCACAGTGCATTCGGGGCCACTAACTCTGTGCAGCTCAAGTCAGGGACCCTGGCTCCTGCGATATTGGATGGCTTCTGAGATAATGGCCTTGGGGTCATCGACATCATGTATATGTGGCCCTGCACTGTCCGTTGCCTCCAGACTCAACTGCGTTACACCAGGGCTCACACTTCAAATCGAGTCCTGAGTGGCCCGGACGACGAATCACCGCAGGAGGCACACGCCACCACTACCAGGTCCACCTCCAACTGCCAACTGTCGAAACAGTCGTACTGGCAGACTAACTGAGTCGCTCACACCTGTGATGGCTGCCGTTATCTGCCTGATACCCTGCTCCGCACTCCAGGTGCACCAACCCCGACCACACTCACAACCACGGCGGAGATCACGATGGTCGAGAGCCCCACGCATTTTAAACTAAAAAAACTCTCTTTTCCCTCTTTTACTTAAAATTACCAAGGACCTTGCTGGACCGGACGCTCAACTCAATACACAGTAAATATGCCTTTTCCCCTATTTCATATTGTCTACACTTGAATGTCGATATACCTATTTATGCTTAAACATATCTTTTATCTGTCACTTGGATGTGTGTATCACCATACCACTTCCAATGCTATTCACGTACAAACTCCTTTCCTGGACTTGTTTACGCCTTTTAATGGACCTTTTTAATTTGGCATTCTCCTTGAATTAACCTTTGCTTCACCCAATATTGTTACTCTGTGCCTAATGCCTATGCACACATTTCTCCTCATCACAAATACAGGTATAAATGCTACTGACCGTTCATTATTGCTCTTGCTTGAATGGGGCAATTTCTTGTAAATAACCTCTGCATCACCGAATGTCATTACTCTGTACCTGATACCTATGCACATATGACTTTCTTCACAAAAACCGGTTAAAATGTCATTGACCTCATTATTGTTCTTACCTGAATGACATGTCGCATTCCTTGAAACGCTTTGATTTGCACTACTTTTTTCAATAACGCCATTGAATATGAACATTGACCATGCTATCAAAACATGTTGTATTGTATCCATGTCTCTTCCTCTCATCCCAATTTACCGTTATCCTCTATGATGAATGCCTTTCTCTTAAAACCTATACCTGCATAAACATGTACTATTGCTCTAATGTGTACTCCGATATATGATTACTCCTGATCAAAACCACCTCATAACCTGACTTTGTACATCCCATGTTTACGCGCTACACGAATATTACTATTTTTTCACCAAGGTTCATTACCCTTGTTTGGATGTACCTCCACACTTATAATGAATATTTTACCATATATAATATGCTCAAATATGTATCAAATGTTGGATTGAATTTTTCCATACTTGCACGACTGTTAACTCTCCTTCACCGAACCAACACTCCACATCCACCTAACCGTGGTACTTTCACTTCTTCCACTCTCTCATTTTACCTATAATCCCTTCCCATTTCTCTTCCCTTAACATAATCATATATATCATACACTAACGTTCCCTATACTAACACACCTCTTTCTTCTGGGTGCCCTCTCTTCCCAAACTCCATCTCACCTTTCGCCATCCTTTCTCTCCTCTTTCCTCAACTCTAACCTACCTGCCCACCCCAACCCACCCCTCGACATTTTCACAACACTAACCCTTTTGCTCTCTGCAAAATTTCACTCAATCTTGTGTGCACAGCCCTGAGGAAGTCCCAGGCCGGATGGCCATGTAAGGGGGTGAAACACGTGTTGGCTGTTTCACTTTCAACTACTCTTATGAATGGAGTACAAATAAGTCTACTATCAGCAAATAAAAAACCACTGCAGAATTGGAATTCTTTCCAGAATACATGAGAAATAACAAATCTTGCCCAGACAAACCTGCAAAAATCCTGCTTACCCTAGGGGGCTAGGGGTCACTCCCCTTGTCAAGGGCAAGAACCAAGAAGAAAAGGAATTCACGCTCATTATTTGGCGAGTGAGGGATTGGGACACCTTTCCCCTCACTTCTAAAAACAGCTCCAACCACAGTGCACGGGCACTTCTGTTTGCATATTGGGTGACCTCTGTACATGCTCGGGCTACCTCCATGATGCTCTGTTTCCGTTTTACTTCTGTTCACTGTTCAAGTTTTTGCCAGCACCAACCACTCCTTGCGGGCTGTCCTACACTCACCCCACACACATCCAGCACAGGCGACACTGTACATGTGGCCCGGCCAAAAAAGGGCCTGTGGCCAGTTCCACAAACTATCTGCGTGTATCCTTGTGTTCATAATGTATGCATGAGGGCCCCGGGCCCGACAACATTACATTGTTTTGTGTACTGTGGATTCCAACATGTCACCGCAGGCAGCCTGTTAGACCTTGGACATGTAGCGTTATCTTCACCACTCAATACGTAATAAGAGGTTACTGGGCCATCGTACGCAGGTCCAGCATGGGTGTGTGAATGATAATTGCATGCCTCTGGGCGTGGTTTAGTACTGTAAATGTGCAAATACATTTATTTATTTATTTTTATTTATTTATGCAATTTTATATAGCGCGGACTTTACCCGAAGGTGTCAGAGCGCTTCACAATAGGAACAGAAAAGATACAAACTGAGAACGTTACACGAGCAACAGATTGCAGAGGCATTCGTTATGTTACATACGGTAAAGTGATAATTGTGAGCAACCAAGAATACATGAGGTAGTAAAAATTGTGAGAAACCAAAAATACATGAGGTAGACAAGGTAATTGTGACACTTGTGAGCAAACAAAATACATGAGGTAGTAAAAATGTAGGCTACCAAAAATACATGAGGTAGTAAAAAGTGCTCAGGAGGGAAAAGTGACAAGTGTGCAGGCTACAAGAGAAAATAGAGTATAATTTGTGGTATAATACTGCAATATATGTTACACACTCAAGCACAAGAACAAACGATTACGTAGGCAAAAGTGGCACTTGTGCAAGTATCAAAGGTAAAAAACCTGTGAGAGGAAGCAAACCGTGTGTTACAGGGGCAAAGTGGTGAGTGCAAGTTGCAAGAGGGTACCAAACACAAGTACATGGATAATACTGCAATAAAAGGCAAACACTCTAACCGCAAGAACACACTGGGAAGGCACTTCCATGGACATGAGAAGTAGAAATTATCAGTAGTGGGAGATCTTCCTTCAGACAGAAGAGGACAGAAGAAGACATGTGTCTCTGTCGCAGTGGGGGTCTCCTTGGTGTGGTGTAGGTGGTCCCTGAGGGGAATTAGACAACCATGCATGTGGTCTAGTTCATGTTCCATGGATTTTGACCCCACCCGCACCTTTTCGGCCATCTCCTTTTGTCATTCTGACACTCAGCATTGTAATGCATATGTGCCTAGGTGAAATGTTGGAAAGCCAGCCGTGGTGGCGGGTGCTTCATGCTTTGTGGTCTGTGCAGGGGCTGGGGTGTCCTCTGTGTGACTTGGCTGCCCTGCTGTTGGGGGTGGGTTGCCTAAGATGTCCATGGGCTGTCGTAGGGCATCGGTGTCAATGGTGTGGTGGTCCTCTCCAGCATCACTGATGATTTGTCTGCTCTGCTGGAGGTGTTGTTTGTCCGTCTGCAATGTGAAGGGGAGATGCAAGTTGACATTGTGTTGACATGTATGTTGGCGCATTGTACTTGTTTACATGCAGACTGTATGACTATGTACATTGTGACTGTTTGGGAGGTGCTGTATTTTGATGCGGGACAGTGGACATTTGGACTATATGACGGATGTGGGGTTGTACGCGTACATTTCCTTCTCACAGTTTCCTGCTCTGTTAAATGTAGTTGGCCTGTTTCAGCGCATGAGCGCAGCCAGGTGTGTCCTCTGTTCTGCAGTGTCGGTGTTGCACTTTGTGCCATATTGTCGTCAATGTGGATGTGCTGTTTTTGCTAAGTGTGTGTGTTGCAGTGTGCCACGGGGATGAGGGACATGTTCCAGGGTCATTGTGGGTGTGCTACACATCGTTGTGCATGGGTGCCATTGTGCCCATCTCCCCCCAATCCCTGGTCGATACTCACCCTTTTGATGTTGTATCAGGTCCTCTCGAGCAGTGTCTGGACTCCCGTCTCCTTGCAGCGTCTCCACACTGATGACTGTGGCCCCCGTTTCCTCCTGCTCCTCCTGTGGCACAGGAGTCCCACCTTCAGTTCCCGTTGCCGCCTTCCTGTTGGCAGCGGGTTTTTGCTTGGTTTGGCTTTTCACATCATGCCAGCACCTCGTGGCCTCCTCCATTGCCCTCCTCGACACTCCAACTGCATTCACGTTGGTCTACTTGTGTGTCAGTTAATGGTAGTGTTCTGTCACCTCTGTGCGGCTGATCTGGTTTTCCTGTGGACTGCACCCTGTCTTCCTTTCACTCTTCTCCTTGGCCTTCCCCAGCCCAGTTGTTCCTTGCTGGTGGTCTATGGGGCTTGTGGGGTTCGTGCTGGCCTCTGCACTCAGTCCGGCTGCATCAATGATGCTACGCAGTTTCTTTTTTCTCCCTTTTTTTCCGTTGCTTTTATGGTGCATTGTGCCACATGACGCGTGGGATTTGCAGGCCTGTGGCTGGTTTTCGATGCTTTTTGTATTGCAATTGGCCTCATCACGACTTTTTAGGCGTTCGTGTTTCGCATATTTGGTCCATTGCTTTGACTTTATAGCGGACATCTGATGCGTTGTCGTGGGCCTAACGCATGGTACCGCCGCCTTGGGAATACCACGTTAACACAGTTTTATTTTCTCACGATAGATTGCGATGTGAGGAGTTGCGTTAAACTACTTTTGCAGTAGTTATCACACGTTCTTGAAAATATCCCCCTCGGTGTCATAATCCAGTAACTAAAATATGGTGTAGGGAGACAGTTATGAATCTTGAAAAAAAGAGTGCTGTACTAGGGGGGGGTAGCATAGGGATGACTGACTCTGGGTGGCTTGGCAACAACCTCCACTGCACATGGCCGAAGGCCGTTCGCAGCAAGGGGTAGGCTGGAGGTGAAGAGGTAGGCCACAGGGCATGGCCACAGTTCAGGGCCTGTGACCAACCTCTTGCCAGGCACTGCCAAAGGCTATGTGCAAGTGGGGATGGCTGCCTGCTGGCGGTTGGAAGCAGGGCCTGGCAGAAGTCCAGGCACTGCTGTCAACCCCTTCGACATGTGCTGCGGAGAGTTGATTTTATGCATGGTAATAAAATACCATGCAAAAAAACGAGAAATTCACTGATAAAACCAAAAGTTGAAGTAACATTATCGTTAGGTGAAATACTCAGTCACAAAATAAAGTTTTAAGCTAAAATAGCACTGAATTTCAACAGTTACAGTTATCTCAAGTCAATCAATCAAAGATTTGTAAAGCACGGCAAATCACCCGTGAGGTTCTCAAGGCATTGGGGTTGCTGCTAGCACTGTGTTCATACATTCATTCAAACTGTCAAGTCTTGAGTCCTCTCCTGAATTGCTCAAATAACGGAGTGATCCTGAGGTGCAGGGGAAGGTTGTTCCGAGCTTTGGCAGCCAGGTGTAAGAAGGAGCGTCCACCGCTGTTACGTTCGCGAGGAGTGTCTGCGAGGAAGAGGGTGGCGGCATGTAGGTGTCTGGTTGGGTGGTGGAAAGCCAAGCGTTTGTTGATGTAAGCTGGTCCTTTGTTGTGCAGAGCTTTGTATGAGTGTGTCAACACCTTGAACTGGCATCTCTTCTAGATCTGGAGCCAGTATAGCTTCTTAAGGTGGGGGCTCTATTAAGTAGGGTGTGACGTTCTATAAAATTTTGTCTTGTCCCGTGAGGTTGTGGTTCCGACACGATTTTGGTGATGTTGTACCGTATTTAGTAAGTGCGGCTAATATGGAGTGAATTCGTCACGTTAACTAGCGAGTTCATTACGTATTCAGAGACTTCGTCTCGAATATGGGTTCCATTTTGTCCGTGCCTCCATTTTGTGTTGCCATCACGTAGGCCCGTGGGCCCGTGGAGGTGGCCGGGCGAGCGAGGTTGCATGGGCTTCGTTGTTCATGCACTTATTAACTAGGCCTTTTCTTAACTCTAAGGTGAACTGTAAGAAACTGACCTCTCTAAGCCAATTTCCTTGGTTGATCGTTGTCTGAGATTGCCAATCAAGGTTCAGGACATCGTTAACTTTTAGGTTCTTTACACATGCTTTATCTTGCTCGCTATCTGTCATTGTTTCCTTTCTATGCTCTTTCATTACATGCATTGTGCTTTCAATTATGAGTTTGTCCGGCTTGTGGAGATTGGATTTGGGACATTCATAATAATTAACTTGTGGGTTGGGGCAATGTAAACTGAGGGTTTTTGCTATGTGATACTCTGTTTGAGAATGTACCTTATTGGCTATAATTTTGCGCAGTCGGTGTGCATTCGTAATGTGAATTTTGGCATAAAAAGGGATGTCTTGCCTTGCAAAATTGAACAGTCGCCTAAGTTGTACACCGTGTTGTATTTCTAGGACTTCTGTTACTAGCTGCAGCTAATAAATTTGGTCTTTGACGCCACCCAGAAGTATTCCGTGTCTCTGTATACCAAGACAGGTGAATCCGAAGACTTTGGGCGTGCCCCTGGCGCCGCTGGGTTTATAACCCGGTTCTTCAGGTGTTGCAGCGGAAATCTGGGCAAAAATCTTTCTTTTATACTTAGCTCATATTCATCATATCTCAATCTATTTCCTCTCCAGGCCCTGATAATACACTAAACTGCCATTGGTCCTCCAATAGATCTTTTATGTGAGCTAACAGGGACTTGGATAATTCGAGAACATGAGGCAAATCCTTATGAGGACCTAAAATAAGAAAATGCCGAATTCATGTTAACAACAAACAGCCATTTCTGTAAACACTATAATAATAAGACTTGCGACAAAAAGGTTCACATCAAGAATGACTCAAATACGATAAAGTTTGCTCATGTAAACCATTTATCTAAGCCTCAATTCAAATGGTCAAGAACATAAATCACATTAAAGGTTCAATTTAATAGGAATTATTTAGTACAATTAGTCTCACAATATCATACAGATTCAACAAAATAAACATTTGCTGATTACCTAGAGAAGGAAGAAGAGAGATAGAGCATGGGAAAAGTTAAGTTTCAGCATACAAACCAAATATGCAGAGATGAAACGTAATGGGTCATAGGAATGAGTTCATAAAATTATGCAGCCGAAGAGTTTTACCTGAACACTTTACCACCCAGCAAATTTCAGGTTGAGTCAGTTCGGAAAGTTCAGTTTGGCATAGGAAAGAAAATCAAAGTTCAGTCCTTCGGCATGCCAGGCAGGGAAATTGGAAATGACAACCAACAGCCCGACTCCTCTTCCAAGGGGGCAATTATACTTCCAAAAGTTCTCAGTTCATGGTCACAAAATATCCTTTCCATTTTACGATATGGTTTCCATTAGTTGTCCACAGTGGGCTGCTCATGGTCTGATCAATACCTCACTAAGAAATACGGAAGCATTAATTAATCCTTTTGCAAAATCATTGATTTCAAAAACTTTATAATTTCCATTCTTTCCTTGGAAGTAAGATAATTCACTTTGTTTACTGTCTGTCCTTTCCCAGGCGTTCTCTCTGGGTTTTCAATTGCATTGATACATTTCTGTCAGAAGTGTTGCTGAATCAGAAAAGTGTCTATTGTTTGTAAGCATAAGAAAGAAACTTAATGAAAAGTTCTCAAAGTGTCTGAAATGACTACTTCATCTAGATTCTGCTTCTCGAACGAGGAAAAAGAAGCATTTGAGGCCTACATGAAAACTTTCGGAATCATTATCACATTATGATAAATATAAAACACACGTTAATATGAGGTTTTTAATTTAATTCACTCATTTTTCTTTTTCTCCAGATGTTACATGTCAATATTAGGTACTACAAAAAAAAATATTTCACACGTTTTAATTTCCAAAACAGATTAATATGCGTGTCACTTTTGTAAGTCACGTTTGTATCACACATTTCTAAAGTAAAACTGCGAATCTTCATAATTCCATGCATCTTTAAACTAAACATTTTAATCGCTTATAAGTGTTTCATTATGTAAGCATTATTTTTATTCAGCACATTTAGTAATCTACAGTTCATTTTCTAGGTTAATTTATGTTTAAATTCTCAAACGTGTGTTTACCTTACATAAAAAAATTACTTTTTCTCTCTCTTTATTTACGTCTTTCACATTTTCACAGTTCAGAACACTTCTGCATGCTTTTACGATGCAGTAGAAAATCTCATGTTTCTCATTTTAAACCATTTTGCACTTTTTTGGGGGTTTTAATGACAGAATACATACATTTTTGGACGACATTTTCAATTCAATCAATACAGTATTTGAGCAAACAGTAATTTAAATTACATATCAATCATTATTCTCCCGGTCTGCTCGTCTATGCATCTCCATTTCCACCGTAGGTGACACACAGGTATCCCCCGATATTTATTCCACTGCAACCATTTCCTATCCCATTTTTTGGGGCATCCCCGGACAACGAAAACTTAGGTCTCTGTCAACATACATCTATCGATCTCCCTTGCCCACAGGGTTATAGACGGCGGAGTCGCCTCACCAATTCCTGTTTGATTAACGTATACCCCAATGTTGTGAATTGTTGTTCGACTTCCGTGAGATCCGTCGCTTCCCATACGTTCAACAGTCCCAGTCGTGGCGTCAACACTATCTCTTTTCTCAAGGCCGCCTGCATGTGGTTCGAAGCTCCTTCCCAGAGGGCATGTATTGTTGGGCAGCTCCACAAAGTATGACAAAAGGTGTCCTGTAGCCCGCACCCCCTCAAGCATCGGTCGTCCGTTCTGGACCCTATTCTCGCCAAAGTTTTTCCTGTCACATGTATGAACAGTGAAGTATCCTAAGCTGTATTAGCCTGAATTTAAGTGTGATGGCTGCTTCCAGAGGGGACATAAGCGCCAGTTGCCAATCCTCATTGCTTATTGGGCCTATATCATCTTGCCACCGCTCCCTTAGTTTTGCTAAGGTGTCCGGCAGGTTATTGCATACGTTTTTATAGGTGAGAGATATCGCCTTTTGCTTAGAGGCCCATCTAACAGCCTATCCTCCAGTGGTGATGACTCTGGTATGTCCTTAAGGGAAGAAAAAGCCGCCCGTATTGTGTGTCTAATCTGTAAATATCTGTATATTTCTCCCTGAGCCAGATGATATTGATCTTGAAGGTCTCCAAATGTAAGTATAGCTCCCTTCTTAACCAGGTCTTTCACTGCAGAGATGCCTATGAGGTCCCACTTGTCAAACCCAGGCTAGTAGCACAGCATGCCCAACTTTTTTGTATACCATAACCGCGTTACCTGCGAGAGGACACATAGACGGGAATTGACTATACGCCGTATTTCTAATGTGTGTAGAGTGGGTCCAAAGAATTTCCTCTTGTTCTTCCTATCACTAGTGTACCGGGCCCCTGGGTAACCAGAGCGGTCAAGAGCATATGCTGGGTCGTCGGGGTGATACATCCAGTGGTTGACAGTCACCAGTTGCGCCGCCCAGCAATAGAGTTGCAGGTCAGGCAGCGCTATACCTCCATCATACCAGCCCTTTGTTAATTTCTTCAGTGCAACCGTGGGGGCCCTCCCATCCCAAAGAAGCGTGCACATTTCATCCTCCACTGCTCTAGCGTACGAATCTGGGACTTTATGCAGACAATTATGGAGTATATAGAGAAAACGAGGGAGGGCCAACATCTTAAAAAGTGCAGCACGCCCCAAGAGTGAGAGAGGCAGGGCCCTCCAGTGCTTCACATCCGCTCGTAGTCTAGCTAGTGGGGGGGCCAGATTGGAGCTGTATGTCGTCCGCATACATGGATATATGATCTTCCACATCGTCCGCTAAATGCAGCCCTCGTACCATAACATCCCGGCACACCCAGGCCGCAAGGGGCTCCAGTAGAAGGGAGAATATCAGCGGGGATAGCGGGCATCCTTGTCTAGTTCCTCTTCGTAACCTGAATGTGCGGGACGTATAGCTGTTAACTTTCACTTGTCCCAACACATTCATATATAACAGCTTCTCCCAGGCTATGAATTTTGGGCCCAATCCCACCCTTTCAAGGACTTCGAACAACTACGGCCATTCCATGGAGTCGAACGCCATCCAGGCATCTAGGGATAACACAGTTGCGTCCTCTTCAATATACTGCCATCACATTGTGGAGGCGCCTTATATTAAGGGCCATATAACTTCCTGGCATAAAACCAGATTGGTCCAGATGGACCAGTGATGTAATGACCGTCACAAGCCTATTTGCCAGGACTTTCGCCAAAACCTTTACCTCCACATTAATCAGCGAGATTGGCTTACCCGGCTTGTGGATTACCATAATAGTGGCCAGCCGCTGGTCCAGTGGTAACCTACCCACCTCCAGACTCTCTTCATACATCGCTCTTAAGTGTGGCACAGTCCGAGACGCAGCAGCTTTTAAGAACTCAACCGGTATGCCGTTAGGCCCCATCGCCTTACCGGATTTAATCTGTCCTAAGGCCTTGCTAATTTCTTTGTCCGAAAGATCTTTCTCTAGGGTTTCCCTCTCTACTTTGGAGAGGTCCAGCACATCATTAACTCTGAGGAGCTGGCGTGAATCGTCGGCAGTGTAGTGGGTGGAGGGGGAGTATACCTTTTCCAGGTGATCAGTGAATTCCACTGCTATTTCTCATGGATGCGTTACCGTTACACCCCCTGGTTTCGTCAGTTTGTGTACCCATCTCATTCCCTGTTCTTTCCTCTCCAACCACGCCGGTGTCCTGCCAGCCCCGTCACCCATTTCATAGATTCTATACTGGGTGGTGCGATATTTAGCCATCATATGTTCCTTAGTCATTAATCGGTATTCATCTTGCTTCAATAGGAGCCTATGACTAATGTCTGGTGAGGGATCTTGTGCATGTTCCCGCTCCAGTTCAAAGGGGGTCCTCCTCCACCTGGACCTGGAGCTCACACTTCTTGGCGATATATCCCATCTTCAAAGATAAAGCTTGCCCTTTCAGAACCACCTTGTATGCTTCCCAAATTGTTTTTACGGAGTCAACCGATCCCATGTACTCTGTAAAATATTTCTCTATTTGCGTGCAGAGTTCCTCCCTTATATCTGGTATGTGAAGGAGCCATGGACAATGGTGGTGCGTGGCTGTCGTTCCCAGTGTGTATATTCTACCAAGACCGGGGAGTGATCCGATATGCCTCTAGGCAGGACTTTAGACTGGGCGAAGTTGCCTATCGAGGACAAATGTGTAAGGAAGTAGTCAATACGCGATAGACTTTTGTGCATATTAGAGAAACATTTTGCACATTTTAATCAAAATTGTTGTTGTAAATCTCATTTAATGCTGAGAATTGATAGAGGCAACCGTCATTAAAGTTTTACGCTCCACGTCCGAGACCTATGGGGCCCGAAGGGGATGACACCTTTTGCCTCACTCCAACACACCTACGAACTAGCTCACTTGGAATACTTTAGATACACGCAGGTCAGACACTCCCTCCAGGCCAACATTCCAGCGGGAACGCAGCCCCCTGCCTCCTCACCGCTGGAGGATAGACTCCTCGATGGCCACCTCCCCGAACATGCCATATTAATCATTCCCCTGACCTATTGCTCCCCCTCAAGGGTAAATGGGAAGCTGACGGCCTAGAAATTGATGAGGAGGAATGGCAATCTGCACTAGCCTCACCTAAGGAGGTGGCTATTTCGGCCAGACTCCGGCTCATTCAACTAAAAATCCTACATCGTGTCTACCTTTCAGGTACTAGACTTCAACGAAATAGGCCGAAGTTCAGATGGGCTTTGTAGAGGGGGATGCGGAGAGGTAGGGATCTTCTTCCACATACTCTGGGAGTGCCCGCGGTTGAAGCACTACTGGACCTGAGTGACCCGATGTATGCAGGAAGTATGGGAGGTGGAGATCAGACTTGAAGCTAAAAGTTGCCTGTTAAACATCTGGGAACCTACGGACCTATCACAGAGTGGGAAGTTCTGGGCCACTCTAGGATTTACGATCGCCAAAAGGAACATTGCTAGGCTGTGGGGGGCGGTTCGACCTCCTAAGGTCGGCCAATGGAAAACTGCCATGGACTGGTGCATGCTCCAAGAAAAGACGGTATACGAGGCACGGGGATGCCCTCGGAAATGGGCACAAATATGGACCACCTGAAACAAGTACAGAGGGAAAATTTGTGAACCCCCCCCCAGAACGCTTTAATTGACGAATCGCTTGTACTGTGAATGTTACTTGATGTACTTTTGTATGCCGCCATACTGTGATAACTATGTATGTCCTGAAACTCCCTGCGCTTGAATGTAGATGATTAGTGCCTTGATTGTGATGATTGCCACCTGTTTCCCTGTTGCTAATAAAAATAATGTTTCCAGGCTGCCCTTGCGGGTTGCTGTGAAATCGAATTCTGAGAGAGAGATACAAGACCACCTTCCTTCTAAAACCAAGGTACGGAGCTGATTAGACCCTTAGAGAATTGTTGATTAGATCCTTGGCAGAGAAATACTAAACTTAAGCTACTCCTCACTTACTTCTTCCCTTGTACTAGACTTAGGTTAGGTACACCGGGGTAGGCGTATTTTAGAATCACCAGCTGAGTACTTTTAGCCATCATTTTAACTCTGTATGTATTTTATATATTTTAGGCAACTTATGGCTTAGAAACCATATCATGCTTTTACAGTACTACTTTATAATACTTATCGTATTATATACCCTGTACTTTATAACCAGTATTACTGGGGAACATCCTTTACCACAAATCTTTTACAACGCGGTACCGTTACCACGCAGATTTTACAACGAAAGTCGTTACAACGACCTGCGCTGGAGGGCGCTGAAGGATAGGGAATAGTTTCATTTACTATCCAACACCTTCCCTACTATCCACGGGGACTTGAGTTGGAATAGTAAATGAAACTATTCCACTATCCATCGCCCCCCAATGCAAGTCGTTGTAACGACTTGCGTTGTAAAACCTGCGTTGTAACGGTACGCGTGGTAATACCACGCGTTGTAACAACAAACATCCAGTATTACTATTGTAGCAGTACATTTCTTATGCTTGAGAAAGAAGAATGTTCAATAAATACCTTTTTTTGAAAACACCCGTCTCTCTATTTTCTCATCACCTCTGGTGAAACGAAGCATGCACGATTGACTGCGTAAAATAGTTATCTATTGTTTCCGTGACTCTAGAGATTGATTTCTTATTCTTAGGAAACAAAGTTGTCATGTTTATGTGGTTGTCAGAAACTAATCCCTTCTTGTGAATTCAAGAAAGTTTCTAGTGACCTCTGAGCTAGCTGGCACTCACAATTAAGTTTAATATATACGATAGGGACCTAGTCGACCTCAGTCCTACGTCTAATCTATAGTATATGTTATTCCAATGCGCAGAGCCTATTGGGAATATAGGAACTACACTTAAATATCTTCTATGGCAACATTGATAATATCATAGCAATGTTTGAAGTGAACTTATTGATGAGAAAACTGTGTATGGCATGGGAGTGAGTTCTTGTTACCTTAGTGCACAAGCTTTTTTTACTTGCAATACCTATAACTATAACTGGTGAAGTTCTGTGCTTTTTTTAGTAAAAATTATGTTATAGTTAGAAATTGTAATAATAGATCTCATTTAAAAAAAAATGAATTCAATTAAAAGAAAAGGTAAAAGGAATGTTATAGTTAAGGGAAAATTGCAGTCGAACATACTATTTTAAATTAATGACATTCATCAGTTTTGATTTTAAATTTACTTCCTGGCCACCTATTCATCCACTTCCACACTCTTGCGCACACCTGCACGGTAACTTGGGGCCAACAGCAGCTGATTAGGCGCTGCATCGGATACAGTCATTTTCGCCGCCGCCATCTTGAGTGAGTCAGAGGACTAGCAGACTACTTGCTCGGCCCTCCCACCCTCCCCAGCATAAAATGACATCCCCTTCTCGGAGGCGCAGCAGATGGGCGCAGCGGGTGCGCCGGCGGCGCGCTGAAGGCTCACCAAAGGCGAGCCCGTCTGCATCCGTCCGCGGCCGGCCGGGGTAAGGGGCATGCCCCTCTGCCCAATTTGTCACTTATACTGCCTCTGATCTGATACGCCTGCATTTCCAGCGGTCTCTCTGTCCAACTATACTTGCCAGATTAGATTTGTTGGGTCTGCTCTGCCCCCGATTAGTTTTCCCGGAGCTTGACCCTCTCTTAGCTGTGGCCCCTCCACTTGTTATGCAGACTCCCTTGGCCACCCCTCCCCTTCCTGCCAAAAGAGCTGCCAGCTCCCATTTTAAAGTGAGCTATTTGAACACCCGCTCGCTGGTCAAACATCAGCTGGAGATCTTCCAGCTTTTGGACTCGGATAAACCTGACATGCTTTTTGTCACTGAGACTTGGCTTAACGAGGAGTCTTCTCCGGACATCCTCGCGGCGGTTCCGCCGGGTTAATACATTCTCCAAGCCAACAGATCCTCGGGTAAGCTGGGTGGCGGGGTGGCAGCCATCATCAAACATCCCATTCGATTTTCTTCACTAGTTACTACCACCATTCCTTTTGTCGACTGCCTTATTCTTAGATTGGAATCTCCAGTGGCCCCCCTTATCTGTGTCTTGGCCTACCGGCCTCCCCAGCCTATGCCCAACTTCCCGTCAATGTTTGGCGACATGCTTTTCCAGCTGGTCATTAATAACTCAAAAATCTTGATCTTACGGGACTTCAACTGCTGGCCCTCTGATGATAGAGAGAGTGCTTGCTCATCCACTTTTTCTGACTTGTTATTGGGTATGAACTGCTCCCAACATATTCATCTAGCAACTCATAGTAAGGGCCACGTCCTTGACCAGGTGTGGACTTCTAACCTGGATATCTCCTCCCCCTTTGTTCTTCCCTGTACCTGGTCGGACCATTCTATTATTACCTTTTCCTTCGCTGTTACCACCCACGCTAGTCCGTACCCTTGAGGGCAATCTTCCAGCTAGGAACTGGAATAGGGCTGACCTGGGCACTTTTGTCACCTTACTTAGAGCCTCTTCCCCACCGGAGGACGATTCTTTAGACACTCAAGAGTTAGGCCTGCAACGCTGGCTTGAATCTGCCAGCGATACTGTAGGCCCTTTCAAACAGGTCAGGTTAAAACACCCTCATGATGCGCAAAAATGGTTCTCAGAGGAACTTAAAGTAAAGAAACTTAAACTTAGACAGGCTGAGCGCTGTTGGCGGCAAGTCTATGCTCCTGATAAGAAGCTGGTATTTACGACCTTGCTCAAAGACTATAAGCTAGCTATCCTACTAGCTAAAACTTCCTATTTCTCCAAGAAAATCGTAGACCCAGCCTTTAAGGCAAAAGATATTTTTTCCATCGTGGAGGAACTTTCGCATCCAGATAGGATTACTATCAAACCTCCTCCCTCCCAGGCACTTTGTGACTCCCTCAATTCATTTTTTTATTGAAAAAGTTACTAAAATTAAAAACAGTGGGGCATATTATCAAGGGGGTTTATCCCCGCTTTTTTGGCTTTAAAAGCCAAGAAAGCGGAGATAAAATTATCTCCCTATTACCTAGCTGTCGCTAACACCAGTTAGTGATAGTTAGTAGGAGATAGCGACCATCTTGGGCCCCACTTCGCATGTCAGTGATATTTATCACTAATGACATGCAAAGTGGGCGTGCCAAGATGTTAGCAACTGAAAACAGTCGCTAACATCGCTATCTCCTATTACCAACTTTTGGAGATATTCGCGCTAAGCGCGAATATCTCCAAAAGCTAACACCTGCCCTGAGCAGTTCTTAGTCATGTTATCCAATGGGAGGTGGATAACATGGCTAAGAGCATTAGCTCGGTAATGCATGAATATCGCTGACTTTTCAGCGATATTCATGCATTGCGGCGATTTTTATCGCATTTGCGATAAACCTTGGTAATACCAAGGTTTATTTGCAGTAAAAATCGCCGCAGCTCAGCGGTAAATTTTTCCCGCTAACCAAGCAATAGCGATAATTATCGCTATTGCTTGGTAATATGCCCCCATATTTCCTGCCTTGCCCCCCCTGATTCACCCACCTCAGTCACCACTCCTGCTGTTCACAATCTCCAGCAAATTACACAGATACTCCTAATCTCGGAGGACGAGTTTCTAATCCTGCTAAATAAGGTGAGCTCCGGCTCCCCTATCGATTGCTGTCCCCCCATGTCCTGCGTGAGGCCTTTACTGCCTGCCCCATTCCCCCTTGACTCTTCTCAACAACTCACTCAAAATGGGCTTGGTCCCTAGCTCTATTAAAACCGCTGTCGTGGTGCCCATCCTCAAGAAGCCCAATGCTGATCCTTCCCTCATGAACAACTTTCGTCCTATTTCCCTACTCCCTTACCTCAGTAAAGTTCTTGAGGCTCATGCCACTCACTTTCTGAGTTCATTTATTGAACATTCGCAGTTTCTTGATTCCCAACAGGCCAGTTTTCGACCCGCCCATTCAACTGAGTTGGTCATTCTCTCAGTGATGGAAGAGCTGCGGAGGGGCGCGGACTCCAACATCAGCCAGGCTTTGGTGCTTCTCGATTTGTCGGCTGCCTTCGACACGGTCGACCATGATATTCTGGTCGGCCGTGTTGAGGAGGCCGGCATCCGGGGATTAGCCCTTGACTGGGTCCGCTCGTTCGTGAGTGACCGCCATCAGGCTGTCCGCCTCTCTCAGTTCTCTGCTGACAAGGTTGGGTTAACGTGCGGTGTCCCGCAGGGCTCCTCTGTTTTCCCCCTCCTTTTCAACCTGTACCTTGCCCCCCTCATCCGGTCTCTACGAGGCAGTAATGTCACTGCATTTAATTATGCAGATGACATTCAATTGATCCTCGATATCGACTCCTCGGATCAATCCATTCACAACTTCCAGTCGACTCTGTGTCACATCAGCGATTGGATGGGGGCAAATTATTTGAAACTTAACCCTGATAAGACCGAATTGGTTCTTATCGGGGGCGCCTCCAACGCGTGGAGTCCCAACTTTTGGCCTACTCGTTTAGGTCTGCCCCCCTGACCTGCTGATTCTGCCAAAAGCCTTGGGGTGGTTATCTGTAAAGATCTGTCGATGAAACCCCAGATCAATGCGGTGGTCTCTTCTAGTTTTTTTCACTTACGTAAAATCCGTAAAATATCTCGATTTCTTCCTACAGAGGCTCTCACCCGGGCTTTATTGGCCCTAGTAATTTCCAGGCTAGATTATGCCAACTCTCTTTATGTTGGCATTCCCGCCTACCAGCTGAATTGACTGCAGCAGGTCCAGAACCAGGCAGCACGATTGATCTTTAGACAGCCCAGGCACCAGGATGTTCGTCCACTGTTAAAAACCCTTCATTGGCTCCCTGTGGTCGAACGATGTAACTTTAAACTGGGCTGCACCATCTTTAAAGCGCTGGCCGGCCTTGGACCAGCCTTCATTTCCTCTCTTCTCCACCGCTATGCCCCCTCCCGTAACCTCCGATCCTCCCATCTTGCTTTACTTAAAACCCCCATCTTCAAACGCAAGAAACATGGAGGGCTCAGATTCTCATTTCTTGCCCCTTCTTTTTGGAATGCACTCCCCTTAGAGTTTAGGCTCACCACCTCTTTCCCCTGTTTCAGGTCTCTCCTAAAAACATATCTGTTCGGTAAAGCACATAACTAGTCCCCCCTTCCACCGTTCTTACCTGTCCCTATCTGTCTCTCTGCTGCCTATAGCGCCAAGAAACCGCTGGGTGTAAGTGCGCTCTATAAGAATTTTTTTACATTACATTACATAGTTATCTCAAGTATCTATGACTCGTGCTCTAAAGTAACTATAACTTGTACCCTCTCCATGAACTGGATATTACATCACATATGGCATGTTTTTGTGACATCATTCACTGCAATAACTGAATATACATCATTGATGACAACACTGCGCATAGCAGAAGCACTTGTTGCAGTTACTTTATGGCCCAAATCATAGTTACTTGAGATAACTATAATTATAACAGTTGGATTTCTATTTGTTTATTTTAAAATATTATCTTGTTACTGAACATTTCCCCTAACTATTACGTTACTTAACCCTTGTTTTTTCAGGTAGTTCTTTCTATATATGTTAGTGGTGTAAACCCTCACTGCACCCCACACATGTTAATTAAACCTCAATGCAATTGGTGCATTTTAGGCACCATTTATAGTGGACGTACAGGGAAGTAAAAAGGCCAAAATTCGAGGTCCAATGTATAGTATATTTTGTGGAGTAAAAGCAGGCACTCTACTACTACTTAGCTGTGGTAAAGCACAGAGAGCTCAATAAATTCACACAGACAAAAATGTAGGCACCAAGTCAAAAATTGAGCCATTTCTCACATTGTACATAATGGATGAATTGTTTCTGTGGATGTATATAACTGATCACTTTTTATGATTTGTATTACAAAAAAGTAATAATTCAACAGTAAATTAATGTCACTTATATTAAGAAGCACTTTTAGAAGATTATAAATATGGCCATGCTGCTTTAGGAACACACCACACACAGCTAGACACACTATTAAACCAAACTGAACTAGACAACTACTAAATACAACTTTTCACTGCTGTATGAAGGGTGCATTACACACTTATGCAAGCCCCACTAGCCCTTGATTGCATAGTAGAGGATAGCCATAACTGGAATACAGTGTATCCATATCCGCCTAAACTATGGTGTCACAACACCTGCTACACCACTGAAAGATACACTCCTGCTGCTAAAGGGAAGACAGCTCAGTTGATGCTGCACACAGGACAATACATAGTCAAAACACACAGGTGCATTACCTGCACAAATTTCCCATGGCCTTATTGTAAAGTTAAATCAATCAATTCGGAGTAACCGATTAAAAAAATATATACTTTAGTGCCAAAGTCAATGCACCCTGGAACGGAATGGCAGCGTCACAGTGTGCAGAATCATAAAACCTGTAAAAATAAAGTCCTTAACCAGTGAAAAATCTGGGGCAACAATACACAGAATTTCACACTGCTATGATAACAATTAAAACAAATAACATTGAAACACAAAAAGGTGTTACAAATACAGTACGTACAACATGCTAAGTACAAAATTAAGTGCATTACATTTACCATAGATGATGTATTTTTCCATGTTGAAGTGCTTACTCTGGTGTATTGGCCCTCATTGTAGTGCCTCATGAAATAGTGATGAACAACATAGTGATATACAAATGAAGAGATAGGCTAGTACAGAAGTGTAGGAACAATGTTTATGGTAATTCGGTCAGGGGAAGAAAGTGCAATCATCAGTCTTTTTGCTTTGCACTATATTGTAGGGGTAGGGCTTCTTAAAACTCATTTAAAGAGTCTCATGGTTGGTAAATGTCATGAAAACATATGCACAGAAACCGCGATTCGCAACATCATGGACGATATTCATGGATCACTAGACTCTGACCAATGCTGCCTCCTCATTCTCCTTGACCTCTCGGCAGCATTTGATACTGTTGACCACAAACTACTCATAAGGGGTCTCCAAGAAAGAGCTGGTCTTGGTGAGGTAGTCCTCAAATGGATCTCCTCCTCTATCCACAATCGCACGCAAAAAATAAAAATCAAAAACGTCACCTCTGAACTCCAGCAAGTCAACAAGGGCGTCCCTCAAGGCTCGGTGCTCTCTCCACAACTCTTTAACATCTACATGGAACCTCTTTCCAAACTATTCAGAAAAGCTAACATCCGCTTCCACCTCTATGCGGATGATACACAGATCTATCTGGAAACTACTCTCTCAAAGATATTCAAAAACTAAATGATGTCCTGTCGTGATTGCAAGCAGCGCAAGAACACGCATGCGCCACTAACCTTACTCTGATGGCCAGCAGAGACGACAAGACGACAGTCCTCAAGACCTCTCCCCATAAACACTCAACACTGGGAAGTCCACCACTGTCTGAGGGAGTCTGGAAAGAGGCCGCGAGGTGAATGGGCAGAGGACGTCTGTGGTTCCTCGAGATTTTCAGGTCAAAGCTACCCCGGTATTCATAGGTAATGGCAGTACTACAAGTGGAGGAGAAGACAAACAACAGGCTATTAGTACCATTAACTGCTGTTGCCCATCCTACACTCCCCCCTGTCACTAAACTCACCGATATCCTTTCTTCTATCACCGTGAAGATATCGGGAAAATCAGAAGCAAATAGGATAGCCAATGTATGTAGGAGAAGTTGCTTCACTTCTCAATGTTCACATTCACCTCGACTTGTTTATGACAGGGTAGCAGATTATCCTTCTGAGAGACGTTAAGGCAGCACGTCTAGCAATCACCACAATACGTCTTGTGGATAAGAAGAAGACAAAATCCGTAATCCTAGACTTAATAGGTACTTTGTAACACAAAAGGGTAGACTGGCAAGACCCCGATCACGCTACACTGAAAATGCGCAAGCGTGTATGGAATTCAAACGTCATACAACAACACAATTCTGAAAACAAATAGGAGGCGATCCCGCACTCCTCTGAATACTTGCAGTTTACAGGGCACGGCTTGTATCAACAGCTCCACGGCGACTTAGACCTTGCAGGCTCTCCCCAGGCGTTGGCACACGCAAGTACTGACCACGCGGGCTATTCATCGGTGGACAGGAATTACCAATGACTGAACACGCAGGCTCTTCCTCGGCGAGGGTGAACACACAGGATCTGACCGCGCAGGCTCTTCGTCGGCGGGCAGGGATCACGCAAGTACTGACCACACAGGCTCTTCGTCGACAATTGCAAACACGCAAACACTGATTACGCAGGCTCTTCGTCGGCGAGGGTGAACACAAAAACACTGACCACGCAGGCTCTTCGTCGGCAGGTAGAAAACAGGCATAAGCAAGTTAGGAACTGATGCAGGTCCAGGAACAACATTGACAAGCACTGTTCCGGTCACTGGGAGGGATCTATATAGTGTCCGCCCACTTCCCTGGTTCTAGGCGCCGCACGGCCTTCTGGTATATGTAGTTCTTCCATTTGGGAAGCGTAACAAAGATACACTTTCTCCTCATCGTGCCTGCTTGTGTGGTCGCTACAGTACCCCCTCTCGAGGACCGCCGTCCCGGCGGACGACCCGGTTTCCCAGGGTTCCTTTCATGGAACTGTGCCAACAAGTCAGGGCAATGAAGATTTGTCACAGGTTCCCAGGTGCGGTCCTCAGGGCCAAACCCCTTCCAATCAACCAGATATTGGATCCTACCTCGCACCATACGAGAATCCAAGATAGACGAGGCCTCGTACTCATCATGACCCTCGATCTCCAGAGGTTGAGGGCGGTCCGGTACACGGACATCCGGAAGGCATGGGCGAAGGAGTGATACGTGAAACACAGGATGTATCGACCATGACACAGGTAGAGAGAGTTTCATGGCCACAGGATTTATCACCTCACTAATACCATAGGGACCGATAAACTTGGGATTCAGTTTACTGACTCCTTTCAAATGCAGGTTCCGTGTGGAGAGCCAGACTTTATCCCCCACCTTATACTCAGGCTCCAAGGAGCGTTTTTTATCCGCAAAAAGCTTCTGGGCTGTTTGGGCTTTTTCCAAGCAATTTCTAGCGTCTATCAGGATTGCCCTAAGATGAGCATGATGTTCATGTACAGTAGGAACCATGGAGGTGGCAGGCCACTCAAAGGGAAACATGTTAGGATGAAAACCATACAGGCAAAAGAAAGGAGAACACCCCAAGGTGGTATGTACAGCATTATTATAGGCGAACTCCGCCAACCACAAAAGGGTGGTCCATGCAGTGGTGTTTTGCAATGTAAAACAACGGAGATATTGTTCAAGTGTTTGATTCAGCCGTTCCGTTTTTCCGTCCGTTTGAGGATGGTAACTAGAGGAGAGGCGCGCATCGATATTGGAGAATTGTACATAGAGCCTTCCAGAAACGGGAAGCGAATTGTGTTTCTCGATCTGTTATCAACACACTTGGTAAGCCATGCATGCGCACGACATATTGCAAAAAAACCTTAGCCAAATCCAAAGAGGAGGGTAGACCGGGTAAGGATATAAAATGTCCCATTTTCGTGAGATGGTCAACCACCACCAGTATAACTGTTTGGCCTTCACAGGGGGGCATCTCTACAATGAAGTCCATAGACAAAGTATGCCAGGGTTTGGGTGGTATTGGTAATGGTTGTAGCAGACCCGAAGGTTTAGCATGACTGGACTTCCCTTGGGCACAAACAGCACAATTCTTAACGTATTCCTTCACGTCTGCTCGGATACTAGGCCACCAAAACGATCGTTCCACAGTGGCGATGGTTTTATGGATGCCCATGTGTCCACCTAATACCGAATCATGGGCCCAGTGTAACACCTGTAGTTGTAACTCGCTCCGAGGTATATATAATGCATGATAATGGTATGCAAGCTGGTCCTTCTCGCATCGATGTGCTGGATCTTCTTGTATCCAGGACGGTAAATCCAAATCAGACAAGGCCACTTTGCAATCCTCCAGAAAATCCTTGGAGGTGATTAAGGCTACTGTCCCATCCAGAGGTTTTGTCTCCTTAAGGATGGACGGTGGTTCTGTGGGGGCGGTTGTCTCCTCATCCCCCAGCCGAGAGAGCGCGTCTGCCTTTCCGTTGCGTGTTCCGGGTCTGTACTTGATCACGAAATCGAAGTCGGAAAAGAAGAGAGTCCACCTCAGCTGACGAGGAGTCAAGGCTTTTGCTGTCTTTAAAAACAACAAATTACGATGATCTGTAATTATTTCCACTGTATGCAAGGCCCCTAGAAGATAATGTCTCCACTCCTCACAGGCTCTTTTGATGGCAAGAAGTTCTTTGTCCGTAATAGTGTAATTGACTTCACAGGGAGTGAGTTTCTTAGAATAATATGCCACAGGATGAAGCTGTCCTGTGGATGGGTGTCTTTGGGACAGCACTCCACTGAGAGCATACTGGGATGCGTCGGTTTCCAGAATGAATGGCAGCTGAGGGTCGGGATGTCGTAGAATGGGTGCTTGTGTGAACTTCTTCTTAAGAAGCTGAAAGGACCCTTCTGCTTCCTCTCCCCACACAAATGGAGCGTTCTTTCGCAGGAGTGCCGTGATAGGTTGAATGGTCTTGGAAAAATCCTGAACAAATCGCCGATAGTAATTGGCAAAGCCAAGAAAGCTCTGCACTGACTTGACGTTTCTAGGCGTCTTCCATGATAAAATGGCTTCAACCTTACTCATGTCCATCCGGAAGCCTTGGGCGTCAATGACATACCCCAGAAAGGCCACCTCTTGTACATGAAAAAGACATTTCTCTAACTTGGCATACAGGGAGTTCTGTTTCAGTCTGTCCAATCTGATCTTCACATGTGTGATGTGTTCCGAATAAGACGCAGAATATACCAAAATATCATCAATGTACACTATGCAGAAGGATTCCAAGCACCCCCTCAAGACCTCATCCATAAAATACTGGAAGGCTGCCGGGGCGTTGCAAAGGCCGAAAGGCATCACCCTGTATTCATAGAGGCCAAATTTGGTTCGGAAAGCTGTTTTCCACTCATCCCCCTGTTTTACACGCACAAGATGGTAGGCTCCGCGGAGATCAAGTTTGGTGAAGTATCGCGCGCCTTTTAACTGGTCCATTAAGACTGGAATCAGGGGGAGAGGGTATCTGTTCTTAATCGTCACCCTGTTAATGGCTCTGTAGTCAATACAGGGTCTCAATTCTTCGCAGTCCTTTTTTGGAATAAAGAACATGGGCGATAAGGCAGGTGAGGTGGAATGTCTTATAAATCCAGTAGCCAAATTTTCATTGATGTAGGTCTTTAGATACCGTGTCTCTTTCTCCGTTAAGGCATACACTCTACTACAAGGAATGTCTGCTCCAGGGACAAGGTCTACGCGGCAGTCATATGCCCGGTGAGGAGGCAATTGGGTGGCTTTCTTTTTGTCGAACAGGGCACTATATTCCCGGTACTCTACCGGCAAAGCCGTGGCACAACAAAACTGGTCGACTGTACAAGCACCTGCTAAGTATGTAGCGGGCGATGGGTCAGGCGCGGAGCTATAGGTCGCATGACTCCGACAATGCTCCTTACAATAATCAGAAGCCATACTGACTGTTCTGGAGGACCAGCTCATCAAAGGATCGTGTAATGTGAGCCAGGGCATTCCCAAAATAAGACGGAATTGCGGTGCGTCAATGGGATCATAGTGAACTGAATGTGTTCACTATGATCCTTCCCATATTCCATCCGTAGTGAAAGGGTGTGATACACTACTGGACCTGAAGAAAGGACCGTTCCGTCCACTGCCTTGACGGTTTCTGGCGTTTGTTTCTTTTCACATGGAATACCCATTCGGAAGGCATATTCTCGATCGATATAATTTCCTGTAGCCCCTGAATCCAACAGGGCATCAACAAGTAAAGGATCCTGAGCCGTTATCCATAAAGACACGCTAACATTCATATGGGCGACCGCAGGATGTAGGGTATTCGCTACATAAGGGGAGACCATGGTAAATGGGTGTCTCGAATCAGAGGTCTCTAACTGATCCGAGACCATTAGTTTTCCGCCGGCTCATCCATTCTCGAGGTGGCCTGTACTCTGGGAAGAGGGTTTTTCCCCGGAACGTAATTCCTAGCTCGGCAATCATTAATGAAATGGCCACCTTTCCCACAATAAAGGCATAGTTTGAGTCTTCTTCTCCTGTCCTTCTCTTCTTTGGTGAGAGGACCACGGATTCCCCCTATCTGCATTGGTTCAGGACTTTCTGGAGCCTTGGTTTTTTCTTCACCCCCTTGCCGGGCTCTGACCATGGGATATGATAACCTGTAATCTCCCCTACTTCTGTCCCCCTTCCTTTCTAACAACCGGTGATCAAGTTGGACAGTTAAATCAATGAGTTCCTCACAGGTGGAAGGCAGTTGCACCACCTGTGCCAACACGTCCTTCAGTTCACTCCTCAGGCCCTGGTAAAATAAGGAAATTCTTTTCTGAGTTGGCCAATCCGTTTCTACAATGAGGCGATTAAATGTGGTAATGTAGGACAAGAGGTCTTGTGACCCTTGCCGTAAAGTCATCAACTCGCGGTCCAAGGACATCATGTGAGACTTCCTGTCAAACAATTTCCGTAGCTCAAGGCAAAACTCGGAAAAGTTTCGTAATACGGGATCATCCCGTTCTAGTAAAGGGATCATCCAACTGGACGCATTCCCTCCCATATAAGACATCATGAAGGCTGTTTTAGCGCCTCATCCTGGAACACCATGGGTTTGCATAAGAAATGAAGACGACATTGGTTCAAGAAAGTCTCAAATATTTTAGGGTCTCCATAGAATCTTTCGGGCGGAGCTAGAGGTATACCCTGATTCTGTATGATGTGTACGGTGGGATTAGTCTTGGTTGTAGCGGATGGAGCCACAAAGGAACCCCCTGATGGGAAGGAAGGAGGTGGGGGCAAAGTGGCTGGTCTTATCAATGGTCTTACAACAGGTTCTCTCTGTACAAGATCAGACATCTCTTTACGCAAATCGGCCACTTCTTTATACAGAGCTTGATTCTCTGCTCGAGAGGTCTGGACTTCCTGCTGCAATTCTGAGAGACTCTCCAATAAGGAGTTAAGGACAGTGTTCGTATCCATCGTCTAGGCTGGACGGTATTCTTGGGCTTGTCAATCTGTCGTGATTGCAAGCAGCGCAAGAACACGCATGCGCCACTAACCTTACTCTGATGGCCAGCAGAGACGACAAGACGACAGTCCTCAAGACCTCTCCCCAGAAACACTCAACACTGGGAAGTCCACCACTGTCTGAGGGAGTCTGGAAAGAGGCCGCAAGGTGAATGGGCAGAGGACGTCTGTGGTTCCTCGAGATTTTCAGGTCAAAGCTACCCCGGTATTCATAGGTAATGGCAGTACTACAAGTGGAGGAGAAGACAAACAACAGGCTATTAGTACCATTAACTGCTGTTGCCCGTCCTACACTCCCCCCTGTCACTGAACTCACCGATATCCTTTCTTCTATCACCGTGAAGATATCAGGAAAATCAGAAGCAAATAGGATAGCCAATGTATGTAGGAGAAGTTGCTTCACTTCTCAATGTTCACATTCACCTCGACTTGTTTATGACAGGGTAGCAGATTATCCTTCTGAGAGACGTTAAGGCAGCACGTCTAGTAATCACCACAATACTTCTTGTGGATAAGAAGAAGACAAAATCCGTAATCCTAGACTTAATAGGTACTTTGTAACACAAAAGGGTAGACTGGCAAGACCCCGATCACGCTACACTGAAAATGCGCAAGCGTGTATGGAATTCAAACGCCATACAACAACACAATTCTGAAAACAAATAGGAGGCGATCCCGCACTCCTCTGAATACTTGCAGTTTACAGGGCACGGCTTGTATCAACAGCTCCACGGCGACTTAGACCTTGCAGGCTCTCCCCAGGCGTTGGCACACGCAAGTACTGACCACGCGGGCTCTTCATCGTTGGACAGGAATTACCAATGACTGAACACGCAGGCTCTTCCTCGGCGAGGGTGAACACACAGGATCTGACCGCGCAGGCTCTTCGTCGGCGGGCAGGGATCACGCAAGTACTGACCACGCAGGCTCTTCGTCGACGATTGCAAACACGCAAACACTGACCACGCAGGCTCTTCGTCGATGAGGGTAAACACAAAAACACTGACCACGCAGGCTCTTCGTCGGCAGGTAGAAAACAGGCATAAGCAAGTTAGGAACTAATGCAGGTCCAGGAACAACATTGACAAGCACTGTTCCGGTCACTGGGAGGGATCTATATAGTGTCCGCCCACTTCCCTCGTTCTCGGCGCCGCACGGCCTTCTGGTATATGTAGTTCTTCCATTTGGGAAGCGTAACAAAGATACACTTTCTCCTCATCGTGCCTGCTTGTGTGATCGCTACATGTCCTGAATGATGTACAAGACTGGCTGACAAGTAACCACTTGAAACTAAATCCTGACAAGACTGAGTCACTCCTCATCTTGAACAAGGATGATAACCCCCTAATCACCGAATGGCTAAAGGCTATTGATGCGCTCAAGGGCAATCTCACTCCAGCAGATTCTGTCAAATCCCTAGGCATCACCTTAGACCCAAAACTGAACATGATGAGACGCATTAAGAACTTGATTCAGAAAAGGGGGGGGGGGTGGTGATGAACAGAGTGTCTGAATTAAGCAGACCACTCTTACCCAGTCCAAAGATCAGGGCTTGATCCATCACCGTTATTTATCTCACTGCCCCATCCCAGCTCAGAACCTGGCTATATGCAAATCAGTCTGTCCCTGGCCCAGTGCATCATGGGAACAGGGCAGACTAAACTACCAAGCCAATTCTTCACCAGAAAGGAGACAAGCTACCGGGGACCGGTTTCTGGCATTTCAGCCGTCTTCGGCCCGGCTTGCTTGAATCCTGATGGAGCAGTGAGAAAGGGACTCATGTCTGAGTATACCCTGCCACACCTATAGTGGCCAAAAACGATTCAGAAAAGGGGGGTGGTGATGAACAGAGTGTCTGAATTAAGCAGACCACTCTTACCCAGTCCAAAGATCAGGGCTTGATCCATCACCGTTATTTATCTCACTGCCCCATCCCAGCTCAGAACCTGGCTATATGCAAATCAGTCTGTCCCTGGCCCAGTGCATCATGGGAACAGGGCAGTCTAAACTACCAAGCCAATTCTTCACCAGAAAGGAGACAAGCTACCGGGGACCGGTTTCTGGCATTTCAGCCGTCTTCGGCCCGGCTTGCTTGAATCCTGATGGAGCAGTGAGAAAGGGACTCATGTCTGAGTATACCCTGCCACACCTATAGTGGCCAAAAACGATTCAGAAAAGGGGGGTGGTGATGAACAGAGTGTCTGAATTAAGCAGACCACTCTTACCCAGTCCAAAGATCAGGGCTTGATCCATCACCGTTATTTATCTCACTGCCCCATCCCAGCTCAGAACCTGGCTATATGCAAATCAGTCTGTCCCTGGCCCAGTGCATCATGGGAACAGGGCAGACTAAACTACCAAGCCAATTCTTCACCAGAAAGGAGACAAGCTACCGGGGACCGGTTTCTGGCATTTCAGCCGTCTTCGGCCCGGCTTGCTTGAATCCTGATGGAGCAGTGAGAAAGGGACTCATGTCTGAGTATACCCTGCCACACCTATAGTGGCCAAAAACGATTCAGAAAAGGGGGGTGGTGATGAACAGAGTGTCTGAATTAAGCAGACCACTCTTACCCAGTCCAAAGATCAGGGCTTGATCCATCACCGTTATTTATCTCACTGCCCCATCCCAGCTCAGAACCTGGCTATATGCAAATCAGTCTGTCCCTGGCCCAGTGCATCATGGGAACAGGGCAGACTAAACTACCAAGCCAATTCTTCACCAGAAAGGAGACAAGCTACCAGGGACCAGTTTCTGGCATTTCAGCCTTCTTCGGCCCGGCTTGCTTGAATCCTGATGGTGCAGTGAGAAAGGGACTCATGTCTGAGTATACCCTGCCACACCTATAGTGGCCAAAAACGATTCAGAAAAGGGGGTGGTGATGAACAGAGTGTCTGAATTAAGCAGACCACTCTTACCCAGTCCAAAGATCAGGGCTTGATCCATCACCGTTATTTATCTCACTGCACCATCCCAGCTCAGAACCTGGCTATATGCAAATCAGTCTGAGAGCTTTCTGCTTAATTCAGAGACTCTGTCCCTCACCACCCCTTGTTGTAAATATTTTTGTCCACCCTAAGCGTGGAAGGGTATTCTCAGATGTGAGACCCTTGCTCATTGCACCATCAGGATTCAAGCAAACCGGGCCGAAGACGGCTGTAATGCCAGAAACCGGTCCCCGGGAGCTTGTTTCCTTCCCAGTGTAAGAATTGGCTTCTGTAGTTTGGTTTGTCCTGTTCCCATCATGCACTGGGACAGGAACAGACTAATTTGCATACAGCCAGGTTCTGAAACTGGGATGGTGCAGTGAGCTAAAAAACGGTGTTGGATCTAGCCCTGATCTTTTGACTGGGTGAGAGCTTTCTGCTTAATTCAGAGACTCTGTCCCTCACCACCCCTTTTTGTAAGCATTAAGAACTTGGACAAAAGTGCTTTCCTTAACCTCAGACTACTGAACACAATCAAACCCTACATTCCAACCAAGGATCTCAAAATGGCCACCCAAGCTCTGGTACTGTCAAAACTGCACTATGGGAACGCAGTCCTAACAGGAATCCCTAAATCGCACTTGGCCCCCATCAAAACAAAGCTACATGCGGCCGCCAGAATGATCACCGACATCAAGAAATTTCATCATATCTCTCCTGCACTCAAGGAACTCAAGTGGCTTCCAGTAGAAATGCGAAGTAGCTTCAGAACAGCTTGCCTAACCCATAAAGCCCATCACACAGGCAAACCAGAGTACCTGGCGAAAAAACTCACAAAAGCCGACCAATCTAGGACCCCGAGAAGCTATAACTTTCACTGGAAGTGCCCCCAAAATTTAGAATTCCATCCCCCCGCAGATCAGAAATTTGCCCTCCTTTGTTGAATTCAAAAGCCAACTCAAAACCCTGTTCCTCAACCGCTCCCTAGGAAGCGGATAAATTGGGACAGACAGTAATCATCGAGCTATGCTCCAATCCTAAGAATCCGAAGAATTTTGAATCCAAAAATGTCCTGCACCACAATATATTGCTCTTTACTCTGTCACTCATCGGTTGTTATGTCGCTCCTATGTCATGTATTGATGATTATAAGCTATGCTCCTACTGTAAAGCGCTCAGATACCCCTGGGTCTGGACAGCGCTATAGAAAACTTCTTAAATAAAATAAATTATTATGTAAGAGTTTTTTTCTGCTGGGCTGTCAAAACCAATGTTGCACCACACTGTTTACTGAAGCATTGACTCTGTAGAATGGTAAGTACTTAATAAAGAAGGGCCCCTACAAAGCACAATACAAAGGACAAACCATGTCTAACCTTCAATTATATTGCGGTTTATATTTCGAAAAAGTAATAAATGTGCACGTCTCAAAAGGCGGTCCTTCTGTCGGCTTACCAACACTGCACATTGTGGCATGCACGTCACACCATGCAAGAACGGGGGTGCCATTGCAGCAATTACATTGAAGTACAATATGCTCCCCCACCTCCACATGCACCACCAGGCCCGCTTCTGACAAGGGCCTTGATCCTATCAAGAATCAACCATGGTCTAAGCCACAAATATTTTGAGATATAAAGAAATATACGCTTGTTTTGTATATAAGTGAAATAATCGTTATGGCATTGGTCATGTATTAATGACTAGACTATGAATTGATAGATGGACATAATGTTTTAGATTACTCATAGGATAGCACATTGTCTATAGGTTCATCATATTTATCTTTTGTTTTTAATGCTATATCTGATAATAAAAATGTACTTCTCTTTATATACTTTTGTTTTGCTTGGCTTTCATATTTACGTACACATGAAATTATCGGTGATAACGTGTAGTGCATCATCAGCTGCATAGCGCTTTTTCATTCAGTATATTTTCCCTGCCATTGGAGTTTTAATTATCATCAGGGGTCCTGATGTTTTACAAGGATGGCCCCCTTAGTTGCCTCTCTGCCATCCTTTTCATGGCGGGCTCACAGACATGAAAAAGGTGGTGAAAAGGCAACTCATAATATGCTCGGTGGTGCCCGCAGCGGCACCGTCAGCATATTTATGCCGTAACAGTCCGCAGGCCCAGCGGGATCCTTGATCCCAGCAGAGCCGGCGGTTTTGTGGCAGTCTGACCACCGCACTCAGAATACTGCGGCTGGACCCGCAGCGTGGCTGTGGTCAGACCGCCACTACGAGTATGGCGTTCCTGTGGTCCACCATTCTCTTAATAATGCCCTATGTCTAAACTCAAATCCGTTATTTGCTCAGTGCATAATTACAAATAAGTTTTTGATACCAAAGATTCCATCTCCCTGATTAAATGAACAATCACAAATACTTCAAACACAGGTCTCTTGAATAACATAAATGATATATTAATAAAGAACATACTGACTCATCCCCTAGCATACATGCTACATACTTATTTATTCTTCTATACAATCATTCATTGATATGTGTACCATATAATATTTACAGGGTCCTTGTAATGTATTGATACCTCTATAGGTTTATACAGTCATACATTTCCCAAAATTGGCAACAGCTTATTAATAAACTATTTTACTTCACTTGAAATATAATTGTCATAAATTGTGTAGAAACATACATCAAATACATTTTCATTGAGTGGTTATATCCATTTGCTAATTCCCTTTTTTTTTCAGTTTTATCCATCCAGTGCTTTTTTATGTTGTGGCAGGAATGTTTTGTGCAGAAAGGGATACCTTCCTGCACAAAAAAATACATAGAGGCTTAATCCTCTTTCTTGTGTGCTGCAAAATGCAACACATATGGAAAAAGTTAGTAACAAGGAGAAATTATGAAAGATTGGATCGTCCTGCTAGATACCCATGACAGGCATATCATGGATTTCAAGCTAAAGTTCCTTTATTTTAAGATACTGCATAATTGGTATCAGACCCTCAAGGGGGATATTGCAAATCTTTTGCCTCATACGGATTGGGGGTTGTATCATCATGATGACTAGTCTGTTTCCCGTTCTCTGGACTGTCCCGCTATTTGGTTGACATTTGGACAAGGATGACTCTTGTTACTGACTTACCTATTATTGCATTGATACACCTGGGACACCTACATGAAAATATTGAGTTCAGAGGTATGACGCATCACAGGCTGAGGTGCATAGCGACGTCACAGCGGCAGCAAACCTGTGCATTCTGCATCAGTGGAGGTCACATTCATTGCTCACTGCTGGTGAATGGCTCCTGATATAGTCACTTACTGTGAGTGAGTGATCTACAGTCTCAGTGACCAACTAGACATCTTTGTCCGCCGTACACCTCATTATAATTTTCTGGCAAAGAGCCTTTGCGTAGCCCCCTCGTCCAAGGCAAGCACTTGCAGAAGTGGCTCTGGAACTATGAACCACATATATCCCTGGCTGGCGTAACCCAAAATTCGAACAAGATGCTTCAGGCTCAACATGCACTGAGAAAGTTGACTTAACTGGAGATGATCTTGGTAAAATCATGCTCCACATGCCTGCTTCAAGTGATTGGGGCCCTGATCAGAGCTGTCTTGCTCTGTTGACATGACCATCCCTCCCACCCGAGTGAATATCTGCCCTCTACTTTCCACCCCGTTCTCCATACTACACTCCCCCACGGAATTTGTGTCCTAATCCCTAAACCCCTTCCCCGGGGTGTGCCAGATACCACAGCTATGCTCTGAGGTTGGTTACATAGGCCAAACATGTTGACTCAAGCACCCCTCTGATGGTTGCTCACCTCCCTCTTTTCTGGACTCACCGGTCTGGTGCTGTACCTTGGTCTTAATGACCTCCTGATGTATTATGGAATATGGAAACACCTCATTTGCAAATGGAGTAGTTTGCCTCGATTGCTGTTATAGGTGATTTTGTTTCCTCTCTATGGCACTTGTTAGCCAAATTGTATAACATCTGAATACAAATAATTATTGCGAACATTATATAGTAAAGACTCTGGTACATTGTACCATTGCTGTAGATTGAGAAATGCTTGTGGTAATGTGTAGGACTGCTTTTTGTGTAATTTCCATCTGTTTTGAACAGTTTGTAATGCAATTATTTGTATACATACCTCTTTGCTAGACATTCCCACACTATTGTTACTGTGTTGTACTGCACCTAGACTCGACTCCCACCTCCTTTGTTGAGTTAAATCTTGAACTACTCTCACGTGTAACCAGAGTCAAGGATGCTTGAGGGACCACAGCGGTCTCTTGTTTATTGCATCATATAATGCTGGTTTCTTGGCACTCTCAACTTTTTCTCATTTTGAGAATCCTGTGGCTCCTGTATTTACCAATCTGGTGTGGCATAGTGCAACACAAATTAATAACAAAAAATTATGCACAATACAGTAGGTCATAGATACATTTTAGCCAGAAGCTACAGGGCCTGACTCTCGTAGGTCTCAGATTGTCAAATTTCAACTATGACTTGCAAAGATGGAATTTGGAAGTCTGATGCCCCATTCCTAAATCAGGGAATCTGGAGGGATCTACATCTACTCTCATGAATTCAATTTATAAATTGGATATTTCTGGGTTGGCCCACATGAAAAGTTGGTGAAATCCAACAAAGTAGTAAATAAGCAGGCATAAACTAATCATTTAATTTAAGTTCTCCTTTTGGAAACACAAACACATTTGACGGGGGGGGGGGGGGGGGGGGAGGGGTATTTTCACAAGGAAAGATCCTTTACCCTTGGTGAAAAAAACATAATGTGGCAAGAAATATTTGCATAAAAGTTCTGCTTGGGGATTTATATACGTGGAGATGCATTACTGAAACCTTGCACTATTTTTGCGGATGGTGAAATATGGAACGGAGTACGGAGTTTTTGCGGTACGGTGAACATGGAAAAACGGAATTAACATTCTCTAAAATTTTAAATGGAAAAGATAGGACCGATATTTAAGTGGAAATTATGTACTATTTATATGAGATTCATAGCAAAAGCGGTGCAAAATCAGTTGGTCTTATTTATTCGAAGTTCCTTGCTAAAATGTCTGTAACACTATCAAAATTATGTTAAATAAACAAAGAAAGCTATTATATTTATAATGGTTTCACAATTCATTTTCTCATTTTTCACCTAGTGCAAAGCACTTTATAAGGTAGAAACTGTGCAGCTGCTTACATTTAATCTATAAACATTACTTTTGTATGTTAATAAATGAATAACTTTTCAGCTTTCAAGTGATGTATTCCATTTATTTTTTGGCACTCTCGATACTCATTCTGGAATGGTTTAAGAATGTTGCAACATTTTAGAAGCAATGGTATTACGGCAGCAGTTACAGAGCAGAGCCATTTCACGGTGGGCTTTTCTGATGTAGCACAAAGGAGCGCCTCCTTTTATGTGCCTGCCAGTGGCATAACGAAAAATGGCGGGGCTCCCCTGCAGAATGTGCTGAGGGGCCCATGAGTTTCACAGATATTCATTGACCTGGGGCTGAGTAGGGGGGCTCTTGAAGGGCTGGAGGCACCTGAAGGAGTGGAGGCCCCCCCTTTGCAACAGAGTGTACGCCCCCGGCGCCTGCACAGCTTAAAGTCAATTTATTTAGCCCGATAGTTCTCAGTTAGCACTTTTCTCAGGGGCGGCTCCTCCGTTTAAGCTGAGGAGCAGCGCCAACAAAGGCCAGAGCTGAAAAATAAAATGGTAATCAAGTTTATTTATTACCATTTTATTTTTTAGTAACTTACCCTTTCTGAACTGAGTGACAGGACTGGGCGGTTCCAGTGCTGCTGAGTGGCAGCAGGGAGCTGTCTCTTTGGCCGGCCATCTTGGGACAGTCAGCCAGACATGCACATTTTAAAGTTCTCTAACCTAGTTGTCTTTGACAGCTGGGTTAGAAAAAGCGCAGGCCTCCAGTGCTCTTAGGAGCGCTGAGAGAGTCTGCTCTATCCAATCCTGGCTCTGCTCTCATGCTGTGAGAGCAGTGCCAGGATTGATTAGTGCAGTTTCCTGGTCCCGCGTTGGAGCTTGCCTGGAAGAGAGATAGCGGCTAGTGGAGGACATCGCAACGCACCTCAAAGTCAGTGTTTTTTTGTTTTGTTTTGCATTCCCCCGCCTCGCCACCCTAGGTACATGGCAGCCGCCACTGGCTTTACTTTTGGATAGTGCAGCTCGGAAACAGAGATCAAGGCTGGCCTCTTTCTGTTTCTGAGCTGTGTTTTCTTAAAATAAAGCACTAACAGAGAAATATTGGGGTAAATAAGTTCACTTTATGCCTTGCAGGTGCATAAAACAGGCACTAGCTAGGCACCCAGGGCCCGATTCACAGAACTAACTTAAGACAAAGTCCTAAACTTACTACCATTTTGGTATTCACAGAAGGCACTTACTCATTTTGCTATTCACAGAAGGCACTTACTCATTTTGGTATTCACAGAAGACACTAAGGGGTCCATTAGGATGGCGGGCGGAAACAGTCCGCCCGCCACCCTAACGGAGATCGGGACCGCCCGCCTAAAGGGCGGGGGTCCCGACAATGGCATTAAGATGCGCCCGCCACAGTGGCGGGCGCATTCCTCAAGTTAATATTGTGGCGGGCGGTGCTCACTGCACCGGCCACCACAATGTTCAAAACAAATGCACGCATTTGCATAACCGAGGCGGCAGGCACCGCGCGGTGCCTGCCGCTGCGATTATGCAAATGCAGGGGGGTACCACAGGTACCCTCCCGTGTGCCACCCCCCTTTGCCCGTCACTCTGGGGGCCCACCGGGGCCCCCCAGAGTGAACACCGCATGCCTTTCTGTGGCGGCATTGCCGCCACGGAAAGGCATTGACAAATGCCTATTCTAATATGGCTGGCGGTGTCTGATAGACACCGCCACCATGTTCTCCCTTTTCCGCCCCGGCCGCTATGCGACCGGGGCGGAAAACAGGCGGGCGGTCTTTCTCACCGCTGTGGTCCCCTCCGCCATCGTAATATGGCGGGGGGTATGCAGGGAAGGATGTCGGGCGGATTGCCTCCGCCAGGGTGGCGGTGGCCACCGCTACCCTGGCGGAGGCAATCCGCCCGACATCCTAATGGGCCCCTAACATATTTAGGTATTCACAGAAGTTAGAAGTCCTAACTTTAGGACTCATAAATGCCTTCTGTAAATACCGAAAGTCTTAAAATTAGGATTTTTCTCAGTTTAGGAGTAGTAAAGTTAGGACTCCTAATTTTACTACTCCTAAACTGAGAAAAATCCTAACTTTACGACTTTAGGAATTCACAGAAGGCATTTAGGAGTCCTAAAGTTAGGAGTCCTAACTTTACTACTACTAAACTGAGAAAAATCCTAATTTTAAGACTTTTGGTATTCACAGAAGGTATTTAGGAGTCCTAAAGTTAGGAGTCCTAACTTTACTACTTAGGAGTCCTAACTTTACTACTACTAAACTGAGAAAAATCCTAATTTTAAGACTTTCAGTATTCACAGAAGGCATTTGGGAGTCCTAAAGTTAGGAGTCCTAACCTTACTAATACTAAACTGAGAAAAATCTTAATTTTAAGGCTTTCGGTATTCACAGAAGGCATTTAGGAGTCCTAAAGTTAGGAGTCCTAAGTTAGTTCTGTGAATCGGACCCCCATTTTTTTTAGCGTTCACAGTAAAATGTGCTGAATGATGGCTGCTGGTGAACAGCTTTCTAGAGCCCTATGTAAATAAATCATCAAAAATAAAGAATTTTTTTTGACCTGCTGTTAAATCCAATAGCCGATTCACAATGGTCTTTTCCGGCGCAGAGCACAGCATCTGCAGGGCGTAAAGTCCATTCACGTGGCCCATGGTTCTCAGAATTAGACAGAAACAGAAAGCGGCAAACCTAGTTTCCAGCTGTACTATCTTAAAATAAAGTACTTACTCAGAGAAACATCGGGTTAAAAGAATTGACTTTACCCGCTCCAGGGACCGTATTATACATTTTGCCCGGGGTGTCTCAAAGGGTGTGTGCACCTGGGCACAATGGTATTACAGAGGGGGCCTAGACGCTTTTTTCGTCCCTTCTATATTGCAGATAGCACTGGCGCAGGTTGTACTAGCGATATCATGAGAGGGTGCGTTCTCATTTGCATGGGGTGTGCCCCCAAAGGTGGCACACTCTCTATGTGCCTCTTAAATGCAACCCTCTCTTTGGAGAACGGGGGTGCCATGGACCCCCAGACTTCCCCCTGCAGGTGGGTGCAGTCACTCACTGCACCCACCTGCAAGAGGATCTCTAAACCTCCTTAAAAGTGCGACAGGTTGCTGTGTGCACAGTGAAACACGGAGGAGCTTTTAAGCAGCTGCCCCGTATTTCCCTTGAATACGCTGTCCCCGGAGCGGCGCAAGTTCATGGCTTCCCTGGCCAGGGCCGGCTCTAGGCTCATGGTGGCCCTGTGCAGGGAGCGTAGGTGGGGGCCCCGGAAGAGGAGGTCCAGACGGGGCGGAGCTCAGGAAGGTATTTTAATAATACGTCCAGAAAAGTTGTTAGATGACCAGTACCTGCGGGCCTCCCTCTTAATGTATCTCACATGTGTCTACGGGACGCCCTAGCTGAGGAGTGAGGTGCTCTGGCAGAGCTGGGTGAGTCCCAGTAACGGACAGCAGGACTGCTAGAGAGAGAGATAGCAGCGAGTTCCTTCCCCTGGAGTAACCATAGGTGCTCTCCCCGCGCGCTCCACTGGGGCCCGCGCCTGGCTGTGTCAAACTGAAAGCGCTCGGCTTGGCCCGGTCGCTCCCCTCCCCCCGAGCTCTAGGGGCCCCCAGGAGTCGCTGGGACTTGGAGCCATATTTCAACTGACTGCCGCTAAATAGTGCAGAAATACCCTTTCTCTCCAACTTTATTGGCACAGGCGGAGCAGGGGGCCTAAAGAAATCAATCACCACCAGTTTACATGGGAGGCCGCGTCCGCTGCCAGTGCCGCTGACTGGAAGACAGACAGCAGCCTACGAGTCGATGGATGCGGCACCGGCAAATTGAATGCGGCGGGCCCCCTGCCCCTCGGAGAAAGTGTCAGTGATTCCGAAATGTAATACTCGGCAATGATTAGGCCTTCCGCTGGCTGGGACTCGAGCCATATACTGCCGCTTAATTTAATGCAAAATAGTACCCCCGACTCCACCTTTATTATAGGCCCTGCAGGCACACAGGCGGAGAGGGGCCTAAAGGAAATCAGTGGCCGGTGCTGCCACTGGAAGACAGACAGCGGGCTGCCTACCTCGATGCGGCAAAACTCCCGGCTGCAGTGCAGTAAATTCGCCCCTCCAACCTCAAGCATTAACAGCTACACTCACGCCCGGCTACCTATCTTCATATGACTTGCTTGCTTGCCATGACGCGATAGTCAGTCAGTGCCACAAACAGTGTGCAGAAATATCATTATCAATCATCTGAGAGAATGGATCTATTCTACCCTTACCCGGCAGGTGCGTTAACACTTCTTCACTTTATTCTCAGTCTGAGCTCAGGGGCCGCTCAGCTTTTGTCCGACTCCAACGTCGACGACCACCAAATGGCTGGGCTGTGCAGAGAGAGTCATACCCCACCAGTCCCACAAGTTAGTTACGCATGCGGGGAAGTCAAGCAGCAGGTTAGGTTGAGTATGCGCGCTGCCCCAGATCACTCTATCCTGGCTTCCGGCGTCTGTGCTAGCCAGCCGGGTGAAAGTCATGATGATTTGAAACACCCTGGCGCCCCTGCTGCCCAATCAGGAAGGAGGTCGGTGCGGACTCGGAGCCAGAGGCCAGGGAAGTTAAAGGGAGGAGGGGGGGGGGTGGTGACTCACTGTGTCAGGGCTTGGAACTGTGACTGTCGGACTCGGAACTTAGTATTGGAAGCCGGGGTCGGAGCCGGAGGCCGCCAAATCCTGCCAGGGGGCCGCCAGTGCCACAATGTATCATTGATCCTTCCGATCCGATCCTCGTCGTGGCGGCCCCTGGGGTTTGGCGGCCCTGTGCAGGTGCACACTTTGCACATGCCTAGGGCCGGCCCTGCCCTGGCGACAGCGCATTCATTTGAATACGGCGCACTTTCATTGTTTGCCCTCATCACACCTTTTGAAAGATGCACTGTGGTGCAAAGAAGGAAAGTGTGCAGTATCTTTAAAACAGACCCATGTGCATAAAACATGCGCTTAGCTCTGTACTGCGCAAAAAAAGCCCATCATGATTCGGCCCCGAATGGGATGATTTTTTTTTAAATTCATCGATGATTATTAACTGAGTTACTTTATAGTTTCAAGGATGTTGAATAGTAGAACTGTATTTGTCATTAACAATATTCTACTACAAAATACCAATGTAGGGACATTTGACTTCATGTGCGCAAAACATATGTATTTGGTTCTCAGATTCAGACACTGTATGTTTTTTTTCGGCAGTGTCTGTTTTTTATCGCGTTTTCCAGTTTCAACAAAAGTTCTGCGAATCTTCAGTAGAAATGCCATAACTTTGTGAATTGTATACAAGTTACCGTGGATGTTTGGTGATGGTGTCATCAGGCTGTACCTGCCCTCCTTCCTGCTTACATATGTTGTCACCAAGACACACAGCAGAAGGAGGAAGAGGTCTGATTAAAACAGAGAGGTGAGAAATAACCACAGACTTCTTGAGAATGAAACATTAACAAACAACCGAAGAGCTCACTGAAACTGTCCATCTGGCTTTTTGTGTGCATAGGAACGTTCTCACCACTTCATTGCACCTGCTGCTCTCTGAAGCTGTGCAGTCTGTGTATCTACATATCTCCCCTGTGAAAAAGGGGGAATTTGTATGCATGTTTAAGACTCCCAGTTTTGTGTGTTTACTGATTTATACACCCATGCACAGATGGGATACAATTTGTCTTGTTTGTACAAATTCATGAAAATTGAAGAAATAGAAAAAAGGGCTTTTGTTTACACAGCACCTCATCATCAGCTCCACATTTCATCATCAGGTCAATGTTATGCACATTCACAACATAAGGAGAGTGATTATCAATGTTTTGTCTATGATTAGCAGTGTTTTACTCTGGTCTTAGATGTGAAAAACGCCTCAAACAATTCATGCATGACATCGAAATGCCTATGAGCAGACTTGTGTGGTACCAAGCTTAGATGTGACTAACACATGTGTTTTCAGCAGGAACCTCAGCTCTTGGAGAAGGTTAGTGTGAATCACACAGTCTTATCTGTTACACTTGGAAATTAAGGAGTAAATCACAACTAAGCCAGGTCTAAGGCACATCTAGCCACCGATAAAACTTTGAGAACCAGGCCTGGATATTAACTTGTAGGGCACATCTAGTAGTCAGTGCAGGTGTCTCTTTCTTTCCTAATTCCCGCTGTCTAGGCACTAAGGGGCATATTTACAAGCCGCTATCGCCACCACAGCTTTACTTTTCACGAAGTTGTGGTGGCGATAGGGGTTTCGCCTTATTTACAAGGAATTGTTAAGCCACTTAACGTGGCTTAAAGCTGCCTTGTAAATAAGGCACCCTTTCATGCTATACTTAGCGTGAAAGGGGAGGGCAATGTGTGTTGGCGTGGGTGTTCTGCTGCAGCACCCATTGATTTTGACGTTGCCCCATATTTACAAGGGTGGTATAAATATGGGGTAGCGCCGAAATGAAGACCAGGGAAAACTGGTCTTACCCTAGCGCAATGAGGATAAATGTTTAATTTCTCCTCGTTTTGCTGTTTCCATGTGTGCTGTGTTGTGCAGCACACGTGGAAGCATCAAAACGCCATTGATTGTTTATGTGCAGGAAGGTGTCCCTTTGTTTATGTGCACGAAGGTGTCCCTTCCTGCACATAACCAATCATTAAAAAAAGGAGGTTTTACAGCTTCTATGTGTGCTTCATTAAACAGCACACATAGAAATTACAAAACACCATTGAAAGATTGTTTATATGCAGGATGGGACACCTTCCTGCACATAAACAAAGGGACACCTTCCTGCACAAAAGCAATCTTCCCTTGCAACGCAGACACCCTTGCACTAAGTTGCAAGGGTGCCTGCGTTGGTGCTAGGCATCTTAATTTAGCGCCAGTGCATGGGGAAACGCAGGGCTGCACCATATTGCTGTAAATATGGTAAAGCCCTGCATTTCAGAGGTGATGGAGTGCAGCGTTAAGACAAGGAGGCTAACGCCGTGCTCAGCCACTTCTATTGCACATATTCCCCATAGTGAGCTCTATCTATGAAATGGCAGAAATGTACTACCCTTCCTATTTACAAACATTTTACAGGACATGGGGTCAAGTTGCCTGAATGGTTTTAGACCTCCCTATCCTGTGTATATTTGTCAGCTGTTAAACCTAATGCTGTTTACTCCCTGGACAGTAAACATCTGTAAATGAAGTTATGTAGGGCCAGATGTACGAAAATGCAATTTTGCATTTTCTAAATAGCGACTCCATAGGAATAGCTATTTAGGGAATTCAAAATTATATGTATGAGATTACTGATTTCCTATTAGCGATTCCTTCACAGTAGGAATCGCTACTAGGAAATCGTAATTAGGAAATCCAATGCCATTCGTACCAATGGGCGAGTTTTGAATTTTCAAAATAGCGATTTCCTACTAGGAAATCGCTAATTTGGAAATGCTAAACCAATGATGTCTATGGGGATAATGCCGTAATGCACCCCAAAAATAGCGGTGCACATATAGAGCGCACATATGCCCTAGGGCACTGGTACTCAAAGTACAGCCCGCGGGCCGGCAGAGGCCCGGCAAGCCTTCCGTGGCGGCCCGCGGCCCATGAGACATCGTACCTGTGTTTTCAAAGAGTGTCTGCAAACACTCTGCTGCTCTGTGGGGGCCGGGCGATTAATTCCAGCGAGGCCAGAGTGGAGCTGCAGGGGCGCTAAGAGGAGGTGAATGCACATGCAAATGGTCTTTATAAAGACCTGTGAAGTGCTGTGAAGTGCTCGGTGGGGGCTGTGTGTCTGTGCGCGCTGGGGAAGCTTGGGAAGCTGTCTCAGCCCGTGACACACAGGCAGGGTGAGATGACAGAGGGTGACATAGGGAGGTAGAGGGACAGAGACAGAGTGAGGGAGGGAAAGGGAAGGAAGGCAGAGACAGAGGGAGAGGGAGGGAAAGGAGACAGAGAAAGGGAGACAGACAGAGGGAGGAGGGCAACAGAGGGAGGGAGATGGAGTGAGGGAGACAGAGTGAGGGAAGGGAGTGAGGGAAGGGGAGTGAGGGAAGGGGAGTGAGGGAAGGGAGTGAGGGAGGGGATGAGGTAAGGGGAATGAGGGAGGGAGTGAGGGAAGGGGATAAGGGAAGGGGAGTGAGGGAGTGAGGAAAGGTGAGTGAGTGAGGGAAGGGGAGGGAGGGAGTGAGTGAGGGAAGGGGAGGGAGGGAGGGAGTGAGGGAAGGGTAGTGAGGAAAGGGAATGAGGGAAGGGAGTGAGGGAAGGGGAGGGGAGGGAGTGCGGGAGGGGGTAAGGGAGGGGGGTGAGGGAAGGGGAGTGAGGGAGGAAGTAAGAGAAGGGGAGTGAGGGAGGAAGTTAGAGTAGGGGAGTGAGGGAGGGAGTGAGGGAAGGGGAGGGAGGGAGGGAGGGAGTGAGGGAAGGGGAGGGAGGAAAGGGAATGAGGGAAGGGAGTGAGGGAAGGGGAGGAGAGGGAGTGAGGGAGGGGGTAAGGGAGGGGGTGAGGGAAGGGGAGTGAGGGAGGAAGTAAGAGAAGGGGAGTGAGGGAGGAAGTAAGAGTAGGGGAGTGAGGGAGGGAGTGAGGGAGTGAGGGAAGGGACGTGAGGGAGTGAGGGAAGGGGAGTGAGGGAAGGGGAGTGAGGGAAGCGGAGTAAGGGAAGGGAAGGGAAGGGAGTGAGGGAAGGGAAGGGAGTGAAAGAAGGGGAGGGAGTGAGGGAGGGGGTGAGGAGAGGGGTGAGGGGAGGGAGTGAGGGAGGGAGTGAGGGAAGGGGAGTGAGGGTGAGGGAAGGGGTGTGAGGGAGGGAGAGGGGGAATAGGGGGAAGGGGAGTGAGGGGAAGGGAAGGGGAGTGAGGGTGAGGGAGGGAAGGAGAGGAAAGGAGAGGGAAGGAAGAGGGAGAAAGAGGAAAGGAGAGGGAGGGAGAGGGAGGGAGAGGGAAGGAGAGGGAGGGAGAGGGAAGGAGAGAGGGGGTGAGACAGTCAGAATGAGGTGGAGATGGCGAGAGAGAGAGAGAGAGTGAGAGGGAGTGAGACAGTCAGAGTGAGTGAGACAGAGGGGGACCGGGGAGGGAGAGAGGAAGATAGAGGGATGGAGGGAGGGAGGCAGAGAGAGAGAGATATAGGAAGGGAAAAAGAGAGAGGGAGAGAGAGAGAGGTGTGTTTGCCGGGTCTGGTAGCTCAGTGGACGAAAGCGTCTGCTGCAGGGACCTGTATTCAACCTCATTGTCACACTTTTTTTTGATGCTCTAGCCCCGCCCCCTCCCTCACTGACCCCAACCCACCGGTGCGACCCTCGGACACAAACCACACTGTAAATTTGGCCCCCGAGAGAAAGTTTGTGAGTACCCATGCCCTAGGGGCATGTGTGCACTTTATTCCACATTAAAAAAAAGCATCTTGGGGTGCTTTTTTTAAATTGCACATGGTTGCCATCGAATTTGAGTCAATGGTAATTGCATATCCTAAATGCTCATTTTGCATTTAGGAAATACTTTATATATGTGCTAAGAAATCGCAAATAGGTAATCCCTATTTGCGATTTCTGATTTAGGGAATCACAAAATGCAATTTCACGCACTTGTGTCAACTTCAAATAACATTCCACGTCGTATGGTATTGTGTGATTCAGTACCGCGTGGGATGTATTCATTTGAATAGGAACAATGGGATATAAACACCTCTGCACCGTACCTGTTTCTGCTTAGTTTCTTGTTGGATAAATGGACACCAGAAGTTTCTCATAACACTGACGATGATCGGGAACGTTTCCACGCTCCGGATTATTTTGTTTTCTATTTTTTTTGTTTTGTTTTGCTCTTTTACAAGCATTGGAGCTTACTAAAGAGCTCGATATCAAGAGGCAACGTCAAAAGTAAGTAAAGCGACTCCTGAAGCAACGTGGTCATTGGCAGCCTGAAGTTTTGGCACATCCCTCTCCGGAATTTCCAGCAATTTCAATGGTGTGCTGGAAGTGTGCATCATCATATTACGCACAGGGCTCCTCAATCAATATAGCTTGCCATTGGCTATTCAGTACTTCAAGATCAACGCTGGGTTAACTCGTTGTGTTACGGTTTTGTGAACACACACAGTTGTAAGCCCGGTTTCCCTTTTACAATACGATCGGCTGAGGATTAATAGCGCGATCGACAGAAAACCTTCCAGTCATCTTCGTGAGTATTTCAGCACAGGGCGATCAGCTTAAAAGTTAACTGCACGATCAGCTGTAGAGCGCTAACTATCTTTTGTGAGTCATTTTTCTGTGACACGCACACATATTATAACGCGTGTCATGGTAACTGCTATCTATATATCTCCATATCATCTGTGACACGCACACATTATTGGAAATTACCATATTGTTAATATTGAAAGTTTTGACTGCAAAGGAGTTTAATGAAAATTTTAATAAGCAGTCATGTCAGGTATTCAACCTCCTCCATCCTTTCTCACTTTACCTGGTGAACCACAAATCAAATGGGACATACAGGAGGCAATGTTTCTTGCATATGTTGATGTTCTAGAAGGGAGGAATGTGAACCAGACAGGAAATTGGCTTTACTCAAACATTGTCTTGGAGGTATTGCTCTTAAGGAATATAACAATCTACTTCCTTTAGCCAATATATCTGGCTTAAATGTATACCAAATTGCATCTAAACAACTGTCTATTCGCTATGGGAAGAAAATAAACATGGTCATGGAGAAATTTAAATTCTATTCAAGAAAACAAAAACCAGACTAATCTATTGATAACTAAGTATCAGCTTTAAGGGTTTTAGCAGTTACATCAGATTTTGAACATATCAACTATGAGTTTTGAGAGACCAGATTCTGATGCGTACTAATAACAAGAAAATACAAGAAAGATTGTGAACATCTTCATACGTCTCTTAATGCAGTTATTGAAATAGCAAAATCCCTTGAGCATTCAGAAAAAATTGTTGATGTAATCAGATCGTGTAATAAGTCAGATATACATGTTGTAAGCAAGGAAAATGACAAACAGAAAGAAATTGATAAAAATAAACAGATTTCCGACTCAAAGAAGTGAAAGTTATCAGAAAACAGAAAACAAGAATAGATGGCAAAAACCTGACAGCAGTTGGAACAGTATTTATTGTTTCAGATGTGGTAGCAGCTACCATCTAGGAAACTCAAGATCTTGTCCTGCTTTGGAAAAAGTGTGTGCTAGATGTAACAAAAAAGGAAATTTTCCAAGAGTTTATAGGTCAGCTCCAAGAAGAGTTAATGTTATTCAAGAGCAGGAAGAATCACCTGATTAGGATTATGATGTAAACACTATACTTTGTGTAACTAAAGACATCGGCACAAAAATGTTTCCTTCATGCAATGTTATCATCAATGGAATTTCCACAAAAGCCTTAGCGGATTCATGTTCATGGTATACTATCCTGTCCCATGATCCTGTTTGTTCTAATTGGCCTAACATACAACTTACACAGCCTGATATTTCACCAAGTGGCTATACTGGTCATAAATTACAACTTATTGGATATTTTGTTTTGGATTTAACCTTTCATGAACGCAACACATGAGGGAAAATGTATGCTACCAACGTGCGGCATTCGCTTTTAGGTTGGCCACATCAAGAGAAACTAGGCATAAAATTAGATCCAAACGCTGATCCTCCTGTGTATTCTGTTGATACAATCACAACTAAACCAAGTTTGGTCAAGTCTAATGATTCTTCTTTGGTTTCTAAAATAAAAATGAGTTTCCTACATTATTCAGTGACAAACTGGGCGAATATAAAGGTTTTAAACATCGCATAAAAGTACATGCAAATGCTATACCCGTACATCATAGGGTTAGGAATGTTCCTTTGTCTTATAGGAACAAGTTAAAGGTAATGCTAGAGGATATGTGTGCTAAGAAAACTATTGAATCAATAGAGTCATCTCCTTGGGTTTCACCAGTTGTGATTTCTATTAAATCTGGAGGAGATCTTCGTTTGTGCATTGACTTGCGCAGTCTTAATGCTATTTGTGTGGATTCGCATCCACTTCCCAATTTACATGAGATGGTTTCTATGTTAGCTGATGCACAGGTATTTTCATGTCTAGATCTAGCTAGTGCATACCATCAAGTTCTTCTCCATGAGGAATCAAAAGATCTGACTGCATTTATAACACCAGAGGGTTTGTACAGATTCTGCAGGATGCCTTTTGGCTTAGCTAGTGCTGCTGCTGTTTATCAAAGGCTGATGAAAGAAACACTAGAAGGTCTCACTGGAGCTACAGCTTTCCAAGATGACATTTTAGTCTTTGGGAAAAATGACGATGAGCATGACCATAATTTGGGGAAAGTTTTCAATGCCTTATCAAGTAAAGGTTTAACACTTCGTGCGGACAAGTGCAAATTTAAAAGGCAAGAAGTGGAATATTTGGGACACTGTATCAGTAGAAATGGAATTAAGCCAAAAATGTCCACTTTGGAGAACATTAGTAAGGCTCCTATTACTGAGAACAAAGAACAATTAGTTGCGTTTCTAGGTTTGGAAGAGTTTTATGCCAAATTCATTCCAAATTATGCAACTATAATTGAACCATTCAGGAATCTGCTAAAAAAGAATGGGAAATTTATTTGGACTGATACTATGACAACAACGTTTTCCACTGTTAAGGAGATGATTACCAAAGCTCCATGTCTTAAACCTTTTGTCATTGGCAAACATTGTATTGTTATGGTAGATGCAAGCAATTGTGGATTAGAGGGCATATGTATGAAAATCCAAGTTTGCGATTCTCAAATAGCGATTTTTTGAGAATCGCTATTTGAGAATTGCAAATAGGGATGTATGTAAAAAAGTTGCAATTTTTTAGCAATTTCTTAGTATTCCCTAATTTCGATTAGCAAATTGCGAAATCGCAATTAAGGAATACTTTCACATTCATTTCTAAGGGCCAGGAGGCCCATAGGAATGAATGTGAAGTCATTCTCAATTTGCGATTCGCAATTTGAGAATCGCAAATTGAGAATAATTTCAAGGGTGCAAGAGTGTCATAAGGACACCCTGATGCACCCCTGAAATGAACATGTGTGCGCCATATGGTACCTTCACAAATGCCAAAAAGTGCATTTGTGAAAGAAATCGCAAATTACCACCAACTTGAAGCTGGTGGTAATTTGTGATTTCTTAAAGAGAAATCGCAACCATTGAATGCTTGTTGCATAGCATTTAAGAAATCGCACTTTGCGATTCCTTAAATGCTTATGCAAAATTAAGGAATCGCAAATTTTGCGATTCCTTAATTTTGAAACAATGCGATTTTCCTACAACATACCGTTTTGCGAATTTATAGTCGTAAACGCTGCTTTTTTTGCAATTCGCAGTGTTTGTGACTAAAAATTCTGTTGATACATCTGCCCCTAGGTGCTGTATTAATTCAAGAAGAGTGGGGTAAAGAATGGATTGTAGCATATGCTTCAAGGACATTGAGAGAGTCTGAACGCCACTATTCTGTAAAAGAAAAGGGAGCTATTAGCATGTGTATGGGGTTCTGAACATTTTATACCATTTTTATGGGGGAGCAAGTTCACCATCAAGTCTGACCATAATCCTTTAGTGTATATATTATCACCTGGTGGTGGACGCACACGGTCATCTAGATTGGCTAGATTGTCATCAAGGCTTCAGAATTTCCAATATTCCTTGGAGTATGTCCCTGGTAAAAGAAATGTTCATGCTGACTCTATGTCAATGCTACCTCTTCCATGTAAAGAATCAGATAGTGTTGACAGAGATGAATACGAAGTAGCTCATGTTGTGAATGATCTGAATTTGTAGTCCAATAACAATTCTGTTGTTCATGAGCAATTGTGAAATGAAGAAATGGAGAAGGATCAAGAACTTAGAGAAGTAAATAAGTTTATATTAAATGATTGGCCAGAAGAGAAAGAGCTCATACAGGGTTTAGCTAGTTATTATAAAGTTCGAGACGAATTGGCTATTGAGATGGCATTATTCTAAGGGGAGATAAATGTATTCCACCTTTTGGTCTCAGGAAGATGTTTGTTGATTTTGCTCACGAGGGGCATTTTGGTATTTCTTTCACCAGAAGACGTTTAAAATATAATTTTTGGTGGCCAGGTATGGATTCATATGTTGAGCAGCAAGTGAGGTTCTGTAATTTGTGTGCTAACAGTGAGAAGTCAGCTAAGGCCTTGTCTACCACTCCACAAAAGGTTGTCTTACCTGCTGCACCATGGAGCAAACTTGGTATTGATATAATTGGCCGGTTTAGTATTTTGCTGCATCAACATTCATTTGGTATTGTGCTTACAGATTATTTCTCTAAGTGGCCAGAGATTAAGATGGTTAGATAAGTTACCTCTGATGTCATCATACAATTTTTAGATGATGTGTTTTGTAGGGAAGGCAATGGACCACAAATTATTAGCAAAAAAATGGAAGACTATTTAATGAGATGTGGAATAACTCACAAAAGTATTGCAGTTTTCCACCCAGAGACTAATGGTCAAATTGAGAGATTTAATAGGGTTGTTAAGGAAGCAATTCAACTAGCTGTTAAAGGTGGGTTGTGTTGGACCAAAGCTTTACAATACATGTTAGTTTCTTATAGACCAGCTCCCAATGCAGTAACTTTGTTGACTCCTTTTGAATTGTTGAGAGGTCGCAAACCTAGTACAAAACTAATTCCATGGTGGCTAAGAAACAAGAATAAAACACAAGCAGAGTTTGCTGAAATATTTATTTATTTATTTATTAATAATATTTATAGAGCGCGAACAATGGCCCTAGGGCGTCTCGGCTAGGGACATACAAGAAATTTGTTGTAAGGTAGATCCTTATAAAATGAAAATCAAAGGGATTGTCTTGTTCAGGTGGGAGATTTATTACGGTTGAAGAAGGGTTGTTCTCTACTCTAATTGGTCTAATCCCTTGGAAGTGGTGGAAGTGTTTACGAATGCAGTACGTGTAGAAGATGGCAGTGTTTGGAATTTTTTTTAATTCAAATCTTTTTTATTGAAAAAAGAACATAAGAAGCACAGAAGGAAAAAGAACAAAAAGCATAGTACAAAATTTACATACATTACGTGTGGTTATGGCTGGCTCCGGATTAACTAGACAGATGGTGTATTAAAGGACCTTGTGAAGATGTACAACTATGACGTCATGCTTGTAATGCACAGCCAAGTGGTTGTTCTATACTCTGAACCAAATATATACGAAGTAAATAGATAAATAAAATAAATAATACAAAATACATAATACATAGTACAAATACGCAGATACTTACAAGGTATTCTCAAATGATACATACACTGGTACATTACTTAAGAAATCGAATATAGCTCATACGGTGTCGCAGTAGTAAGTGTAGGAGGAAGTAAGCTAGCAATTACATCACACTGAGCATATTCACCTACATAAGAGCAAGAGGAACTAGTATCCCTCTAGGGAGGATCAAACGAAAAGGAGAAGGCATCAAGAGTTTTTTTGTTGATGCACGCCAAGGAGAGGATTGAAGGGCAGTATTGTCTACTCCTCTGATACAAGAGACCCACTCACGCCACATCTTGAAGGAGACTTCCTCAGCAGCCTTCCATTTACACAGTATGACCTTACATGCTAAGGTGAGAAGCAGGTCTAGCAGTTGTCTATCATACTCATTGGCTACCGTTGGGTCTAAAGCACCTAGAATGACATAGATAAATTCTCTCCATGGCTTGATTTTAAAAATATGTTCTATGCAGTTGAAAATGTTATTCTAATAGTTTTTTAGGGAGGGGCAATGGAAAAACATGTGTGACAAGTCACCTTCGGCCTGATTGCAGTTCCAGCATTTTGGGGTATCTCTCAGTTTAAGTTTAAATAGTTTTTGGGGTGTTCAGAACACCCTGTTGAGCAACATAAATTTTGTTTGTGATAGGATTGGGGAAACTTTGTTCACAAGAGCTGTTGCATTGATTCTGTCCCAGTCAAAATCAATTCCTGTGTTGTTGGGTTCCTCCTCCCATTTTATTTCATTACGCTTTTGTGCTTTCCTGGATTTTGGGATAAGTAGTTTATAGACCTTAGATACAAAACGACCTGCAGCTTGGAGACGCGTTAGTTGTGATTTAAGCCATGGCTCAAGGGGTTTAAGTGGACGTGGGACAAGGACTGTCTTCAGCTTTAGGAAAGCGTAGATGTCCATTGGTGTAAGGCAGTGAGTTGCTTCGATCTCCGAGTATGGAAGTGGTGAGCGTCCGTCATATAGGTCAGAGACCATGTTTATGCCTTTCAACGACCAATGTTCCCAGTGGAGTGATTCCCCATTAATTTGAATAGCTGGGTTATGCCATAAGGCAATGGAGCTAGTGTTTTTTATTTTTGGACCGGACGATTGAACTTGATCTAGTCTTAGAAGAGCTCGTCCAGTGTTTAGCATAATATATTCAGAATGAGGTAGATGCGCTAAATCCATGGTAAGTAGTGCTTTGAGGGGCGCCTTGCCTACAATAGCTTTCTCTATATCTATCCATAATGGGGTATAGCATGGTTCCTCGACAAACCAGGCTGCTCCCTGTTTGCACAAGAATGCTGTCTGGTAGTTTCTAAAGTTGGGAAGCCTCAGGCCGCCTTTTTCCTTAGTAAGCTGCAGCTTTTTCATCGATACCCAGGGCTTCTTCCCTTGCCATAAAAATGTTCCAAACGGTTTATCTATTTTGTGCAGTAAGTCATCAATGAACGTCATGGGGAGCATGCTCACCAGATAATTTACCAAGGGTGTTACCATCATCTTTAGCGTCTCAGCTCTCCCCCACCACGATAGGAACTTAGGGGACCAACCATCTAGTAATTTTGTTATTTTGTTCAGGTGGCGCTCTTCATTGACTCGTAATGTCGTAATTAGGTCTTTGTCAAAATCGAATCCTAGATATTTAAAACAGTCCGGCTGCCACGATAAACCAGAATTCCCCAAGATCTCCTTACGTCCTATACTATTCAATAGTTTCACTTCAGTTTTGTCCTTATTCAAGGAGTATCCAGAAACCTCCGAGAATTCCTCAATGGTGTTCATTAGGGCTGGTATTGCCTCATCTACCTTCTCAGACATTACTAGAACGTCATCTGCGTATGCTGTAAGTTTGATGACGCAGTCGTTAAAGGGAATTCCAGGGATGGTAGTGTTATTACGTATTTGGTACAGGAAGGGTTCTATGGCCAATAAGAAAAGCGAGGAGGACAGGGGGCAACCCTGTCTTGTTCCCTGTTGTAATTTGAAAGGAGAGGAGAAGGCACCACCCGCTCGAACCCTGGCCGAGGGACAGGAGTAGAGGGACATGACCAGTTTTATGAATGTTGGACCTAAGTTAAATGTATTTAAAACAGCCTCCAAAAACGTCTTATCTACCTTGTCGAAGGCTTTTTCTGCATCCCGTGTTATCGCTACAGTGGGAGTGGAGAGAAGTTTTGACTTTTCAAGGACGTGCGCTAATATTCTAGTATTGTCGCTGGAGAGTCTATTTTTCAGAAAGCCAGCTTGTGAGGGGTGGATAATTTTCGGTAAGATTTTCTGGATTCGGTGTGCTAGGATCGAGGCTAGAAGCTTACAGTCTAAATTGATGAGCGAGATGGGTCTGTAGTTTTGTGGGAACTTCGGATCTTTGCCCTCTTTTGGTAAGACCGCTATGACAGCCTCCGCCAGTGTACCTTTAACCTCTGCCGTTTCGCTAATTTCATGAAACATATGAAGCAAGGGCGGTGCCTATGTAGAGGAAAAGCATTTGTAAAATTTAGCTGTGAACCCATCAGGTCCTGGGGCTTTCCCGCAGCGAAGTGATTTTATAGCTTCTGTCATCTCAGCCTGTGTTATCGGGTTGTTAAGCGCCTCCTGGTCTTCTAGAGGGAGGGTGGGCAGATCACATTTATCTAAGTAGCGTTTAACCTTATCTTTGTCTACATTTTTGTTTTTCGCATATAGACGCTCATAAAAGACCTTGAATATGTCTACAATTTTAAGGGGATTGGTCCAGGACATTCCCTTGTCATCCAATAGTGAGTTGATTGTGTTTTTCTGTATCTTAAATTTCAGGTATGCTGCTAGTCCCTTCCCCGCCTTGTTAGATTTGCAGACTTTATAACGTTTCCTTCTATTCAGCCACACCCCAGCCCTTTCACTTATAATTTTGTTGTATGCGTATTTCTGGTTAGTTAGTTTATTTAGAGTCACTTCAGACCTGTTCTGTATATAGCTGGCCTCTAATGCAGCAATGTTCGCCTCTAATGTCTCCAAGGCAGCGTTGTAGTTTTTATTTATGGCGGATTTAAGTTTAATGATTACGCCACGTATAGTACTCTTAAGGGCCTCCCAACGGGTGTAATCATTAGTTTCCCCTCTCTTGTTGTCTGTTAGATAATCCTTTATTGCAACTTCAATTGGTTTTATGTGCTTCTCATCCCCCAGAATTTCATCGTTTAGCCGCCATAAGGATTGGCGAAGAGTCGGCTTTATATTAGATACCGTGAGTGAAATGCAAGAATGATCTGATATGACCCTCGGTTCTATACTTGTGGCTTCAATTCTGGCTAAGGCATTTTTAGTGATAAATAAATGGTCGATTTGTGAGAATGAGTCATGTGGAGGGGAGTAGAACGTGTAGTCCCTGCCATCCGGGTTTTGTAGACACCATGAGTCTATCATATTGAATCTGCTACAGAGTTTGGTAAAGGACTTATGTGCCTTATTGCCGCGAAAAGGGCATTTAGAGTCCCTGTCTAGGGTGGGGTCAACCGGTAAATTAAAGTCACCCGCGAGGATGTGTACCGCTGTGTCGGGGATAGTGTCCATCTGTTTTGTGAGCTCTGACCAGAATGATAGATCGCATGTGTTCGGGGCATAGACGTTCGTAATATAGAACTCGGTGTCATCCTTAAGTAATTTGGGCGTGACCCATCTTCCTTTGGTGTCAGTCGTTGATGAGATAACTTCTACATTAGCCTTCCTAGCGATCAATGTTACCACCCCATTTTTCTTTTTAATAGCTTCGGACCCCACTACCTCTGTGAAAAATTTGTTCCTCATTGTGTGCAGTAGTTTGGCCTCTAGCTTCGATTCCTGGAGCAAGGCAATGTCACTATCCTGCCTACGAAGGTAGTCTAGAACGTTCTGTCGTTTAACAGGTTGGTTTAAGCCATTCACATTAAGTGATAGTATTTTCAAGTTACTGAATTTTGTAGTTCCTATGGGTGTATCAATTGCTTGTGTCATCTTGATTGTGTGTCAGAACATATAAGATCAGAGGGTGAACATGTGTGCCTGAGTATATCAGACCTTTGGTTGCTGCTATCGTGATTTTTGACAGACTCCTTATATAAACCCTTGGCCAACCTCCATTGTGACTTCCCCACTGTGAGCCGTCTATCAGACATGACTCGTTCAGAAACTCCGGGGCTAATGTGCATCCAAATTGACTTGTAAGCGTAAGTACCAGTACGAATAAAAGTAATAGCTGAGACAAAAATTAACAGAAAAAAACCTCTCATACCCAACCCCTTCCGTCCTCCCCTCCCAACTCCCTCCACCCTCTCCCTCAACCCACCCCTCTCACCCCAATTATAGAAATAGGACATGGCGATTCAGAAACAACAACAGCGAACTTCGCCTCCATAGCAACTTTTTAAATTTACATACGATGAGAGCTACATTAGATTTATAGACCTCAAACAACTTTAACTGGAATCCTATATGGCTCGAGCAGCCCACTGCATCTATATTTAGGACATATAGTGCACAACTTGTACTATCTATCGAGATTTTGGTACCCTAGGATACTCCTGAGTACCTGAGAGAACATAACTGTACTATGCAAAATGTAAGTAAGGTGGCATTAGCATGACTCCCAAAGACAACAGCACATGTAAGCCTAGTTGAGACATTATATGATAACCTGCTTTGCTGATATGCATTAGGGAGACATCACTATATACTGCATCAATACCTGTTAATTTGCATTACCAATACAAACAGTTCTGCTGCCACCATTTTACTGCATTATTGTGTGGTAACTTACCGCACCATCACAAGACAAGTTTAGCAATCTAGAACCCTAAACCGTAAGGGTTACTCAGCAAGTTCGTAAAGTGTTGCAAACATCAGAGCAGACCTTAGTGCACAAACATTCGAGCAAGAGAAGCAACCTGGAAAGAAAAATGAGTATCCACCTCTATTCACTTCTAGACACTTCTAGCCAGTACCAGATGCACCGGCCGCCTCTGTTGCTGATACGTCCATACATGCTTCTTCTGAGTTATTTAGCATGCGTTTGAGCTTAGTTGTGTCTGAAAAAATGTGGGATACTCCTTGTATGGTCACTTTGAATTTGGCCGGACCGACCAAACCATACTGGTGACCCAATGATCGCAATTGTGGTCGTAGTGCGAGGAAAGCTTTCCTTATGTCCACCGTCTCTTTACTGTAGTCTTGTGATATGTAGATCTTGTTTCCCTTCCACAGAACATGGTTGCTTTTACGCACAAATGCAAGAATCTGTTTTACATGTTGGAACCTCAATGGTTTGCAGATGATGGCTCTCGGACCTTTTTGACTTTTTGTAATCCTGCCTGGGACTCTATGCGCCCTGTCAAATTCCAAAGGCTGGGCAAAAAAAAGGTTGGTTGCTTGTGTGAACCATGTCTCTAAGAAGGCAATACAAGAACCATGAGACTCCTCTGAATTTTCTGGAATGCCAAAGATTCTAAGGTTGCCCCTCCGGTTTCTGTCTTCTAATTCCGAGAGTCTCCTCGTGACTTGGTCAGAGGCTATAGTGAGATGTTTGAGAGCTCCACATGTCTTGACCTCTGAGACTTCAAGTCTACTGATCCTCGATTCAGCTTCAGTGATTTTAGAGTTGATATCTTTAATATCTTGCCTGATGGCCACTACCTCTTCTTTTGTGGACCTAGCCAAATCTCGTACTTCCTCCAGCCTACTCAAGATGGTATCCATGACTTCACTAAAGTCTTTCTTGCCTTTGAATGGTGACAACGGATTTGGTGGCTCAGCCTTAGGGCGTTTAAGGCCTTTATTATTTTCTTTGTCGCCCATGTTCCTTGTTTGCTTAGGCGACCAGGTCAATCCAGCCTCAGACGGTGAACAGTTGTATAGGCACTCAGTTGTAGCACCACAGTGTGTTTGCCCACTTTGCCTAGTTTGAACAGCTTGATGAGTCCCACTGCAGCCCAGGAAACAGCCTGTCGCGGCTCTCTATTGATTTAGAGATTGATTTAATGACTCACGTTTGGCGCCACAGACACAGCTTGCATTACAATATTCCTCCTTTCGTCGTAGGGTCACTCATTTCCATTGAGCTACATACACCATCATCGCGTCGGACATTTCTCACAATATGCAGTTGCACATGAAGCACAGATTCTACGACTGACTCCCGCCACTTGAAAGGTCTGCATCTACCTCTGAACACGCATCGGACCAGCAGTGGCATGTATTTAGTGCATTTTCAGACCAGAACCTGAACAGGCACGCTTAAGAACATTTGGGTGCTTTGACATGTGACTTCAGGCTATTGAGGACTTACTTCACTTACTTCCGTTAATAAGACAGTCTATATCGGACATCCAGCCATTTACAATTTATTGTTCACACTAAAGCATTCTGTTTCGTATCACTGTTCACCTTTATAGTCCGTTTTTGTATTGGAATGCAGTTAATTACAGGCAGATTCCCATTCTTAAGTTTTGATTACAAAAGCGTGTTCGCGCCCGCCATTTTGTGTGCCCAGAGCAGTTCCTGCATGTGAATTGTCTCAGCAAATGGCGAAACAGTCGGGAAAGTCTATGTGTAACCCCAAGGTTTGTGTTTTAACGCCGTTGTATCCTGGTAAAATCTTTTTGATTTGAAATCAGAGGTTTGTGCTGCGGTGTTAGTTCTGTTAGGTCTATTGCTCACCAGCTCTCACCAGCACGATCACAAAATGTCATTATAAAAGTTGAGATTTGTAATGCAAAACACCACTCGCCCGTTGCCCTAATCTTTTCTTTGTTTTTAGCGCTACACCGGCATTATGGATCATAACAGGACACGTAGGGTAACAGTCCGATAAAATCGTTATGCCGCCATTTTGAAAATCATTTCCTTGTGTAGATAATCGAGTTAAAGGGCATTTTCGCTTCAATTTTTGCGCTTTCAATACACTTACTGGGCTCCTTTGCAGATACTCTTTCGTCTCCGGCGGTCACTGGTGTTGATTGCGGCATGCAGGGTTCCGCTGCTTTAGGCAGCCTTCTTGTTCGGGCCGCTGCTCGAGTCCACCGCTGCACTGCTCTGAAACGCGGGAGAAGCAGATGAGAGTTTTGCACCCTTTCCTGTGGCCGAAATTGGCTCAAACTGTTACTGTGTACGAAGGGAGCCTTCCGACGCCTGAAACGTCTCTCAGGTTAGAGAATACCCGGTTTCTGCAGCTCTCAGCTTCATTGTAACCATATCGCTGCGGAGGAGCGAAGAGTCACCCCGCATTCTTCCCAGCATCCAAGCCACGCCCCCGCAGTGTTTGGAATTTTAATAGAGTTTCAATCTATAAAGGTAGGAAGGAATTTTGTGATGACAATTATTCTTTAAATGTATTTTTGGATGTCAATGGAGACAATGCGAGTAATTCAAGTACTGAATCATCTATTACCAAACAAGGTATTCCTGCTCCAGCATGTTCTACCAGAAGCTTGAGAATTCCTAAGTTACCTGTTAAACTCAAAGATTTTGTGCTTTCTTAATTGTATTACTTATTATTAAAAAAAAATAGAGGAGGGAGGTGTGTTATATGTTGATATTTGAAGTGGACACGCACTTGTGTCAACTTCAAATAACATTCCACGTGGTATGGTATTGTTTGAATCAGTACCGCGTGGGATGTATTCATTTGAATAGGAACAATGGGATATAGGCTTTGGTATGTGGTAGTTAGATTATTCTTATCTTGCACTTAACAGAAGCTGTATCGTTAAATAAACAGCTCTGCACCGTACCTGTTTCTGCTTCGTTTCTTGTTGGGTTATTGGACACCAGAAGCTTCTCATAACAGTCTTCCTTAGGACAATGTCTGTGACTAGTAAGGTAGTAGCCTTTCAGAAGGAGCACATATCTCCTTTGCTATAAATCAAGATCAGTTATTTAACTGAGTATGGGTGGTTGAAAAAAGGGCAGGGAATGTTCATTAATGTAATCTCCTTGCATCGAATTTGGAGATTTAATTAGTGATATAATAGTGTCTATGTGAATCAGCTTACTGGTAAGACTTCTGAAAATGATTGGCTTTAATTCGTATGAAGAAGTGATAAAAATGAGCTGATTTTTATCCAGAAGTGTTTAATAATAGTGCTGCAGAAACAGAAGTAAGCTATAGTCATCCATGATCATTAGCTACAACCCTGTCCTAGAACAAATTTAGGGATATGTTGTTTTTATGAAATTAAATATAGGGATCACTTCATGTCCCAAACGGCAATAAAAGTCCTCTTGTCTGTCAAATTTATCTGATAAAGGGGCAACAACTGCAATTATTTTTTTAATCAGCGAGAATCTGCAGCACTGGTTAAAAAAACAGCAATCTCCCTTCTTTTTAAAAAAAAACTCCCCAGTTTTTTGAGGGAGGAGTTGTGGCTCCCCTCCCCTTCATGAGGCTCCAGGGACCCCCAAGTTAATTATTTGCCAACATTCACTGGCAGGAATGCCCGCACTAAAATTGATCATGTATTGGCCTCAGTGAACATTAGTCTATATTGTACCACCCCAGAGATTATAGATCTATTTATTAGTGATCATAATTATATTACTTTATCACTAAGCATCTGGGGACGTAAAGGCCAAATAACACAAACCATAGTAGATGATATAACTCCATGTAGATCAAATGGTGCTAGGATCAAGTGGAAAGGGGAAAATTCGGATAAGCTTTTAAAAAATATTGTTACGGCATGTCATGTTGAGATACACACGAGTTTGGATGATAATATGGACCCTTCAGGTATTTTACTGTGTTTTAGTAAGATCAATGATACAATTGACAACATTATGACTATAACCAGGGGGAACAGGCAAATGCAGAATAAAGGATGGTTTGATCATGCCTGTACTCAAGCCCTGACGCAACTAAAACTAGCTCTGTCAGTTAGAACTAGGGATGGGTCGATTATTAAAAACCTGAGATTAGTTTATAAAGAGCACCTGAAGCGGAGGAAGAGGGAGCTTCAAGAAGAGGCCTGGGACAATCTTATAATGGCTGTGGATACTTTGAACAGCAAGAAGTTCTGGGACACAGTTAACTCCCTCTTCCTAAGGAATGAGGATGCGCCCGACCGAACATCACATGTTAGCTGTGAAGCCTGGGTAAAACATTTCTCTAGCATCTTTGACCCAGGGGACTTGGGCAGTACGATCTCTAGGGAGACAGATATCAGGCCTATCCTTCCTCTTAATTTCACACTTGCAGAGATGGAATATGGAATTAGTGGTAGCAAGGGCGGGAAAGCGCCAGGTTCGGATGGTGTACCAATAGATCTATATAAAGCCGAACCAACATTATGGGGCCCCATTTTGACTAGAGTCTTTAATGCTGCAGTAAAGGAAAACACACCACCTACATGGGGCGAATCCATAATCATTCACATATACAAGAAAGTAAATAGATCCTAAGCTAAAAATTATCGTCCCATCTCACTCTTAGACTCCTCTTTCAAGATTATGAGTAGGGTGCTGTCAGTGAGGTTAGAGGAATGGGCAAAGGACAACGGGATTTTAGCCCAGTCACAATATGGGTTTAGGAAAGGGCGGGGCACTTTGGAACAATGCATTAACTTGGACCTTTCAATAGGAAAATATACGTGCGCAAAGCCGGGTCCCTCTTCCTCTGCTTTGCAGATCTAAGTAGTGCATTCGACCTAGTGGACCATGCTCTGCTGTGGCCGATTTTATTAGAACTTGGAGCCCCCGAGCCCATCATCTGCTTTCTCGCCAGGCTCTACAATAAACTATCCACACGAGTGCGATATGGACAAATAGGCGAATGCACCCCCAAATTTAAGGTTAATTTAGGTATCAGGCAAGGATGTGTATTTGCGCCACTCCTTTTTACTCTTTTTATTATCGCAATTGATGTTGAATTAAAAATGGTAAAGTCCGATACACCCCAGGTGGAAGGCAAGGATGTACCAGTACTGCTATATGTAGATGACGAGGTACTCCTATCAAGGACACCATTAGGCCTACACAGGCTAATCGACAAGTTTACAGATTTTATTGAGGGCAGGAAGCTGCAGATAAATAAAACTAAAACATATGCCCTAATCCGTGGCCCAAGTGCAGGGAAAATGAAACCCTTTTATGTAGACTGCCATAGAATTTTAACTGTCGAGAAGTTCTGCTACCTGGGTATAATCTTTTCGAGCAGTGGGATGTGGACACAGGAGGTCATGAATGTCAGGGCCAGAATGGCTAAAAGTGTTTACAGGGTTTTTAAATTTGCTGCTAAACTTGGGGACCGCCGCATCCTCGACATGGTGCACATTTACCAATCTAGATGCAAATCGGTTGCACTGTATGGAGCTGGGGTTTGGGGTCATTGCCGCCACACAGAACTTCAAACAGAGGAAAACAAGTTCCTCAGAAAGTTACTCTGTTTACCCAAGTCAGCTTCCACTGAGCTTATACATAGTGAAGTGGGATTGGATTATTTGGCTGGTCTAATTGGGCTAAAACCTTTGATGGTATGGAGATCTATTGGGCTGAAGGAAGAAACTGCTTTTAATAGAAGTATTATTAATGATTGCCTTCGCCTGGACAATTACTTAAAGATCCCATAGCTTAAATATGTGGTTTCAACATTTAAGGATATATTAAAAATTAATATTATGGCAAACCCTGGCAGTGCAAGTGAAATCCCCAAGAGGGAACTCAAATATACCTACTTGAGGAAGAAAACTTGTGATCGCCAAACTAAGTTAACAACCTATAAGTTTTACATAACACATGTGGATACTGAAGGCTTCCAACAATACCTAACAACGGTTACTAGAACTTCACACCGTTTTGTCCTCACTAGAATGAGATTGGGTATTGTACATCATTTGGTCGCATTTCCATGTATTAAAAAGTATCCCACTGTGCCCCATGTCCCTGTGATGGCGTCACAAAACAGAGTACTTTGCATTTCCTCCTCATATGTGATTTATATTTGCACCTTTGTATCGCTTTCCTTAAACCCCTGTTCAAAAAGCACGGCACTTTATCTGTTAATACTGCCATGAATTTGTTGTTTTTATTACATGATCCTGATATCTGTTTTTTTACTGCAACATACATTTTAAAATCAATTGCTGCTAGAAGGAGTATGCTTTTTTAATATTTTAGCTATGATGCTGTTTTTCACATGTAATGAACTGTATACGATTGTTTTTATGTGCTTTTATGATTGTTTTGCAATAATCGAATAAAGCTTACTGAACTGAACTGACATTTATCAAATGGGAAGGGGATATGCACCCCAAGTCTCCAATACTCAAGGAGGCTCCAGGGACACCATACCTTGGGGCCAGTGTATTTTTTTGAGGACAGGAGAAGGAACGGCAGCTCGATGGCAGTGTCCCGGGAACCTGATCACCTGGGACACATTAGTTCTCTGCTTGGTTAAACTGTAGGCAGAGAATAGAAATCTATTCCCTGTTCGCACTCTCTTGGGCAGGGAACACAACTTTGCTCCTGCCTATGAGGGAGCAGTACAAAATGCTGCTCCTGCCCGGAGAAAAGTAATGGAGCTGGCTCCAACAAATACCCAGGATGGTGCTGGTCAAGGAGCTGGTTGGGCAGTGGGGGTTTGGGCTACCCCTGAAGCCCAAATGCAGAGACATTGCAGGTGCCCTTGGTGGGTAGAGGGGCACACACCTATATTCTAAGTTGGCAGCTCCTGCCAAGGGATCCGCAGGAGCTGTGGCCGCCCTATTGTTTTCCCTAGGGTCACCCACCAATGAATACTATGTTCTGGGTGCACTCGGTGGCACCGGAGCACTGAGCGATAAAATAAAATGCCCATCGTGGGTGCCAGTTGGGGAGCCTGCTGGGGCCTTGGGGCTTCCCCCACAGCCCCCAACATTAAAATATATATATATATATATATATATATTGTGGGTGCCCCGGCTCTGCACCGGAGCACTCAAATTAAAAATATCAAAAAATGAATAATAAATAAATGGCATGAAACACTCATTTATAATTCACTTTTTCTGCAAAGAGATAATGCCCCGAGGCTTATTTGAAGTAAACATTTACTTCCTAGTGGTGCTCCTAGTAGAGGCAGGGGCCCCACCAAACTTTATTTTTAATGCTGTGGGGGCTTCAGGGAGTGCAGGGAGTGCCGCAGCCCCCAAACAATATTATAAAAATAGTAAGTATCCTGGGTCATTAAATCCATGATACAGGAAGAGCTTACCATATTTTTTAAAGCATTCTGAGCTGTGTGCTCTTCATTTGGAGTACGAGGCATCAAGTGGTTGGTTCCATGGATTTCATTTGTGCCCTGAAAAATGTTACAAAAGACTCAACCATGTTAGTTTAAAAAAAAGGTTTGATTGAAAATATTTCATGACTAATCACTTTTTTTTAAACATTGCAATGTGTGAATTACAGAATATACATTTGATAGTTATTGGTGACTTTTTGACAAAAACAGTAGGTAGGCCTTACTTGAAATGATATACTTTATAATGTTACACATATTCAGCTGTGGTTGCCCACCAGCAGGAGGTTGGGAGCAGGGCATGCAGGTAGGCCAGCCCCTGCGCACAACACTCTACTGTACATGACCGGTGACCATGCACTTCGAGAGTTAGAGTGCTTGTACGGGGTTGGGTGAAAGCTGTGCACAGCGGGGTTTAGCCCACAACGATGGACATCTTACTTTATGTTAATAAAATCATAGAAACTCACTGAAATTAACGGGAGAAAAAGGCTCAAATGATGTTATGGTTGGGAATTGTAATTTTATATTACTTTACATAAAAAACATAGAAATTCATTAAAAAATAGCTTAAAGGAGCATTTTAGTTAGGTGGAAATGTCAGGAAAAACCTACTATTTTAATGATATTCACCAGTTATAGTGTTTAGTTAAGAGGAGGGTGACCTGCAGCCCCCTTCCCGAACCATTATAGGCCCCAGGGGTGCACGCTCGTGGCCGCATTAAATAAGGGGAGGTGGCCTGTGCGGCTTTTCCTTCCCAAGCCATTATAGGCCCAGGGAATCCTGGCTCTGGTGCTGAACTGTCAAAAGAAGGGGAGCTTTCAAAGGCAGTGGACCCCCTTTATGAGCCTTTATTAATACCCCCGGGGACTCCATTCCCCGAGGCCAGTTCACTTGTTGTGTCCCGGGGAGCCCACCTTCCAGACACATCAATATCCTTGCCTGCACTGGCGCGGGGAGGGAAACTTGCATTTGCTCCCATCTGGCAGGAGAATTTTTTGAACTCCCACCAAATGAGAGCAAACACCAAGTCTGCTCCCACCAGCTGGGAGCATACTTGTTATCTGTTTCCCTACCAGCACTGATGCGGGTAGGGAAAAAGATCAACAGATTGCTCTCACCCTAAGGGAGCAGTATAAAAAGCTGCTCCCTGAGGTGACCGGAGCAATGCTGTCTCTAGCAGCATGCAGGGGGGTGGCTGGGGTCGGGTGGACCCCGGGGCTCCCTCTCTGCCTTCAACATGGTATTTGATGGGTGCACTGGGTGGGTACTGGAGCAACCACTGTTTTGAAATAGAGATCCCGTGAGATAGATGAGGTTCCCTGGGCATAATGAGGCTTGAGGAAGTGGGCCAAACGGCCCCCCTTGAAATTAAAAAATTATGCACCCGGGGGATCGAGTCCCTGGGGCCTGATGAAGCTCAGAAAGGGGGGTCATGCCCCTTGCCTTTTAAACAAAATGTGTCCTCAATGATGGTGTTTGAGGAGTCAACAGTAATGTCATAAATGATATCATAGAAAATGTTATGAGTCAATTGCAATTTTTCAATTTCAACAAGCTTTATTCGAATTGAATGAACAAATTCATAAAAGCATACAAGATAAAATCACATTAAAAACAAACAGTGATTATATTCATGTTATGTTATGTTATGTTATTAAAAATTTATAAAGCGCACATACGCCCGAAGGCTTCTTGGCGCTGGAAAGAGATAAAAAACATAACAAGGGGTGAGTCTGCAGGAATCTACATTCATGATGTAGTTACTATTTGTGCTATACAAATAAAAATATTAAAAAATAGGATTTGATGAAAATTCATTTTTTTAAAAGGTTTTTGAATCTTTATAGACAAACATTTACACATTCCAAGGGTATTCAAGTTAAATGGTCTTTCTAAACCTCAGAATTGCTCTCAGGAGGGAAGTTACCGTATTAATGGTGTACTCATCGCCTAAAGTTCTTAACTTATTGTAAGCCTCTCTGGATGATCTTAAGCCCCATGAAACGAGAAGGGGTTTCAACAATTTCCTCCTTGGATGAGTATAGAAGGAGCAAAAGAGGATTCAATGAATGTTCGATTGAGTGGACACATCATTGCAAGGACAAATTCTTTTTTTCCTCGACCAGTCATTGCACTGCGGTAAGGTTACAAGCCTCTAGAACGTTTCCAGCCGGAAGAGAGAAAGAAGCATGCGATGATAAAAAGGTTGCTCTAGCAAAAGATACCGCTGGATGCCCTGATGTAGTGTTACCACGTCGTGATTCATAACAGTTTTCTTTGCCCTTTGTTCCTTCCATCTTTTGGATTAAAGATGTTCTCGGAGGGATTTTTTTAGAGCAGATCTTGAAAAAGACTCCATGGTGTCTGGTTTGGAAAAATATTCCGGGTGCCAAATTTCGCAGAGGAAATTTTTGATATAGGTAAACCATTTAATGTTATTGACTCCATCAGATGCCAGGCAGTCCTCTATTATGTCTCTATTAAGAGTCGTGGAAGGATTAGTCCAGACATTGTGCCAGAGTAAAACCGGGGCAGATTTTATAATGTCCGAAACGTGCTGTAGGGCCACTTCCGCGTGCAACACATAGGTTGAGGTACTCTTTGGGGCGGCCAGTAGGTATCGCAGAAACCGGTTCTCGATGCAGTGGATGGACTCCACTGACTCAGACCCCCAGATACCCGCCCCATAGGTTCCAGTTTAGACACATTTAGCCTTAAATATTTGCAGCAACTCCCTGACTGGCCTGCTCTTTAACTTTTTGGCAAAATGTAAAAGTGCGCCTGTTGCTCTAGTAAGTGCTAAAGCCCTAGCGTTTACCGCAGGCTTCCATGAGCCCTTTCTTTCAAAATGTACCCCCAAGTAGCAAAAGATGTCCGCGAGCTCCACCCGCCTATCGTCTAATGTAATCGAATATGGTGCTCTGCGTTTGTTTGGCCCACATGACATGGTAAACGTCTTTGAAACTTTTACGCTTAAACCCCTTGATTTCATAAAGTGTGAGAATTTTTGCACTGCTTTTTTGGAGGCTCACCCTTGTCTGCGAGAGAATAGCTGCATCATCAGCATAAAGGAGTACGGGGATAGGTTCCCTTTTTACTGTGGGATAATCGTGGTATTGATCAGTTTGAGAAGATCCCACGTTGTTTATATATAAGTTAAAAAGCAGGGGTGCGAGTATGCACCCCTGTCTTACTCCTCTATGAATGCGGAACAAGTCTGAACATTCCCTCATTCTACCGTGTCTTACACGAGCACCTGCCCCATTGTACAGTTCTCTATTAAAGGTGAGTATGCAGTGATCCAGGCCGATGTCCCTTAAGGTTTGCCACAATATGTCCTGATTAACACAATCGAATGCAGAACTGAGGTCTACAAATGTTATGTACAAATTGTTTTTTTTTAATGAATATATTTAGATGTTATTAGGGATAGGTATAGGCCCTGCTCAACTGTCCCTCTTCCTCTCCTAAACCCATATTGAAGATTAGATAATATCTGTTGTTCATCCAACCAGTCCCGGATTCGAGCAAGAATGATCCTGCCCGCTATCTTCATAAGGCCAATCAGGAGGGATATTGGGCGATATTCACCCTGTGATGAAATGGCATTGTCTATCCGGGGGCCCTGGCGGTCTTGAAAAAAAGGGGCATTTACCGCCTTCCAGAAGGCAGTGTTGTCCTTTAGCTCAGAGGCTGCGTGGAGAGCTGACCACGCTTGCAGTTTTAAATCTTTCTTCCTGGTTGATAGGGCAATGCAATATGTGCGCCTTGCTGCTTGGACGTTTAATCTGGATTGTGGTGAGGAGTGCAGGGCTGTTTTGAGTGCCGCAAGTGCCCTGGTACTATTTGCATTGAACCAACCAGGGGAGCCCTTAGCTGTATTACGTGGGGTTCTAACCAGGAGCGGTTTTATGGAGGAGCAGATTTTAATAAAGGATCCAAGAATAAGATGGGGATCCTCTTCAGATGTCAAACAGATGTTAATTTCCTCTTGGGTATTAGTGACAAGATTTTTTAAGAAATTCGCCGGTGTGACCTTCTCCCATTTAATACAAAACCCGTTATTTTGGAAGAGGATGGGATTCAGGTCATATTTAGCGAGTTTTTTTTTACATGAGTTACTATACTTAAGGTTGAGAGTTACAGAAATGGGGAAGTGGTCACTCAAACCAGTGAGGACGGTCTCCAATTCAGTCACCAGCGAGGCATAACGCATCGAAAATACAGTAAAGTCAATAGTTGAATTTGCCCCTCTCCCATTGAAAGTGGGACTAAATATTTTTGGGGGACTGCATAGCTCATTTATGAAGCCTAAAGAGAAGTCGGCTAGTATGTTATTAAGGAAATCCCCTAACTTAGTATGAGAAAAGTGACTCATGAACCCCAGATTATCATTCTCCAGACCACACACACCCAGTGAGCTCCGGGGGCAAAGGGAACAGTTGAAGTCTACTACCCACATCAGGAGCATATCTCCTGACAGACTTTCTTCTATCTTGGTCAGGGCTTTTGAGAATGTTTTAATAACGTTCTCTAATTGCACTGTGGGGATATTGTTATAGAAATTTATTATAACAAAGTTTTTTAAAGGGCCCCATGATGTAATTAAAATTTGAAAAAAGTTATTGTCAGTGACACTTTTAAGCACGGAGGGACCAGTAGTAATTAAAATGTACACGGATATATCTCCCTTATGTCTACCTCTTCTACTTGGTATGGCCGGAGTAGAATAAGTTTTATAACCTAGAAGATGGAGCTCTTCAGTTGCCCAAGTTTCCTGAAGGCATATGATGGAATGGGTCATAGTCAGTGATTGCCAGCTTACGTCGTTGATTTTTGAAGCAAGACCCGCTACATTCCAAGTTACAACACTTCCAGGGTTTTCGAGAATGAGCAAATGATTTGGTTCACTCGGCAGCAATGAGGAAGATTCAAAATTACATGTTTGTGGGGAGGGAGTGGTCGACACCATAGAGTCAATAACAGTTTGACCGTTTGCTAGTAATGGATCATATGACTCATTGGTTCGGTTCTGAAAGGGTGTCTTGGGACAGTCGCCATAGCCTAGTCAATCTACTCCATCTAGTCCTGTAAAGGCAGCAAATCTATTGGCTACTGGGACTAAATAGTTGCGTGCCCCTTGAACTCCCGGGTAGGGGTATTTCGCGGCATATTGTGGGAATATTAAGGACCTAGGGTAAAAATAATATAGTTGGCGAATCTGTATCCCCAGGTTTCCAGTTTCCTGATACCACTCGTTTAAACACTTAGTGACCCTGTGGTCTGTAAAATTAATTATTACCACGTCGCCTTTAGTGTCCTTTGGTCTCTGGCCCAGCCATTTCGCTCTCCTCACCAGCAGGATATCCCCATTGATATTGGGGGGTAGGGGTCGATTAATTTTTAGCCAGTAAATTACTTTATTTTTAAGGCTCCTATAATCTTCAAACTGCCCTGTTGTTAATTTGGGGACCCCCAATCAACACAGCAACGTATGGAGCTGATTCAGGAGGGAGATTGATTTGTACGTTCGGATGACTACTAATGCCACTCTCTGTATGAGATCTTGAATCATTATATTGAAAAGTGGCTGTTGCGTTTTGGCTTCCCACAGTGCCCTCTGTCCTTTTACAATTCACTCTAGTGGGGACAGTCTCAGGTAGCACAGACCCGGTTCCTTTTTCCCCAGCACTCTCTAGCCCCAATGGACTCTTCATTGGAGTTAGAGCCTGAATGTTCTCCACCAGCATTTGTGTGTGCTGTACGGTGTTATTATTTATGCTAGTGTTATTGGGATTTAAGTGCCCTTTGCCTTTTTTAGTAAGAGTCTTATTGTCCCTCCCTTGTAACAATTGTGCTTCCTTACTGTGATTTTTACCTAGTGAAAGGGATACTGGTGACGCTTTCTTGCAAGTATTGTTTTTATAAGCATTTTTTATGAGCTCCCTAGTCTGTTCTGCATTCATCTGTGTTGTAGCTTCCAAATCCCCCAATTTCTCAGATATGATTTTTAACCTGTGTACAATGGGTAATATTAGCGATTTAACTAAGTGTTCAAAATTCCCGATTAGTTCTTTCATAAAGGTAAGATGCAATGCTTGATTTTCCAACCCAATTTTCCAAGACGGTGGGGGAGATTTCAACGGGCTTCCACCCGTCCTCAGGGAAGTGTGCATTTTTTTAAAAAGCTTAGTACTTCTACCTTGCAGAATGCCCCCCCGCGTTTCCTCTTTTTATTTCTGGTGATCTGATCCTGTTTCGCAGTTGGGGTGTAGATGTTAGTAAGTTCACCAGGGATATCTCTTCAGATGAGACTTCCAGTGGTGTTTCTACCTGCAAAGGATCTTTAGTAGGTTTAGCCGATTTATCCTGGTCCCTTAGCTGGAATGGGATGCTAGTATCACCCTCATAAGTTTGCCCCCCAGCCCGTTCTAATGGGGAGCTGGCTACATTGATCGTCCCCAGGGAGGAACGCTTATTACACATAGAGGGAGATAGGGATAATCTAGTAGTCAGGGACTGTGGCTCCACGGGGACACTGACAGTGGTAGGGTAATTAAGCTGCGTGTCTGTTGAGGGGTAAGTACCTGGAAGCGATACGAAGGATGGAGCAAGATATGAATCTTGGGAGTTGTTTGTAGTCATAGATATGTTAACTGATGAGAGAGGGGAAAATGACCCAGCAGGAAGTGAGAGACGTCTCTCTGTATGCTCGATGGCGTTTACCACCACTCCAATAGTCTTTTGGAGCATACGATCAATTACCGTTAGATTGGGCAAGGTAGATTTAGACTGTTTCTTAGCGAGTGAGGCAGGCATTTTACTATACTTTGATGAGACCAAGTTATCCCACTGATTTTATAAACAATAAGGAAGGGGCAACAGTAAATTTTCACATGAGGCAGGTAATAGTTCGTAAGCAGTCTATGTGCAGTCCTTACTGTATTCAGCAGAGTAATCCGAGGATGTCCTGTCGCGGAGCTAAGGGGGGGGGGCCCAGCCGAGCCTCCTTTGGCCCTGAACGGCCACAAAATGGCCCCGCCCTTGACCCGGGCTTCACCTGGGCTACTCGCCTCCGGGCACGTCCAATGACGTATGTGGGCGGGACTAGGAGGGGGTTGTGGGGGCTGTAGTCCCCCCGCTCAGTGGCCGCGTTTGGTAGGCGGCAGCGGGGGGGACCGGGTGCCCAGGTGGTAGCACTCCAATGACCAAACGCACAGCAAGTCTGCAAAGTCCCCAACAGATGGGCCACGATAAAAATGCTCCAACAGGATTCCGGCGTGGAAAATGGCTCCCGCTCCCTCAGCGGGGCACAGCTGTTTTTGTGCGCCTCCGGGCGCGTCCAATGACGTAGATGGGCGGGACTAGGAGGGGGTTGTGGGGGCTGTAGTCCCCCGCTCAGCGGCCGCGTTTGGTAGGCGGCGGCCGGGGGGACCGGGTGCCCAGGTGGTAGCGCTCCAATGGCCAAGCGCACAGCAAGTCTGCAAAGTCTCCAACAGATGTGCCACGATAAAAATGCTCCAACAGGATTCCGGCGTGGAAAATGTCATGAGTCATGTAATATTTGAGCTCATAAACAGTGTATGGCAGGGGTGCAAGTTAGCTCTGCTGACTGTGACTGGTGAATTCATGTGCTTTTTTAGTTCAAAATGTTAATATTGCCACTGACATTTGAACCTAACTATAACGTTCATTTAACCTTTGTTTTTTTCTGTGAATATATATAATATATTCACTAAAAAAAAACAAAGGTCATAATGATGCCAGTTTTGTCATTTGAGATGTTATCAGTGATGTCACTGACCATGTCATGAGTGGTGTAATATGTGAGATCATAAGGAGTGCATTGGGAGGGTGTAAGTTATAGTTAGCTCAGATAACTACACCTGCTCAGTTTCTATGGTTTTGTACATGTGAAATATGAGCTTAACTATAACGTTATCTGGAAATATTTTACAATACCTTCAGGGGAAAAGAAGGTTACAGCTACATATGTTCAGTGCAGTATTTACGGGAAACAGTTATCCAGGGGCACTGCCAAGAAGTGTTCATGTAGGACAAGTTCCACGTGGAAGCACTTAAAAACAATTCATGAAAGAGTGTACAACCATATGATGCAGGAAAAAGCAGGTGCAGCAGGACAGTTTACCTCTACAGCACCCTTGGGAGAACATTCATCAACTGCGCGTGTTACAATACCAGCTGCCTGCAAAGAATTAAGTGAGATGGTTACTCACTGTGCAAAATGTCATATGCTTGTCGCTGTAAAAATGTCTTCTGTGCATTCTTGGATGCAGTGAAGAAGCCTTGCTGTTAGTTTTTGTTTTGATTCCATTTACCATATAGTGTTTTTTGAAGACTGAAGCAAGTGCTTCTTTGCTTTTTCCCTTTCCTTACCCTTTTACTACACTGTTTAACTTTTGTTAAAAAAACCACAGGAAAAAAATAAAATGGCTGTATTGGTGTGTGGCTTGCTGTGTGCGTGTCTGTATTAGTGTATAAGTGGGTGTGTGATTGACTGTATGGGTGTATGAGTCTATATACGTAGGTGTTTGCATGTGTTAGTGGATGTGTGACCAACTGTGGGATGTTGAGTGGGTGTCTGAGTGTATAGCTGGGTGTTTCTGTACTTGTGTGAATGACTGTATAGGTGTTTGAGTTTATGTATGAGGACCTGTATAGGTGTGCTTGTGACCCATAAGTTAACTTAGTGATCTACATTTTTATAACTTTACAAATACATTTTATTAACATGTTACAATACAATTTTAACCAAATAATTAACAAATAAATATAACATAACTTATATAACTATTTACAAATGCAGGAACACACCCAAACCTGAACTTCTGATTAGCTACACTAGGCCCCTCCCATGTACTTGCAGTGCTGCTGCTTTCTATTTAATTTACTTCACCAAATTTGATCAATTTGATGGTATGCCAACATGGGACCAATGAGTACTGGTATCATCGTCATATTGAGCTCAAGAATACATTGCGATATTTAGGAACAACAACTTGGTTTCTAACCGTCAGTTGTTCAGAATATCCAAGGGATGACTTACAAGAACTTTTGAGAGAATCAAACTCTAACATTAAAGGCATCAAGTTGAAGACACCCAAAGAACTTAAAGATAGAGTTAGATATTTGCTAAATTTGTGCAGTGTAACATCTACTGCAAGCAATTATCAAGAGAGATTGGTAAAAAGTATTCTTATGGGAAAAGATCCATGTGAAAGCATCTTAAAACTATCCACGAAAGGACATACTATCACTTGAAACAGGAGAAGGCAAGTGAAGGAGAACCACAATCATCATCTGTAGTAGTCTTGGGGGAACCTTCAAATGTTCAACTAATGACACTGCCAGCGTTCGGCAAGATGTAATCTGAGATGATAACATTATTATACAATTTGAACAAAACAATGAATAAACATAACATAACTTATTTAACTATTTTCAAATACACTTTTGTGCATAAGTACTTCAGATAGAGATGAAGGTATGTCTTTAGACCAGCAAGGACAACCTGACCCTGACCTGCATCAGCAGGAATAGATGTCACCTTAAAAAAGGAAAGTAAGGTTTGGAAATATTTCAGTAATCCTTCGAGAGAGCAAAAGGTCAGTGCCAGGTTTGTCCTGTGCAATGTTTGCAGAAAGCAATTGTCGAGACAGACTGGGAAGAAATATTCCCATGAGACAAATTCCATGTGAAAGTACATCAAAGCTATACATCAATGCATGTACCAACGCATAATGCAGGAGAAGGCAGGTGCATGAGAAGAACAATCATCATCTGCAGTAGCTTTAGGGAAATCATTGTCACTGGCTGCCATAAATGCTCCAGCTGTCTCCGATGAGTTATCCAAGTTAGTAACTCACTGTAGCACATGCCAGATGCCTGATACTGTAGAGATGTCATCTGTGGCGGCATACCTGGATGCAGCGAAGAATCTCTGTTGTTAATAATTTTTTGCTCCCCATTAAACCTTCATGTTTTTCACAGACTGAAGCCAGTTGCTTCTTCCCAGTCGCCTTCCGTAACCCCGTGTTTATTTTCTTAAAAAAAAAAAATAGAAAAGAAATATAAAACTGGTAATGCTGCAGGACTACTACTAGCATTTAATTTACAGGCCCTGGGCTCACGTAGCACACTCTACTAGATACTTACAGATACATTAAATATCCTAATTGTGGTTAAGTCAATCAAACCATGTTTAGGGGAGAAGCACATATACTTTACCACTATCTAGCAGTAGTAAACTGCTATCATTCCTGAGACAAACTGGGTGTCTCAGTATGTGACTGGGTGCCTTAGTGACTGTATGGGTGTTGAAATGGGTATGTAAATGACTGTATGGATTAGTAACTGACTATGTTAGTGGGTGTTTGGGTGTGTAACTGTGTGCAAGTGTCTTTATTAGTAGTGGATACATAAGTACTGTGGGCCCGATTCACAGAATGAACTTAAGACTCAATCCTAAACTTACTACTATTTTACTATTCACAGAAGGCACCTACTCATTTCGGTATTCACAGAAGACACTTACTCATTTCGGTATTCACAGAAGTTAGTAGTCCTAACTTTAGGACTCCTAAATGCCTTCTGTGAATACCGAATGTCTTAAAATTAGGATTTTTCTCAGTTTAGTAGTAGTAAAGTTAGGAATCCTAACTTTAGGACTCCTAAATGCCTTCTGTGAATACCGAAAGTCTTAAAATTAGGATTTTTCTCAATTTAGTAGTAGTAAAGTTAGGACTCCTAACTTTAGGACTCCTAAATGCCTTCTGTGAATACCGAAAGTCTTAAAATTAGGATTTTTCTCAGTTTAGGAGTCCTAAAGTTAGGAGTGCATTCTGTGAATACCAAAATAGTAGTAAGTTTAGGATTGAGTCTTAAGTTCATTCTGTGAATCGGGCCCAAAGTGAGTAGATGTGTAGTGATTATGTCATTGAGTGGATGTGACAGTGGCTGTATGGTTTTCGAAATAGGCATGTTTGTGGCTGTTACGGTGAGTGACTGGCCATATAACTGGGTGTATGGCTCTGTAATTGCCTATGTAAGTGATTGAAAATTAAAAGTACATGTCTTACCTTTTAACTATACAGCACCCTGTCCATTTTGCTACCTAGGGGATACCTTAGGGGGGGAGTATGTGTAAAAAAAAGGAGAGTTTAAACATTGGCTAGGGGTTTTAAATGCCAAGTCGAACTGTCAGTAAAGTGCACACAGAAGCTAAAGAGTGGCAGGCCTCAGTCAGGTTTAAAGGGCTACTTGTATGGATGACTCAATTAGTGCTGCAGGCCCACTACTAGCATTTAATTATTTACAGGCCCTAGGCCAAGGCAGTGCACCCTACTAGGGACTTACAGACCCCCAAGGCGTAATGGGTGTCTCAGTATGTCATTGGGTGTGTTAGTTGACTGTTTGGGTGTCTAAATGGGCGTTTAAGTGACTGTATGGATTAGCAACTTGCTGTGTTAGACACTGTGTGTGCAAGTGACTCGATTACTAGTGCATACATAAGTACTGTGTGAGTGAATGTGTAAGTGATTCTCATTGTCTGACTGGATTTGACAGTGGCTCTTTGGTTTTCGAAATTGGTATGTTTGTGGCTGTAAAGGTGGGTGACTAGCTATACAAGTAGGTGGATGGATCTGTAAGTGGATGGGTAAGTGACTAAAACTTAAAAGTACATTGTAATGTAATGTAATGTAATGTGAAAAAGATTTATAAAGCGCAACATACACCGGACGGTTTCTTGGCGCTGTTCACTAAATCATAAAGAGACAAAGAGGGGAGGGAGAGGGAGCTTATGTGTAAGCACAGCGGAAAAGGTGAGTTTTTAGGAGAGACCTGAAGTGAGGGTAAGAGGAGGAAAGTCTAAGTTCCAGTGGGAGAGAGTTCCAGAGTGAGGGGGCCAAAAAAGAGAATCTGAGGCCTCCGTGCTTTTTGCGCCTAAACCTGGGCGTCTGAAGGAGAGCATGGTGGGAAGATCGGAGGGGTCTAGAAGGGACGTACGGGTGCAGAAGAGACGAGATGAAGGAGGGGCCGATGCCGGCCAGGGATTTATGGGTCAAACAGCCTAGTTTGAATTTACAACGCTCTGATACAGGAAGCCAGTGAAGGGCTTTGAGTAGAGGACGGACGTGATGATGTTTTGGTTGGTGGTAAATCAGGCGGGCTGCCTGATTCTGTATCAGCTGTAGTCTTTTGATTTGGTATTGTGGGATACCTGCGTACAAGGCGTTGGCATAGTCAATCCGAGAGATAAACAATGCCAGCAACGTCAGGGTGAGAGCTTCAGTGTTCAGAAAATGGGCTATTTTACGAATTTTTCTGAGCTGGTGGAAGCAGGAAGACACTGTAGCACTGACCTGATGTTGCATGGAAAGATCATGTGAAATATAGACCCCCAAGCTTTTTACCTTGTCAGCAGGGCAAGGGGAGGGGCCAAGGGCAGGGGGCCAGAAGGTGGAGTTCCAGGGGTTGGATGGGCCTCCGACAAGAACAAGCTCCGTCTTGTCGGGGTTGAGTTTGAGATGGTGAGTGCCCCTCCAATTGCTAATATGACAGAGGGTAGACTGGAAATCCTGAGCCGCATCCTGCGAGGAGTCAAGATTGAAAATGAGCTGAATGTCATCTGCATAGTTAAATGCAGTGACATTCCTTCCCCGGAGGGAGCGGATCAGGGGGGTGAGGTACAAATTAAAAAGAAGTGGGGACAGAGACGAGCCCTGTGGCACACCGCAGGTGAGTTTCATCCTGTCAGCCGAAAAATGGGAAAGTCGGGCAGATTGGTGGCGGTTCGTCAGGAATGAACGGACCCAATCAAGGGCCGTCCCTCCGATACCAGCCTCTTTGACACGGTCGACCAAGATGGTGTGGTCGACCGTGTCAAAGGCCGCCGACAGATCCAAGAGAATCAGGGCTTGATGGGTGTTAGAATCGGCGCCTCTACGGAGTTCCTCCATTACAGAGAGAATGACCGCCTCTGTCGAATGGGCGGGTCTAAACCCGGCCTGCTGGGGGTCCAAGAAGTTGGAGTCCTCAATAAAAGAACTGAGGATACTAGTTACATGCGTCTCGAGTACTTTGCTTAGGTAGGGGAGAAGGGAGATGGGACGGAAGTTGCCCATAACCGTAGGGTCGGCAGTGGGTTTCTTTAAAATGGGTACTACCTCCGCGTTCTTAAACTGGCTAGGGACCTCACCGAGCAGAAGAGAACTGTTCAGGAGGGCCAGTGGAGGGGCGGGGCAGGCTGAAAAAGCAGCCCGGAGAATCGCGGGAGGGCAGCAATCTGTGGGGGAGCCAGAGGAAACTTTGTTAAGCAAGGCGATGAAAACGTCTTCTGATAAGGGGGGGAACTGAGTCAGAGAGTGAGGGTTAGTGGAGGGAGCAGCCTCAGTGAGGGGTGTAGTCGGGGTGTGGAGGAAATACTGTTTTTGATTTTGCTAATTTTTTCTATGAAGAAGCAGTTGAGGGAATCACAAAGTGCTTGAGATGGAAGGGGTTTGATGGTCACCCTATCCGGATGTGAGAGTTCTTCTACAATGGCGAAAATGTCTTTAGATTTTTGCGCGGAGTTGAGGATTTTGGTGGAGAAGTAGGTGGTTTTGGCGGCTGAGATTGCTCGTTTATATTCTCCCAGTAATTTTAGAAAAGGTGGTTTCTCTGAGGGATCATAACTTCTACGCCAGCGACGCTCGGCTTGGCGGAGACCAAGTTTTAAAGATTTAAGGCTGTCAGAGAACCAGCGATGTGTGTCGTGGGGGCGCTTAGTTCTGATTAGCTTGAGGGGGGCGACCTTGTCACTGGCGGATTCTAGCCATTTGACGAGTGCAGCTTCTTGGGAGTCGATAGGACCAGAGCTGGGCAGAACTGAAGATGTTAAAGAGGTAAGGAATAAGTCAAGGTCTGCTTTGTTCCAGTTTCGAGCCAAGAGGCTAGGGCCTCGGCTACGAGGGGGCGGGGGAGGGACCAGGAGGAGGAAGGAAATTAAGTGATGGTCTGACCAGTGGCAAGGTGTGATCATGAGTGACTTGATATCAAGATTATAGGTCCACACCTGGTCTAGGATATGGCCCTTGGAGTGAGTGGGTATGTGGACGTGTTGAAGACCATTGAGCCCAGTTAATAAGTCAGTAAAAGCCAGGGATTGAGGGCTTTCGTGGGCGTCTGACGGCCAGTAGTTGAAATCACCCAGGACCAAGAGTTTGGAATTATTAATTGAGAGCTGGGAAAGCAAGTCACCAAAGTGGGAAGAAAAATTAGGCATGGATTGGGGGGGACGGTATACCAAGACACAGGTAAGGGGGGATACAGAGGATTCAAATCTAATAGCCAGGCAGTCCACCTGGGAAATAGTGGGTAGAGAAAGGGAAGTGAACCTGAGGGAAAGTTTGATAATGGCAGCTACGCCGCCTCCTGGTTTGTCAGCAGGCCGATTGACTTGAAGTATGTAATACCCCGGAGGAATGGCTGCCAAGATGTCGGGGGACGAGTCCTCATTCAGCCAGGTCTCGGTTAGGAGAAGAACGTCAGGTCGGTCTGAGTCCAGGAGGTGGTAGATGTCAAGTTGGTGACTGACTAGTGATCGAGTATTGAGATATATGATTGCTAATTCCATGTTGGCGGATGTCTGAGCGGGCGGGGGATTGGGAGGTGGGAGAGAGACTGTGGGTTCAGAGGTGAGGAGAGACGGGATGGTCTGTATCTCAGGAAAGGTACTGCGAGCTTGGCAAATACCTAGTTGACGCAGGCGTGAAGAGCTGGTAGTGTCCAATGGCCGGAGTGAGTGTAAAGCAATTAAGTCCCCGGGAGCGAAGGCGGTGATGATTTGGGCAGAATGACATGGCCCGGGCCCCGGTCGGCCGCAGACGGGCTTGCCTTAGGCGCGCCTTCGGCGCGCAAACGGCGCGCCCGCTGCGCTTCCGGTATGGACACATCCTATATGCGGGTGGAAGGGCGGAGTTGGAAAGGGGCGTGGCCTAAGTCAGTGGGCGTGGCCTGCACACCGCGAGAAAGGCGGCAATTCTAATCAAGGCCAGCCTCGCCCGCTGCAGCGCTAAATCCGCTGTTCAGGGGTCTTGAGTGACCAAGGTAGGAGCAGGCAAGTAAACAAAGATTAAAAGTACTCAAACAATACAATTTTAAAAAGAGCAAGAAAACGTGGCTCCCGGCTGTGCCTCAGGAGAATTAATGAATCCAGCGGCGCTAATTCTCAGCGCTCTAAGTACGCTGGCGAAAGGGGCGTGGCCTAAGTGAGTGGGCGTGGCCTGCACACCGCGAGAAAGGCGGCAATTCTAATCAAGGCCAGCCTCGCCCGCTGCAGCGCTAAATCCGCTGTTCAGGGGTCTTGAGTTACCTTTTAAATACACAGCACCCTGCCCTTTGGACTACCTGGGGCATACCTTATGGGTGAATTATGTGTAAGAAAAGGGGAGTTCACCATTGTCAGGGGGTATTAAATGGCAAGTTGGCCTGGCAGTAAAACTGCATACACAGGGTCTGCAGTAGCAGTCCTGAGACATGTTTAAAGGGCTACTTTTCGGGATGGGTGACTAGGAGTGTCAGAGCTTGAGTACGTACCTGTGCCCTTTTGACTCTGCTTGCTGCTTGCACTGGGGGGCGTGAGAAGGACTCGAAGGTCCAGAGAGCTGCGGGGGCCGTGAGGAGACCGCCCCGCCTCCTCTCCACACCAGGAAAGCATTGAAATACACCTTGCATCTCCCACTTCACGGGAGACGCTGCACCCTTTTGATTCTGCTTGCCTGCTTGCACTGGGGGACGTGAGAAGGACTCGAAGGTACAGGGAGCTGCGGGGGCATTGAAATACACCTTGCGTCTCCCACTTCACGGGAGACGCTTCGCCCTTTTGACTCTGCTTGCCTGCTTGCACTGGGGGACGTGAGAAGGACTCGAAGGTCCAGAGAGCTGTGGGGGCCGTGAGGAGACCGCCCTGCCTCCTCTCCACACCGGTAAAGCATTGAAATACACCTTCTGTCTCCCGCTTCGCGGGAGACGCTGCGCTCTTTGACTCTGCTTGCCTGCTTGCACTGGGGGACGTGAGAAGGACTCGAAGGTCCAGAGAGCTGCGGGGGCCGTGAGGAGATCGCCCCATCTCCTCTTTACACTGGAAGTATTTCAAGAAGCCTAGCTCCCTGCCGAGCGGACGTGCGCGCAGACGGGTGCCAGGCGAAGTTCGAGCCAAGGGCGGGCCCATTTGAGCCCGTTCGAGGCTGGAGCAGGCTGGACTGGGCAACCCAACTAACGGCGGATAATCTATGAAATCTGTAAGTTTATTTATCACCTTTTGAACTGTTTACGAACTTACAATGGCGGGTCGCCCAGGAAGAGGGAGCAAAGCCACTCCCGGGGGCTCAGGAGTCGGCCACGCTCGACCAATTTATTGTTGGAGCAGCATCAGTGTTAGCCCGAGAAATTGAGTTGACAGAGCGCCGGCTTTCCTTAGAGCCGGCCTATATCAAAAGACCATACTTGGGTAAAATCGCGCAGTCTAAAACCCCAGAACGACATGTAGCTTCAAGCTCTACTAATAATTCATCAGCTATAAGTTCGAAGGGTGATTTAACAACTATAGATATAACTATAGATTCAACTATAGATATAACAAACACTCTGGTAGGCGAGCTCCCCAATGCACAGCCATCAGGCAACACTAATTTAGTGATCAGGGTACCTGAAGGGTTGTCAACTCGTGCAGCGACTTTAGCTGAATCCGGTGTCAAACCTTCATTGCCAGGACCTACAACAGGAGCAGTACCAAAAAAGAAGAATGGAGAGGATGCAAAAAGGGGAAAACAAGGAAAAGGGGCTAAAGCTAATAGTTCTGCTCTAAAACCTGCAATGCAAACTACCCCTGAATCAGCATCACAGTCAGCTAATACTTCCAGAACAAATACCTCAGGTGGCACTCCGCTGGTCCTGGATGAGGGGTTTTGGACAAGAGTTGGAGGAATTGTAACATCTTCTATCTGATCGATTTCAGACAGAATAAAGTTCATTGAAGAAAGACTGAAGATATTTGAACTATTGACATTATCAAATCTTGAACTCCATAAAAAGAACGTCCCAACAGTCTCATCAACGACCCAACAAAGTCAACCCCCTCATAATAACGCTAGTAACGTGCAGACGCAAATGCTCACGTCTCAGATACATGTACTTGATTTAACGAAAGGCACCTCATGTCATGATGCTGAAGGTGGACTGCAAAATAAGAAATCTAGAAGTGTACAGGAAAAAACTGACTTACCAAAGACAATCAGTGTAACTAATCTTACAGTGGATGGGGGGACTACCAAAGGGAAGGGCAGAAATGAAATTAATGTAAAACATGACCAAGGTTCCCTGCTCCCAAATATAGATCTAACACCGGAATCAGTCCCTTATGTTGTAGTCTTGACAGGGGTTCCTGAACTTGGTAAAGGTAATCAGGAATCGTTCACAGAGTTGAAAAACAAAACCATACATTGACTTAATGCCAATAGACCATTACCCCATCACATACATAGTAAAATCCTATTTGTACGTAGAGTTAATTGGGTGGGTAGTAGCAGGAAATGTATATCGGGGGATTGCATCATTGTAAATTTTGAGGACATGCAAGCTGTACAACATATTTGTGGTGGGTGGCCACTTTTCCCGAGAACAAGAATTCAGCCACTTGATTTAACCTAACCCATCGCAATGCCTGTTGGATACCCTGAGAGTGGTGCACCTGGAACAAATCGTGGACAGTCCCACTCATATAGGTGGGCACTTATTAGACCACTTCTTCACCAATCTTGGAAATATAGTATGCGCTCAGCCCAGTTTTGTACCAAGGTCAGACCATGCACTACTGTCCTTCATGTGGTCTCCAGTAACACAGACCCACAAGGCCTCCATTCTAAAGAAGGTTAGTCGAGTATGGTCTAGATTACCAACTGAAAAATGGGAGGCAGCCCTGAAAAGCTGTCCGCCCACCCCCCATGAGGACCCGGTCGCAGCTAATGAAGCCTTTGATCAGTGGATCAACTCCACACTAGATCCTATTCTGCCAAAAAAAGAGCTACGGCATAGAGAGGGTCCCAATAAACAACCATGGTATTCCAGGGAATTTAAGGAACACAAACAACTGTGTAAACGTGCGGAAAGGAAGTGGAGAAAGAACTACGCAGTTGCTGCGAAAAATGAATATAGGTCATCTCTGAGATCCTACAAAAAGCTAATAAAAACCACACAAGCCGCATACTACCAGAGCAAAATTGCGGAAGCAGCTAACGCCCGCAGGGAAATTTTTAAAATCTTTCAATCCCTGGCAACCACACCCAGGACTATTAGTCCTGTCCTGAATCCACAGAAACACTGTGATGAGTTAGCTATCTTTTTCGCATCTAAGGTGTCTAACATCTATTCCGGCTTTGCACCAGTGACAGATACCCCAGACAATTGGAAGAGTGGAAAAAAGGGGGACCTGGACATAGACTCTAACCCATCTGTAGATCTCAAAGCCTTCCCTCCATTGGATCTGGCTGAAGTGGATAGTCTCCTTAGTAATCTTAAATCTGGCTCCCCGTTAGATGCTGCTCCCCCGGCAGTTCTTAAACAGGCATCAAGGACAGTATGCCCTGTGATAACGCAGGTCATTAACGCGTCTCTGGCCTCCGGTGTAGTGCCCCCCAAGTGGAAGAAGGCTAAGGTCAGAGCTTTGCTCAAGAAACCTAGCTTAGACCCTGAAGACTTGGCCAACTACAGGCCCATTTCACTATTACCAACTATCAGCAAAATAGCTGAAAAATATGTGAATCAGGTCCTATCTTCCTTTATTGAATCCACAGAAGGATTACACCCCACCCAGACCGGGTTCAGAGCAAAACAAGGAACAGAGACAGCCCTGGTAGCAGTAGTGGAGGCAGTTAGGGGTATTGTGGATGCAGGAGGCTGTGCTGCGGTGGTCCTGTTGGACCTCAGTGCAGCCTTCGATACAGTAAACCACTCTCTTTTGCTGCATCGGCTGCATCTTACAGGAGTCTCGGGAGTGGCTATCAAATGGCTCCATTCTTTCTTATCAGACAGAAGCTTCTCTGTCTTTGAGGGAGAGGTGTCATCCAGCCAGCTGCAACTGAATCACGGCGTTCCCCAGGGCTCTTCCCTCAGCCCAACTCTGTTTAATATCTATATGAGACCTTTGGCTGAGGTGGTTCTTCCCTGGGGAATCCAACTCGTTACCTACGCCGATGACACGCAGCTGGTGGTTTCCTTGGTGAGGAACGATGTTTTAAATCAGGGGATCAACAATCTGACCCCGTGTCTCACCAAGGTTCTGGAATGGATGGCCTCCTCCTTTTTAAAGCTAAATGGGGCCAAAACAGACATCATGCTCCTGGGTTACAAAGCCCCAATTAATCTTGACCCTTGGTGGCCTCATTGCCTAGGACCCCCCCCCCAGCACCTAAGACTCATATAAAAAGCCTGGGGATCTGGCTAGATTCCTCCCTAGGATTTCACTACCAGGCAAAAAAGGTAGCCGCAACCTGTTATGGGCTGCTGAGAGTCTTAAAAAAAGTGTTAGACCTTCTGCCATTCGAAGCCAGAAGACTGCTAGTCCAGTCGCTGATTATGTCACGGCTGGATTATGCAAACGCCGTCTATATGGGGGCCCCAGTCGGCACCATAAAAATTCTGCAATCTGTACAGAATTGTGCCGCTCGACTGCTCATGAAAGTCCCCAAAAGATGTTCAGCCAAAGCCGCACTTCAATCCCTGCACTGGCTATCCATCAAGGGAAGGATTACATTTAAGACCATGTGCCTGGCGCATAAGTCCATCCATGGTGCTGGCCCGCCTATTCTGGATCCCCTCTTTCGTCGCCACCAATCAGTGAGATCTCTGAGATCCAACCAGCGGAATTTGCTGGTAGTTCCCAGGATGAAGCTGCCCCGGATGGGTGGCCGTCGGCTTTCTGTGCATGCAGCTAAAGAATGGAATGCACTCCCAGATGTCATCAGGCATGAGTCAAACCACCTTGCTTTCAGGAAGCGCTTAAAGACACACCTTTTCCAATAGTGTCTTTATTTTTCCTTTGTCTTACAGCGCTGGGATGCTCAAGAGTAGCCATGCGCTATAGAAGAAGATATTCATTCATTCATTCCTTCATTTCTACAGCCCCCATTCGTACAGAATTAATCATGCCCAACAGGGGAGATCTCAGGAAGGGTGGAAAGGTGTAAACTGCCCTAGAGGTAGTTTTGACTGTGAGGGATATGGTCTGGAACTGGGTTTCCCCACTAGCAACAGATATAGTGTACTCAACATGGTCGATTGACTTACCCCAAGAGCTGCTACTCCGATGAATTTTAGGGATATGGTGAGGGAAAAAGAGTTGAAGAGACAACACTGTGAAAGGAAATTCTCTAATGCAGGTATGGGAAGGTACAACACATACACTGTAGATGGTAAAATGGACAGAGAGACTAACCCTGGCGTCGATGTAGTAGATAAACAACACACACAGTACAAATGTCATACCCCTGATAGGTCACATCCAACTCCAATAAGAAGAGCTAGGGAAAAAGTTGTGGGAAACAACCAACAGGCCTTAGATAATAGTTTGTATTTTTCGCCCCGCTGTAATGAAATTGTAAGTGAAATAGACAGTAGAAAATCAAGGGATATAGAGAAGGGTCTTACCATCAAACTAATGTCCTGGAACATCGCAGGGCTGTCATGTAAGATCAGGGACCCGGGCTGTCTATCTTTTATGCAAGATTTCTCTATCATTTGTTTGCAGGAGTGCTGGGAACGGGAGGCCATTCATATTAATGGCTACCGTACATTCCATATTTCTGCAATACAACCAATGAGGGGCAGAAATAAGGGGGATCTTTGTAGTTATGTTTCAAATCTGATGAATAACATAGTAACAGGATCTAATGCTGATCCTGCTTATTATCAAATCTTGGAGATGACCCTGGGAGGAAATCAAAAAACTGTTTTGATTAACCTTTATAATAACATCCCGAAAACAGAAATAACCAAGGTTTTTGTAGATATCTTCCAAATTCTGATGAATATCGAAGATAAAGACCCTGGCGATAGATGTATTTTATGGGTGGGCGACGTTAACTGTTTTTTGTGTCCACATAGTTTTTTAATTCAAAAAACAGAGGGGGGTTTTGACTCCTAAACTCAGCAGGCTGAGCCAAAATGAACCTTAACGAAACTACACAATTGCCAAAGCTGAGAGACTGATTCAATACAACTCAAAAAAAGCATACATGAAAAAATGCATGAACACTGGCTTTATAAATTGCACCTTTTTGCTTTTAATTGTTCAAGGGTTATTTCAGTTTTTTGTTATTTTTCTTTTGTGCACGGAAATACAAAAACATGCTTTTTTTTTGAGTTGTATTGAAAAAAACTGTAAAAACTGAGATCATTTTTCGTTCACATTAAAAAGTTTTCTTTGACACTGGGACCAGTATGAATGCGGTATAGGATGAATGGTTGGCCATGAATGTGTTGTTTGTGAGGTTGTTTGAATCACTGTACATACCTAATTGTTTGTTACATGTTTGTATATAAATTTCTTCATGTTTTTGTATTTCCGTGCACAAAAGAAAAATAACAAAAAACTGAAATAACCCTTGAACAATTAAAAGCAAAAAGGTGCAATTTATAAAGCCAGTGTTCATGCATTTTTTCATGTATGCTTTTTTTGAGTTGTATTGAATCAGTCTCTCAGCTTTGGCAATTGTGTAGTTTCGTTAAGGTTCATTTTGGCTCAGCCTGCTGAGTTTAGGAGTCAAAACCCCCCTCTGTTTTTTGATTTTAGAGCGGGCACCACGGCTCGCGAGGTTCTGTTGGGCAGAGGAGCAGCTGCCACAGGACTAGTCCTGGAATTTTATGTAGTTTTCATTCAATGTACTTAGTGCCCGGTGGTCTACCTTTTTTCTAAACCTTCCACAAGTGTGTATGTTCACCTTTCTTCTTCACTTTTTTCCTTTCACTTGCACGTGTGTTCAGTTGTGGTATGGCTGAACAGGACACGGTAGCGTACACTGAGGAACATATTCAAAACCTTATGAGAGATCCCCCTCCCTTCGCATCAGCAGTTCTCAGCCTCGCGGCAAATACCCAAAACGAGTCTGAAAAACTGATTCGACTACGTAAAAAACAAATCAGGACGGATCTCCACGGACATTTCTTACTCCAACATTTAAGATCTGGCACAATCCCTGCAGGACTACAAGTTCGCAACATCCCTGTGGTTTTCACAGACGACCCTGAATATAAGAAAGACTTCAGTGGAATAGAGACAAAGTGCAGCAGGGATTTGATGGTATTAACCATCGAGACAGCACATAGAATCTCGGTTAAAGAACTGGAAGAGATTGCAGTGCTGGAGAAAGAAATTCAAGATAACCAACTAATCACAGACTCCAAAGGATTACTTGAAAAGATAGAAAAGGAAATCGGGGAGTTTAAGGATTTTACAGTTGCCCAGAAAAATAACAAATACGAGTTGGATAAGAAAAATTTCTCCCTGGAATCCGTATATCCGTTCTTAAGGAAGGATTTCTACTCAAGCTCCGTTTCAAGGAGATTCTTACAGGATAACCAAGGACGATCACGTCGTAAATTTCTCACCTTCTCTGATACATCATCATCTTCGGGAAGTGATTCTAACAATTCCAATAGACCATATCAGAACAGACAAGGCAACCAACAAAATCAACAGCAAAGACAACAGCAAAATCAGACTCCTTTTTTAGGACAGGACCAGCAGAAAGGCAGAGGGAGAACGAGACCAGTCCAGCCATGGGAAATGAGGACGAGATCCCGATTTTACAAGAACTAAATCCCCCGGCTATATTCAACCTGTCTGACAGAATTCTAACGTAAGCAGAAACATCGATTTTGACAAAAGGCCTAGGCTTCGTTCCATCTAGACGCACAGATTTTGTCAAAATGAAACTAGAAACGCTTGAATTCTGCCGGAAGATACGACTAAAAACATTTTTTTCGGACGTCCGTGAAGAACCGCAAACTGAGACAACTGGACTTAAAAGGAAATCCACCTTTTGCCCCGCAGGCTCAAAAATCCCTAAGGAGGTAGTGACATTTGAAAGGACGGTACTGTCAGGAATACCAGCGATTGAGAAAAAGAAAAACTTTGTGAAATACAATCTCGCAAAACCCGAAAAAGACGCTTTGAATACATTAAAAAATGACAAAACAGTGGTGGTGAAACAAGCAGATAAGGGAGGGGCAGTGGTAGTCTGGGATATTAACAAATACAAGACTGAAGTCTATCGTCAACTGGATGCCAACACATGCTACAGACGCATTGTAAAAAATCTGACTAACGAAATCCAGAATGAACTATTCCAAATCATACAAAAAGGATTTGAACAGGGCTTTGTGGGCCCGAAAGAACTGGCCTTTTTACAGAACAAAAACCCGCGGACTCCGGTATTTTATTTACTACCCAAGATTCACAAGGATGAAATCAACCCTCCAGGACGCCCCATCGTTTCGGGGTGCGAATCCCTTTTCGAACCGGTGGCAAAGTATATTGACTTTTTTCTAAAACCATTCATAGAAGAGATCCCAGCCCACCTAAAAGATACCACTGCTTTCCTCCAAAAAATCGAGACCGTAAACTTTGATGATAGCACACAACTAATGGTGACGCTAGACGTCGTGTCATTGTACACACAGATCCCACAGGACCAGGCACTTGAAACTCTGTCGTTTTTTCTAAACAGGCGTGACAGACCAGTGCAGGTACCGTCTGAATTTATTTTGGAACTGGCATCCTTTGCACTACAAAAAAACTTCTTTTCATTTGATTCCGAATTTTTCTTCCAGATAAAGGGAGTAGCCATGGGCTGTCCATTTGCCCCTGAGCTTGCAGTCATGTTCATGGGGCTATATGAAAACAAATTCATCTACAATGACAACCCATTTGGAAATCGGATTTCGCATTATATGCGATACATAGATGATGTTTTTCTCATCTGGACTGGGGATTCAGAAACCCTCAACCAATTTGTCCAATGGTTGAATACCCGGACACAAGACATAAAATGCAACTGTACATCTTCAAACGAATCAATTACATTTCTGGATGTCAAAGTTGAACCCTGTAATGGCAAACTCGAGACTACTTTGTTTAGAAAGGCCACAGATAGAAACAAAGCACTTTTATATTCCAGCAATCACCCGCGGAGCCTGAAACAAAATTTGCCCTTCGGGCAGTTCCTCAGGATTCGTCGGAACTGTTCGCGAAAGGAGGATTATATCGAGCACGCAAATCTGCTAAAGGAGAGGCTTCTCCTTAGGGGTTACCCCAAAAAACTTTTGAAAAATTCTCTCAAAAGAGCTTGGTGGACGCCACGAGAAGCACTAATGCAAAAGAGGGTCAGAAAGGAGCAAAACCGAGTGGTATGTGTATCAACTTTCTGTCCTGCAGCAAGCCAACTCAAAAAACTGATCACATCCAATTGGCATCTGATCAAAGACCTACATGAAGATTTCACAAATCTACCTTTGTTTGCATATAAAAAAGAAAAAAGCGTCACCAACCACATTGTGAGGGCAGCCCTACCCGTCGAAAAAGGCCCGACTCTTAGAAGTCTATTTGGTCTCCCACCAACTACCGGACACCACAAATGTGGGACTTGTATCTGTTGTCCCGAAACCATAGAAGAAACGGTGTTCTCCTTCAACAATATCAACTGGAAACATGAAGTCTTTACAAACTGTAAAACTAGAAATGTCGTGTATGCGATCATATGCCCCTGCCCAAAGTTATACATTGGGAAAACAACACAGGAAGTCAGGCAACGAATCACACAACATAAATCCAGACTACGCAGGGAAGTCGAAAATGCGCCTTTAGTTCACCATTGGCTGACCAAGAACCACGACAAAAACAAACTAAAGTGGACAGTCCTGTCGAAAATTGAAAATGATTCGAGAGGCGGGAACTTGGAGACACGGCTGAACCAGAGAGAAGCCCTGCTCATTATGAAATATGACACTACGGGTTCTGGTTTAAATGAGATTTCTGAAATTTATAAACCCAACACATGATTGGCATTCGAGAACTACATCTCCCACAACTAATCGCGACAGAACTACATTTCCCACAACCCCATTGAGTCAAACCACGCCTATATCCAACGGCATGGACAGTGCTCATTCACCGGTTGGATTGTGAAGGGGAAGGAGCGGACAATTGTACGAATCTTTGCAGTTCCTGCGTGGAGCACGGCCACAGTAAGAACGACTCCCTTAGGGTTACCGGTGAGTTTTGGACCGCACCCAACAACATTGGTCCTCACAATTATGTTCTGACTTTTTGCAGCGGTTTTTTGGCGCCCAAATCAATAAAACGGACGGATCCTACTCATCCAAGGAAACCACTTGCAACAAGCACTCACTGCAGCTCAGGTAAGATGAACATTTAGTTGGCAGCGTGAGAAAGGAGATGCCTGACACCAACACTGTTACTTAGTATCCCTTTCTGTTTATGTTTAATGTTTTCTAGTACCCTTCGCTCCACCAAATTTGGAACATCCCTGATTTTACTCACGGTTGGAGCCATGACCCAACAGTAGAGGTTGGCTGACACCTGCTGATCAGCATTTTGAGGTGTTGACTTCTCAAATCTTGGTAGTGATGATTGTTTCTCTTTGTTTTAGAGTTACTTTTGGTCCTGAGGAGAACCCTGGCACTCACAGGGTTCGAAACGCGTCGACCGACCCGGTCCCGTGTCTTCTGTGTGAATTAACACTGGAATTGATTTGTCAATGCACTACGATCTTTTTTTGACTTCTTTCCAAACTCTGATTAACAAACGAAAAAAAACTGTAAAAACTGAGATCATTTTTCGTTCACATTAAAAAGTTTTCTTTGACACTGGGACCAGTATGAATGCGGTATAGGATGAATGGTTGGCCATGAATGTGTTGTTTGTGAGGTTGTTTGAATCACTGTACATACCTAATTGTTTGTTACATGTTTGTATATAATTGTATATATATTTCTTCATGTTTTTGTATTTCCGTGCACAAAAGAAAAATAACAAAAAACTGAAATAACCCTTGAACAATTAAAAGCAAAAAGGTGCAATTTATAAAGCCAGTGTTCATGCATTTTTTCATGTATGCTTTTTTTGAGTTGTATTGAATCAGTCTCTCAGCTTTGGCAATTGTGTAGTTTCACATAGTTTTTTAGGCATTTGTGGCTTGGATAACGGCAGAGACGTCCCTAGCACACATTTTTCACACACAACCCTGGGGAACCACCTTAACGATTCAATTTTCCAACTAGACTTGGGTTTCGTAAACGAATTATGTACTCCACCGGCTCCCTTTGAATCTACTTTTATTGGCAGGGGATGCAAGTCAGTAATAGATTTTGCACTGATCTCAAATCGTCACTCTTGTCATATTGTTAATTATAAAACATGTGACATTGCAATGAGTGATCATTTTCCAATTAGCCTATCCCGCTTTTTTGCGGAGAGCACCAATAAAGAGAATGATCTAATAGATAGTCTATATAGTTATAGAGTAAGCCTAGCAAAAAAGAACGGATACACAATAAAATGGGATAAAGTTGAGCCTGCAGCATTCCTTGAAACCCTTGTTGAAAAACAAATACCAAGATTTCGAAATATGCCTTTCTGAGAATGTTGACCAAATTAAAGTTATCGAGGCTTTTCGCAATATCTCTGCGGAAATTCATAATCTTCTTACGGGTTCTCTGAAGAAATGCAAAGATAAGGCGCAAGGAATGGTTCGACCAGGACTGTAGCAAGGCCCATGTACACTTGTTACTGGTACTCAAAAGCCTACCAAGGAATGTGGTTGAAATAAGACAGGCCAGAACCACATACAAACATGCAATTAAAAAACGCAAGAACCAACTAAAGCAGGAGGCCTGGCAGGTGTTACATCAAGCCTGTATGTCTAAAGATAACATAGGGTTTTGGAAGGCAGTAAATGCCCCTTTCTTCTCTGATAATAAAACTAATATAATGGAAGTGGCTATCACTGAAGAAAAGTGGGTGACCTATTTTAGCTTTATCAAAAAGATGATCAAACGGATAAAGCTAGTTCTGATCAAATTGGAGGTGAGGAAACTGTGTCTCGGGGATTATTCCCAATTAATGTTGAATTTTCAATATCAGAAGTTGAAATCGCTATTAGTGAGAGCGCATCAGGGAAAGCTCCAGGACCGGATGGGGTGCCGGTAGATACATATAAATCCAACAACGAGCTATGGCCCCTCTTTTAACCAATGCATTAAATAGCTGAAACAAACATGGGTTCCCCCCTACATGGCAAGAGGCTATTGTGATCCCAATTTTAAAAAAAGGAGATCGCAACGAACCAAAATGCTACCGCCCAATCTCTTTATTAGATTCACTAATGAAGGTAGCAGGGAGGGTAATACTCAACAAACTACAACTTTGGGTGGAAGAGAAAAACATTCTCTCAAAGTTCCAATATGGTTTTAGATCAGGTCTAGGGACTACAGAACAAGGCCTGAATTTAGCCCTGATCATAGCTAAGCAGGTGGCGGCAAAGAAAGACAAATTATTTTTAACATTTGTCGATCTGAGCTCGGCGTTCAATTGCCTAAATCATGATAAGTTATGGACCATATTACTACAACTAGGAATAGATATAAATCTACTGAATTTTATTAAAGAGTTATATCGGGGGCTGGGGCAAGGGTACGGTTTGGGAATCAAGGTGAGTGTACTAATAAATTTCCCATAAAAAAAGGAGTAAGACAGGGATGCATACTCGCACCCTTCTTATTCAACTTATATATAAATATTGTGGCTTCCCACCTTATCCAAGACAAACAGGATTACCCTCAAGTTAAGAATGCCCCGTTCCCCATTTTGTTATATGCAGATGAAGCAGTAATTATGGCACGGACTCAAGTACGCCTTCAAAGGACCCTCACTAACTTCTCAAATTATATGAATGATAGGGGTCTGAAAATTAACATATGTAAGACATTTACTATGTGTTGTACCACAAACAGAAATCCTATATGTAAGATCTTTCTCTCGAACACAAAAATAGATATAACGAATACCTTTTCTTACTTGGGTATTAATTTTGACAAGAAGTGGACCTGGACTTCGGCAGTTGAAGCAAGGAAACTGGCCTCGCGACCCATTGGAGCGATGAGAAACTTTGCCAATAAGCTGGGGGGTCGACCTGTGCCAGTGTTGGTAGACATATATAAATCTAAATATGTGTCTACTTCAACATACGGCGCAGGAATATGGGGGATAGCGGACACTCATAATATACAGCTTTGTGAGAACGCTTTCCTCCGTTACCTTCTAGCTGTTCCAGGGTCCACCTCTACTTATGTGTGCCATAAAGAACTAGGTATGAATTACATCTCCGACCTTATCAAAGTTAGCCCTATTCTTCTATGGCATAAGGTTTGGTCTACTGATGAGACTAGTCTTAATAGAGACATAATTATGGACTGTCTCAATCTTGATGGGGCGAATAAAATCCATTGGATTATGTATGTAAAGAAAATTATAATCAATATTGGGTACCCCGAATACTTTGACTCCCCGACCTGCTTAGCTACAGTATCAAGGAAGAAGGTAAAAGAAATTTGTCTTCTTTCCTTAGAGAACAAACGCTGGCTGACAGAGAATAGCAAGACCTCAGTCATGGATAATCAATTGATTCTTCATGGACAGGGGATTCAGTCATATTTGATTCTTACACAAAGGAGTTATTCTCGCATGTTACTTACACGATTCAGGGGGGGGGGGGGTTTATTCAGACTAGTTACATTCCCTGAGTTGAACTCCTGGTCTAAAAACCTGATATTGTGCCCCTGTGACGATATGTCTGTACAATCGACATTACATTGTATATTGTTTTGCAAATTTTATTCCTTGCAGAGGAAAAGATTTCTAACACCTATGCTGAGAAAGTGGGGTATGAGACAGTGTAGACCAGCCCTCATTAGATTACAAATGCTAGAAGATGAATTGATCATGTACTTAGTGTCATCGTTTAAAAAAAACATTATTAGACATTGGTTCTCAATGAATTAACTAAATTCTTTAAGATACTGTATTGTTCTTTTAAATGTGCTTTACTGTTACAGCATTTTTACATTTTATGATGATCATGCGATTTTTAAACTGTGTTCTTATTTTGTGCTTTTGTGATTTTTATAAGTAAAATCGAATAAAGCTGTTTTTGATTTGATTTGATTTGAGTAGGTACCTGAGTGACTGTATCAGATCCTCTGTGGGTGTGTCACTTGATGTGGAAGCAATTATGTCCCTATCTGACTGGCTCATTTAGTTACACTAGGGGTCTGTACATGTGTATGTAAGTGGCTGTATGGATTGCTTACTGACTGTCCTAGTCAGTGTTGGGGTATGTACCTCTGTGTGCATCTGGCTCTGTTACTGCTGGATACATAAGTGTTATGTGGAGTGTATGAGTGAATGCATAATTGCCTCTGTCACTAGCTGAATGGGTGTGTTAGTGGCTCTATACTTTTTTACAACGGTATGTGGGTCACAGTATAGGTGGGAGACTGGACATGTAACTTGGTGTATGGGTCTGTAAGAGCATATGTAACTCACTGAAACCTCAAAGTATATGTCTTACCTTATAAGCACATAGCACTCTGCCCTATAGCCTACCCAAGGCTTACATTAGGGTTGACTTATTTGTAGTAGTAGGGGAGTTTAAGGCGTGGCAAGGGGTTTTAAATGCCAAGTCAACATGGCAGTAAAACTGCACATACAAGCTATGCTGTAGCAGGCCTTCAGACATGTTTAAAGGGACACTTGTCTGGATGAGTGACTAGGAGTGTCAGTACTTGAGTACACACATAAATATGTGTATCAGTCCATCTGTAAGTGGGTCACTGGATATGTAAGTAACTATGTCAGCATATGACTGGCTCTCTTAGTAACGCTCTGGGTATGTGTGCAAAGTGCTTAGTTACTACTGGATACATAAGGTGTGTGGATTTATTCGAGTCTCTGTCACTTTCTGACTGGGTGTTTGAATGGCTGTATGGTTTTGTAAATATGTGAGTAGCTGTATCACCGAGTGACTGGGTGTATAGGTGTGTAAGTGCATGTGTGTCTTGTTGATGTGTTGTATCCTAGCAGCTGCTGACACATTCCAATCTTGGTTACCAGCTCCCAGGGGTTCTGGAAGCTGGAGCGGAGTTGGAGTTGGTTGCTCCTGTGTGGACCTGTTCAGGAGTCATTCCTCTTATCTTAATAAAGATCTCTTCTATCTAATACCACCGGCTGCGCCTCTTAAAATAATTGACTGAGTGCTGGGTACTGAATGTCTGTACGGGTGTGTGAGTGAGTGTGCTAGTGCCTGTATGAGTATATACTATATTAGTTTAGTGTATGGTATGAGACCTCTTTTGGTGATAAGTGCGCTATATGAAAGCATCTGACATTTGACATTTGACATGTATAGGTGAGTAAATGGGTGTGTTAATGGTTTTATGGGTGTGTGACTGAGTGTGGCAGTCACTGTTTGGCTATATAAATGGTGGGTACATAAGTGCTTTTATGGGAGATTACTTTGTGTGTAAGTGCCTACCTGATTGTGTGAGTGGGTGAAAATGATATACAATTAAATTACATACTATATGTAAACACCCACATCTAATTTCAAACACATACATTCAAACTGGCTTAAAAAAATTACTTTATTTTCGGGATACCTATTCCTCTTTCTCCTTTCCTGCTCATTTATTTTTAGTTAATGTTCTCATCTAAGCTATATTCTATTTTGCATTCTAGTATAGGGTCTAGAAGCTACACATTTTCTTTCATGTTATAAACACAATTTGATATCTAAATATACTTTTTTATACTACGACCTAAATAACATACCTGTAAAAGCTCTTTGTTGTTCTCCAGCCTTAATTTCTATTTCAGATTTTATTGGAAAATCTCAAGTCAGAACTATGGAAATCAATCAATCAATCAATTACTTATAAAGCACGCTACTTACCCGTGAGGGTCTCAAGGCGCTGAGGGGAGGGGGTGTGTAGCTACTGCTCGAAGAGCCAGGTCTTCAGGAGTCTTCTGAAGGCGAGTAGGTCTTGGGTCCGCCGTATGTGGGTGAGGAGGGTGTTCCAGGTCTTGGTGGCGAGGTAGGAGAAAAATCTGCCGTAGGAGGTTGTTCGTTGGATGCGGGGGACAGCAGCGAGGGTGAGGCTGGCCGAGCGGGGCTGGCTAGTGGGGGTGTAGAAGCTGAGTCTGCTGTTCAGGTAGGCTGGTCCGGCGTTGTGGAGTGCTTTGTGTGTGTGGGTGAGGAGCTTGAAGGTGATCCTCTTGTCGACGGGGAGCCAGTGTAGGTCTCTCCAGTGGGGGGTGATGTGGCTAAGGTGGGGGATGTTGACGATCAGTTGGGCAGAGGCGTTTTGAATGCGTTGAGTCATCGTAGGTGTTTGGCTGGGATTCCTGCATAGAGTGTGTTGCCGTAGTCCAGTCTGCTGCTGACGAGGGTCTGTGTCACCGTTCTTCTTGTTTTGGTCGGGATCCACTTGTAGATCCTACAGAGCATGCAGAGGGTGTTGTAGCAGGAGGAGGAGACGGCGTTGACCTGCTTGAACATGGAGAGGGAGGAGTCGAGGATGAATCCTAGGTTGCGCGCATGGTCAGTGGGTTTTGGTGCTGTTCCCAGTGTAGTCGGCCACCAGGAGTCATCCCAGGCTGAGAGGTGGGTCCAAGGATGAGGACCTGCGTCTTGTCCGAATTCAGCTTCAGACGGCTGCTCCTCATCCAGTCGGCGATGGCCTTCATTCCCTCGAGGATGTTGGTTTTGATTGTGTGTGGGTCCTTGGTGAGGGAGAGGATGAGCTGGGTGTCGTCCGCGTAGGAGATGATGTTGAGGTGGTGAAGGCGGGCTACTTGTGCGAGGGGGCCATGTAGACGTTGAACAGCGTCGGGCTGAGGGATGAGCCCTGGGGGACGCCGCAGATTATGTCTGTGGCTTCGGATCGAAAGGGTGGGAGGCAGACGCTCTGAGTTCTGCCGGAGAGGAAGGACGTGGTCCAATCAAGGGCTCTCTCTTGGATTCTGGCTTCTAGGAGGCTTGTCTTTAGAGTACGATGGCAGACCGTGTCGAAGGCAGGAGAATGAGGGCTGATGTTTCTCCGTTGTCTAGTTGGCGCCTGATGTCGTCTGGAGCGGCGATGTGGGCTGTCTCGGTGCTGTGGTTTTGTCTGAATACAGACTGGGACGGGTCCAGGATATTGTCGGCTTCCAGGTGGCGGGCCAATTGCATGTTGACGATTTTCTTGATGACCTTTGCCGGGAACGGGAGCAGGGAGATGGGCCGGAAGTTCTTGAGCTCCTTGGGGTCCGCCTTGGGCTTCTTGAGGAGGGCGTTGATTTCGGCGTGCTTCTAGCTTTCCCGCGAATGTTGCTGTTTCGAAGGAGATGTTGATGACCTTCCGAAGTTGGGGTGCGATGGGTGCGTCTGCTTTGTTGAATACGTGATGTGGGCACGGGTCTGACGGTGAACCTGAGTGGATGGAGTTCATGATCTTGCGTGTCTCATCGTAGTTGACGTTGGACCAGGAGGTCAGGTGGTTGGCGCTGGTGGTGTTCACAGGGGAGGTGGAGTCTGGCGTAGTCGGGGCGGTCGTAGTGTTGAAGCTGTCGTGGATGTCAGCGATCTTGCGGTGGAAGAAGATAGCTAGTGAGGCGCGCAGTTCTTGTGAGGGCGGGATGTCGTTGGAATTGGCGCTGGGGTTGGAAATTTCCTTTACGATGCTGAAAAGCTCCTTCCCGTCGTGTGCATTGTTATCCAGGCGGTTTTTGAAGGAGGATCTCTTGGGTAATCTGATGAGGTGGTGATGTCTGCGGGTGGCATAGGCTGCTATGCTGTCCGGTGTGCGCTTGTGGAGCCATATCGTCTCCAGTTTCCGGCATGTGCGTTTGGAGGACTGGAGCTCGTCGGTGAACCAGGTGGCTCTTTTACTGGTATGGCTGTTGGAGGGTTTCTTGAGCGGGGCGGGGGTGTTGGCGCAGTCTTTGATCCGCTGCCTGAGGTTGCGGGCTGCGGCGTCTGGGTTGGTGGGGTCGGTAGGTGGGTCCTGGGCAAGGGTGTTGATCAGCTGGTCTTTGGTGACTTTGCTCCAGCAGCAGCAGGGCAGCTGTTGGGTGCGGTGGTGCGTGGTTGGTTTCTTGAAGGTGAAATGATTGCAGTGGTGGTTGGTCCAGGGGAGTTCGGTGGTGTGGTCGAAGGCGACTGGGTGCCTGTGAAGAAGACGGGGTCCAGTGTGTGGCCGGCGATGTGGGTGGGTGTGGTGACGAGTTGTCTGAGGCCGAGGTTGGCGAGGTTGTCGATCAGTGTGGTGGAGTTGGTGTCGTTGTTGTTCTTGAGGTGGAAGTTCAGGCCCCGAGGAGGATGTAGTCCGTGGAGGCGAGAGCGTGAGTGCTGGCGAGGTCGGCGATGGAGTCGCTGAACTGAGCCCGGGGTCCGGGGGGTCTGTAGACGGGTATTCCTCTGAGGGTGGTGTTCGGGTCGGTGTGGATTCGGAAGTGGAGGTGTTCGGCGGTGTTGAGGGTGTCGTCTGCGTGGTGGCGACCTTGAAGGCGGTCTTGTGGATGATGGCTATTCCTCCTCCGATTCCTCCGATTCCGTTGGCGCGATCCCTGTGGGTGATCTTGTAGCCGTCTGGGATGGTTTTGATGATGTCGGGCTCCGAGGAGTCGTTCCACCAGGTCTCGTTCAGGAAGGCCTTGTCTGGGGCGGCGGTGTCAAGCAGGACCCAGAGCTCGATGGTGTATTTGCGTGCGGAGTGGGTGTTGAGGAGTATACAGCTTCCTCCACTCTCAGTTCAAAAGCAGCTAAAAGGGCTACCCTTCACCGTGTGCTCTTAATTATACTCCTATAGTTAACAAATCACAGGCTTCCTTCCATCCTTTATTTTGTTATACCACTACTAAATGGTCAGTATTTATTAACCCTTTCCATATTTCTTGGAAAGAAGCTGAATTTGGTTTTTTTTTTTCTCGTAAATCCACGGTTCGACCGCAACAGTCAGCCTGGGACCCATTGTAACTTTGCAGTGGACCCACAGATCCACATGGAAACCCGTAGAAGCATTTAAGAATCTACTATTAATAGTTTGTACTTATATTTTACTTTGTAAAAACTACTCAAATAAAAGCCAAACACTCAATGTTTCCACACTTTCCAAGTTTCACAGTGCAGTCATTTTTGCTCCCTTTCCCCAAATTCTTATGGTGACCATTTTAGCAGCACTATCTACCTACCACTAGGTCAAAAGTACACATAACTTTCTGTAAGCAGCATATTAGCTTCAAATTAAATTGTAGCTGGTGTGGATCACCAGTTGCAGTTTTTTATGTCAAAACAAATAACTGATGTAGTTAAGTTTTTTTCCAAATCACTACCTAATTTTAGTTCCACGCACATCTCCACCATCCAATCAAATATGTTTTTTTTATATCATATTAGCTGTCCTCCATTTTAGCTCCCCGTCATCCACAAGATTAACTTATTCTACCGCAGGCTTCTCCTCTGTGCTACTCAACCTTCCCTCCAGAATGATCAAAGTGCGGAATGTGGGTCAAAGTTTAGTATTTCTAGCATCGCGGATCCCAAACCAAAATCACACATTCAACACATAATAGCAATGGGTTTTCCTCAGCCAAAACTATTTATGTAAAACAAAAACACATTTAATACAGTAGGCATATAACTGGCTAGAAGGGTTTCTAAGAGAGTGTGGGAGTGCCTCTATAGGTCTGTGTCTAAGTGTGTCAGTGGTTTTGATGTTGAGGGAGTGATTGTATAAGAGGGTGTATGAGTTTCTAACTGGATTTCTATGTGGTGGTATGGATCGCTGAGTGAGTGTGAGTATGTCATTTGGTGGGTGAGTAGGCATTTGCCTTGGTGGGTATGTGATTAGGTGTGTCACAGACTAGATAGGTGTGTGAGTGGTTGTGTCAGTGTGTGACTGGGTGTGTCAATGGCTGTGTAAGTGGTAATATATGTATATGAGTCACTCTGTGAGTGGCTGTATGGGTGTGTGAGTGGTGCTATGCATCTGTGAGTGGGTGAGTGAGTGACACTATGGGTCTGTGAGAGGGTGTGTGTGTGGTTCTGTGAGTGGATGTGTGGGTGGGTCTGTGATAGGGTGTGTGAGTGTTTCTGTGCTTCTGTGAATGGGTGTGTGTGCGTCTGTGTGGGTCTTTGAATGGGTGTGTGAGTCTCTATGTGGGTCTGTGAGTGGGTTTGTGAGTAAGTGTGGCGGTCTGTCAGTGAGCGTATGAGTGGGTCTGTTAGTGTGTGTGTAAGTGCCTGCATGGGTATGTGAGTGCCTGCATGGGTTTGTCAGTGGATGTGTCATTGGCTGTGTGGGTTTGTGAGTAAGTCTGAGAATGCCTGCATGGCTTTGTTAGTGGTGGTGTCTCAATGGGCGTGAGAGTACCTTTGTGGGTGTCTGAGCAGGTCTGAAAGGTTTTTTTCAGAGAGTGCCATGATTCACCAATGCAGCATTGATTCACATGAGGGGGTCACGCTGAAAATCGTGGGGGATCAGTGGTTTCCCATGGTGAAAACCCCCCAATACAACTCAATTTTGTACCCAACATAGGTCCCTCTCGCACTTCTCTAACACACCCATGGGGTCAGGGTACCTCTCCCCAGACCACTTTAATATTTCTGCGGATAAATGTTAAGGCCTTGGCACTGTTCTCGTGATACTTAAAATAGAGGCCACAACCTCTTGGTCAGGTTATAGTTAGCCAATCACGCTGGTGATGTGTAAATTTGCAGATTCATTGTGGTGGATCCACGGAGGGGCTGCTTCCCTACATATACAATTTTATTTTTCCTTTAATAACTCCGCAACTACTGACCAGATTTAAAAAACAAATCACACAAAGGGCTCTTTCTGGACCAAGAGCTACCTCTCTGGCAAATTTGGTACAATTCCTTCCAGCTGTTCGAGCTGTAGTCATGTTCAAAATCCCTATGGTAAATTGCATGGGAAACTTACATTTAAGGAACCCCCCTTTTTTCTCCGGCCCTACTTGACGGATTACTCTGAAACTTTCCATACTGAACTAAACAAACTGCGGCACTTTTTGGGGAAAAGTTTGTGAAGAAATGTTAAACTTCACCAAAGTTATAAGCAAGCCAAAAAAACACTTTTCCTAATCAATATATATATATATATATATATATATATATATATGCTGCAAAGACTCGTCCTTCGTTTCCTCCACGAAAACACGACAGCCAGAACACGCAAAAAGACGAGGTAGACCCAGTTTGGTGCTTCTTTTTTTATTCTGCTTTAAAGTGCAACCACATCACCACGACGCGTTTCGGCAGCTCCCTGCCTTGATCACATGACAACAGTGTCATGGGATGCACCTCTTTTTAAAGTGCTAGTGTGCAAATGGACATAGAAAAAATATTTAACAGTCTTGTTTCTCTTGTGTGATACGTAAAATACAGGTTAGATAGTTAATAAGTGTAAAATACCAAGCTATAGACAGTGCATAAATGTTACGCCAAAGAAATTCTATGTATAATACATTATGGCTATTGTAGCATCATATACATTTGATAAACCTTCAATTCATATCTTATCAACTGTTATTTTCTCAGATATCCATTCACTGAATACTAAAGTGCATCTCCGTGAATCAAAATGAGACTAACAAAATATGATAATACTGTTGTGCAAAAAATTAATAAACATAAAAAAATACCCTAAGTGAATAAACAAATCATCTTAAATTTATAATACACCCTGCCAGTAAACAATCTCATCTCTATGAACGGATAGCTACAAGAAAAGACAAATATTTCAAGGGTTCTACTGATAAACTGCAACTTTTTACAACTTGTAATGAATGATTCCCACAATTGTTAACATCAAAAACCATTTTTTGTGTCATTCAATTCATTCATTAGTCTTTAAAATTGCATAAATAGTTAAAACCCATTTTGTATCAAAAATATACTCAAATATTAATCTTTCATCTTGTAAAATCACATATTTACATTGTTATATTCATAAAAACATTTGGAAGATTGAGGATTTATGGAACACTGATTCTTATTGATGAGGACCACATAGGATTAAAGTGCAATTTATATAGCCATGATCTAAATAATCACTCTAAAAACGTATACATGTCTTCACTCATATTTAGACCATTTGGCTGTTTTGTATCTAGAGTGAGTATGTAATGGGTTTCTAGCCGGCGAAGCATACTCTCCCTGTCCCCTCCTCTTCTCTGAATTGGGACGGTATCAATTATGTAGTACCTTAGATCTTTTGGGTTTCCACCATGTACTTCATGAAAATGCCTCGCCACAGGGTAATTAGGGTCGTTGTTGTTAATCGCCCTGATGTGCTGCAAGATCCTCTTGTGACTTGGAAGTTTGTACTGCCTACATACTTCAAATTGCAGCTGCATTCTAATATGTAAACCACAAATTCACTTTTACAGGTTAAGTGATATTTGATGTTCTGTGGTTTCGAGCTGAAGGCTGTCAGATATGAAGTTTTGTTTACTCCATACGTGCAAGCCTTACAACTAGGGCATTTATAAAAACCTTTCCGTGCTAAGGACCAACCCGTATTTTCCCTGTATTCTGGGCTACTCTTCACCAAAACATCCCCCATTGAAGTGGCCTTTCTATATGTGACTGCTGGGTAATCCGGGAGAGTGTTGCCAATAACAGGATCTTCTTTAACTAGATGCCAATTGCGGTGAATTATCTTACGTAATTCCCTGTGTTGGCGATTGTAAGTCATAATTAATCTAGGTGTTTCCTCAGATGTTATCATATTACCTGTATTTTCCATCATAGGGGTTTCTATATTGCCCAAAAGTTCATCCCTTGATTTTAATCTAGACTTAACAATTGCCGCATCCACTGTTTTCGCACTGTAGCCTCTTTCTAGAAATCTACATTTGCTTTCCTGCTGATGTTTTTTCAATTCTCCCTCATCGCTACATATTCTACGTAGCCGCAGCATTTACCCATAGGGGATGCTATGGATGAGATGGCTTGGATGTGCACTACTTTCGTGTAGCAGGGTATTCCCTGCAGTTTCCTTTCTAAACAAAGTGGTCTTAATTTTGCCTTCATCAATTTTGACTGAAACATCTAGGAAGGAGACCTGACTACTACTTATGTCTGATGTAAAACATAAGTTTACGTCATTGATATTGATATTGTCGATAAATGTCTGTGCGTCCTCTTTGCTGCCTTTCCACACTATTATCAAATCATCAATGTACCGTAACCATGATACAATGTTGTCCCTACAGGTGTCCCGATATTGCCCCCTGAGGACCAGCTCCTCCCACCAGCCCATAAACAAACAGGCGTAACTGGGGGAGAAGCTAGCCCCCATGGCGACACCCTGAACTTGGCGGTACATCTGTTTGTTAAAAAGGAAAAAATTATGTTCTAAACAAAATGATAACATGTCAATAAGCATTTTGTTATGCATTGTAAATTCAATAGGTCTCTTAGCTAGGAAGTGCTGAACAGCTCTTACTCCATCTATGTTCTTGATACAAGTATATAATGAGGAGACATCAAGGGTTATAAGATGATATCCATTTTCCCATTTGACCTTTGCAATTTTGGACAAAAAATCTCCAGTGTCTTTTATGTACGACTCTAATTTGCACACATGTTCTTGTAAAAAGAAGTCTATGTATTGTAACAAATTTTCAAGTGGACCATCACATGCCGCAATGATCTGTCGTCCTGGAGGTGTCTCCTTATTTTTATGTATTTTTGGTATGAAGTAAATCACTGGCGTGCGAGGATGTTCCTTTTTTAGGAATTTGAATTCTTCCATATTCAGGAGTCCCAGACTTTTCCATGCCAGTAGTTTACTGCATAATTCATCCTGCATTTGTTTGTATTTGATGGGAGAGCTATGGTGGTAACATTGTGTGTCGCTGAGCTGATTGTTTGCTTCAGTTAGATATTGTGAAAGGGGCCATAGCACGATGTTTCCTCCTTTATCCGAATTTCTTATCACCACATTATTTTCCTTCTTCAATTTTTCCAGCAAAAGATCATATTGAATTTGTTCCTCAGTTCTTCTCTTTTTAGTCATTTGTATTTTTGTGTGTAGTTTTTTAACTTGAGCGACCACAGTGTCATTGAAAACGTCTATCGAGTCTTTAGTCGTGATGGGCACAAACTTAGATTTTATTTTGAACGGGGTTTCCGGCTTTTTATTTGCCAAACTCCTTACTTGTTGGGTATTGAGGATTGGGAATTCCTGTGAAGCTTGTGTATTTTGTAACTCCATGTCATTTTGTGTACTAAGCGCCACGGAGCTGCTTTGCAGAGTGTTGTAAAAAGGGGCATTGCCTCTGAATACCTCTCTGCAACGCAGTTCCCTGGCGCATACTGGAGGTACCTGAGTGGCTAGTTGTCCCCCAGGGGACCGCAGGATTGAAGAGGAATTAATTCCCCAACTTAAAACACGCCACAGGGCGTGTTTGCACACATGTCACCGCAGGCCCCGCCCCTTCCTTCACCAATGTACAAATATTCCTTTAAAATCAGTCAAACTATGAATTCCGATTTACTCACCTGTTATCAGGAGAGAACCCAGTGCGGCATCTTTTAGCCAATGAACTGACCCTGAAAAGTAATTGTAAGCCCACTTACCAGTAACTTGTATTTCCTTCTATATGAATCCATTGTGTGGTTTTCCGCAGAAAAGTTTCTAAGTGTCGATTTTTGAAATGTACAAATATTGCTCTAAAATCAGTCGAACTACGATTTCCGATTTACTCACCTGTTATCAGGAGAGAAGCCAGTGCTGCATCGTTTAGCCCAGCACTGACCCTGAAAAGTAATTCTAAGCGTACTTACCAGTAACTTGTATTTCCTTCTATAGGAATCCATTGTCTGGTTTTCAAGTATATTTTCTAATGTAATGTATAATGTAATTATAATGTAATTTAAAAAATAAAATATTTAAAAATAAATAGTTTAAAAAAATGTAGTAAATCAGTATAAAAAAAATAAATATAACAATTAATACATTTAAAAATTGTCATTTACAAAACCTTCGAAATTCACTGAAAAAAGCATAGGTTTCAGGCCTGATATAGTTAGGAATTAGCATTTGTAAAACCTTTGAAATTCACTGAAAAAACCATAGGTTTGAGGCCTGATATAGTTAGGAATTTGCATTTAAAAAAACCTTAGAAATTCACTGAAAAAAACATAGGTTTTAGGGGTGTCATAGTTAGCTGGACATTTCACTCGTACAAAGCCATTGACATTCCTCCGATATAGTTAGTTGTACTCACTATATCTCGCGCGCCCGCAATCCACTGCTGATGATGTCACATATTACATCATTCATGACATGGTCAGTGACATCACTGATGACATCTCAAATGACATCACTGATGACATCACTAATGACATCATCCACGTGACAATCAGATACACATCATCATACACTTGTATAACCTTTCATCACTCACTGTAAAATACAGAGTACCATATTTGAATCCATTGACTCACCAATACAAGTTTCTAAAAACCCACTCAGTGATTCCTAGATCTATACACACGTCTAATCATTTACCTATAGATTCACTCATACATGCAGTCAATGATCAATAGAACACTATCAAATATACATATACACCTATCTTGACATTACACACCAGCACACATTCTATTCAATCAATCAATCAAAGACATTTATATCGCGCACTACTCACCCGGAGGGTCTCAAGGCGCTTGGGGGGGGGGGGGTCTGCTACTGCTCGAACAGCCAGGTCTTGAGCTGCTTCCTGAAGGCGAGGTGGTCTTGGGTCAGGCGGAGGTGGGTCGGGAGGGAGTTCCAGGTCTTGGCGGCCAGGTGGGAGAAGGACCTTCCTCCTGTTGTGGCTCTTCGAATGCGGGGGACGGCGGCGAGGGCGTGGCTGGTCGATCGGAGATGGCTTGTGGGAGCGTAGAAGTTGAGGCGGCTGTTGAGGTAACTCGGGCCTTGGCTGTGTAGGGCTTTGTGTGCGTGGGTGAGGAGCCGGAAGGTGATTCTCTTGTTGACCGGGAGCCAGTGCAGGTCTCTCAGGTGTCCGGAGATGTGGCCGTGTCTGGGGATGTCGAGGATGAGTCTCGCTGAGGCGTTCTGGATTCGCTGGAGTCTCTTCTGGAGCTTGGCGGTTTGTCCGGCGTAGAGGGCGTTGCCGTAGTCCAGCCGGCTGGTGACGAGGGTCTGGGTGACCGCTTTCCTGGTCTCGGTGGGGATCCACCGGAAGATCTTACGTAGCATGCGCAGGATGTTGAAGCACGACGAGGAGACAGCGTTGACTTGTCTGGTCATGGAGAGGGAGGAGTCCAGGATGAAGCCCAGGTTGCGTGCGTGGTCTGTTGGTTTGGGAGCGGCACCCAGGGCGGGGGGCCACCAGGAGTCATCCCAGGCGGAGGGTGAGGAGCCCAGGATGAGGACTTCCGTCTTGTCTGAGTTCACTTTCAGGCGGCTGGTCATCATCCACTCAGCTACGTCTTTCATCCCTTCGTGTAGGTTGGCTCTGGCGGTGGCGGGGTCGTTGGTGAGGGAGAGGATCAGCTGGGTGTCGTCGGCGTAGGAGATGATGTTGAGGTTGTGTTGGCGTGCGATGGCTGCGAGAGGGCTCATGTAGACATTGAAGAGGGTGGGGCTGAGCGAGGAGCCCTGAGGAACGCCGCAGATGACTTCGGTGGCTTCTGACCTGAACGGGGGTAGGCGGACTCTCTGTGTCCTTCCAGCGAGGAAGGAGATGATCCACCCCAGTGCCTTCTCCTGGATTCCGACGTTGCTGAGGCGCTGCACTAGGGTGCGGTGGCAGACAGTGTCGACCGCCGCGGAGAGGTCTAGGAGGATGAGGGCCGCTGTTTCTCCGTTGTCAAGCAGGGCTCGGATGTCATCGGTGGCAGCGATGAGGGCGGTCTCGGTGCTGTGGTTGGCCCTGAAGCCCGACTGTGAGGGGTCGAGGGATCCATTCGTCTCGAGGAAGGCGGCCAGTTGCTTGTTGACTGTCTTCTCGATGACTTTGGCTGGAAACGGGAGGAGCGAGATGGGGCGGAAGTTTTTGAGTTTGGTGGGGTCCGCTGTTGGTTTCTTTAGTAGAGCGCTGAGTTCGGCATGCTTCCAGCTCTCAGGGAAGCTGGCGGTGTCGAAGGAGGTGTTGATGATGTCCCGCAGGTGGGGTGCGATGACAGCCTTGTTAAAGACGTGGTGAGGGCAGGGGTCGGTCGGAGATCCGGAGTTGATGGAGTTCATCGTGCGGATGGTGTCATCGGTGCTGATTGGGGTCCAGGCGCTGAGGGTGGTGGTGGGGGGCGTTGGTGCGGTCGTGGGGAGCGTTGGTTGTGTGCTGAAGCTGTTGTGTATGTCCGCGATCTTGTTGTGGAAGTAGGAGGCGAGGGAGTTGCAGAGGTCTTGTGATGGTGTGATGTCGTTGTTTCCGGCGTTGGGGTTGGAGAGCTCTTTCACGATGTTGAAGAGTTCCTTGCTATTGTGTGCGTTGTTGTCCAGCCGCTCCTTGAATGCTGTTTTCTTGGTGGCGTGGATCAGTTGATGGTGCTTTCGGGTGGCGAGCTTGAGGGTGGTCATGTTGTCTGGTGTTGGGTCTCTTCTCCATGCTTGATCGAGGGTTCTGCAGTTCTTCTTGGAGCTCTTGATTTCGTCTGTGAACCATGGGGCCTTCTTGCTGCCGGGTCTGCTGGGCGGGGTCCTCAGAGGGGCGAGGTCGTCTGCGCAGCTGCTGATCCACTTTGTGAGGTTGTCGGCGGCCTGGCTGGGGTTCGCTGAGCTGGCGGGAGGGTGCTGGCTCAGGGATGCGGCGAGTTGGTCGGCTGTGATCTTGTTCCAGCTTCTTCGTGCAGCCTGTTGCTGGTGGTGGTGGGTCGTGGTTCTTCTGAAGCTGAAGTGGGTGCAGCTGTGGTCCGTCCAGTGGAGTCCGGTGGCGTGGCTGAAGACGATGTCCTTGCTGGATGAGAAGACAGCGTCGAGTGTGTGTCCGGCGAGGTGGGTGGGGGTGGTCACCAGCTGCTTGAGTCTGAGGTTGGCGAGGTTGTCAAGCAGGGAGGTGGTGTTGCGGTCGTTGTTTTTCTCCAGGTGGAAGTTGAGGTCCCCGAGGAGGATGTAGTCAGCGGAGGGGAGGGCGTGCGGGCTGATGAAGTCGGCGATGTCTTCGCTGAATTGTGTGCGGGGTCCCGGGGGTCTGTAGATTAGGGTGCCTCTGAGGGTGGTCTTGGGGTCGGTGTGGATCTGGAAGTGAAGGTGTTCGGCGGTTGTCAGGGTGTCGTCGGTGTTGGTCGTGATGCAGATGGTGTTCCTGTGGATGATGGCGATGCCTCCTCCGGTCTGGTTGGCGCAGTCTCTCCGGGTGATCTTGTAGCCCTCCGGGATGGCGATGGCGATGTCTGGCGATGAGGAGGCGTTCATCCAGGTTTCCGTGAGGAAGGCGACGTCTGGAGATGTGGTGTCGAGGAGGTTCCAGAGTTGGACGGCGTGTCTGTAGACGGAGCGGGTGTTGAGCAGGATGCACTTCAGGTGGTTGCTGCTTGTGTTCGGCGTGGTGGGTGCGGTTGCAGTGCAGGTCCAGATACAGGTGAACTTGCAGGAGTGGCAGCTGAAGGGTCCGTGGGTGTGTCTCGGCGTGGCTCGGTAGCATCCCGGGGTTCGGCCGGTGTTGAGTGCGTTGAGGGTGGCGGCGTCGTACGTCCGGCGGGTGGGCTGGGGTCTGCGGGGGCCAGGGGTTCGGGCGCTGGGCGAGGTCCAGGCACGGACGGGCGCAGACGGGCTTACCTTTGGCGCGCCTTCGGCGCACAATCGGCGCGCCCGCTGCGCGTCAACGCTGCGCGTCAACGCTGCGCGTTTGCCACTCTGCCATTTGTGGAGAGTGGGGGGGGCGGAGCACGGGCGGGGCAGCTGGGAGGCGGGAGCGGGGAGGGCACAGAAAGGAAGAGGGCGTGGGCGCGTGAACGGCGGCGGGGAGCGGGGCGGGGAAGGCACAGGGGGGGACAACCAGGTGGAAATGCACAAAACAAATAAACAAAATGCAGGAGGGCACAAGGGGGACAGCCAAGTGGAAAAAGTACAACAAGCAAGAAAACAGTAATCACAGCAAAACGGGCGGCAGAATACTACAGTGGACGGCGGAGCCGGCCCAGGGGGGGGGGGGGGGCGCTCACAGTGTGCGAGCGTAGCTTCGCAGCAGGACAGGCCGCAGAGGAGGGCAGACCTGCGTGGCAGAGCGGGCTAGGAGCAGCAGCGAGGGCAGAGGGCACCGGCACAGCTGGTGGCCGTGCAGCGCGGGAGTGTCCTGCGAGCACTTATGAAGTCATCCTATTCACTTATGAAAACAATGGGTCATACTTACATTTACTTAGCTATACACTTATACAAACACCACTTCATCTATTCATATAGATAGTAACTTATACTTAGTGTGTTATAAAATCACTATTACAAGTATACAGTTATCCATACAGTCACGCATACAATCACTTAGTCTTATTTATACTTATTTATAAACAACAACTGACACATACACTGACTTTTATTTTTCTACTTTGTTGGACATTTACCATTGAGAGAGATATTTGCTCATCACCACACCCATAAAGATATTCACTTACCCAAACAACTGTTATAACATGTAGTTTTAACTTCATATACCTACTGAATCAACTATTCACACATCTTTGGGCAGTCATACACCCCCCACCGAACCGCACACACATTCACTCTCCCATACAAATACTCAGTTAACTAATCAATAACTAATATAGACTTCCAAATAGCTAGTAACCAACTGGAGAAGCAGTTCACACAACAACTGACAAAGTGATACAGATGTTCACACAGTTTAGTCACTATCCAATATATTTAGTTAGACACTTTAAATTAGTCAAGTAAACAGTCAATCACACTGTTACTAAATCCTCCATCCAGATATTTATATTTATATATCCACTCATTCTTCAATGCAATTTGCTATATACATAATACATATTTAAATAATGAAGCAAACCACATTCACTGGATGATGTCATCAGTGATGTCATTTGAGATGCCATCAGTGATGTCACTGTCCATGTCATGAATGATGTAATATGTGACATCATCAGCAGTGGATTGTGGGCGCACAAGATATAGTGAGTACAACTAACTATATCGGAGGAATTTCAATGGTTTTGTACAAGTGAAATGTCCAGCTAACTATAACACCTCTAAAACCTATGTTTTTTTCGCTGAATTTCTAAGGTTTTTTAAATGCTAATTCCTAACTATATCAGGCCTGAAACCTATGGTTTTTTCAGTGAATATATATATATATATATATATATTACCTACTGACGGTCGCTAGTAGGTAGTTATAGTTAGGACCTATTTTCTATAGGAAATCCGCAACATTCTATTTGAAATAACTTTAGGGCCGGTTGACGAATCTTTGTGAAATTTTCAAAACTAGTGGGGCGCTCCGGTCCGCTTCTATCCTGAAAGTCTTGGGGTGATTCCTGAAGAGCAGGCTGAGAAAAAAAGGGGGTCCCAAAACATGTTTTCCCCATGCATTTTTCCATAGAAACCGTTCATCGCGGCTACAGCCCGAACTGCCGAACGGAATCACACCAAATTTGGCAAATAAGTAGTCCTTGGTTCAGACTCGAGCCTTTTGCTTAAATGGTGTAAATCTGTTCAGTAGTTCCTGAGAAAATCACAATTAAAAGTACATATGTATCTATGGCCACTGTGAATCCGCGCATCCTGAGCACACCCTAAGCGCACCGTCCCAATCATGTGCTGAATGCTAATTGGCTGTCAAGTGGTTGTCAACATTCAAAACCAGGAAGTGTTGGGAGCCATTTTGGGCCTCGGTAGAAGCGAGGGTATAGAAATCAGTCGAATAAGTGTTCAAAATATATAAAGGGGACAGGTTAGAAATATCTTGACACTCTAGACCTGCTTGGAGGGTCCCACAAGGACCCCTAGGGCACAAAAAAAAAATATTTTTGAAAAAACAGAGAAATGTTCGCAGGGTTCATGGATCGGCTGTAAAAAAAAATTTTATGAAGTGCGGGCTCCTGCGCTTGTTTAAAAATTAGCTACCTGGGGGGCCAAATCCCGGGGTCTGAAATATTACATTTGTTCGGGCCTGGGGACCGCCATTCCTCGGTGCTACAAAATAAACGTGTGGGGTGCTCAAAGGTACTCCCCTAGTAAAATACTTGGGATGGGGGGCTTAGAGGCCCTCTTCAGTCCCGGGGACCGCTACTGTTTGGGGCTTTCAAAAAAATGGGTGGAGGGGCTCAAACGTCCCTCTAAGCTCCAGGGATCAATACCGTCCGGGGCTTTTTAAATTGTGGGAGGAGGGGTCGCTTAGCCCCATTCTGGAGTAGTCTATTGGAATTCCAATAGAAGCCCAGGTTAGATGTCCTGCACATCTAACCTGGGCTTCTATTGGAATTCTATAATGCATATTAGCAAGCCCATTATCGCCGTTTTAGCTGCAGTTTCCTACCGCTAAAACAGTGATAATTTTAATGAGATTCTTGCTAATATGCCCCCAAGTTTGCTATGGCAGGGCTATGCCATAGCAAAAAGCAGTGTAGAAAAATTCTTCCGGTAAGACAACAAAGGATTTTCAAGTCCATTATTGTCGTATTAGCGGCAGTCTGCTGCCGCTAAAGCGGTGATAGTTTTAATGCCGTCCTTGTAAATATGCCCCTAAGTTTTTGAATGTCAACAATCCCGTCTCCCATTTAGGTATCCACAAAGTATTTAGTGAAGTGCACACTGTGAAACATGAAGCAGCAGTGTCTGATTGGGATTGATAAAGAATTGCGCATTCTTGAGTACAGAGTAGGCAAATTGTACATGGGGTTTTGTAACGCCAGTGGCTATTGCTCGCGCCCTCTCTTGAGGTTAATTCAAAGAGTTGTGTACCTCTTTTGCTCCTAATGTACACAGTGTTCTGTTGTCTCTGTTTGCTTTCTCCTCTGTCATGTAGAGGACTTTGGGTAAATATGACGGTTTCTGTACAGCCAGCACCTTTGAACCCTACCCCCAACTGCTTACTGCCTGTTACCATAGTAACAGTTCATGGAACACTTAATTGAGCCCACCGGTCACAAGTTTAGTACACAATGTTGCTAATCCAAACAGCAAGTGTGCTTGACTTAATTTTTTTTTCCATAGGAACCGTTAATCGCAGCTACAGCCTCTGGTAAAGAGCTGGTAAAGAGTTAGCCGGGGAATTACACTTCTAGTTATGAACATCATTCTTTTCTTAGTAAAACTTTGAGCCCCATCAGTTATTCTTTTACAAATTAAGGGGTATCATTTTAACGTCTTCCTTCTTAATATGCCCCCAAGTACTGTGTAAATGTCACATGTGAATTGGGCACGGAAGGGAACAGAGACGTTTTGTAGTCTAGGAGACGGCCACCTTCCAGAGAATTATTTACTAATTGTTCAAGGAGTTCGAGGCAATTTAAGTCTGGGAATTGTCATACTCAGGATCTTTCTTTTAATATGCAGGGTGTGCCTCAGCAGTCTCTTAAGCCTGGGTGGTGCTAGGCAGTGCCTTATTTGTTTTGTAATCACACGGACAGTACTTATGGTGTTATAAAGTGATACACTCAAAGAACTCTTTGTAGTTGTATAATTACTCAGGATTTATGTGCCTAAGAGTTACTTACATTATTTTTTATAGGTACACTGTAATGTTAAATAGTTTTGATTTTAAAATCTTCTCTAAGCAGTTGATTATCACACTAAATAATAGTCAAATGTTGTCAGAAAAAGAAGACGTATACACTCAGTTATTTTTTTTCTTTTATTTTTATTATCCTTTATTAAAACAGAAATAAATAAATAGAAACATAACTTTAATAGAACAGTATAATAAACAAAACTCCAATGGTAGCAGCGTAGGTAAGCTGCAAAACAAAAATGAAACATAAGTATGTGTGCTATATCGAAGAGGTAAGAAAAACTAGTTCGCATTAAAGGATCATAGTGAAAATGGAAGGGAGGGTAGAGGATGGAAGTGAGAAGGGGAGGGAGAGTTAAAAGTAGAAAGACAGGAGGAGATAGAACGTCGGCTTATTGCACTCAGTCTTTAGTGTTTACTGTTCGTCATTCGTTTGTCTAGGACCAGGGATCTGCGAGTTAGAGTGTGGTTTAAGAAGTCCTTAAAATGAAATACATGAAGCCAGAGATCGCCGTTGTTTGGTAATATACTCCTACATTATTACTTACTGGAAAATTGCTTGTATGCACCAGTGCACCCAGATGCTTACCTTTTGCAAACACTGCATCTAGCAGAGGTTACAACTTGAATTCTGCCTTGGATCTATACTGCAGACAGTGTAAATTCAGCCTTGATTTATTTATCTGCAGTGTTGACAGCAGGGTTCATAACTTGAAAAGAGAAAGAGAAACTGTGTGAGAGAGAGGAAGAGAGAGAAAGAAAGACATTGAAAGTGTGAGAGAGAGAAAGTAATAGATGGAGCAGGAGAAGTACTGTTGATACTGGAGTAAATATTTGCAGCTCATCTTTTTGCCATCGGTGTGTGTCCAACCGTGTGTCAGGGTATTGTGCACCCTCAAGTTTACTGATCTGAATGATAGTATACAATTAGTAATTGCAGAGTACATACAACTGCACATGTATATTTCTGTGTTACGCCTTTGCACACCCAGGCTACTGTATTACATCAACTCCCACTGCAAGGAGGTGTCTGTGCGCTCTTTTCCTCCCAGGGTGCTATACCCCATGCACTCCCACTGCATAGCGGTGAGTTTTCATTACTCCGCAACCAGACTGCTGCACCCCATCCATTCCCAGTGTCTGGAGGTGATTGCCCGTTCCTGCGCACCCAGACTGTTGCAATCTATCCACTCCCACTGCCTGGAGTTGATTGTACATTCCTATGCACTCAAGTTACTGCACAGTATCCACTCTCCCCGCCCACAGATGACTTCTCGTTGCTTTGAAAAAAAGCTTCTCTGCTCACTTTGCGCCACCGGCGAGGGTCCACCACGTGTCCAAACAACCTTCTTAGGCGTTGTTACAATGACCACGCATCATCGCAGATTCCTCAAACGTTGAGCTTTGGAGGTGTTGGGGGGGAAGCCAATTTGTGCTGCACCCCAGTCCCTACCCGCAATGTGCTCAATTGTAGGTCTCGCACACTGAGGCTTCACAGCTCACCTGCCACCACTGGTGTGTCCCATGACATGTTGCTGCAAGCTCCGATTCCGGGATACATTTGTATGGAAGAGCAGATCTCCACAATGGAACGGTGTTTTGATACCACCATGGAAGGTGTTAGAATGCTCAGGGCATCATTGCCGGTGAGAGTTCCCGCTCAGCCCCTATCAGCCAATCAATTAATCTCTGTAAAGAGAGAAGTAATTTAATGGTGGAAACATTTACAGGTAAATGAATGTTTATTTTATGCTTAGTAGAAAATAGGAGTTGAGTGCATCCTTCGTTTTTGAAGTACGATTAATCGTTAGGGATAATCGTGGTTCAAAGAGGAGTTGGAATGCACGAGAAAACACAAGGTTAAATTATAATATATCATGCTAATGATAATATACATAGCAATAGAGGGTATGCTAGAAGCTTAATGTTTGCGTGTAATGCAGTGGCGGGAGCCTGTGTGCATGTACATTCAGTAAGGAAGTAACTAAAGTGTCCTAAAAGCTAACGTCAAGTGTCTGTAGAGCAGCACTTGTTGCTGGCTGAGGTCCATAGTACGGTCCAGTAGGTCCTTAAAATAAGGTCGATGTGATTGAATGAGGTGAGAGATTACATCATTACGGAAGGCAAGATCGCTTTTTCTCACATCCACACTCAGGGTAGTGCACCCCACCCCTCCCGCAGAATCACCCTCATTAGGAGTCTGTAAGGCAGCACTGCTAGCAGGCTTAGGCCTTTCTTATGGTATAGATGGTATTTAAAATGAGACAGAGATGTTACTGAATGAGGTCAAAGATCGCAAGTTAACTTATTACTTGGCAATATTGCTTATTCGCACATGTGCAGTGTGCCTGAAGCATCCCACCCCTCTCGTAGGTCCGTGTTGAAGAGGTGTCTGTAAGGTAATGCCCACTGGATCAGATCTACAGTATGGCCCAGCAGGTCTTTAAAATGATTCAGAGATGAGACAGAATGAGGTGAGAGATCACGTCATTATGCAGGACAATATAGTTTGTTCGCACCTAGGCCACTATGCTTACCTTTTGCAAACACTGCATCTAGCAGAGGTTACAACTTGAATTCTGCTTTGGATCTATACTGCAGACAGTGTTAAATTCCGCCTTGATTTATTTATCTGCAGTGTGGACAGCAGGGTACATAACTTGAAAAGAGAAAGAGAAACAGTGTGAGAGAGAGGAAGAGAGAGAAAGAAAGACATTGAAAGTGTGAGAGAGAGAAAGTAATAGATGGAGCAGGAGAAGTACTGTTGAGATTCTGGAGTAAATCTTCGCAGCTCACCTTTTTGCCATCGGTGTGTGTCCAACCGTGCGCCGGGGTATTGTGCACCCTCAAGTTTACTGATCTGAAAGATAGTATACAATTAGTAATTGCAGACTACATACAACTGCACATGTATATTTCTGTGTTTCGCCTTTGCCCACCCAGGCTACTGTATTACATCAACTCCCACTGCAAGGAGGTGTCTGTGCCCCCCTTTCCTCCCAGGGTGCTATACCCCATGCACTCCCACTGCATAGCGGTGCGTTTTCATTACTGCGCAACCAGACTGCTGCACCCCATCCACTCCCAGTGTCCGGAGGTGATTGCCCGTTCCTGTGCAACCAGACTGTTGCAACCTATCCACTCCCACTGCCTGGAGGTGATTGTACATTCCTATGCACTCAAGTTACTGCACAGTATCCCTCTCCCCGCCCACAGGTGACTTCTCGTTGCTTCGAAAACAAGCTTCTCTGCTCACCTTGCGCCACCGGCGTGTTTCAAAGAGGGTCCTCCACGTGTCCAAGCACCCTTCTTAGGCGTTGTTACAATGGCCACGCATCATCGCAGATTCCACAAACGTTGAGTTTTGGAGGTGTTGGGGGGGGCGCCAATTTGTTAAACACAACCGGTTAGATAAAAAGGAAGATAAGATTGTGCGTCATTTGTTCATCAAAGGAGAGAGGAAGAGAGAGAGTGAGAGAGTGACTCTGAAAAGAATAATCGCAGCTCACTTTTCTGTCACTGGTGTGTCTTCCACCACGTGCCGGGCATAGTGCACCTTGAAGCTCCACATCTAAAAGATAGTAAAAGAAAGATGTTATGATTGGTAATTGCCACTATCTTAATGTGGAGTAGAATAACATCTCCCTTTCACACACCTTCCCTCCCCCATTACAAATACAACCATTTGTACGCTTCCAACTTGTTTAATGAACAATTAGTAGAGTAATAATGTTTTCCATCCGGTTATAGAAAACAAGTGGTGCGCAATCATACATGTGGTTTCAATCATCCCGCCTGTGTCTGGGCACGAGAATTGAAAGCTCATGTGCTATTGGAGTCTATTGCACACAGCAAACGCATAATAGATACCAATAGGCCATGGACGGAGCAATGCGCACGTCTCTGGCCAATTGTGTGCAGTCTTTTAGAATAAGTTGCACGCAAAGGTCAATGGTTAAGCACAGAAGGAAACAGACACGCATGAGCATGTGCAAATCGAAGGTTAGGTTCATATCCCCGTTTTTTCACATAGAAAATATCTTGCGCTGCGTGAGTAGTGCTGTGCACTCTAACAAAGGTACGAGCTGTACTGCGCACAGCAACGGAGGTGCGAGTCCTAAATGAATTGAGAAAGGAAAGGTTGTCAAAATAAGATGGTAAAGTTAGGTGTAAATAGTATAAAAAATAAATACTCATCTAATTTGCTACGCATGTGGGAGCGACGGACATTTGACCGACTATAAAAACTTTCCTGCTATTGGAAAAAAAATATGAATGCAATAAAGATAGGGTATGTAGAACTGCGTACGCCTAAATCGCTGCGTCGACTTTTTGTATCCAGTCTGCTGTATCGCATCTACTCCCTCCGGTGCGCACCCAGGCCTCACTGCTCACCTTTTTGCCGACAGAGCACCTTCTACATCATGCAGTCCCGCTCTGCCACCAAGAAGTCTCACATTTGGTGCTGAGTCTTGATATCGCTATGGCAAAGGACATACTCGTGCACTCATCATCATCGCAGGTTCCTCACCCGCTCAGTCCTTCCGGTACCACTAACTCAGTGACCAAAGAGGCCAAGCAGGTGGTGGTGGGCCCCCCTGTTCGGTAGTTCGGGCCTACATGAGGAGTACTAACCACCAGGACAGGCCATCACAGTGCTTGCGATGGGAGCAACTCTAAAATGGCGTAGAGCATGTGTGCCCGGTCTTTTTTATTGGTAGGCTCACGTGTGTTGTGATGCCTGTGCTGAAATGGGTGTGGTGTGGGTGTATACCAGCCATGAGGGAGTGTGTGTGTGCTGTTCCGACGACTAGACCTGGAACTAGCAAATCACTACAATGAAAATTTGGGCCATGTATAATTGTTGTGTTTTCCTGTAAGCGTAAGCAAAGTGGGCTGGCCTGACGTATGCCAGTGCTGCACGAGGATGTGAAAAATGTCTCCGGAGCTATGGGCGAGGCTCCGTCATGAGCTATATGGGAAATCAACTGATTCTGATGTCTGTGTTGTAGTGCTGCCGTCACCCGGGTCTAAACGTAAATGTGTTGTTATGTCTGTGAAGGCCCACAACATGGACGGTACGGGGAATCACTGACCCTACATTTATCCATAGTTCCACACATAAACATTGGTGGACATGACGCATTTCTGCGAATATTAATGTTTGTTGGACATTCAGTGGAGTGTTGTAGCTGTAGTAATACAGGACTATGAAAGCTTTAGGTTGTAGCTTTTGGCACATGAAGGGCAACTAATATATATTCTTATATGGTCATTCGGGTATACTGTAGAACTTGGTGCTGAAAATCAGTGTTCGAGCCTTGGAGTCGCGTCCACATCCTGTTATTGTAGACAAATCATGTAATCTATGAGTGCCTGAAAATGTACTGCAAATACGGTGCTCATGTAAATCGCTGACATATTTCTGGGTAGACTTCGCGCTATATAAATATGCTACAAAAAAAAGAAAACTCGAGCAATAGTACACACTTATAAAATTACTATACACTTTGCTTGTAGTATTGTAATGATCGTTTCTACGTTCGTATTTGTAGAATGAGTGAAAGAAAGTTATATAACCAAAGTTTTTGTTACTGCCAGAGGTAAGATGGTTGCATACGCTGTTTACAGCACAATATAATGTGGTAGGGCCCAGGGGCAGCATTTTACAAACATAATGAATACACAGACACAGATAGATAGTTGAAGTGGGTACGGGCACATGCACTCGACTCCATTTTATTACGTTGCTGTGGTAACAAGTACAATAGTAATCATCATATAATACACAAATATTCCATTATAAACTGTTTATGACTTTTGCTGTACAAAGGTAGGAGCACTACATGTGAAATAATACACAGAAGAATCTATCGTAAAAGGTTTATGAGTTGTGGTGCACTGAGGTAGGGGCAGTTTGTGTGGAGCCTGTGATGATGCGGGGTCCAGGCAGACCATACTGGTAACAATGTCTGTTGACTACTGAATTTTGCCTTAATAGGGCCACGTGGCGATTATTTATGGTTTACTAAGTTAGTGGTACGTCTTGTGCTCAGCGTGTGCTCACCCTGCGACGATGCGTGGTTCGAATAGGCTTTACTGGAAGCATTGTCTGTTGCCTACTGGACTGCATCATCTGTAATCATGATTCAAATAAAAGACGAAACATATATGGAATACGTTGTCCAAATATGTAGGTTTCAGGGACATTATAGTTCAAATTGTGACCTGTGCTGTCCGCAGTGTAGACTGCCATTCAGTGTTCCTTTGCACTTGCAGGGTGAATTTTGTTATTCAACTAAACCTAGAACTGATATAAAAGAAGTTCTTGAAGGAAGGCTACTAAAGGGATATTGTGTAGGTTTGAGGAACGTTATACTTTTTTTGGTACTGCACTCTGCAAATAATGAATCAAGAGTCTATTTAATTGAGAGCTCTGATAACCGCAGTGTAGGCAGGAGGCATCGGATAGCAAGGGTCCACGACCACGTGGCATTGAGGAGATGTGCACAGTATTAGTAATTTAGCGAGTGTGCAGCCAGAGATGATAATACTGAGTTGGTGGCACTTGAAGCAAGGTTTTGTGGAGCCTGTGATGATGCGTGGTCCAGGCAGGATGCACTGGTAGCAATGTTTTTTACCTTGTGAATTCTGCCTTAATAAGGCCACCTGAAGATGACTTGTGGTGCAGTGAGTTAGTGGTACTTGAAGAACTCAGCATGTGCGTACCCTGCGATGATTCGTGGTTCGGGCGGGTCGCACTGGTACAATGTCTCTTGCTTACTGGAATGCGTCATGTGCAATCGCCATTTCACCTGAATTGAGAGCTCTCACAATGTAGATCGAAGGCAGTAGTTGACACAAACATCGAGGAATGTTTTTTGTCGCATCCTTTAACATAATCTGAGGACATAGAGTACAATTGTCTCTGCCTTAAATAAAGCAAGGCTGAATTTCATGCTGTTCGTTATGTAGATCCAAAGCTGAATTCAAGTTGTGAACCCTACTGTCCGCAGTGTACATCGAAGGCAGTAGTCAGCACAGATATGGACGAATGCTTTTTGTCATTTATTTTAACAAAATCTGAAGACAGACAGTACAATTGTCTCTGCATTAAATAAATCAAGGCTGAATTCCCTACTGTCTGTAGTGTAGATGCAAAGCTGAATTCAAGTTGCGAACCCTGCTGTCCGCAGCATAGATCGAAGGCAGTAGTCAACACAAACATCGAGGAATGCTTTTTGTCCCATCCTTTAAAAAAAATCTGAGGACATAGAGTACAATTGCCTCTGCCTTAAATAAATCAAGGTTAAATTCAATGCTGTCCGTAGTGTAGATCCAAATCTGAATTCAAGTTGTGATCCCTGCTGTCCGCATTGTAGATCGAAAGCAATAGTCAGGACAGACATCGAGGAATGCTTTTTGTCACATCCTTTAACAAAAACTGAAGACATATAGTACAATTGTCTCTGCATTAAATAAATCAAGGGTCGATTCAATGTTGTCTGTAGTGTAGATCCAAATCTGAATTCAAGTTGGGAACCCTGCTGTCCGCAGTGTAGATCAACGGCAGTAGTCGATACAGACATAAGTCTGCGGTGCTGTACCGATGAGTTCGCAATGGGCCTGTATCGAGGAGGCACGTGGTCATGGCAGCAGCCATGTGGCAGGGTGAGGACCTTCTCTGTGGCAGAGTCTTTTGTCTTTGCACAAGTGAACCACGCCCAAAGCATAGCCTTATTATTTATACTCTCACGCTGGAGTTGCGTACATTGGGCCAGCCCACGTCGCCTCTGCTTCAAAGGGGGGGACAACACAGGCACATGACCGAGATATTCCCCAGTGTCTGAGATAATATGGTTGCGCCCACTGTGCAGTACACTACACATATCAATACTATATCTACACACAGAAAAGTTTTTGGTTTGTATAGTGAGTTGTGCATAGCATATCACCGGTAGTCTTGCCATTGTGTAAATTATTGTTGATGTGCAAGTTCCCTCCCTTATACATAGTTGGTTGCCACATCTCTGAACATTCAGCTAGTGTGCTGTTGATGGGATATATTATTTTGGGAAGGTCCGTTTCCTGTTTTGCGCTGCCTATGAGGTAGTAGATGGGGAGGGGTCAGGAGGGGTGGTTGTAGTGGTGGTGCCTTTGGGTGGTGTGATTTTGTTGGGTGTCGGAAGTGCATAATTAGTACCTCTATCACATATTCATCTTTAAATATGGGTGTGAGTTGGATGTAATTCACGTATGTGGGGAAGTGGTGTTTTTTGGGGTTTTTTTTTTGTACGGGAACGCCTAGGTTGTATATTATTAACGTTAGTTGTGGTTCGGGTATGTGGCATTTTGTTGGAGGAAAGAATCAATTGAAGAGTGGTAATATTTGCAGTTTTTACTAGTTTGAGAATGGGATGATAATTAAAAAAGATTGGAAAAAAGATATGCTTAATGAACATTATAATTAGGAATTATCATTAAAAAAACATAGGTTTCAGGGGTGTTTTAGTTAGCTGGAAATCTCACTTATACAAAACCATTGAAATTCCTCCGTTATAGTTAGTTGCACTAACTGTAACTCGCACCCGCAATCCACTGCTGATAATGTCACATATTACATCATTCATGACATGGTCAGTGACATTACTGATGACATCACTGATGACATCTCACATTACATCACTGATGGCATCAATGATGACATCATCCAGTGAATGTGGTTTGGTTCGTTATTTAAATATGTCTTATATATAGCAATCTGCATTGAAGAATGAGTGGATATATAAATATCTGGATGGAGGATTTTATATCAGTGTGATTGACTGTTTACTTGACTAATATACAGTGTATCACTAAATATATTGGAGAGTGACTAAACTGTGTGACATCACTGATGACATCATTGATGACATCATCCAGTGAATGTTGTTTTGTTTGAAATGTAAATATCTATTATATATATACCAATATGTATTAAAGATTGAGTGATATATAACTGCCTGGATGGAGGATTTAGTAGCTGTCTGACTGTTTAAGTGAGTAATTAAATGTGTCTCACTAAATATATGGGTTAGTAACCAAACTATGTGAATGTGTGCATCACTGTCTCTGTTGTTGTATAACCACTCTACATCAATTGGTCACTAACTACATAAGTATCTATATTAGTTATTGATCAGTTGACTGAGTATTTGTAAGGGAGACTGCATATATCTGTGGTTGGGTGGGGAACTTGTAACTCTATGTATAGATGTGTGAGTGGTTGATTGTCTAGGCATATGGGTTTAGGAGTGTTTATGGAAACAGTTGTTTGGGTATCTGAGTGTGTTTATTTGTGTGTTGGTAAGTGAATATATGTGTCAGTGGTACATCTCCAATAAAGTCGAAAAATAAATGGCATTGTATATGAGAGTTGGTGTATATAAATAAGTATACGTAAGAGTCAGTGATTGTGAGAGTAACTGTATGAATGAGTGTAAAATTGTAATAGTGATTTTTTAACATAGTAACTATGATGTACTATGTGTATGTATAAATCAGATGTTGTGTGTATAACTGTGTAGGTGAGTAAATGTAAGTGTGATTGATTCTTTTCATGAGTGAGTAGCATCACTGCATAACCGACTAGGATGACTGCTGATGTGTCAATGTCTATATAGGTGTATGAGTACTTTTGATAGTGTTACCATTAATCAGTGACTACATGTATAAGTGATTCTGTGGGTGAATGGACAGTTGTGTGTGTAGACTCAGGAATCAGTGAGTGCGTATGTAGTAACTAGTATGTGTGTGTCGATGCTTTCAAATATGGTACTCTGTATTTTACAGTGAGTGATCAAAGGTTATACTAGTGTGATGAGGTGTATCAGACTGTCACATGGATGATGCCATCAGTGATGTCATCAGTGATGTCACTGACCATGTCATGAATGTTGTAATATGTGACATCATCAGCAGTGCATTGCGGGCGCGCAAGTTATAGTTAGCACAACTAACTATAACTGATGAACTTCTATGGTTTTGTACAAGTGAAATCCCCAGCTAACTATAACACTCATGAAACCTATGGTTTTTTCAGTGAATATATATTGCTCGTGTGTGGCAATGGTACAGAACCTCATACCCAAGCTGACGAATGACAAATTCGAAAACCCCTTCGAGCTGGACAAAGCCTACAGAGTCCCGGCATTCAGACAAACTAACAGATCAGGCCCAAGACCGATAATATGCAAACCAATACGGTCACACCAAACGGACGCCATCTTTGGGGTAGCAAGGAAGAACCCCCAACCTACAATGGAACAGACACAAGATTATCCTCACTCAGGACTACTCGAAGGCCACCGTAGACATCAGGAAAGGCTTTCTGGCCCAGAGAGATCAGCTAAGGAAAGAAAGCATCACCTTTTCCTTTGCCGGCCCATCAAGATTCAGGATAAACAACAAAGGAATCACGCTAACCTTCGAAGATCAAGCGGAACTGTCACGATACCTATCGGGCCCAGCCCAACAGGAAATGGAGAACACAAGCACGTCAAGCAAAAGAAGCGCTTATCCAGTATTTGGGTGTCTTTCATAGATTCACATGCCTGAATCATTCCCCGTCGTCGAGACGGGAGCCTCCGGTAAATAAAAAAGTAATGTCCTATAGACATACATAGAGAGAATAGGCCTAAGGGCCTCCCCTTAGTAGCCTCTCTTTGTCCTTATGTAAAAAAGGACCAAACTCTCACAGTCAGCCAATCAGCTCCGACCTCCCTCTAGAACCTTCCTGGGAGGAACCTCAGTCCCTCAGATTTTCTACCGCACGTTGTGCTAGGGAGTCTCCAGCCTGAGCTCTCCTCAGGTTTCCTTCCAAATCATCTAACTTTCTTTGAAAGTGATTCTTCAATCTCAACTCTTCAAGGACTACTTCACTACACTGTTTTGGCAGTAAGTGTTTTCTTTCCACTGCTTTATTCCATGTCTGAATCACAGAAGAAAGCCCGTTTCAGGGCCTGCTCTTCATGTGGAAAGAAAAGGATCCATGTGGATGATAAGCATGACCTCTGCTTATATTGCCTTTACCCGGACCACGTCTCGGACAAATGCAGAATATGTAGAGCCTTCCCTAAAAAGACAGTGAGGGACAGGGAAGGTCGCCTTCTCATCTGGCTCGACAGGCTTAAGGACAGAGACAGTCTGGAATCATCGGAAGGCAGTGTTTCCAAGTCCTCAGAAGTCTCTAAAAAGAGGCCCAGGGTAACTTCCCCGGGCCCCTCAGACACTCCTCCTAAGAAGGCACACAAGTCTTCAGAGGCAAGATCCAAGATATCTTCAGTGTCTTCAGTGTCTGTTCAGGACGATCAAACCTTTAAAAAGCCTGCTCTGTCATCTAGACATGCCCAGAGGACTACCTCAGTCACTACCACTGTGTCGACGACATCAGCGTCGTCACCCTCAGCGTCGTCGACGACGACTACATCCTCGTCATCAGGTAGACCTGTTTCCTCTGTTATTCTACTGACATCGTCGTCGACGACAAAGACCTTGTTGACGACGAAGACTACACCGACGACGACGTCGTCGTTGACGAGCTCATCGTCGTCGAGGACGTTGCTAAAGAACCCACCGTCGACGACGAAGACGTCGACGAGGGAGTCGACGACGAGGACACCGTCGACGAAGACACCGTCGACGAAGACGTCGACGACGGGCTCGCCGTCGACGAGCACGCCGGCGACGACAACATCGACGTCGAAGTCATCGTCGACGACCAAGGTACCGCCGACCACCCCACCGTCGACGAGGACACCGTCGACGAAGGACTCGTCGTCGACGTCGAGGACACCGTCGACGGAAGACTCGTCGTCGAAGATGGCACTGTCTGAGCCATGGAAAAGATCCAGACTTGTGGAGGTGTCGGCCCTCACGCTACCGCCGTCGACGACACCCTCGACGACGACAGGATCAAATGTTACATCTGGCAAGACTACCAAACCACAAATTACCCCGGAAACAACATCTCCAAGCAAAGTGGACACGCAGCCACCTCAGGAAATCTTCCAAAGTGAAGAATCTGAAGAGGATGACCACCTGGGTCCCGCTACTTCTATTTCGGACCTTAATGTCAAATGCCAAAGCACTGATGAGGAACAGGAGGAGTTCACTTATCAGGAACAATCCGTCCACACTAGTGTCCGCACGGAGGTCACCCCCATGATATGCCTACCGGCGACTCTGGTCAATGACCTGCGGTTCCTTGTACAAGATTACAAGCAACGCTTCCCGGATACGGACAGTGGGAATCAGACACCTGTGGTACAGACACCAGCGTCCGCCCCAAAACAGTCTCAACCTCTCCCTCAAACCCACCGTGACACGGTCCAGCCTCAGGTGGTGGACTCCTCAGACGAAGATGACGATGAGGAGGAATTAGAGGAAGGAGAGGTCCAGGAGGTCCACTCGAACCAGGATGAAGAGGATGAGTATGTGGCGTCATCCCCAGCTTCACCACAACCACGCCAAGCGGACACATTGCCTGTGGACATTGGCGGCTTCCACAAACTTGTGGAAAGGGCGGCGAAGAGATTCCATATGGTCGTGGAATCAACTGAAACGGAATGCTTCTTGCACGATTTCAAAGAGCAGCCGCAGAAATCGACTAAATCTATTCCAATTATAGAATTCTTGTGGGAGCAAGGCAAGAAGTTAATGCTGACACCCGCTTCTGTACCAGCGGTTGTTCCACGCCTGGACAAGAAATACAAGGCCCCATTTACAGCGGCGGCTTGCCTCAATGGACACCCCAAACCTGATTCAGTGGTTACGCAGGCGGCCCAGAAGAACTCCCGCAACCCTTCCTCCCCGCTGTCCGCTCCTCCAGACAAAGAAGGCGGGAAGCTTGGCACGATCGGGAAAAGATTCACAACAACGTCGGCCATGACCATCAAGGTGGCCAACTCCATTGCTTTGTTGGGACGTTACAATCGCCAACTTTGGGAGGACATAGCCCCCTATGTAAAGGAACTGCCTGACGCAGTCCAGGGTGAAGTCAAGGCTCTCCTGGTAGATGGTCAAACTTCAGCTGCGGAAATAATTGACTGTGCTATTGACGCAGCCATGACTGGCTTCCGTCAGCTTGCTGGAGCTGCTGTTCTGCGCCGTCAAGGGTGGCTGAAAGCGACGTCATTCCGCCAGGAGGTGCAATCGAAGGTACTGGACATGCCCTTCGACGGCCAGCATCTTTTTGGGGACATGATCGACGAGGCGCTGCAGACCATAAAGAAGGACACCGATACTGCCAGGGCGCTGGGCACTTTGCAGTCGCGAAACCAGTCCTTTCGAGGCAACCGATCCAGAGGTCAGTCCTCTTATCGAGGTTCCTATCAGAACAGGTCCTCGTATTCTTACAATAACAAGAATCAATACCAGCACAAGCAACAACAAGGTCGTCAATCTTCATACGGAAGATCTAACTTCAGAGGCAAAAATCCCAAGAGGGGCACTGGCGGCCGCCAGTGACCGATTACTCCAGCCAGTCCTACCACCCTCTCCATCCTTTCAAATTGGAGGAAAGTTGACCCATTTCCTCACCAATTGGCAACACATCACCACGGACCGGTGGATTCTCCAGATGATACGATTCGGCCCTTCTCTCGAATTTACCACCATCCCTCCCAATACACCTCCCCAAAGACGGGCGCACAAACACCTACGCCTGCTTCTCCAGGAACTTTCTGTCATGCTACAGAAAGGAGCAATCGAACGAGTTCCTGCATCCTTAAAGGGGAAGGGGTTTTATTCCCACTTCTTTCTCGTACGACAGAAGGAGAACAAGTGGAGGCCCATTCTAGACCTACGGGCGCTCAACGCCTTCCTGCGGAGCCAATCGTTCAGGATGGTCACGATCCAAGAAATCCTGGGCACTCTGGAAAAAGGAGATTTCATGACGTCCTTGGATCTCCAGGATGCCTACTACCACATCCCCATCCTCAAGCGTCACAGAAAGTTCCTGAGGTTCGAGGTTGCAGGCCGACATTATCAGTTCAAAGTCCTGCCGTTCGGCCTCAAATCCGCGCCGCGGATTTTCACAAAGTGCCTTGCACCGGTGGCGGCTTTTCTGCGTCAGCTGGGTCACCAAGTCTTCCCCTACCTAGACGACTGGCTGGTGAAAGCACCCTCACCAGTAGGCGCGGCCGAATCCTCCAGCGCCTGCACCAATCTTTTTCAGACGCTGGGTTTAACCCTCAATCTCAAAAAATCCTGCATTATACCTACGACAAGAATCACCTTCCTCGGGGCTACCTTGGACACGGAGTGCACAAGAGCCTTCCCCTCGAAGGAAAGGACGGACAAGATATTGTCTCTGGCCACGGCTGTAGCAACAAAGACACACCTCAAGGTACGGACTTACACGTCTCTCCTGGGAATGATGTCTTCCTGTATACTCCTCATCCCTCACTGCAGACTCAGGATGCGCCCGTTGCAGGAAGCTCTCACGAGCCAATGGACTCAAAGTACTGGCTCTTTCGAGGACGTTGTACGAATAACACCAAAAATAGCCAGGGGTCTGGAATGGTGGAGGCGTCGCAAAAATCTAACCACAGGATTGCCGTTTCTCCTTCCGGCGACACCTCTGGTGATCACCACGGACGCCTCCCTGGAAGGATGGGGCGCTGTTCTCCAGGACCTTTGGATCAGCGGCAAGTGGGACGCTCAGGAAAAGCTGCTCCATATAAACCTTTTGGAGCTGAGGGCTATATATCTTGCTCTACAGGCCTTCCTACCACGCATCCAGAACTCCCCAGTGCTCGTCAAAACAGACAACACCACGACGATGCACTATCTCAACAAACAAGGGGGTACGCGTTCGCTCTCTCTATCACGCGAATCGCAGAAAATCTGGAACTGGCTGGTGCTACACGGAATCCAGCTCAAAGCGGACTATGTACCCGGAAAAGACAATACCATCGCGGACGCCCTGAGCAGACAAAGATCCCTCTCCCACGAGTGGGAACTGAGCGACGACGCTCTGGCTCACATCTTCTCTCAATGGGGAGTCCCAGGAATCGACCTCTTTGCCACCAGGGAGAACGCCAAATGCCCAAACTACGCAAGCTGGCATCCCCAACAAGGGTCACTGGGAAATGCTTTTTCCATCGGTTGGTTCAGCGTGTTTGCGTACGCTTTTCCTCCGTTTCCAATGATCCCGAGGCTCCTCAGGAAGATGAAGGCGGAGCCCTGTACCCTGATACTGATTGCCCCGTTCTGGCCGAGGCAACACTGGTTCTCGGATCTGCTTCGACTTTCCATCAGGTCACCGATTCGTCTGAGGCAGCAACCGAACCTCATAACGATGTCCAACAAACAGGTACAGCACCCGAACTTCCAATCACTCAAGTTATCGGCCTGGCTCCTGAGCACAGAGAGTTCTGTGACCTAAACATCCCACAGGACTGCAGGGATGTCCTGGCAAAAGCGAGAGCGGACAGTACAAACAAAACCTACTCTCTCAAGTGGAAAAGGTTCTGCATTTGGTGTTCAGACCCGGGCCTGCGACCACTCGCTGTCACCCCTGAACAGGTACTACCTTACCTCCTACATTTGGCACAGTCAGGACTGGCACATGCATCCATTAAGGTTCACCTGGCAGCTATCTCTAGGTTCACCAGAACTTTCACAGGACCTTCTCTGTGGTCAAGTAGGCTAGTCAAGCAATTCCTGAAGGGGCTATACAGATCCTTTCCGAGGCCTCGGAAAGTCCCTCCGACATAGCAACTGAATCTGGTACTCAACCAACTCATGAGAAGTCCATTTGAACCCATTCATCGAGCGTCTATCAAACACATCTCCTGGAAAACAGCGCTCTTGCTCGCTTTAACATCAGCCAGGAGAGTTAGCGAGCTGCAAGCATTGTCCATTCAGGAACCATATATGCAGTTCAGACAGGACAGGGTGGTGCTGAGACCGAACCCTAAATTCATACCAAAGATGCCTTTGGACTTTCATCTCAATGAACCAATTGTCCTTAGGTCTTTCTTTGCGAACCCTTCCACAGCAGCAGAAAGAGCACTGCATTCTTTGGATCTCAAGAGATGCCTAAAGTTCTACCTGGATAAAACTAAGGCTCTCAGGAAGTCTTCACAACTGTTCGTGGCATACAGCAGACCAAGAATGGGCATGCCTCTTACGAAGCAAAGCATCTCAAGATGGATCTCCTCGGCGATTGCATTCTGCCACGACAAGGCCGGACGGCTTTGACTGATCATGTTACTGCTCATTCCACTAGGCCGATGTCCACGTCAGCAGCACTGTTCGCTGGGGTGCCGATCTTGGACATATGCAGAGCGGCGACCTGGAAGTCACCGCACACTTTCTCCAGACACTACTGCCTGGATATCGAACTTCAGAAGGATGCGGCAGTGGGCCAGGCGGTGCTTCGCCATCTCTTTCAGTGAGGTGAGCCTTCCTACATCCCGCCATCCAGGTATGCACATTCTTTGCTCTTGTGATGTTCCAACTATGCTGTCCCCATGTTATATGATAATATATGCATTGTCTAACATGTCTGTGGAGCGACTTTACATCACGCATGTGCATATCGGATTGCTAGCTACTCTGATTCAGGCATGTGAATCTATGAAAGACACCCAAATACTGGATAAGAAATGCGTTACTTACCTGTAACAGCAGTTATCCAGTATTGGTGTCTTTCATAGATTCACATGCAACCCTCCCGCCTCCCCTGGAAGGACTCACATCCCTCTCTGACAATATTACGCCAACCTAGCTGGGTGCGTATGAAAATCTGAGGGACTGAGGCTCCTCCCAGGAAGGTTCTAGAGGGAGGTCGGAGCTGATTGGCTGACTGTGAGAGTTTGGTCCTTTTTTACATAAGGACAAAGAGAGGCTACTAAGGGGAGGCCCTTAGGCCTATTCTCTCTATGTATGTCTATAGGACATTACTTTTTTATTTACCGGAGGCTCCCGTCTCGACGACGGGGAATGATTCAGGCATGTGAATCTATGAAAGACACCAATACTGGATAACTGCTGTTACAGGTAAGTAACGCATTTCTTCTCCGGACCTCCAAACTGACTAGGCAAGACTCACAAGAGGCAAGCGGGTACATCTCAGAATGTACCCAAATGGCCAAAAACAGGGCTCAAATGACCATCTTGACACTTGAAGAAAGGAAATCTACCTCATGAGCCTACACAGACTGCATGCATCCTAGAACAAAATCTACCTCATGGAGAGACAATGTAAAAAGACACCCTAGACACTAAAAGAAAGGAAATCTACCTCATGTGCTCACAATTTCTACAGAATTTTACTTCAGAACCTACATCATGGAAAGTAAAGATAAGAACAGAATGGCACAGACTGTGAGACAAGTGCACAAAGAAGAAAAGATTGACCTGATCAACCAGAAGACTGTCTATATCCTTTAACCTCTATGCAAATAATTGTCACTGATCAGATAAATGCAATAGACATGCCTGCACTTTAATGCGGCGAGCATGGAATAAGCAAACTAGATCAACGTGTTAGACTATACCGGGTGGGAGGAGTTGTGTGTGCGGCGGCGGAGCTGGGCTGGGTAGCGTGAGTGTGAGCCCCCGGAGCCCCGGGGCCCGAGCCCAGAGCAACGGCTGAAGGGGTGCCGGCGAAGGTGCCGGAGCGAGACCCTCCAGCTTGACGCGGTGAAGCGCACATTATTAAACGTCCTGCACCCCAGAGGAGCCGCGGGTGCAGCTGGTGAGCCGTGAGGGTTGGAGAATCACAGGTGGGCTGAGGTGAGCAGCGCAAGCCTCCAACGTCTCTAGCGCCTCTAACGCACATAGCACCCTCTGTGCCCACAACGCCTGGAGTGCCCACAACGCCAGGCTTCAGGGAGGTTAGAGGAGGCTTGAAGCAGCGCTGGTGTACTGGTGCGCATTGTGCATCTGTGGGCGGAAGACATTGTCCGACCAGCGGTTGCGTTTCTTTCTTTAAAAAAAAAAAAACCTGCCTGGTGCTGCAAGGCTGCAAGACTGTGGCTACACCCCTGAAGACCCCAGAAGACCTTAGAAGACCGCAGGAGCTAGAGGGGGGAGGGGGGGCAGCGTCATTGTCAAGAACATAAGTGCTAGGGAAAAGTGAGCACTTTAGAAACAAAAGTGTGAGCAGAGCGAAAGCAGTAGTGGGAGATCTGCTGGCATGCTGACACGCTGACATGCTGTAACATCGATGCAGAGCAGTCAAGAGGTTGTTCTGACACCTAGCCTTGCAGGAGTTGTCTATGACCCTAAGCAAAGATTGTAAACAGGGGAGGCGCTGTAACTATCTGGAGAGCTGCACACGGCCGGGCTTGGCTCCGCTGTGTGTCCTGTGGCCGGGCTTGGCTCCGCCGACCTGCTGTCCTTCGTTTTGGTGTAGAGAGGGCCGGGCTTTGCTCCGCTGGTGGCCTGGCCGAGCTTGGCTCCGCCGGGCCGCGTGAACCACAACTCCCACCAGCCCCTTGCGGCAAGGACGCCGCCGCGCATGCAATCAGGAAGCGCCTGGGGCGCATAAAGGAGCCCTTGCGAAGGAGAACTGCGGGAGGCGCTGTAACTATCTGGAGAGCTGCACACGGCCGGGCTTGGCTCCGCTGTGTGTCCTGTGGCCGGGCTTGGCTCCGCCGACCTGCTGTCCTTCGTTTTGGTGTAGAGAGGGCCGGGCTTTGCTCCGCTGGTGGCCTGGCCGGGCTTGGCTCCGCCGGGCCGCGTGAACCACAACTCCCACCAGCCCCTTGCGGCAAGGACGCCGCCGCGCAGGCAATCAGGAAGCGCCTGGAGGTGCATAAAGGAACCCATGCTCCCTCGTCCAGCGGGACTCGCGCGGGCGCGCCCAGGGCAAGCCCGGGACAAGGGCGGGCCCTCAGAGACCGCAGGAGACTGGGCTGGGCCACCCCTCTTGACTTTGTCCTCTTGGTCATTAAGGTAACTCTCTCGTGCATTCGACAGTAAAGAGTAGCAGCTTGTAATAGCCCTGATGGAGGGTAAAAGTAAAAGTAGAGCGGTGGAAAAAAAAACCCCCAATGCATACACGTTCGGCTACAAGAAAACAAACATTGGTACCACCCCCTTTACCTACCCTAACCGCTATCGATAGAATGCTGCAGCAAACAATTGGGGTTGTGGTTAATGCCATTGAAAACACGGAAAGAAGACTCTCATTGCCAGCTAGTATGTGTTTAATAACTCAATCGCCAAAAGTGGTCAGTACACTAGTTAACATCACAAATTAAACATCCTTATCACATGATTCTCTTTTGTTACAATCTTTTGCAGGTCTGCCTAGGAATGACCAAAATCAATCTGTTGTACCCCAACATTTAGAACCTTCTATTACCTGTGTCAGGGAGAGCAGACTGTCATTAACGCCTGACCTTACAACAAGTGTCATACCGCAGCCCACAATCCAGAATGACGTGTCTAATGACATGGGGGACTTAGATGGTTGTGATATCAATGGCATTACCCCCACTGTAGAAACTAGTGACATCAGTTTGGTAAGCAGTGAAACCGATTGCGGGTCTGTCCGGCCTAAAAGGAAATCTACTTATAGTAGGAAAAGGCTGATAATTAGTAAGCAGGGTAAGACATATAGACGCAAAAAAAAGAGAGTTGTACAAATTCCTGCAGACCATGAGAGGGAGGGTGAGAAACACCAAAACAGTGGTAACATATACCTAAAGGAAGCACTAATTCCAACTAGTGTCGAGGGACTGGTGCAATATTTGAAGAAAACAATAAAAACCCACATTGCACCAGTGACAGAAATCCTAGAAATCCTTATTAAAAAAGTAGAGAATCTAGAAAAATTGGGTATAGCCAACCTGGACGTCCTAGAACATCTGGGTACGCAAGTCAAGTATAGTAACTAGAACCCCTGGTGTACCTGCCCCGGTGGCGAACTCTGTAGCTACCACAAGTGGCACGAACAGGCCAGCGACCATTTTCCCCAATACAACAAATGGGCTGAAAGCCGCTGGGGGTCAGAGGAATACAGGTGATCATGCTTATAACAATAAGAATCCGCCAGTACCCAGGCGCCACAATAATAATATCATTCCGGCCACAATTAATTTACCACCGGAATGTAGACCATACGTAGCTATCCTTGCTAATGTACCCAAACTACAGCCTACCCAATTTGAAAATCAGGAAACCTTAAAAAATAAAACCCTGCACTGGCTGGTGAAAAACTGTGGCTTCCCAATACGTGGGGCCAGTGAGATTATTTCTACACAGAGGGTAGGATGGGTGGGACCAAATAAAAAGGAGATAAATGGAGATTGCATAGTTATAAACTACAGGACTACTGAATGGGCGAGAGATTCGATTTTACATGCACCCATGCCATCTAATCATGAATACAACACCACCTTGTTCCCACTTGATTATTTTTATAGGAATCATTCAGGAAGACAAATTACCACGCACCCCTTCCAGCATCCAAGAGCTGCCCATATTAACCATCCAAATGTTCCCCCCACTCCGTCCCCACTGTTCAACATATATAACAACTTTGCAGTTCCAATTTACAACAGATTCCAGGTGTTCAACTCATTAGAGGAGAATGATTGACTGAATGTACCCTCTGTGGCCGTACAACCTGAAATCGTTGTATCTGGCGATACAGTAACTATGGTGAAAGAGTTGGGGGGTCAATGCTGTGTAAGAGTTGTAACTGAGCAAAATTTAACCTTGACCAATAATGAATTATGCAAAGATAATGCTGTAATTATGACAACTGTAAATGCCTCACAAGACATCAATATGATACCGATTATAGAAACATCATTATTGACTAACCACTCTGAGGACACAAGAGACAATCATGTTGATTCCCTCGTAATTACCACCTGGAACATAGCGGGAATTGTCGCTAAACTAAGTACACTGTTTTGGGACAACTTTATTACACATATGATATAATATGTCTACAAGAGACGTGGCACAGAGACCAAATACAAGTTGATGGTTACACCTCTTACAGGGTGACAGCAGTAGCCTCTAAGGCTGGCAGAGCAAAGGGTGGCCTACTGACTCTGGTCTCTACAAAACTAACGGAATTTAATGATGGGGGATATGTGGTGGTGGGCGAGCACGCTTCAGTCTTGCGCCTAATACACAGTAAAGGCAGGGACTTAATTATTGTGAATTTTTACAACAACATTGTGGGACCCAATCGGGATAAGATCGTTCCTGATGTTGAGTGTGCAACAGAAGCAGCAATCGCACGTTCAAATAACAGAACTGTAATACTGTGGGCAGGAAATTTTAATATCAAAACATGCAGTCAAGCCCGAAAGGGGATTTGTGGACATCGAGAAGAGTACCCGGGCGGTGACAATATCTTTTTGAACCATTTCCCACACAGTAATTATGGTAGTGCACTGAACAATCTGGTACCCAAATTAAATCTGGAGCTACTAGAATGTACAAAGAACAAAAACAACGAAAAGTGCCCCACGTTTAGAGGGAGGGACGCCCACTCTAATATTGACCATATTTTGGTGACTAATGGCTCCGCTTACTCCAACGTCTGGGTAATAGAGCAGCCCGTGAGTGACCATAATAGTATTTCAGTGGAATTAATGGGCTGGGGCCCAAAAACAACAGTATATGGTAGGCCTGTCCAAGGGATCACGGCCGAGAGACCGAACGGCATGAGGATCAAATGGACCAAGATAGACCCCAATAAATTGACGAAGGATATCATTTGTAAATGTAATACAGAGATTGAATATTGCCTACCACCAATTGTGACCGCGCCCACCTTACTCTCTAACTTTTTAAAAATAACGAGTACTGTTGAGAACTCTTTGGCCGTAAGAAATAGAAAGCCCAAAAGAAATAAAACTGTGTGGTTTGATAAATATTGTGCCCAGGCTCTAAAAAAGCTAAAAATAGCGCTTGATGACAAACCAAGAGACAAAGAAAGAGTCAGAGAAGGACAAATTAAATATACATCTGCTTTGGTATTTAGGAAAAAAGAGTTGCAAAATGATGCTTGGTATAAACTAGATATGGCTGCTGAAACTAAAAATCACAAACTATTCTGGGAAACTATTAATGGTCCTTTTTTAAAGAATGATAATATTCCCGAAGTTAGTTCTCATGTCAGCTGCCAAGCTTGGATTGTTCATTTTTCAGAGATTTTTAACTCTGATCTTAATCTAGATGGGTTTGCTTTTAATGCAGATACATTATTATGCCTTAAATGGCAGAAAATGCAGCTATTTTTAACTTTGGATGAAGTTACAGAGGCAATTAAAAACAGTAAGGGGGGTAAAGCGCCTGGGCCTGATGGGGTACCCATGGATTTTTATAAACATGAAATAATTCTATGGGCTCCAATTTTAACACGTTATTTTAATGCTGCAGTGGAAGATACTTTACCACTGACATGGGGTCAGTCAATTATTGTACCCCTCCACAAAAAAGGATCTAGGTTCGAGGCCCGAAACTATCGACCCATCTCACTCTTAGACTCGACAGTTAAAATCCTTAGTTGAGTCCTACTAGTGAGATTGGAAGCCTGGGCTGAGGAAAAAAACATCCTATCCCCAGTCCAGTATGGGTTTCGTAGGGGGATGGGTACTATGGAGCAGTGCGTGAACCTGGAACTCATAGTCGGCAAGTACACCAAAGCCAAAGCTGGTAATCTTTACCTGTGCTTTGCCGACTTGAGTTCAGCATTTGATCTGGTGGAACACGCACTGCTCTGGCCTACTTTACTGGAGATGGGCGCCCCCATTGAAATTATCCATCTGCTTGCCCGACTGTATAATAATTTATCCAGGAAAGTGAGATTTGGAAGAGATGGGGAATGTACCCCATTTTTTTAAATCAGGAGAGGTATCCGACAGGGATGTGTACTTGCCCCTCTACTGTTCACTCTTTTTATTAATCAGGTCGATCAAATTTTAAGACAGACTAATGCAGATGCACCTATCATTAATGGTAACCCAATTCCAATCCTTTTATATGCGGATGACGCGGTCCTCCTTTCTAGGACTCATAACGGACTGCAACATCTAATTAAGCAATTCCACCTATTCATCGAAAGTAGGAAGTTGAAAGTTAATAAAGGGAAGACGGTTACAATGGTATGTGGTAAGAAACTGAGAAAATGTAAGCCCTTCTTTTTAAAAAGGGAGAGACTAGAATCTGTCAGTAGTTTTTGTTATTTGGGTATTACTTTTTCAGGAGATGGGTTAATGAACAAAAAAGTGTCCTTTTTAAAATGGTTAGGAATACAAGTTGTATTTTTAGATTCGCAGCAAAATTAGGGGGTCATAGAATTCATGAAATGCTATCTATATTTAATGCAAGATGTATATCTTCAGCCATATATGGAGCCGGGGTTTGGGGTTATGATGTCCAGAGTGCCAAACTGATTCAGTGTGAGGAAAATGTGTTTTTAAAACGACTAATCAGTGCCCCGGCTACGGCCTCAACCGAGATAACACACAGGGAACTTAATATGAATCATGTTAATGATTTAATTGTTTTACGTCCTTTGTCCCTATGGCGCTCAATTTGGGCAAAGGAGGAGACAAAGTTTACCCAGGATGTAATTAATGACAGTATTAAACTTGATCGTCGATCAAATATTACCTGGCTGAGCCACATATAACATTGGTATAAGACACTCTATGGCCTAAACATTTTTAAAGATCTTGTAATAGATTTTGCACCATCGAAGCGGGAGCTTAAAATCTCATTCCTTAAACATACAGCTGGGATTAGAACGGAAAAATATGTAAAACAAAGTATGTTCAATCTCTACCTGGAATATAATATTAATGAAGGCTTCCAAACTTATCTTAGTATTGTTAGTATTAATTCTCACCGTTTTGTATTGACCCGTCTCGGTTTGGGAATTGTGCACCACCTTGTGGCCTTTCCCTTGGTTAAGAAACCCGCCACCTGTTTGTGTCCCTGTGACGGTAAATCCAAACAGAACCCCTGTCATTTTATGCTATCCTGTAACTTTTATACCTCTTTTAGAAAATTTGATCTGAAACCCATCTTTTTAAAATATAATACGCGTGGTATACAAACAGCGATGCAACTGATGTTCAGTCTAGAGACCCCAGATGTATGCTTTCACGTGGCCACTTATATTTTAAAATGTATTTCTGCAAGAAAGTCAATTATTATATGAATTTATTCAATGATGCTTTATCTTTTCTAAGTATTTGAAATTTGTGCTGCTAAATGTATTGTGTATTTTTGGTAGGATGACACTGACACTTTGCACTTTATCATGCTAATTTGCACATATATGAATATTGTATAATTGCTGCTATCGTATTTTGTGCACTGAAAGAATGCCATAGCACTTGCACTTTACTATGACGTAGCTTAGACCTTTTAAGTATTCGGTCTTTTTTTTTGCTGCTAAATGCATATTGCACTTTAGGAAGGACGGAATTAATACTTGCACTTTATTAGGCTAATTTGCACATATATCAATATCAGATGAATGCCGCTATATTGTAGTGTACACAGAAATAATTCTATAATACTTTTTGCTTTATTTTTGATAAATTTTGTACATATTTTAGCGGGAACATGCTTCTAAAAACCTGATATTTATGTATGTCGTTTTGTTACTATGTCTGTTGCTATATGGTTGTATTTTTACATACCGAATAAAGCATCTTTTGACTTTGACTATGACTATACCGGGGATGAAGCGGGGCGGGAGGGACCTTGCTGTCGCACGTCTACAGTACGATGCACTAGGAGGGGGGGGGGTTGGGAGGGGTAGAGGGAGGAGAGGGGATGTCCCGTCTGTCATGTTTGTCCTGTTTGTCAAGTCCGCGTCTTCGTCTATGTCCACACCATACTCTCAGACAGAATGTCCAGGTCAAAGCAACCGCCACTAGCAGCTACCTTGACTCACACAGACAGACCACACACGCCCAAAGACCACAGTAAGTACACTCATGTAGAGCCGCGATCTGTATGCCTGCACACTGAATAACAACAACGCACTGCAAGCTGACATAAAGATTGTCTTCCTCAACGTCAAAGGTCTAAACCACCCGATTAAAAGAAAGAAAGTACTAGACTACCTGGCAAAGACTAAAAGTGATATTATCCTTCTACAGGAAACCAAACTCTCCATGGACGACGCGAGAAAGATTAGGGTGAGATAAATAGGACAGCTAGCCTGCTCACAGGCGGTAGGCAAAAAATGGGGGGTAATCAACCTGGTAAACAGTAAGTCCAAGTTTACCATAGAGAAAGAACAGTATGACAACAAAGGTAGACTTCTGATCACCCAACTGAAAGGAGGCGAAGAAACAATACTAGTAGCAAACATATATGCACCGAACATAGACAACACAACATACTGGGAGGGGGTGATGAGGGAACTAGAGGGTTAGGGAGGTCAGATGCTATTTTTTAGTTGCTACGCCATTGAGCGTTATATGTGTTCCTGGTATTTGAAACCAGTTTACTAGTCTTGTGTAAACCCACCCCGCCTTTCCCTGTTTCTAGTTTGTCATTTTCTTTTCACAGGTACCAAGCGACCTTTAAGGAACAGTAGAAAGTTACGTTTCCTTTCACATTGGCACATTAGGAAATACCTACATGTACTTTTCACATATAGAGACGCCAGAGGTCTCTATACACTCTACACCCTGGTCCTGAGGAAAGCCCAATTGACCGACTGGGGACAAAGGGCTGAAACATGTCGACCTAGATCACACCCTATAGTGTGAGAGAGTCATAATCACTCTCAGACACCTACTTTGTTTTTACTGCCTCTAAAACCAGAACTATTAAAATACATATCTGGGATTGAGAGACTTTTAACTACCTTCACAACACTCTATCACTGTCACTATCACTGATCACTACTGCTCTTAACAAAGGGTAACACCTTCTGGTGGAGGTTGCATAACAACAAAACCCAATGATTATGCAGACACATGTGAGGGCTAGCGGAGAATCAAGATATACCGCTTGAATTACCATCAACTACACGTGCATGAGGGTTTTTTAACTGGGACTAGAAAGAACGAACCCCGCATACCCTAGTTATGCAGGACAAGAGATCCTTCTCATTTGATTAGATTATATATGACCCAAGGAAACTGAATGGATCACATATTCCTTTCCTCCCCCCACATTGATCTTAGAATTGACTACATCCTCATCTCAGGCTCACACACACACCTGATATAACACACAGAAATTGCGGCAAGAACAATCTCAGACCACTCCTGCATCAGCCTACAGCTAACAGGTTGTCACAACGAGCACATCACCCGTAGATGGCGGTTCAACAACATAACGATGGTAAAACAGGAGGACAAAAATAGAATAGAGAAGGCCATTAAGGACTATATCAAAGAAAACTACACACCGTACATAGATCCAAAAAGCCTATGAGACGCCCTTAAGGTGACAATCAGAGGTACACTAATAGAAATCAAGGCCAGAAGAGACAGGGAAACAAGAGCTCACCTAGATCAGCTAGAAAGGAACATCAAACAACTAGAAACTAAGCATATCGGGGACACATCAAACACAGCCATTCTTGTAGAACTCTCAGGGAAAAAGTATGAATTCAACAGGATTCTTAGCGAATGGGCTAGTCTATGGATAAGAAAATACAAACAAATCAACCTCTGCGACGCTAATAAAGCAGGGAAAATCCTAGCGTCACATCTCAAACACAAACAAAGACAACACTGTATCTCTACAATCACAGATGCGAACAACAAGACACACACCGACACAAGGATATCCTACACACATTCATAGAATTCTACAGAGAGCTCTACAAAAGAGAGGACAATCTCAACCAGGAGGGCTGCTCAGCCTACCTAGACAGACTAAACCTACCCAAGATAACGGCAGAGGAAGCTAGGACACTAGATCAAGACATAAACATGACTGAGATCACTATAGCTATAAAGTCACTAAAAGACAACAAAGCCCCAGGACCAGATGGATATACAGTGCCCTTCTACAAAACCTTCCAAGACCAGCTACTTCCAGTCTTGACTAAAGTCTTCAACCACTGCGGAAGGAAGGGGGTAGTAACAGAATATATGTCACAAGCCAACATAATTGTCATACCCAAAGAAGGCAAAGATTTACAATGGCCCAAAAACTACCGCCTCATCTCACTTATAAACTTAGATTTCAAGTTATATGTCAAAATCCTAGCCACAAGACTTAACAAAGTGCTACCACAGCTGATTGGGAACACACAGGTAGGCTACCTGAAAAAACGCATGTCTCACGATAACACAAGACTCCTCTACCAAGTCATAGAGCACTCCTCTAAATCATATAATTCTGTGGTGGCAATCACGCTAGACGCAGAAAAGGCCTATGACAGTGTATCCTGGCACTTCCTAGAGAAGAGCATGCAAGCATACAACCTAGGAGATAGCTACACGAAGAAAGTCATGTCACTGTACAAAAAACCTCAAGCACAGAAAACTATTAACGGAACATCATCGGCCCAATTTTACCTTGAGAGGGGGACGAGACAAGTTTGGATGCTATCCCCGCTACTGTTCCTTCTAGCACTTGAACCCCTGATTAGGGACATACTAACAAACAGTAATATAGCGGGCATAACCATTAACAACACCACAGGCAAACTTGCTCCACTTGGAATTTTATTTCAGTTCGAAATTGAAGGTATTAGAGGCAGCCCCACATGGGGAAGTTGTGGCGCACTGCAATGACCAGCAGGCCTTGCGAAATGACACGCCCACTGAGGCAGGTGTTTATAATATCCACGAAAGTGCGCTGTGAAAAGCTGTCTGCTAATATCCTCTGAACTTTGCCTCTGATGAAAGGATGAGGAAATCCTGAAACGCGTCAGGCTGACATTAATCTCGAAGACTGCAGTTGTGTGTTTCTCTGCTGGCAAGCTGTGAAATGGATGCAAATTTTCAAATGCCGATTAAACTTCTTGTGGCTCAACTTTAACCTTGGGGCTAACCTGTTTGTGTTGGATACATTTAAATATGTCGATACGAGACTAACGTATTTAAAATTATTCTTAGGACAAAAAGATAAACCTAAAGCTAAAAGTTGGGTTTCTGCCATATCTAAATCAAGATCAGTGAGATTGATGACAGTATTATCAATTACAGTGTTAGTAGTGGTGGCAGGGTTTAATGCATTTGAGGGGCTCCTCTTCCTCTCTTCTTTTTTGTGAAACCACCTCTGTTTCCACCTCTCTTTGCGGCATTTATTTCGTTGGCGCCGTCTTTTGTCTGGAGAGGACCTCTCGGCCTCAATGTTTGCCGTCTGTCCTCTATCATAAACCCCAACTCCTCAGAAGGGGTGAATCCACTCTTTGCTGCTTGTTGGCCCGCCATTAAGTTCATATCATCCGAATCCACACTGCTCAATGCTGAACTTAACTCTGTGTCAGAGGTTTCTGAATTTTCAACCTGTTGTGCATGCAACAACGGGGGGACTTTAGATGTTAGCGCCTGCCTTTTTACATTAAAAACGGAAAATGCGTCCATGTTCATAATCGGCTTTATCACAAGCAAACTTGAAAACCATGCTCGTTTTAATGGTGCTTTCATGTTTCTCAAGGCGTTTCTTTATTTCATCCCTTGTTTTAATAATCACATCCTGTTGTTCCATTGCGTCAAGTTCAATATTGAGTGCATCAATTTGGCGCACAATATCCAGTCTATTAATCTCTGCATATTTAATTAATGTACACACCATATTCATCGATGCTTCCAAATTATTGGCTGCCCAGTCTTTCAGCATAAGGGGGTTAGGGTTCTCAAAAGATGGTGCAATAAGAACCCTTAACCCCCGAGGTACTCTGCCAGCTTCTTGGTATTTTTCTAAGGAATTTTTTTCGCACGACTTAGTGAGCTCAGTCCTAAGCAGTTTCTCCAACTTTTTCAATTTAGTCTTCACATCATTCCTGTCCGCCGTACCACCAACCCCTTTGCCAGCTTCAGTGGTGTCCGGTAAATTTAAAAATAAGGCATCCGCTACAAGCTTGCGGTCTCTGAGCTCATCAGCTGCCATTGCTATTACAGCAAAATAATTTAGGAGGATGGTTATGCACGAAATAGAACCCGGCAATGCCTGTGTAACTGAGTCCTAAAGTCTTTAATTTTTCACAAATCTCTTCACTCCACAATTGCCTTCTGGAAGGCCGCACTACCAACCGCTCACCTCAATCGTAGTCAAGAAGATCACCGGGGGCCCTTCAACTCCACAAATAACCTCAGAGCCCGACTTCACGATCCGCCGAGGCACGGCACCAAATCCTTTCTTTCCTGGCTGCGGGGGGCTGGTTATGAAAAACTCCTTCCGGGTCAAACAAGGTATCGAAGCGCCATACAAACTGCAATTCACCAGCCACTTACGAAGAGAGGGTCCGTAGAGGCAGAACAGTTACGCCGCCAAAATGAATGAAATCAGGAATCCTGACGCGATGCAGATCACAAACAAACAGGTACAGACCACACAAGTGAAATTCAAGATGAAACGTGCTTTATTCCTCCTTTACTGGCAGCATGACGCGTTTTGACCGGGTAAACCCGGTCTTGATCACATGATATGATCAGAAACCAGCGAGTTAAATTGCAGAATGTAAATACATACTCTTTCCCGATTAGCATAAACAGTGAAGACATACTTGCATAAAACAGCAACCTCTTCAGTGAAAATCAAGCTAAAGTACAGCAAAATTAATGAGGACACACTGCAGATGACCAAGCATTTACAAATAAATTACATCATTCATGACATGGTCAGTGACATCACTGATGACATCACTGATAACCTCTCAAATAGCATCACTGATGACATCACTGATGACATCATCCAGTGACTGTGTGTTTCTGTAAAGTTTAAATATGTTTTATATATATATGCCAAGATGTATTGAAGAATGAGTGGGTGTATAGGTTTCTGGATGGAGGATTTTGTAGGTGCGTGACTGACTTTACAAGTGAGTGATTAAATGTATCTTACTGAATGAATAGGTTAGTGACTAAACTGTGTGAATGTCTGTATCAGTCTATCTATTGCTGTGTAAGCTGCTGCATTGGTTGGTGAATAGCTACAAGAGTATCTATATGAATTATTGATTGGTTGCGTGAGTATTTTTATGGGTGTCTGAGTGTATGTGTGAGTGGATGGGAGGTGTGTGACTGTGCATAGATGTGTGAGTTCTTCATTCACTGGGTATATGGGTTCAAGAACGCATGTGGAAACACCTGTAAGAGTGGGTGAGTGTGTGTATGGGTATGTTGGTGAGTGAATGCATATCTCAGTGCAACATGTCCAAGTAACTACATATGTAAAACACAGTGCATGTGAGAGTTGGAGTATATAACTGACTATACATGAGAGCCAGTGATTGTGAGAGTGGCTGTATTTGATCAGTATGTACTTGTATCAGTGATTGTATAAGAGAGCGAGTATATGTTAGTATCTGTATGAATAACTGAGGTAGCGTGTGTATAACTGTATAGGTGAGTATACAGAAGTGTTATTGATTCTTTGCATGACTGACTAGGTGTTTGAGTAACTCTGGATGAGTGGTGGTGTGTGGGTTTTTGTATAGGTGTATGAGTGCCTATTATAGTGTTGTATTGATGAGTCACTGCATCTATGAGTGACTATATGGATGAATGAGATGATGTGTGTATAGGCCTAGGAATCCGTGAATGCTCACGTAGTAACTGGTATTGGTGTCTCTATTCTTTTGAAAATGGTAGTCTGTATTTTAGAGTGGGTGTATCAAAGGTTTTATTAAGGTATGAGGAGGTGCATCAGATTTTCATGTGGATGATGTCATCAGTGATGTTATTTGAGATGTCATCAGTGATGTCATCAGTGATGCCACTGACCATGTCATGAATGATGTAATATGTGACATCATCATCAGCGCATTGCGGGGGCTGCGAGTTATAGTTAGCTCAACTAACTATAACGGCGGAATTTCAATGGTTTTGTATGAGTGAAATGTCCAACTAACTATAAGGTCCCTGAAACCTATGTTTTTTTCAGTGAATGTCAATGGTTTTTTAAATGCTAATTTCTAATTATAATCTTCTTTAAACCTATAGATTTTTCAGTGATTTTAAACTATCACTCCATTCTCAACCTAGTGAAAACAGCTGATATCCCCAGTTTTCCAACAATAGCTTCCATCCCAAAAAATGTGCCACAAATGAGAGCAACAGATAGCGGTGATAATATGCAGAGTAGACGTTCCCGTACAAAAATAACACAAAAACACCACTTATTTTCAACGAGCAGCCAAATCTGGGGTGCGATATAAAAACAGGCAATAAGCCGCGTTAGCAGTAGGAATCTAACATTTGCCTTTTACAGGTGTAAACCAGGACTACTACCTACAATGTGAAAGAGAGCCGGACCTATAATCACATCTGAAGACCAACATATGTCATAGAGTTACTGATCATGCACCTCAGACACCCATGAAGGCCACAACACCCACTGCCATCAGCCTCAGGACGTCCCCCTGGACCACCCCCTCCCTACTACCACCGAGGCAGCGCAGAACAGGACAGCGGACCTTTAAAAAACGGCATGGTCCCTCAGCCACACAATACTTGAATGTTGACAGATATGGCAACCAAGTATTTGTGAAGGACGCAACTCACCCATCAATAATAATAATGCACACAATACCAAGTGTAGCGGTGATGTGCTGGACAGACCTCACTATGCAGCGCACGGACCTCTCCTTGTGTACAGATACTGTTGGTGCTTGTAGTGTTGTGGACAATAGACACAACCATGTTACCTCAGGCAGTGGGGAATATCTCGGTCATGTAGCTGTGTTGTCTCCCCCTGGAAGCGGAAGCACAGTGGGCTGGTCCAACATATGCCACTCCAGCATAGGAATATGAATAAATAAGCCGGGACTCTGGGCGTGGTTCACTTGTGTGGAGGCCAACGAGTCTGCCAGAGCAGCGGGCCTCACCCTGCCACGTGGCTAATGCAATGTCCGCGGTCCTCCTCGACACAGGCCCCCTGCGAACCCAGCGACACAGCACCACAGTCTTACATCTGTACAGACTACTGCCGTCGATCTACACTGCGGACAGCAGGCCTCACAATTCAGATGGAGTAGCGATTGCAAATGATGCAGTCCAGTACACAAGACACATTGCTCCCAGTGCCCCCCACAGCCCAGGGACTACGCATTGTGCACACACGCTGAGTGCTTCAGGCGGCACTAACTCACTGCACCATAAGTCATCACCACGTGACCTTATTAAGGCAGAATTCAATAGACAAAAGATATTGCTCCCAGTGCGGCCCCCACGCATCATTGCAGGGTACGTACACGCTGGGTGCCAAAGGTACTACTAACTCAGTGCACCATAAGTCATTGCCATGTGGCCTTATTGAGGCAGAATTCAATAGACAAAAGACATTGCTTCAAGTGCGGCCCCCCCGGACCATGCATCATAGCAGGGTACATACACGCTGAGCGCCAAAGGTACTACTAACTAAGTGCACCATAAGGCATCGCCACATGGCCTTATTGAGGCAGAATTCAATAGACAAAAGGCATTGGCCCGTCTGGACCACGCATAATCACAGGGTGCCCATACGCTGGTTGCTTCAGGTGCCACTAACTCAGTGCACAACTTATCATCGCTGGTTGCACACACGTTGAATTGTCAATACTGGACAGCTCTACTCAACACCACGTGGCTGTGCGCCTTTGCTCACCACTGCCTCCTGTCTACACTGCGGTCATCATGGCTCACAATTAAAATTAAATTTTCAGTCAGTAATTACAGAGTGGAGTAGGCAACTAACAACAACGTCCCTTAAACCTACATAATATCCTTTTAGTATCCTTGCTTCAAGAACTTTGATATCGATTATAGTATAATTGCAGGTTGCACACACACTGAGAGCTTCAGGAGCCTCTAACTCAGTGCAGCACACCTCATGGACCCTTTATGATACAATATTTTGTTATTTTCAACAAAATAGATTACTGCATGCTGTTCATACCTGTGGTCATTCTTATGAAGTGAAAAATTTCTCTCCAATTGAAAAGGAAAATATAGTTCCTAGAAACGTTGAACAAGTAACAGCTGAAGAACTTCAAGGGAGACATACACAGGCTAGTAGGTAATATTACAGGTAGTATTTGTAATATGCGTCAACAATCTTTTGATATTTTACTAAATTTCCTAAGACAATATAGAAAAAACTGTGAAACAGAAGATTAAGATATTACAAGAACTAGATCCTTCAAAAGTGAGAAAAAATACAAGGTTTGCAAGGTCATTCTCTGGCTTGTCTTTCTAGGAAAGTGTGTCAAAGTTGTTTTCATCATTTAACAATGTTAGCAGTGCATCATTCCAAAATTTGAAAGTTAGTTATAAGATTATACTAGGTGAAAACTCCTGCATTATGTCTAAATGAAATTACTGCAGCTCTTTTGCATGGTTCAGTGTTGGATGTAAAACAAGATTGTGATGATATAGAGTTACGTTTCTTTGCTAGTCAAGAGGAGTGTACAGAAAATAAGAGTTTGATAAGTGTACGTGTTGAAGAAGAGATGGAAGATAGTACTGATGTGAAGTCTGAAAAACAAATAACAAAGTTTAAAGTAGTTTCTGGTGAAAATCCCAACTATGTTTGTATTTGTTTTCGACGTACTCATTATAAAATTCAAACTAGGAATGTAGATGTGTTTTTAAAGAGCGAAAAGGATAACAAGGATAAATAGAAAGAATTTGCTGCTTATCTGTTTGTGGAAGGTCATTTTGAGTTACATACTGTACAATATATTTGTAAATATTGTTACAATAAATTAGAAGAAAACAAAATGCCGGCTAGAGCTGTTCATAATGACTTAGAATAAGTTGCTATACCTCCTAAACTTACAGATTTAAATACATATGAGGCCATCATTATACAATCTGTGTACCCTTTTCAGGCTATAATTCGTATGCAGCCTAAAACCGGTAAGCTGCCTCTGACAGATCTACAAAGAGGTTTAAAAGGAAGAGTTGTGTATTTACCTTTAGATTTTAACACCTTGGGTGCTTGAGAGATTTTCCTCCTGTGCTGCATTCCCTTCATTACCATTGTTCATGACGAGCTCAGCTCGTCATGAGCACAGCTCAACTGTGCCTCATGACGAGCTGAGCTCGTCATGAGCATCGAAGGAGTTAAGAAAAATGTTGAAACTGTTGGTGTAGAAAGAGAGGATACTGAACCTGTAGTCATTCTTGTTAATGGTGTACCCACAAAGAGTCGGAAAATATGGCAAGAGTTAGTACATGTCACAAGAGTCTAAAAGGCTACATTATATCTGGTGCAAAACAATATTTACTATAAAATTGTAAATATAGAAGAAAAATAAATTACTTTAAAAGATGAAACTCATATTTCAAGTGGACAAATAGAAAAAGTGGACAATTCAAGAAAAGGAGACATTTATGAACATTGTACTATACACCCTCTACATTCAAAAGAACTGATAGGAGATACTATTGAATTGTTCCAGGTAAAAAAAGCAAAAGGAACTCCCATGAGTGTGCGGGAAACAAGTTTGGAAGCTCGTTGTTTTCCACAGCTGTTCCCACCTGGAAAAGGTGGACGATATGATGAACGACCAGTTCAGATTCTAGCTTCAGAAATTTTACAACTGTACTCAGAATAACCAAGATTTCCTCAGTGTATTCCATAAATGTTTCATCTTTTGTTCCATGCACCTACACTGTGGTCAGCAGAGCTCACAAGTTAAATTCAGACATGATTTATTTATTACAGAGAGAATTGTACCATGGGCGTCCTCAGAAATTTTTCCAGGGGGGGGCAACATTTTTGCTTCATCACCATCCTCCGACATGATTGAGCACAAGTATTAAATAAACAAATAAAAAAATCTAATAAGACAAAGAGCTTAAAGAAACAAAGAAACCCATGGGGTGGGAGAAAAATCATGTGAGGCTTCACAGCAGATTACCTGGCAACCACAATGAAACAAAGGAAAAAACAAACAAGCATTGGCATAGCCAATGGGTCTCGCCTTTGGGACCTTATAAGCGTTTAGCCATGCAACACTTGAAGTTGTTGCACCAAGGATATTGTACTAGACAACTAAACACTTATAAGGTCCCAAAGGGGAGACCTATTGGCTATGTCAATGCTGTTTTTTTTTTTTAAATGACAAGCAGTGCTATATGGCTCCGGCTGCCACTTAGTCCACCACATCCCACGTAGATGCTGCAGCCATCTTTGAATGGTTTTAAAGCCAATTCAAAAGCTGTCACCAGTGTATGTTAATCCCTATCTCAACTGTGAGACTGCTCTCCTGCTTCCCAATTCTATTAAATACAAATGATGTAAAAAGAACATCCCTTTCTGAGCTGCACGGCTCATCCGACCCACGTTTCATGCGCAGATTTGAAATACTGATGGTTTGGGCTTCCCGGAATTCAACTGGTTGAGAGGTAGACAGGTGTAGAGAGGTAGAGAGAGGTAGAGAGAGAGAGGTGTAGAGAGGTAGAGAGACAGAGGTAGAGAGACGTAGAGAGAGAGAGGTAGAGAGAGAGAGGTAGAGAGAGAGAAGTAGAAAGAGGTAGAGGTAGAGGTAGGGAGAGAGAGAGAGGTAGAGAGAGAGATAGAGGTGTAAAGGTAGAGAGAGAGGTATAGAGATAGAGGGAGAGGTAGAGAGAGAGAGAGGTAGAGGGAGAGAGGTAGAGAGAGAGGTAGAGGTAGAGAGGTAGAGGTAGAGGTAGAGAGAGAGTGGGAGAGGTAGAGAGGGTGAGAGAGGTAAAGGGATAAAGAGGTAGAGAGAGAGAGGTAGAGAGAGAGGTAGAGAGAGAGGTAGAGAGGGGCAGAGAGGGGTAGAGAGGGGTAGAGAGGGGTTGAGTGAGAGGTAGAGAGAGAGGTAGAGAGAGAGGTAGAGGTAGAGGTAGGGAGAGAGAGAGAGGTAGAGAGGTAGAGAGAGAAAGATGGGTAGAGAGAGAGAGAGGTGTAGAGAGAGAGAGAGGTAGAGAGAGAGAGAGAGCAGTAGATAGAGAGAGAGAGAGGTAGAGAGAGACGTACAGGTAGAGCGAGAGAGAGAGAGTGGTAGAGAGAGAGAGAGGTAGAGAGAGAGAGAGGTAGAGTAATAGAGGTAGAGAGAGAGGTAGAGAGAGAGGTAAAGAGAGAGAGGTAGAGGTAGGGAGAGAGAGAGGTAGAGGGAGAGAGGGAGAGGGGTAGAGGTAGAGGTAGAGGTGGAGGTAGAGGTAGAGTTAGAGAGGTAGAGGTAGAGAGAGAGCGGTAGAGGGAGAGGTAGAGAGGGAGAGGTAGAGAGAGAGTGGTAGAGGGAGAGGTAGAGAGGGAGAGAGAGAGAGGTAGAGAGAGAGGTAGAGGGAGATAGATAGAGAGGGAGAGGACGAGAGAGAAGTAGAGAGAGAAGTAGAGAGGGGTAGAGAGGTAGAGAGAGGGTTAGAGAGAGCGGTAGAGAGAGAGGTAGAGAGAGAGAGGTAGAGTGAGAGAGGTAGAGGTAGGGAGAGAGAGAGAGGTAGAGAGAGAGGTAGAGAGAGAGGTGGAGAGAGGTAGAGGTAGAGAGGTAGAGAGAGAGAGGGATAGAGAGAGAGAGAGGTAGAGAGGTAGAGAGAGAAAGATGGGTAGAGAGAGAGAGAGGTGTAGAGAGAGAGATAGGTAGAGAGAGAGAGAGAGCAGTAGATAGAGAGAGAGAGAGAGGTAGAGAGAGACGTACAGGTAGAGCGAGAGAGAGAGAGTGGTAGAGAGAGAGAGAGGTAGAGAGAGAGAGAGGTAGAGTAATAGAGGTAGAGAGAGAGGTAGAGAGAGAGGTAAAGAGAGAGAGGTAGAGGTAGGGAGAGAGAGAGGTAGAGGGAGAGAGGGAGATGGGTAGAGGTAGATTTAGAGGTGGAGGTAGAGGTAGAGTTAGAGAGGTAGAGGTAGAGAGAGAGTGGTAGAGGGAGAGGTAGAGAGGGAGAGGTAGAGAGAGAGTTGTAGAGGGAGAGGTAGAGAGGGAGAGAGAGAGAGAGGTAGAGAGAGAGGTAGAGAGAGAGATAGAGAGGGAGAGGAAGAGAGAGAAGTAGAGAGAGAAGTAGAGAGGGGTAGAGAGGTAGAGAGAGGGTTAGAGAGAGCGGTAGAGAGAGAGGTAGAGAGAGAGAGGTAGAGTGAGAGAGGTAGAGGTAGAGGTAGGGAGAGAGAGAGAGGTAGAGAGAGAGGTAGAGAGAGAGGTGGAGAGAGGTAGAGGTAGAGAGGTAGAGAGAGAGAGGGATAGAGAGAGAGAGAGAGAGAGAGAGAGGTAGAGAGAGAGGTAGAGAGAGAGCAATAGAGAGAGAGAGAGAGGTAGAGAGAGAGAGATAGAGGTCGAGAGAGAGAGTGGTAGAGAGAGGGAGGTAGAGAGAGATAGGTAGAGAGAAGTAGAGAGAGCAAGAGGTAGAGGTAGGGAGAGAGAGAGAGAGGTAGGGAGAGAGAGGTAGAGAGAGACAGGTAGAGCGAGAGGTAGAGGTAGAGAGGTAGTGGTAGAGAGGTAGAGAGAGAGAGAGGTGAAGAGAGAGAGGTAGAGAGAGAGGTAGAGAGAGAGAGAGAGATAGAGAGGGAGAGGTAGAGAGAGAGGGGTAGAGAGAGAGAGGTAGAGAGAGAGGTAGAGGTAGAGAGAGAGAGGTAGAGAGAGACAGAGGTAGAGAGAGAGAGAAAGCGAGAGGTAGAGAGGTGTAGAGAGGTAGGTAGAGGTAGAGGTAAAGAGAGACATAGAGAGAGACGTAGAGAGAGAGGTAGAGAGAGAGAGGTAGAGAGAGAGGTAGAGGTAGAGGTAGAGAGGTAGTGGTAGAGAGGTAGAGAGAGAGAGGTGGAGAGAGAGAGGTAGAGAGAGAGAGGTAAAGAGAGAGGTAGAGAGAGAGAGAGATAGAGAGGGAGAGGTAGAGAGAGATAGGTAGAGAGAGACAGAGATAGAGAGAGAGAGATAGCAAGAGGTAGAGAGGTGTAGAGAGAGGTGTAGAGAGAGAGGTAGAGGTAAAGAGAGACATAGAGAGAGAGACATAGAGAGAGAGGTAGAGAGAAGTAGAGAGAGAGAGGTAGAGAGAGAGAGGTAGAGAGACAGGTAGAGAGAGAGAGGTAGAGAGAGAGGTAGAGAGAGAGAGAGGTAGAGAGAGAGGTAGAGGTAGAGAGGTAGTGGTAAAGAGGTAGAGAGAGAGGTGGAGAGAGGTAGAGAGAGAGAGGTAGAGAGAGAGAGATAGAGAGAGAGAGAGATAGAGAGGGAGAGGTAGAGGTAGAGAGGTAGAGAGGGAGGTAGAGAGAGAGAGGTAGAGAGAGACAGAGGTAGAGAGAGATAGCAAGAGGTAGAGAGGTGTAGAGAGAGAGGTAGAGGTAAAGACAGACATAGAGATAGAGAGAGACGTAGAGAGAGAGGTAGAGAGAGGTAGAGATAGAGATGTAGAGAGAGAGGTAGAGAGAGAGAGGTAGAGAGAGGTAGAGAGAGAGAGGTAGAGAGGTAGATTGGAGATCCTAGCATTTCCAGAGCATTAAAGGCACTACTCATTTGTAGCGTCATTCCTTTCACTGCACTTCCTGCTTTATCTAAATAACTAGGGCCCTCAAATACAAAAGGATGTTGTGGTCATAAAGCTTACAATTTGCAGCATCACAGTGGTTGCTACTGCAAAACCCCTTTTTAGAGTTGTGTATAACCTTCATGATTGACAAAAGGGGCTCTGCATCTTACTTCATATTGGACTTTGGAGGGGCAGTGAAAAGGGTGCTATCTTCAAATTGCAATTTACAATGACATATATCAATGGTTTTCAAACGCAATGGCAGTCGCAAACCATTGATCTGATACCAACTCTGAGCTGCAGTTGGTACATGATTCAGAAAAGAAAAGTTGTCCCTGTGGGACAGCTTTCCCTTCGTGAATCATGGCAGGCGACAGTGAGTACAGACCGTGGTCCAGGGGCTACACTCGATACTGCAATGAACATGAGGAACTGCCCCTTTGGAACTCAAGGCGTAAACTCTTTAATCCATCTCATATGCAGACCCTTCTGTAATATTAGTGCTTATGGTGCAAAAAATAGGCATATCGTGTGTGGTGCAGACACTTCTGTTCAGTTTTAACTCTTTTTCAGTTGTCAACAACATATTTTAATTCATATTTTGGTTTCTATTGTTAACTGTTTTTTAATATATCCATTGTTTTATTTCAGAAATAATGGATATATTAAAAAACGTATAACAACAGTTAACAATGGAAACCAAAATGTGAATTAAAATATTTTGTTGACAACTGAAAAAGAGTTAAAACTGATTATTACCATGGAAAAAAAATTGATGAAACTTTAAAGTTCGCTGAAAAGTGCACACATCTATCATTCGGAACAGAAGTGTCTGCACCACACACGATATGGTATACGAAAGGGCACCTAAAGAGTAGGTACCAGGTTGTAGTAGCACCAACAAAAGAAAGGAATATAGCTTGAGTACGAATAAATCACGAGTGCACAAAAGGACTTTCCAATTGATATCGCAAAAAACAGGCAGACACACCCATTGCATCTCTAGGCGAATTGTGTAATTCGGTGCCGGCGTTAATGAGGCTTTGATGGTTTTCACCCCTTCATAGGGCCTCTGGCTGCAGCTCCACTCTTCCTTAGCTTGAAAAATGTGCCCCCCTCCCCGAAATTTGACTCTAGGTGCGCCTCTGCTTCAAGCTGTGGGAGCAGCCAGGCCCGAACCTTCTCTCTTGCCCATCAGCAGCAGTTTTCGATCAAGCAGGGTCGTCATTGCAAGCGCTTTCTCACGCTTTTAAAATTGACAGCCCTGCAGACAAACACCACTGTGGGGGCTGTCAATAGTGACGGACCGGTGTTCCAGGGGGGGCAAGTGCCCCCCCTTGCCCTCCCCTGCGGACGCCCATGAATTGTACTCTATGTCCTCGAACTTTGTCAAGAGGAAGTGACTAAAAACATTCCTTGATGTCTGTGCTGACAACTGCCTTCGATGTACACTACCGACAGCAAGGCTCCCAATTCACATCTAGTCGTGATTGCAGATAACGCAGTCCAGTAGGCAACACACATTGCTCCCAGTGCGGCTCTCCCGCACCAAGCACCATCGCTGGTTGCACAGATGCTAAATACTTCTGATGCTCCTATCTCAGTGCAGCACAACTGATGGACCCTTTATGATACAATATTTTGTGTATAATTTCACATCCATCTGCTGTCCTACCTCAGTGTACCACAATTCTTTAACCCTTTACAATAGAATATTTTCTGTATTATTCCACATCTGGTGCCCGTACCGTAGTGCAGCACAAATCATTGACCCTTTATGATTGAATCTCTGTGTCAGATCCAATGATTACAGTTGTACTTGTTGCCAGCACCAACCATTCCGGAATCACCCCACACTCATCCAGCACAGACGTCACTGGACATGTGACCCTGGTAATAAAAAGAAGTGGAGTGCACGTGCCCGTACCCAGTTCCACTATCTATCTGTGTCCGTGTGTTTATTATGTATGCAACATGCTGCCCCTGGGCCCTACCACATTACATAGTGCTCTGGACAGGTTATGCAACCATCTTACCTTTGACAGTGGTGGAAAATTTTAGTTATGTAACTTTGTCTCTGTCATTGTACAAGTACGTACGTAGAGACTGGATCATTAGAGTACTGCAAGGAGAGTGTATAGTGCATTTATAAGTGCGTGGGGATTGGCGGAGTGATTGTATAAGTACATATGTTGGCGCAACCTAACTCCGACAGCAAGCTTGTCTCTAATTGGTTGTCCTCCATGTGCCAAAAACTGAAACTTCAACTTTCCATATCTCTGTATTGCTACAACTGCAACACTCCACTGAATGTGCAATAAACATTCATATCCACACAGATCTCATGTCCACCATCTTTCTTGTGTGGAACTATGGATGAGTGTAGGGTCAGTGATTCCCCTTACCTTCCATGTTGGCCATGTTGTGGGAATTGGCTCACAGAGTGACACTTTGGCTTTTGCAACCCGGGTGACAGCACTACTCCAACAGGGACAACCGCATCCAGTGTTGTCAGATTTTTTAAGCTTTCTATAGCCCAAAGCCAACCAAAAAGTACCACAAAGTAGCCCAATATTGCTACTTTAAGGAAGGAAGGGCAGGGACAGCATCAAGCAGGCGGTAAATGCATTGGAATTGATGTTGCAGAAGTAAATATTTGTCTAATAAAACACTTTAACATACTACTTTGCTGGAGCCCTGTATATATATTTATAATCTGTCAACTAGCACAAACCAAAATATTTCTGCAAAACCAGGAAAAATATAGCTTAATTGTGCGTGATCTAGCCCAATCTGGCAACACTGCCCGCATCAGTTGATTCCTCATAGACCTCACGACCGAGCCATGCCCATTGCTCTGCAGTCATTCTCCACAGCCTCACGCTGGACTGGCATACGCCAGGCCAACCCACTCCACTTACAAAGAAGGATAACAATGCTACATGCCCCAGATTTTCATTACAGTCATCTGCTGGTCACAGGTCTAGTTGTTAGTATGCCACACACTGTTGCCAGGTTTTTTAAGCATTCTCTATCCCAAAGCCAACCAAAATGTAGCCCAAAGTAGCCCAATATTGCTAGTTTAAGAAAGAAGGGGCAGACACAGCGTCAAGCAGGTGGTGAATGCATTGGAATTGATGTTGCAGCAGACTGCCAAGTAAGTCTTTGTCTAGTAAAGCGCTTTAACATACTACTTTGCTGGAGCGCTGTATATATATATATATAATCTGGCAACTAGCACAAACCCAAATTTTACTGCACAACGGGAAAAAATATAGCCCAATTGTGCGTGATCTAAACCAATCTGGCAACACTTATGCCACAGCCACTCCCTCACGGCTGGCATACACCCACACCACACCCATCCAGCAGAGGCGTTACAGGACACATGACCCTACTATTAAAAAAGACCGGGCGCACGTGCTCTACGCCATTTTAGAGTTGCTCGCAATGCGGCCGGGACAGTTACACCGTCACTGTGATGGCCAATCCCAGTGGTCCGCACACCTCATGTTTTGTGTGCTCTGCTGCACCGTAGTGTAGGCCTTAGCCCAACAGCGAGGGCCTACCGCCACGTGCGTTGCCTCACTTATCACTAAGCTAGTAACACCGCAAGCACTGAGCGGGTGTTCAATCTGCGCGATAATAGGTGCACTAGTTTGTCCTCTGCCATGGCAATATCAAGACTCAGTACCAAATGTGAGACCTGTTAGCTTACAGAGTGGAGCATGATGTGAAGTGTGCCCTGTCCGCGAAAAGGTGAGCAGTGAGGCCTGGGTGCGCTACGCCGGGCAGATACCTCTTGGCAGCTGAACTGGATGGGGACAGCAGCCTGCATGCAGAAAGACAGCACAGCGGTTTAGGCGCACGCAGTCGTATATACTCTGCCATTACTAATTCTGTACTATCTTTCAGATGTGGGAGCTTGAGAGTTCCACGAGGCGCCAGCATGTGGTTGGAGACAGAGCGGTAGCGTAAAGGTGAGCTGTGATGGTTTTGGCCACAGTGTGGGCACTCAGTGTCCCCCTCATCTCTTCCTTTCTCTCCCTCACACTCTTTCTCTCTCCCTCTTCCTCTTACACTATTTGTCTCATTCTCTCGTCCTCTCTCTTTCTCTCTCTCACTCTTCCTCTGTTTCTCTGTTCCTCTTTCTCACACTCTTTCCCTCTTTCTCTCTCTTCCTCTCTTTCGCTGTTTCTCTCTCTTCATCTTTCTCACTCTTTCTCTCTGTCTTCCTCTCACTTACTTCCTTTTTCTCTCTCTCTTCCTCTCACTCTCACTGTTTCTTTTATCTAACAGGCTGTGATTCACGAATCAATGTTCCCGCCCCAACACCTCCAGAGCTGAACATACGTAGAATCTGTGATGATGCGTGGCCATCATACATGATTAAGATTCTTATTTGTCCAACCTCACAAGCATCTTATTATTATTGGTTCACAGAGGGATACTTACGGGCCCAAGAAGGTTGTTGGGGGTATGCTGGTGATGTGGGAAGAGGGTACGTTACCTGCTAATGTGGGGAGACGCAACGTGAAAGGGGTATCTCTCATAGACAGAGCTCAAGTATGTTTTCAGAAATGCCTCGGACAGATGTCGGCTGACGGACTGAATCACAAAATGGCTTCTAAATGCTCATATAGTGTGACTTATGAACAGTTTGCACCCAGGCTCGCAGAGGGACAACTGCAGCGCGTGGGCTCGACTCACAGAGGCAGAACTACGGGCCGTCCGCTCCCAAAGGAACAGCAGCGTAGTAGCTCACAGGCGTAGAGGCACAGCAGCGTACTAGCTCACAAAGGTAGAGAGCTGTGTGCCGACGGACTGGCTTCTGAAGGCATAGCTGCAAAGTGGTGATGTTGGGCAGAGGGAGCAGGAAAGGGTTATCTTCCTACCGGTGTCCTGGAGTGGAAGTCGTGCTGCCTGGCGGTCACCTGTTTCTCCTTTATTGTTAATAAATCTTAAACCTTCACTGCGTCCATATCATCATTACACACAGCTCCGTTATATTAAATTGCCAGCTGGACCTTTCTTTTATATTTTCACTCGATGCGAGGCACAAGATGGCTGCTAACAGTTCCTGGTTTAAAGTGTTAGCAGCCAATCAGAGGACACTTCCTGCTTTGAAATGTTAGCAGCATATCAGAGGCAAGCTCGTGCTAGGGAGTTAGGCAGCAACCAGATATATATATTTTTTTGCTTTAATAATCAAAAACAATTGAATGGATTTACACCATTTCTACAAAACCGCACTTTCTGGACCAAGGCCTTTCTCCCTGCCAAATTTGGCGCAATTCCGTTCAGCAGTTTGACCTGTAGCCTTGTCTAAAGTTTCCTATGGAAAATGCATTGAGAAAACACGTTTTGACACCCCCCTTTTTCTCAGCCCCCCCTTGACCAATCACCCCTGAACTGATCAAAAAAGAGAAACATTTTGGAAAATTTCGTAAAGATTCGTCAAACGATGCCAATGTTATAAGCACATGAAAGGCTCCAGCAGAGGGGCCACGCACACCCCTCCCAACATGAGTGAAACCCCGGGACTGCAGGGACACCAGTGGGCCTCCTCAGCCCCAGCGAGCACCCGCTAATTTTTCTTTAATTCCCCCGAGACCTAGCCCACCTCAGGGTCTCATTAAAATAAAATGCTTGAACCCGTGACCCAAGCGCGAATTGCGCCGATTTGTTTTTATAAAAATGCTGTTTTGGCCCTGGGGTTCCTTCTGAGACCCCCTAAGCATGCCTAGGGGGTCAGGGTGTTTCTACCCTACCCCCTTCTCTTGTTTTATACCTTTGTTTCTCTGTTTTCTGGTGACTCGCTTCTACCGAGTCACAAGATGGCTGCCAACACTTCCTGGTTTGGAGTGTTGGCAGCCAATCACAGTGAAGCTTGTGCACAGGACTTAGGCTCCGCCCAGATATAAAAACTTTTATTTTTCTAATTTCTCAGCAACTACTGAACGTATTTACACCATTTAAAAAAAAGGTCGCTTTCTGATCCAAGCACTACCTTTTTGCCAAATTTGGGGTAATTCCGTTCAGCAGTTCGGGCTGTAGCTCATTGCAAAATGTCCTATGGAAATGAACATGGGGAAGACGCGTTTTGGGATCCCCCTTTTTTCTCTGCCCCCGCTTGACGGATCACCCCCAAACTTTCAGGATAGGAGCTGACCTGGATAGACCTTTTGTTTGGAGAATTTAGCAAAGATTGGTCAACCAAGGCCAAAGTAATTAGAAAATCAAAAAATGCTTATCCTATGGAAACTAGTTTGTAAATGTAACTGCCTACTTGCGACCGCCACGAGGTTATATATATAGGCGGTAGAAAGCGGCTCTGAGGCTGAGATCCGCAACAAAGAGAAACCAACCAAGGGACGACGACGCTCCCTAACTGAGGAGGTTGATTTTTTATGCTGGGAGCGCCTCCAGTCACTACGACCCCGGAAACCGCAAGTAAAAGAAAACAGAGGAGGAATAAACGAAGGGGGGAGAGAAGAAAGGCAAGTCGGAGAAGATGCCACAAACAAAAAATCACAGACGAAGAAAAAACAAAAGAAGCATTGGAGAAAATAGTAGCCCTCAACAAAAGGACAAGCAGTGAAAAAACAGTGCTCAATTTGACAGATATGACTCTAAATGCTGCGGAAACACAATTACTTGCCTTAGGACTCTCCTTTTGCCCAGAGAGTTCATTTAACTACACGAAATCTCGGGTTGACATCTATAAAAGTGTCCGAAAACTCAAAGTGCGGAAATTCCATGCCCAGTCAGGGAAAATGACTGACAACGAGTATATGGGAGGCGCATCGCAGACACCAGTGCAAGAATTGGCCAACAGCAACAATTCACAAAATCCGAGCACTCAAGATATGGTGGACATTATGTTCGATATGATGAATGAACCCAGTCAACCTGCCGCCAACAGTACCGTGGCGAGTAATGTATTGAAAGTATACACTACGACCCCTTTCAAACCACCATCAAAGTTCTATTCGTTGATGCTAAAGGACAATATCGACATGTTTCAGGAGCAAGTAATTGCAGATCTAAAGAACTTGAATAAAGTAACCTTCAGGACGACCGTGCAAAATAAAAATAAAAAGGACAAAAAGTCACTCCAATATTACCAACTCATGACAAAAATTAAAAACAACAAGGACATCGTGGTGCGTAACGCCGACAAGGGAGGCAACGTTGTCTTGTGGCGTAAGGAGGACTACGTGCAGGAAGGATTAAAACAGCTCAACGACGAACATTGCTATGGTAAAAGCAGCAAAGCAATATGGAACAATGTCCATGCAGCCTTCCGAACAAAACTTATGGCTTGGCGTGAGCAAGGTATATTGACAACTGATGAATTCAAATATCTATGGAATCCAAATCCATCAATACCAATACTGTACTTTATACCCAAAGTTCATAAGGACTCTGCAAAACCACCAGGTAGGCCGATTATATCTGCCAAAAATGGTATATTCGAAAATACTTCAATCTTTGTTGATTTTTTCTTGCAAGAATTTGTTGTCAATTTGGTTTCATATATCAAAGACACTGGTGACTTTTTGTCTAAAATGAAAGACTTTGTATGGAGTGACCAATATCTATTAATCACCTTGGATGTAACTTCCCTCTATACATCTATTAGGCACGATGATGGGTTACGGGCCTTAAAATACTATCTAGCAAGGAAAGGGTCCCAATATGACGATCACAACAAAATGTTGCTCAACATGGTCAAACTATGCCTAGAAAATAATCATTTTTTGTTCCAGGATAAGATGTACCAACAACGGAGGGGTGTGGCGATGGGGGCAAGCTTCTCCCCCAGCTATGCGTGTCTACACATGGGCTGGTGGGAGGAGCAGGTCCTGATGGCCAAACACTCAAGTACATTGGAAAAACATATCAAAAGTTGGTGGAGGTACATCGATGATTTGTTTTTGGTGTGGGATGGCAGTGAGGCAGATGCAATGATGTTTATCGAGTCACTTAACCAGAACGATTTAAATTTAAATTTGACAGCCACTTGTAGTCGTTCTATGGTAACGTTCATAAACGTAGAAGTGTACATTGATAATGGGAATCTGGAAACCAAGTTGCATCGGAAACCCACGGCAGGTAACGCTACCCTGCACGCAAGCAGTGCTCATCCCAACCACCTAGTGCAGAGCATCCCGTATGGGGAGCTTCTGCGCATAAAGCGAATCTGTAGCAATGAGACTACACTCCAGATAGCGCAGGATGAATGTATTGCCAGGTTCAAGGAACGTGGATATAGCAACCATTGCTTAAAGAAGGCTTTGCAGAAATGCAATTCTGTGAACAGGGAAGAACTATTAGGCAAGCGTACTGCCTGAGATAAACAGGATGATGCCAATAACATGTTCAGATTCATCCTAGATTACAACAAGGAACATGTAAAAGTCAGGAAAATAATCAAACAAAACTGGCATCTAATAAAACAGGATCCCATTATTGGTGCTTCGGTCCCTAGAAATCCTATGATAACGTATAGAAGGGGGACATCAATCAAGGACACCCTAGTGGAAAATGATCCAGCTGGCCCTCCACCTAAGGGTACTTGGCTCAAACAAAGAAAGGGATTCTACAAGTGTAGGACATGTAAAGCCTGCCAGCATGGGGTTAATACCACAGAAATTTCTATGCCATTTAGGGGGCCCAATAAGACCATCACGAAAGCACTGGATTGTAAAACCGATCATGTGGTGTACGTGCTGGAGTGCCCTTGTGGTCTACGCTATGTTGGCAGTACGACCTTACCAGGACATCAGAGGGTACTCCAGCACCTACGCGCAATTAAGAACCATGATAAAACCTATCCGGTGGCTAGGCATTTTCAAAAACATCACAAAGGTGACCCTAAGGATCTAAAATATTTTTGGGTTGACTCTGTACCAAGAAACAAACGAGGTGGGGACAGAGTTAAGAACCTTAGATGGTTGGAAATGCATTACATTCTGAGCCTCAACAGTAAACAACCCAATGGTTTAAATAGTTCTGAGGAACTCCATGCTAGTTTGTAGATAAATAGACACTATTTTCAATCTGTCTACAACCCTTTCATGTTGAAACTAAAACATACTATACACTGTAAGTAAAATATTCAGTATATAAATCAGTTACCCTTAGCAGGCCGCCTTAAAGAACAATAACAATAGTCCCCAAACCAAATCATAGGTGGTTACAACTTTCTGACATCATCAGTATATTCAAATAGCCATAGATTGAGAACATGTTTTGCTGCCGCCAGTATTCCCTAAAAATTGAATACTCTTCTTTTTAAACCACTTAACACATTGTTATTTGCACATAGGCACTGGTATTTTGGGATGTATATAAATGTTTTTTGTATTAGATGTGAACATTAAAATGCATTGGGGGTTTCTAATCAAAACTTTTAAAAAACATAATGGTCATGGGAGACAAAAAATGAGATAAAGGCTACCTTTCCACAAATTGAGTGTATATACATATAAAAAATTCCTTTTATTTGGATTTTTTAATGTTTTTACCATATTTATGATATGTAGTTATAACCTTTTTATACCTATTTATTAATGCAATAGTGTAAAATAGATTTTTATATCTCCACTTTTGTACAGGTTATCTGATTGTGGATTTAATACAGGCCGTTGAATCAAATATGAAAAAATCTCCCAAAATTAACATGACTAATGCATTTATGCCTGGACGACCACGTCAACTGATCAATTATGTAATTTATTGAATTTTGTTAACCGATTTTGGATTCATCCTTGTTTGAAAAAAAGCATTTGATTGTAAACATGGTTGATGAAATTTAGTTTTGGAAACCCATTTGCATGGTGTTGGCACTTTAAAAGGTCCAATGTCCATGCAGCCTTCCGAACAAAACTTATGGCTTGGCGTGAGCAAGGTATATTGACAACTGATGAATTCAAATATCTATGGAATCCAAATCCATCAATACCAATACTGTACTTTATACCCAAAGTTCATAAGGACTCTGCAAAACCACCAAGTAGGCCGATTATATCTGCCAAAAATGGTATATTCGAAAATACTTCAATCTTTGTTGATTTTTTCTTGCAAGAATTTGTTGTCAATTTGGTTTCATATATCAAAGACACTGGTGACTTTTTGTCTGAAATGAAAGACTTTGTATGGAGTGACCAATATCTATTAATCACCTTGGATGTAACTTCCCTCTATACATCTATTAGGCACGATGATGGGTTACGGGCCTTAAAATACTATCTAGCAAGGAAAGGGTCCCAATATGACGATCACAACAAAATGTTGCTCAACATGGTCAAACTATGCCTAGAAAATAATCATTTTTTGTTCCAGGATAAGATGTACCAACAACGGAGGGGTGTGGCGATGGGGGCAAGCTTCTCCCCCAGCTATGCGTGTCTACACATGGGCTGGTGGGAGGAGCAGGTCCTGATGGCCAAACACTCAAGTACATTGGAAAAACATATCAAAAGTTGGTGGAGGTACATCGATGATTTGTTTTTGGTGTGGGATGGCAGTGAGGCAGATGCAATGATGTTTATCGAGTCACTTAACCAGAACGATTTAAATTTAAATTTGACAGCCACTTGTAGTCGTTCTATGGTAACGTTCATAAACGTAGAAGTGTACATTGATAATGGGAATCTGGAAACCAAGTTGCATCGGAAACCCACGGCAGGTAACGCTACCCTGCACGCAAGCAGTGCTCATCCCAACCACCTAGTGCAGAGCATCCCGTATGGGGAGCTTCTGCGCATAAAGCGAATCTGTAGCAATGAGACTACACTCCAGATAGCGCAGGATGAATGTATTGCCAGGTTCAAGGAACGTGGATATAGCAACCATTGCTTAAAGAAGGCTTTGCAGAAATGCAATTCTGTGAACAGGGAAGAACTATTAGGCAAGCGTACTGCCTGAGATAAACAGGATGATGCCAATAACATGTTCAGATTCATCCTAGATTACAACAAGGAACATGTAAAAGTCAGGAAAATAATCAAACAAAACTGGCATCTAATAAAACAGGATCCCATTATTGGTGCTTCGGTCCCTAGAAATCCTATGATAACGTATAGAAGGGGGACATCAATGAAGGACACCCTAGTGGAAAATGATCCAGCTGGCCCTCCACCTAAGGGTACTTGGCTCAAACAAAGAAAGGGATTCTACAAGTGTAGGACATGTAAAGCCTGCCAGCATGGGGTTAATACCACAGAAATTTCTATGCCATTTAGGGGGCCCAATAAGACCATCACGAAAGCACTGGATTGTAAAACCGATCATGTGGTGTACGTGCTGGAGTGCCCTTGTGGTCTACGCTATGTTGGCAGTACGACCTTACCAGGACATCAGAGGGTACTCCAGCACCTACGCGCAATTAAGAACCATGATAAAACCTATCCGGTGGCTAGGCATTTTCAAAAACATCACAAAGGTGACCCTAAGGATCTAAAATATTTTTGGGTTGACTCTGTACCAAGAAACAAACGAGGTGGGGACAGAGTTAAGAACCTTAGATTGTTGGAAATGCATTACATTCTGAGCCTCAACAGTAAACAACCCAATGGTTTAAATAGTTCTGAGGAACTCCATGCTAGTTTGTAGATAAATAGACACTATTTTCAATCTGTCTACAACCCTTTCATGTTGAAACTAAAACATACTATACACTGTAAGTAAAATATTCAGTATATAAATCAGTTACCCTTAGCAGGCCGCCTTAAAGAACAATAACAATAGTCCCCAAACCAAATCATAGGTGGTTACAACTTTCTGACATCATCAGTATATTCAAATAGCCATAGATTGAGAACATGTTTTGCTGCCGCCAGTATTCCCTAAAAATTGAATACTCTTCTTTTTAAACCACTTAACACATTGTTATTTGCACATAGGCACTGGTATTTTGGGATGTATATAAATGTTTTTTGTATTAGATGTGAACATTAAAATGCATTGGGGGTTTCTAATCAAAACTTTTAAAAAACATAATGGTCATGGGAGACAAAAAATGAGATAAAGGCTACCTTTCCACAAATTGAGTGTATATACATATAAAAAATTCCTTTTATTTGGATTTTTTAATGTTTTTACCATATTTATGATATGTAGTTATAACCTTTTTATACCTATTTATTAATGCAATAGTGTAAAATAGATTTTTATATCTCCACTTTTGTACAGGTTATCTGATTGTGGATTTAATACAGGCTGTTGAATCAAATATGAAAGAATCTCCCAAAATTAACATGACTAATGCATTTATGCCTGGACGACCACGTCAACTGATCAATTATGTAATTTATTGAATTTTGTTAACCGATTTTGGATTCATCCTTGTTTGAAAAAAAGCATTTGATTGTAAACATGGTTGATGAAATTTAGTTTTGGAAACCCATTTGCATGGTGTTGGCACTTTAAAAGGTCCAATGTCCATGCAGCCTTCCGAACAAAACTTATGGCTTGGCGTGAGCAAGGTATATTGACAACTGATGAATTCAAATATCTATGGAATCCAAATCCATCAATACCAATACTGTACTTTATACCCAAAGTTCATAAGGACTCTGCAAAACCACCAGGTAGGCCGATTATATCTGCCAAAAATGGTATATTCGAAAATACTTCAATCTTTGTTGATTTTTTCTTGCAAGAATTTGTTGTCAATTTGGTTTCATATATCAAAGACACTGGTGACTTTTTGTCTAAAATGAAAGACTTTGTATGGAGTGACCAATATCTATTAATCACCTTGGATGTAACTTCCCTCTATACATCTATTAGGCACGATGATGGGTTACGGGCCTTAAAATACTATCTAGCAAGGAAAGGGTCCCAATATGACGATCACAACAAAATGTTGCTCAACATGGTCAAACTATGCCTAGAAAATAATCATTTTTTGTTCCAGGATAAGATGTACCAACAACGGAGGGGTGTGGCGATGGAGGCAAGCTTCTCCCCCAGCTATGCGTGTTTACACATGGGCTGGTGGGAGGAGCAGGTCCTGATGGCCAAACACTCAAGTACATTGGAAAAACATATCAAAAGTTGGTGGAGGTACATCGATGATTTGTTTTTGGTGTGGGATGGCAGTGAGGCAGATGCAATGATGTTTATCGAGTCACTTAACCAGAACGATTTAAATTTAAATTTGACAGCCACTTGTAGTCGTTCTATGGTAACGTTCATAAACGTAGAAGTGTACATTGATAATGGGAATCTGGAAACCAAGTTGCATCGGAAACCCACGGCAGGTAACGCTACCCTGCACGCAAGCAGTGCTCATCCCAACCACCTAGTGCAGAACATCCCGTATGGGGAGCTTCTGCGCATAAAGCGAATCTGTAGCAATGAGACTACACTCCAGATAGCGCAGGATGAATGTATTGCCAGGTTCAAGGAACGTGGATATAGCAACCATTGCTTAAAGAAGGCTTTGCAGAAATGCAATTCTGTGAACAGGGAAGAACTATTAGGCAAGCGTACTGCCTGAGATAAACAGGATGATGCCAATAACATGTTCAGATTCATCCTAGATTACAACAAGGAACATGTAAAAGTCAGGAAAATAATCAAACAAAACTGGCATCTAATAAAACAGGATCCCATTATTGGTGCTTCGGTCCCTAGAAATCCTATGATAACGTATAGAAGGGGGACATCAATGAAGGACACCCTAGTGGAAAATGATCCAGCTGGCCCTCCACCTAAGGGTACTTGGCTCAAACAAAGAAAGGGATTCTACAAGTGTAGGACATGTAAAGCCTGCCAGCATGGGGTTAATACCACAGAAATTTCTATGCCATTTAGGGGGCCCAATAAGACCATCACGAAAGCACTGGATTGTAAAACCGATCATGTGGTGTACGTGCTGGAGTGCCCTTGTGGTCTACGCTATGTTGGCAGTACGACCTTACCAGGACATCAGAGGGTACTCCAGCACCTACGCGCAATTAAGAACCATGATAAAACCTATCCGGTGGCTAGGCATTTTCAAAAACATCACAAAGGTGACCCTAAGGATCTAAAATATTTTTGAGTTGACTCTGTACCAAGAAACAAACGAGGTGGGGACAGAGTTAAGAACCTTAGATTGTTGGAAATGCATTACATTCTGAGCCTCAACAGTAAACAACCCAATGGTTTAAATAGTTCTGAGGAACTCCATGCTAGTTTGTAGATAAATAGACACTATTTTCAATCTGTCTACAACCCTTTCATGTTGAAACTAAAACATACTATACACTGTAAGTAAAATATTCAGTATATAAATCAGTTACCCTTAGCAGGCCGCCTTAAAGAACAATAACAATAGTCCCCAAACCAAATCATAGGTGGTTACAACTTTCTGACATCATCAGTATATTCAAATAGCCATAGATTGAGAACATGTTTTGCTGCCGCCAGTATTCCCTAAAAATTGAATACTCTTCTTTTTAAACCACTTAACACATTGTTATTTGCACATAGGCACTGGTATTTTGGGATGTATATAAATGTTTTTTGTATTAGATGTGAACATTAAAATGCATTGGGGGTTTCTAATCAAAACTTTTAAAAAACATAATGGTCATGGGAGACAAAAAATGAGATAAAGGCTACCTTTCCACAAATTGAGTGTATATACATATAAAAAATTCCTTTTATTTGGATTTTTTAATGTTTTTACCATATTTATGATATGTAGTTATAACCTTTTTATACCTATTTATTAATGCAATAGTGTAAAATAGATTTTTATATCTCCACTTTTGTACAGGTTATCTGATTGTGGATTTAATACAGGCCGTTGAATCAAATATGAAAAAATCTCCCAAAATTAACATGACTAATGCATTTATGCCTGGACGACCACGTCAACTGATCAATTATGTAATTTATTGAATTTTGTTAACCGATTTTGGATTCATCCTTGTTTGAAAAAAAGCATTTGATTGTAAACATGGTTGATGAAATTTAGTTTTGGAAACCCATTTGCATGGTGTTGGCACTTTAAAAGGTGTGGGTTTTAAACCTTAAAAAAAAGCGGGGAAAAAATTTTCCCCAAAAAAAAGTGTTGTGAGTATATAAAAGTAAATATGATAGGTGGATGGCGTCATGTGATCAAGTCCCACGTTTGGGATGAAACGCGTAATGGCTGCCCCATCTTGCTGTACCTTGGACTGAAATGGTAAAATAAATTGAAGGATTTGCACTTGGTGGTCCGTGCTCTTTCTTTTGTGCCCCACGGGAAAGGGATTACAAAGCTGAAGAGTTTCACCGCATATATATATATATACATATATATATATATATATATATATATATATATATATATATATCAGTCAAGTACCAGATTCCCAAACAGTGAAGTGGACCACATGGAAGCTTCTTTAGAAAAACACGAGGTTTATTCACAACTTGCTCGTGACATCAGAACATGGTTGCAGCCTCAGTAATGTTTGTAGCCAAACGCGTTTCGGGATCACCATCTCCCTTCTTCGGTGGCGTTGAGTGAATGCAAGCGATCTCGCTCTTTTTGAAGTGTTTGGTAAAACGCCTGCCCCTGGGCGGGGGCGTGGCCATACCTACGGCCTTCTGGGCGTTGTAGTCCATCAATTACTTCCCAAGTGGGTAAGCGAGTTCTATTGCCAGTAAACACCGTTCATGCCCCAGTGGGTTGAGGGGGCCTCCAGCTCCTTTGGCACGCAGCTTTGTAGTTGCAAACTGTGTTTGTGCGAGCGCGCACTGGAATAGCGCTCACACAGCTTTCCCCCATACGCAGGCACCGGGTGGAGCTGCAGGTCCGCACGGGAATGCGGGGGTCCTCTTCGCGACCGGAACAGCCGCTAACATCAGTCAAGTACCAGATTCCCAAACAGTGAAGTGGACCACATGGAAGCTTCTTTAGAAAAACACGAGGTTTATTCACAACTTGCTCGTGACATCAGAACATGGTTGCAGCCCCAGTAATGTTTGTAGCCAAACGCGTTTCGGGATCACCATCTCCCTTCTTCGGTGGCGTTGAGTGAATGCAAGCGATCTCGCTCTTTTTGAAGTGTTTGGTAAAACGCCTGCCCCTGGGCGGGGGCGTGGCCATACCTACGGCCTTCTGGGCGTTGTAGTCCATCAATTACTTCCCAAGTGGGTAAGCGAGTTCTATTGCCAGTAAACACCGTTCATGCCCCAGTGGGTTGAGGGGGCCTCCAGCTCCTTTGGCACGCAGCTTTGTAGTTGCAAACTGTGTTTGTGTGAGCGCGCACTGGAATAGCGCTCACACAGCTTCCCCCCATACGCAGGCACCGGGTGGAGCTGCAGGTCCGCACGGGAATGCGGGGGTCCTCTTCGCGACCGGAACAGCCGCTAACATCAGTCAAGTACCAGATTCCCAAACAGTGAAGTGGACCACATGGAAGCTTCTTTAGAAAAACACGAGGTTTATTCACAACTTGCTCGTGACATCAGAACATGGTTGCAGCCTCAGTAATGTTTGTAGCCAAACGCGTTTCGGGATCACCATCTCCCTTCTTCGGTGGCGTTGAGTGAATGCAAGCGATCTCGCTCTTTTTGAAGTGTTTGGTAAAACGCCTGCCCCTGGGCGGGGGCGTGGCCATACCTACGGCCTTCTGGGCGTTGTAGTCCATCAATTACTTCCCAAGTGGGTAAGCGAGTTCTATTGCCAGTAAACACCGTTCATGCCCCAGTGGGTTGAGGGGGCCTCCAGCTCCTTTGGCACGCAGCTTTGTAGTTGCAAACTGTGTTTGTGTGAGCGTGCACTGGAATAGCGCTCACACAGCTTCCCCCCATACGCAGGCACCGGGTGGAGCTGCAGGTCCGCACGGGAATGCGGGGGTCCTCTTCGCGACCGGAACAGCCGCTAACATCAGTCAAGTACCAGATTCCCAAACAGTGAAGTGGACCACATAGAAGCTTCTTTCGAAAAACACGAGGTTTATTCACAACTTGCTCGTGACATCAGAACATGGTTGCAGCCTCAGTAATGTTTGTAGCCAAACGCGTTTCGGGATCACCATCTCCCTTCTTCGGTGGCGTTGAGTGAATGCAAGCGATCTCGCTCTTTTTGAAGTGTTTGGTAAAACGCCTGCCCCTGGGCGGGGGCGTGGCCATACCTACGGCCTTCTGGGCGTTGTAGTCCATCAATTACTTCCCAAGTGGGTAAGCGAGTTCTATTGCCAGTAAACACCGTTCATGCCCCAGTGGGTTGAGGGGGCCTCCAGCTCCTTTGGCACGCAGCTTTGTAGTTGCAAACTGTGTTTGTGTGAGCGCGCACTGGAATAGCGCTCACACAGCTTCCCCCCATACGTAGGCACCGGGTGGAGCTGCAGGTCCGCACGGGAATGCGGGGGTCCTCTTCGCGACCGGAACAGCCGCTAACATCAGTCAAGTACCAGATTCCCAAACAGTGAAGTGGACCACATGGAAGCTTCTTTAGAAAAACACGAGGTTTATTCACAACTTGCTCGTGACATCAGAACATGGTTGCAGCCTCAGTAATGTTTGTAGCCAAACGCGTTTCGGGATCACCATCTCCCTTCTTCGGTGGCGTTGAGTGAATGCAAGCGATTTCGCTCTTTTTGAAGTGTTTGGTAAAACGCCTGCCCCTGGGCGGGGGCGTGGCCATACCTACGGCCTTCTGGGCGTTGTAGTCCATCAATTACTTCCCAAGTGGGTAAGCGAGTTCTATTGCCAGTAAACACCGTTCATGCCCCAGTGGGTTGAGGGGGCCTCCAGCTCCTTTGGCACGCAGCTTTGTAGTTGCAAACTGTGTTTGTGCGAGCGCGCACTGGAATAGCGCTCACACAGCTTCCCCCCATACGCAGGCACCGGGTGGAGCTGCAGGTCCGCACGGGAATGCGGGGGTCCTCTTCGCGACCGGAACAGCCGCTAACATCAGTCAAGTACCAGATTCCCAAACAGTGAAGTGGACCACATGGAAGCTTCTTTAGAAAAACACGAGGTTTATTCACAACTTGCTCGTGACATCAGAACATGGTTGCAGCCTCAGTAATGTTTGTAGCCAAACGCGTTTCGGGATCACCATCTCCCTTCTTCGGTGGCGTTGAGTGAATGCAAGCGATCTCGCTCTTTTTGAAGTGTTTGGTAAAACGCCTGCCCCTGGGCGGGGGCGTGGCCATACCTACGGCCTTCTGGGCGTTGTAGTCCATCAATTACTTCCCAAGTGGGTAAGCGAGTTCTATTGCCAGTAAACACCGTTCATGCCCCAGTGGGTTGAGGGGGCCTCCAGCTCCTTTGGCACGCAGCTTTGTAGTTGCAAACTGTGTTTGTGTGAGCGCGCACTGGAATAGCGCTCACACAGCTTCCCCCCATACGCAGGCACCGGGTGGAGCTGCAGGTCCGCACGGGAATGCGGGGGTCCTCTTCGCGACCGGAAAAGCCGCTAACATCAGTCAAGTACCAGATTCCCAAACAGTGAAGTGGACCACATGGAAGCTTCTTTAGAAAAACACGAGGTTTATTCACAACTTGCTCGTGACATCAGAACATGGTTGCAGCCTCAGTAATGTTTGTAGCCAAACGCGTTTCGGGATCACCATCTCCCTTCTTCGGTGGCGTTGAGTGAATGCAAGCGATCTCGCTCTTTTTGAAGTGTTTGGTAAAACGCCTGCCCCTGGGCGGGGGCGTGGCCATACCTACGGCCTTCTGGGCGTTGTAGTCCATCAATCACTTCCCAAGTGGGTAAGCGAGTTCTATTGCCAGTAAACACCGTTCATGCCCCAGTGGGTTGAGGGGGCCTCCAGCTCCTTTGGCACGCAGCTTTGTAGTTGCAAACTGTGTTTGTGTGAGCGCGCACTGGAATAGCGCTCACACAGCTTCCCCCCATACGCAGGCACCGGGTAGAGCTGCAGGTCCGCACGGGAATGCGGGGGTCCTCTTCGCGACCGGAACAGCCGCTAACATCAGTCAAGTACCAGATTCCCAAACAGTGAAGTGGACCACATAGAAGCTTCTTTAGAAAAACACGAGGTTTATTCACAACTTGCTCGTGACATCAGAACATGGTTGCAGCCTCAGTAATGTTTGTAGCCAAACGCGTTTCGGGATCACCATCTCCCTTCTTCGCTGGCGTTGAGTGAATGCAAGCGATCTCACTCTTTTTGAAGTGTTTGGTAAAACGCCTGCCCCTGGGCGGGGGCGTGGCCATACCTACGGCCTTCTGGGCGTTGTAGTCCATCAATTACTTCCCAAGTGGGTAAGCGAGTTCTATTGCCAGTAAACACCGTTCATGCCCCAGTGGGTTGAGGGGGCCTCCAGCTCCTTTGGCACGCAGCTTTGTAGTTGCAAACTGTGTTTGTGTGAGCGCGCACTGGAATAGCGCTCACACAGCTTCCCCCCATACGCAGGCACCGGGTGGAGCTGCAGGTCCGCACGGGAATGCGGGGGTCCTCTTCGCGACCGGAACAGCCGCTAACATCAGTCAAGTACCAGATTCCCAAACAGTGAAGTGGACCACATGGAAGCTTCTTTAGAAAAACACGAGGTTTATTCACAACTTGCTCGTGACATCAGAACATGGTTGCAGCCTCAGTAATGTTTGTAGCCAAACGCGTTTCGGGATCACCATCTCCCTTCTTCGGTGGCGTTGAGTGAATGCAAGCGATTTCGCTCTTTTTGAAGTGTTTGGTAAAACGCCTGCCCCTGGGCGGGGGCGTGGCCATACCTACGGCCTTCTGGGCGTTGTAGTCCATCAATTACTTCCCAAGTGGGTAAGCGAGTTCTATTGCCAGTAAACACCGTTCATGCCCCAGTGGGTTGAGGGGGCCTCCAGCTCCTTTGGCACGCAGCTTTGTAGTTGCAAACTGTGTTTGTGTGAGCGCGCACTGGAATAGCGCTCACACAGCTTCCCCCCATACACAGGCACCGGGTGGAGCTGCAGGTCCGCACGGGAATGCGGGGGTCCTCTTCGCGACCGGAACAGCCGCTAACATCAGTCAAGTACCAGATTCCCAAACAGTGAAGTGGACCACATGGAAGCTTCTTTAGAAAAACACGAGGTTTATTCACAACTTGCTCGTGACATCAGAACATGGTTGCAGCCTCAGTAATGTTTGTAGCCAAACGCGTTTCGGGATCACCATCTCCCTTCTTCGGTGGCGTTGAGTGAATGCAAGCGATCTCGCTCTTTTTGAAGTGTTTGGTAAAACGCCTGCCCCTGGGCGGGGGCGTGGCCATACCTACGGCCTTCTGGGCGTTGTAGTCCATCAATTACTTCCCAAGTGGGTAAGCGAGTTCTATTGCCAGTAAACACCGTTCATGCCCCAGTGGGTTGAGGGGGCCTCCAGCTCCTTTGGCACGCAGCTTTGTAGTTGCAAACTGTGTTTGTGTGAGCGCGCACTGGAATAGCGCTCACACAGCTTCCCCCCATACGCAGGCACCGGGTGGAGCTGCAGGTCCGCACGGGAATGCGGGGGTCCTCTTCGCGACCGGAACAGCCGCTAACATCAGTCAAGTACCAGATTCCCAAACAGTGAAGTGGACCACATGGAAGCTTCTTTAGAAAAACACGAGGTTTATTCACAACTTGCTTGTGACATCAGAACATGGTTGCAGCCTCAGTAATGTTTGTAGCCAAACGCGTTTCGGGATCACCATCTCCCTTCTTCGGTGGCGTTGAGTGAATGCAAGCGATCTCGCTCTTTTTGAAGTGTTTGGTAAAACGCCTGCCCCTGGGCGGGGGCGTGGCCATACCTACGGCCTTCTGGGCGTTGTAGTCCATCAATTACTTCCCAAGTGGGTAAGCGAGTTCTATTGCCAGTAAACACCGTTCATGCCCCAGTGGGTTGAGGGGGCCTCCAGCTCCTTTGGCACGCAGCTTTGTAGTTGCAAACTGTGTTTGTGTGAGCGCGCACTGGAATAGCGCTCACACAGCTTCCCCCCATACGCAGGCGCCGGGTGGAGCTGCAGGTCCGCACGGGAATGCGGGGGTCCTCTTCGCGACCGGAACAGCCGCTAACATCAGTCAAGTACCAGATTCCCAAACAGTGAAGTGGACCACATGGAAGCTTCTTTAGAAAAACACGAGGTTTATTCACAACTTGCTCGTGACATCAGAACATGGTTGCAGCCTCAGTAATGTTTGTAGCCAAACGCGTTTCGGGATCACCATCTCCCTTCTTCGGTGGCGTTGAGTGAATGCAAGCGATCTCGCTCTTTTTGAAGTGTTTGGTAAAACGCCTGCCCCTGGGCGGGGGCGTGGCCATACCTACGGCCTTCTGGGCGTTGTAGTCCATCAATTACTTCCCAAGTGGGTAAGCGAGTTCTATTGCCAGTAAACACCGTTCATGCCCCAGTGGGTTGAGGGGGCCTCCAGCTCCTTTGGCACGCAGCTATATATATATATATATGCCATGCCAATCAAAACAAGGAAGAGATAATAAACTTTCCTGTGTACTTGAAGCTGCTTGGTGGTCCGTGATTTCTGTATGCCGCACCAGAGAGACAGAAGTTAGGATATATATATATAACAACTAACAACTTCTGTCTCTCCGGTGCGGCATACAGAAAACACGGACCACCAAGCAGCTTCAAGTACACCGGAAATATATATATATATATCCTAACAACTTCTGTCTCTCCGGTGCGGCATACAGAAATCACGGACCACCAAGCAGCTTCAAGTACACAGGAAAGTTTATTATCTCTTCCTTGTTTCGATTGGCATGGCGCGTTTCGGGTGAAAACTACTCTTGATCACATATATATATTACCTACTTGTGGTCGCTAGTGGGTAGTTATAGTTAGGGCCATGTTTCCATAGAAAAAGAGTGTTTTAACTTGCCTATATTTTTGGCGTTATTTGATGAATCTTTATTTCTCACTTTATTTCCATGTGCACATATGCTGGTAATAACGCTTTACAAACTATTAGTGTGGTCCTACTAGATATGAGTACCTGTGTAAAGTTCCTCTTCCGCTTAGGTATATATGATATCAGAGAGCGGAATCCGTTGTATCATCTATATGAGGATGATTAAAGCATTAGGTGTTTTCTTAATTAGAGCAGCAGGATATAGTTACGGAAGTACATAGTATAACTGACCTAAAGAGATGATCAGCTTGGAATCCAACTAAAGCCCAATTTATTCATATCTATACAAAATCAGGAAGAAAACCAAAAAAACAAATTCTCCCGAAATGGATAAGGTTAAGGAAAAAACAAAATACACAAAATGTGCATGGCGAAGGTACAATGAAAAATCAGCCCTAATCAGGAGACTAATTTATATTTATATTGTCCTTACAGCCATCAAGCATTATTAGCGAGGAAGCAGAATCTCCATAAACCATGGAGACATACATCAAATAAGTAGCTTAATTAATATTCATATCAAAGCATATGTTACCTCCTTTAGGAGCATGGATTCTTTAGAAGTTTTGTTCTCTTTTGTTATTTCAGGAGCAACGTGTAGGTCTCAGCAGCGCCGGACGAGTAGCAGGAAACAAAGCCAAAATTGCAGAATCCCGACAAGGGAACTCCGACCAATGTCCGACCAACCCAGAAGGAATCAGATAAGTGTCAAAGGGGCAGGGTGAAAGACCCACATACGTTGACTAGAACTCGAAGTGCTCTTCCGCCCTTTTCGGAGTCTTTTATTCTTGCCTTGCTCCACCCCACGCGCACACGTGATCGGGCACGGGGCAGGCCCTACAGAATCTTCATGAAATGTTCCCAAAAAAGTGTCATAGTGAGTCTTGCTGTGCATGGAAAGTTTGGGGGTGATCCATCAAGCTGGGGGCGATAAAAAGGGGGCGGGGTAAAAAAAAGTGTGTTTCCCATGTTATTTCCCATACAAGCTTTAGACACTACTGCAGCCCGAAGGTCTGGTCGGAATTACACCAAATTTGGCAAGAAGGTAGATTTTGGTTTGTAGATTGTGCTTTTTGTTATTTAGTGTAAATCCATTCAGTAGTTGTTGAGAAATGTAAGGAATTCTAAATTTGTCTTTCTGGGATTGCGGCTAATTCACGAATAATAATGAGCTAGTACAGGGAAATACATGGCTCTGATTGGCTGCCAACACTTTAGCCAGGAAGTGTTGGCAGCCATTTTGGGACTTGGCTTCGGCCGAGTCCCACAAAAAAACATTTTAAAAAGGGAGGTGTGGGGTATGGGGGGGAGGGGGGCAGGGTAGGGACTTCCTGACCCCCACGCCTTGGTCTTGGGATCCCAGAGGGACCCAGCTGGGCAAAAAAGCATAAAATGTGAAATTAGCAAATCAGCGCCAAAATGAAAACAAAAAAAAAGTGTGCGCTCCCGCGCTTGTTTATACACAAGCCCCTTGGGGCATGTGCACACATTTGATAAATTGGAGGAGGGTGCGCATGGGGCCCCCATCCTAGGACATTTTTACACCCAAGGGACCACCACCTCCTGCTGCTTATTTATGTATTGTTGCGGGAGCCGTACAGACCTCCCCGGGTCCCGGGGACCACCACCTCCCCAGTGTAGTATCTGGTTACCAGTGACTAGGTAACAGGATGCCACAGATTCTGGAATGTGGTGGGATGGAAGGGAGCTGGGAGCAGCTGTTAGTAGAGTCACTGGTGGTGAGAGATTGCCACCAACTTGCTCTTCAATAAAGGTTCAACTTACTTTCGGCGTCTAATTGGTCTTTACAAATTGGCGACGAGCAGGACTTGGAGGCATCCAGGAGAACCACAAGTGCCTGCTGCCATCTTTGTGCAGCGGTTAATTGTCCCGAGCACGCAGAAAAAGGAGTCTTGCTATCGATGTATACTATGCGGTGGCCATCCCTTTGCCAATATGACCGCTATTTGTCAAACCCGACATTGCTAAATCACTTAGGAGAGTTGAACACACTAATGATATCTTCGTGCCCCTTAGATATCAGTAAATTATTTTAACTTCAAGACAGTGATTACATTGTGGGACAGGAATCCTTTCCACTATGAAGGGTGTGCAAATATTGTCACAGCTCGTTGTATATATAATTATTCCCACGTATTCACAAACACATTAGTCACATTTGGTATATTGTTTTTTAACAATTGTGCAGTATATAACAATTGTCTGCAGTGCACTTTATTTAAATGCCTGTTTTTCTTTCTTTCTTGCATCCTTACCGGTTTTTGTGCACTGTCATGCAGATGCAAGAAATTCTTCTATCTTTGTTGCTCCGATTCGGTTGCTGTGACAACCAACCAGTCTTTGCCTGTCAACCCTAAATGTATATATTGTTGATGCAAGTGAAGAACCAGATGTAGTGAGCAAGGCGGTTCACCGCCAAAACGTGTCTGGTTCGTTTTGGAATAAAGATATCTTTCTTTGGCAATTAATCCACGGAGTCAGCGCCTGCTTAAAGTGAAAGTTTGGACTTGTTTTGATATATATATATATATATACCTGTATCACAAGGCATCCTGGGAGTTGCAGTCCGGAGAATGGAGAACGGACTACACCTGATGAGCGGTATTCACAAGGGGAAGGGGTAAACTTGCGCACACCATGTAAATGGAAGCAGGGAAGAACTATGAGTCATGCTGGTGTTGGGTGCGACGAAGGCACACGCCGAAATGCATTCGCCGCCATCAGAACTGTGACCGGGTGAATAAAGGCTGCCTTTCCTGTTCTCCTCTGGGCTATCGCTTCTTCTTTTCTTGGTTGGAGCACTTCCTGACATTAATCGTGCGGTTTCCAGTAACGCACTTTGGATAGTCCCTGCCACGCTTTGGGTCCGGACCTTTACTGGTCTGCTTCGCGGCATTTTGTTTGTTCCAGGTATGGAACAGTCCGGTTCCCGCCACCCGCACTGAAGGAGAGGAGCAGTGGAGGTATCTTACCTCTCTCGTGGGCACTCTGCATCCGCAGTTTAGTCCCTGCACTATTGACTTCGGGTTCGGGAGGCCGTGGCAGTCTGAGGAGACCCGAGGGGAGCCCGAGTGAACTTGGGACATTTCGACATGACATCTCACCCTGCTCAACGAGTGCATTCAGCTTTTTCAACATAACCCCCCATAAGATTGAACTCACCATCCTGGGTTACCTGTATCACAAGGCATCCTGGGAGTTGCAGTCCGGAGAATGGAGAACGGACTACACCTGATGAGCGGTATTCACAAAGGGGAGGGGCGAACTTGTGCACACCATGTTAATGGAAGTAGGGAAGAACTATGAGTCATGCTGGTGTTGGGCGCTGACGAAGGCACACGCCGAAATGCATTCACCGCCATCAGAACTGTGACCGGGTGAATAAAGGCTGCCTTTCCTGTTCTCCTCTGAGCTTCCGCTTCTTCTTTTCTTGGTTGGAGCACTTCCTGACATTAATCGTGCGGTTTCCAGTAACGCACTTTGGATAGTCCCTGCCACGCTTTGGGTCTGGACTTTTACTGGTCTGCTTCGCAGCATTTTGTTTGTTCCAGGTATGGAACAGTCCGGTTCCCGCCAACCGCACTGAAGGAGAGGAGCAGTGGAGGTATCTTACCTCTCTCGTGGGCACTCTGCATCCGCAGTTTAGTCCCTGCACTATTGACTTCGGGTTCGGGAGGCTGTGGCAGTCTGAGGAGACCCGAGGGGAGCCCAAGGGAACTTGGGACATTTTGACATGACATCTCACCCTGCTCAATGAGTGCATTCGGCTTTTTCAACATAACCCCCCATAAGAGTGAACTCACCATCCTGGGTTACCTGTATCACAAGGCATCCTGGGAGTTGCAGTCCGGAGAATGGAGAACAGACTACACCTGATGAGCGGTATTCACAAGGGGGAGGGGCGAACTTGTGCACACCATGTACATGGAAGCAGGGAAGAACTATGAGTCATGCTGGTGTTGGGCGCTGACGAAGGCACACGCCGAATTGCATTCGCCGCCATCAGAACTGTGACCGGGTGAATAAAGGCTGCCTTTCCTGTTCTCCTCTGGCCTTCCGCTTCTTCTTTTCTTGGTTGGAGCACTTCCTGACATTAATCGTGCGGTTTCCATTAACGCACTTTGGATAGTCCCTGCCACGCTTTGGGTCCGGACTTTTACTGGTCTGCTTCACGGCATTTTGTTTGTTCCAGGTATGGAACAGTCAGGTTCCCGCCACCCGCACTGAAAGAGAGGAGCAGTGGAGGTATCTTACCTCTCTCGTGGGCACTCTGCATCTGCAGTTTAGTCCCTGCACTATTGACTTCTGGTTCGGGAGGCTGTGGCAGTCTAAGGAGACCCGAGGGGAGCCCGAGTGAACTTGGGACATTTCGACATGACATGCGTCACTGACCATGTCATGAATGATGTAATATGTGACGTCATCAGCAGTGCATTGCGGGAGTACAAGTTATAGTTAGCTCAACTAACTATAACAGCCGAATTTCTCTGGTTTGTACAGGTGAAATGTCCAACTAACTATAACGTCCCTGAAACCTCTGTTTTTTTCAGTGAATTTCTAAGGTTTTTTTAAATGCTAATTTCTAACTATAACATCCCTGAAACCTATGGTTTTTTCAGTGAATTTCTAAGGTTTTTAAAATGCTAATTTATAAGTATGCCTACAGAGGTAGGACATGTGCAGAAAGAGAAAGAAAGGCGCAGAAAGAAGCAAGAGAAATGCAGAAAGAGGCAACAGAAGTCCAGAAAGAGGAAGAGGTGCAGAAAGAAGCACAAGATATGCAGAAAGAACCAACAGAGGTGCAGAAAAAGGCCTTGTTGCAATGCCATCCTGTGCCCCCACATTTTTGCTGACTGGTACTGGTGGTAACTCACTCTGACTAATCCAGCATGGATCCAGTACTATTCTGAAAGACACTTAGAATACAGTGAAAACACCTATATACACTGGGGTACTGTTAAATCTCACGGCGGAGGCTAGGCGCGAACCCTGCCTTGAGACGCGATCTAATCTAAAAAACTACATTTCCCATGTTTCCAGGTTCTGCGCGCGCGACGCCCGTGTGATGACGTCACACGCGCAGAGAACATTACCGGCAAGGAAACAGAAAGTGCCCGCCGTTGATTCTGGTTCCGATGCTGATTGCGGTAAGATCGAGAGTTTCCAGCGTATCCTTTTTGAGAGTGTACTCAGAGCCGGCTGGTGAGTGCATTAGAAGCGTTCCGCTTCTGTCTTGGGGTGGCGTCGGCTGGCGCTTCCCATATCTGTGGAGTTCTCGGCTGAGGCTCTAGCGTTTCACTGGCTAGTGAGACGCCGGTTCCTGGCAGCTTGTACAGTGTTTGCTGTTGTGTGGATTTTCGAGTGAACACTGTTTCAGTGACCTGTCATTCTGTGCTCTGGGGTCAACCAGCTTCCTGACGTCCAGGGCTATTGTTCTTTCTTCCATCCTCCGTGCATATGCCTGGTTCATAGGGGGAATAACGGACTTACCTGCATAGAGACCTTGTATTCCCAAAGGTGCCAATCATCTGTGGTTTCAACAGACAATCGGAAGACATTGTTTGTTTTGCTTGGCTTCTGTGTCTCTATCGCCTCAGGATCCAAGACTTTTATGGTACTCCTTGTGTACAGCATTGTGTGTTGTCAGGTGAAGTAACCGGGCAATGCAAATTCGGGAGTTAAGACAATAACTGTTGTCTCCTTTTCTTCATTTCTGACAACAGGGGCTTATGAGCTTCGCCTGGCAGGCTAACTTCCATACTGACCCCTGTTGAAGCCCCATTTTACATTTACGTTGGTATGTAGTTATATGGTTGTGTGCAATGTACTAGGAACCTTGCTGAGTGAAGGAACTGACCATAGGGTTCTTGTATTCTAGAATTATCATCCAGTTCAACCTTTTGGATTGCCAGGCAAAGCCTTCCACTTATTCCTACCAGGTATAACTCATTCATTTCACACGAGGGTGGGGCTACAGGTTTCTACTAAGTGCATTGCATATATAGTCTGTGCTTGTCTCATGGTGCCTTGTTCTCGTTTCAGCTTCCCTTCCCCGCTGTTCCCTCCCTTACCTTCCTGATTATCCCTCGCTCGATCATTCCTGTGTGTCTGTTCTCATTCAGACCCAGGGGCTGTCGAGAGGTGGACCCTATAGAGCATCGTGAGATCCTGAGGACCATTGGACCTGACAGGTACGCTATGGGTTGGGGTACCCCTCTGATTGGCATGACCTCCCCTGTAAGGCCCCAGTACATATTAGGGCAGGGGGATTAAAACGACCTCTAAGTCAGAGGTGCAGAAAGAGGCAAGAGAAGTTTAAAAAGAAGCAACAGAGGTGCGAAAACAGGCAAGAGAGGTGCAGAAAGAAGCAAGTGAAGTGCAGAAAGAGGCAAGAGAGGTGCACAAAGAGGCAACAGATGTGTAGAAAGAGGCAACAGAGGTGCAGAAAGAGGCAGGAGGGGTGCAGAAAGAAGAAAGAGAAGTGCAGAAATAAGAAAAAGAGGTGCTGATAGAGGCAGAGGTACAGAATGAAGCAAGAGAGGTGCAGAAACTGGCAGGAAAGGTATAGAAAGAGGGAACAGGGGTGCAGAAAGAGGCAAGAGAGGTCCAGAAAGAGAAAAGAGGGGTGCAGAAAGAGGCAAGAGGGGTACAGAAAGAAGCAAGAGCAGTGCAGAATGAAGCAACAGAGGTGCAAAAAGAGGCAAGAGGACTGTAGACAAAGATAGGAAAGGTGCACAAAGAGGCAAGAGAGTTACATAAAGAGGCAGGAAGGGTGCTGACCGAGGCAGAAGAATTGCTGAAAGAAGCAACAGAGGTGAAGAAAGAAGCAAGAGAACTGCAGAAAGAGGCAAGTGAGGTGCATGAAGAAGCAAAATCATGGCAGAAAGAAGCAAAAGAAATGCATAAAGAGGCAAGTGAGGTACAGAAAGAGGCAAGTGAGATACAGAAAGAGGCAAGAGAGGTACAGAAAATGGCAAGAGAACAACATCAACAGGCAAGAGAAATGCACAAAGGGGCAAGTGAGGAGCAACAAGAGTCAAGAGAGGTGTATAAAGAAGTAAGAGAAGTCCAGAAAGAGGCAGGAGGGGTCCAGAAAGAACAAGAGGGTTGCAAAAATGAAAGAAGGGTGCAGAAAGAAGCAAGAGTAGTGCAGAAAAAAGTAGAAATAGTGCAGAAAGAGGTAAGAGGGGTGCGGAAAGAGGCAACAGAGGTTCAGAAAGAGGCAAGGGAAGTACAGAAACAGGCAAGAGAAATGCACAAAGAGGCAAGTGAGGAGCAGAAAGAGGCAAGAGAGGTGTAGAAAAAAGCTATAGAAGTCTATAAAGATGCAGGAGGGGTCCAGAAAGAACAAAGTGAGGTGCAGAAATAAGCAACAGAGGTGCTGAAAGATACACGAAGGGTGCAGAAAGAGGCAAGAGAAGTGCAGAGCAAGCAACAGAGGTACAGAAAGAGGCAAGAGTGGTGGAGAAAGAGGGAAGAGAGGTTTAGAAAGAGGCAAGAGAGTTGCAGAAAGAGGCAGAAGGGATGCAGAAAGAAGCAAGAGAGGTGTTGAAAGAAGCAAGAGAGGTGTAGAAAGAAGCAAGCGAAGTACAGAAAGAGGCAACAGAGGTTTAAAAAGATGCCAAAGAGGTGCAGAACGAAGCAAGAGAAGTGCAGAAAGAGTCATGAGAATTGCTGAAGGGAGCAACGGAGGTGTAGAAAGAAGCAAGAGACATGCAGAAAGAGTTAAGTGAGATGCAGAAAGAAGCAAGAGCAGTGCAGAAAGAACCAACAGAGGTGCAAAAAACGCAAGAGGGGTGCAGCAAGAGGTAGGAGTGGTGCACAAAGAGTCAAGAGAGGTACAGAAAGAGGCAGGAAGGGTGCAGAAAGAAGGAAGAGAAGTGCAGAAAGAGGCAAGAGAATTGCTGAAAGAAGCAACAGAGGTGTAGAAAGAAGCAACAGAAGTGCAGAAAGAGGCGTGAAAGGTGCAGAAAGAGCAAGAGAAGTACAGAAAGAGGCAAGAGAGGTACAGAAAGAGGCAAGAGATGTACAGAAAGAGGCAAGAGAGTTGCACAAAGAGGGAAGAGGGCGCAGAAAGAGGCAACATGGGTGCAGAAAGAGGCATGTGAATTGCAGAAACAGGCAAGAGAAGTACAGAAAGAGTCAAGAGAATTGCTGAAAGAAGCAACAGAGGTGTAGAAAGAAGCAACAGAGGTGCAGAAAGAGGCAAGTGAGATGCAGAAACAGGTAAGAAAGGTACAGAAAGAGGGAAGACAAGTGCAGAAAGAGGCAAAATGGGTACAGAAAAAAGTAAGACAGGTGTATAAAGAATCATGGGAAGTGCAGAATGAAGCAACAGGGGTGCAGAAAGAGGCAAGAGAAGTGCAGAAAGAAGCAACAGGTGCAGACGTAGGCAAGAGAAATGCACAAAGAGGCAAGAGAGTTGCAGAAACAGGCAATAGAGATACAGAAAGAGGGCATAGAGGTGCAGACAGAGGCAAGAGAGGTGCACAACAGGTAAAAGGGGTGCAGAAAGAGGCAGGAGGGGTGCAGAAATTTGCAAGAGAGATGCAGAAAGATGCATGAGCAGTGCAGAAAGAGTCAAGAGAATTGCTGTAAGAAGCAACAGAGGTGCAGGAAGAAGAAGAGAAGTGCAGAAAGAGGCAAGTGAGATGCAGAAACGTGCAAGAAAGGTACAGAAAGAGAGAAGACAAGTGCAGAAAGAGGCAACAGGGGTGCAGAAAGAGGCAATAGAACTGCAGAAAGAGGCAAGAGAGTTGCAGAAACAGGCAAAGCAGGTACAGAAAGAGGGAATAGAGGTGCAGACAGAGGCAAGAGAGGTGCAAAACAGGTAAAAGGGGTCCAGAAAGAGGCAAGAGGGGTGCAGAAAGAAGCAAGAGCAGTGCAAAAGAACCAACAGAACTGCAAAAAGATGCAAGAGAGTTGCAGAAACAGGCAAACGGGGTGCAGAAAGAGGGAACAGGTGGGTAGACTGAGTAAGAAAGGTATAGAAAGGGGGAAGAGGTGTGCAGAAAAAGGCAAGAGGGATGTAGAAATTTGGAACGGAGGTGCAGGAAGAAGCCAGAGCAGTGCAGAAAGAACCAACAGAGGTGCAGAAAGTGGCAAGAAGGGTATAGAGAGAGGCAAGTGAAGTGCAGAACGAAGAAAAAGAGGTGCAGAAAGAACCAACAGAGGTGGATAAAGAGGCAAGAGGGGTGCAGAAAAGGGTCGGAGAGGTGCACAAAGAGGCAAGAGGGGTACAGAAAGAGGCAGGAGGAGTGCAGAAAGAGGAAGAGAACTGCAGCAGGAAGGAACATAGGTGCTTAAAGAGGCTGCAGAAAGTGACAGTGACAAGACAGGTGAAGAAAGAAGTAACAGAGGTACAGAAAGAGGCAAGAGTGGTACAGAAAGAGGGAAGAGAGGTGCACAAAGAGGCAAGAGAGTTACAGAAAGAGGCAAGTGAAGTGCAGAAGGAGGCAAGAGAACTGCAGAAAGAGGCAAAAGAGGTGCAGAAAGAGGCAAGTGAGGTACAGAAAGAAGCAAGATAACTGCAAAAAGGATCAACAGAAGTGCAGAAAGAGGGAAGAGGGGTGGAGATAGAGGCAAGAGGGGTACATAAAGAAGCAAGACAGGTGCGGAAAGAAACAAAAGAAGTGCAGAAAGAAGGAACAGAGGTGCAGAAAGAGGCAAAAAAGGTGCAGAAAGATATAAGAGGGGTACAGAAAAAGGCAAGAGGGTTGCAGAAAGAGGGAATAACGGTGCAGAAAGAGGCAAGAGGGGTACAGAAAGAAGCAAGTGAGGTGCATAAAGATGCAACAGACATGCAGAAAGAGGCAAGAGAGATGCAGAAAGTAGAAGAGATTTGCAGAAAGAGGGAAGAGAAGTGCAGAAAAAGAAAGAAATGTGCTGAAAGAAGCAACAGAAATGTAGAAAGAGGCAAGAGAGGCGCAGAGAGAGGAGCAGAAGGAAGCAAGTGTGGCTTGCACACCATTAGTACCAATTTAACACCCACATTTAGCAATAAGTAACAGGTGACCATACTAGGTTTGCAAAGGGCCTTCCACCCTGCTGTAACACTTGTCGCTACAATTTTGGTAACATTTGAGCCATTTGAGCTACAAACAAGGCTTTTTTTGTTCAAATCTGCAGATTAGGGAGCAGATGAATTATTTGCGGAAAACGTGTATTTGTGCGAAAGTCGGTGCAGCCAAACAGTCACATAAATCTAGTGGCCTTGATCATACCTCTAGGTCCACAAGTGCTCCTCAGGGATCCCATCTTTTTTTTGTCTCACTAAGTTCATAGTTGAGCTTCTATGGAAATGATGAAGACTAAACCTGAGGTTACCACTCCACAACACAGACTACCATACACATAATTACTCTCCATAACACATAATCCCACTCTACATAATTCTCTTATACACCCGTGCTATATAACTTTGGTATCGCCCCCGGGACCTGGCCCACCTGGGGGCTCATTAAAATAAAGCTCTTTTTAAAAAAAATTCTTGGCAGGATTCGCTCACCCAGCGCAAATTCTGCTGATTTGTTTATTTTTTTAAATACTTTTTTTGGCCCTGTGCGTCCCTGTGGGAGCCCCTGAGCAGGTCTAGGGGTTAGGGTGGTTCTACCCTGCCCCCTTTTCTTATTTTTCATCTTTTTTTCACTCTTTTCTTGTGACTCGGTTATCGAGTCACAAAATGGCTGCTAACACTTCCTGGTTTGGAGTGTTGGCTGCCAATCAGAGTGAAGCTCGTGCCCGGAAGGGTTCGCGAACCCCCCTCGGTGCTCAGATATCAAGATATTTTTTTTTATTTCTCTGGAACTACTGAACGGGTTTACACCATTTAAAAAAAAAAGAACGCTCTCTAGACCAAGACGTACCTTTTTACCAAATTTGGTGTAATTCCGTTCAGCAGTTCGAGCTTTAGCCTGTTTCAAAATGCTCTTGGAAATTTACATGGAAAAAACGTGATTTGGGACCTCACTTTATTCTCGACCCCCGCTTGACAATTCGTCCCTAAACTTTCAAGACAGGAGCTGAGCTGAGTGAACCATTAGTTATGAAAATTTCGCGAAGATTCATCAAACGGCGCAAAAGATATTGGTAAATCAAAAAACACTTTTCCTATGGATAATAGGTCCTATCTATAACTACCTAATATATATATATTATGATTAATATAGTTAATACAATGTAAACAACAGAGTTTCAAAACTCTATTGTTTACATTGTATTAAGTATATTAATAAATAAAGCTATAACATTACAGTATAAATCTATTAACAAAATTATATTCTTGACGTTTTTTGACGACATTCCCTTCCACGATATTTTTGGCACAATATTTTTGACATTCCCATTGTTATTACAGGAAGATGATATTAATGATCACTATGTTTTTGAAAAGATATTAATGTGTCTTGATCTTTTTTCACTCTATATTTTGTCATGGAACCTCTTTCTAACATCCACACCTATCCTAGTCTAAACCCTGTTGTTTGGTTACATAGGAAATATGGGGGCGTGGTCCAAACACTAATATACACCATATGAGTTATGATTTACTAATTCCTGGATTGCTTACAAGTCATTATCTGAATCATTTATTCTTAGGGTGATCCTCATCTAGAGACAGACTCCATTCTTTCTCTCAAAGACTTACTAGCCCTTCTTCAAAGGGGTAGAGGTTGCAATACCCCCACACCCTTCTGCCATGTGGTGCTATTTCTAACGAGGAACCCAGGTTAGGATATCCAACACTATTTCCTGCGGCACAGGAAGACAGGAAAATGGATAAGAAAAGGGTTAGTGCAGAATAAGGTAACAGAATAGAGTAGTAGACGGACACCATGATGAGAGACAAGCTCTCCCAGAAGTCGAAAAACAAGCAACAGTGAAGGTGGGTATAGTAAGTAAATAATTGAAGTGGGTACATGTGTCTGTGATCTTCGTGTGAAGGAGAACTACAGTTGAGAACTCTATTCTTAAAACGTCTTCCTATAATGCCTTCTCCAACTACCTAAGCAGTTCCAAAGCCAGGTCATGGAAATGCAGTTTGTGGGGGAAACTGAGATGAGATAGAAAGGACTAGTAATCAGAGCATTAACTCTTTGCCCCTCTTCCCCATCTCAGTCCTAGCAGTGTGCTCAGCATTGACTGACACCAAGACCTGAATGCTGCAAAATAGTGAACATTATTAAAAATATGTCACGTGGCTCATAGGGACATTATTGACATTATTAAGTTAGCATGAGCCCTGCTGCCATGATGCAGTTTTTGCGCACGTTACTACATTGCTTTATTTGTGCAATACTCTGTTTATGCCTTTTACATGAGAACCGTCTGCTATGTTCGTTCTCTGCCTGTTCCTGGAGTTTCGTCTGAACATTGTGAGCAAGGTTGATTAACAATACCACTTGTTATTCTGTTCTGGTCAGGCCCTAGCACCTAGACAAAACATGCTAATGCAGCTGCTGCTGGAGACTCATGCTTCGATATTATGGTGATACATGTTTTGGTAGCACACGCTTGGAGAGGGACCTTTCCAGGGAGAAGAGCAACACGCACCTACGATGTAGAAATACCATCTCTATAGTCTAAGGTATGGGGTCTGCTGACAAAGCCCAGAGTTCTTCTATTATATAATAATACTTATTTTTACCAAGGGGAGGGAGAACAGGCACTATAGACCTTTCTCCATTGCCTTTAAATGATGACATCTCCCTTTATGATATATGGCCAAGCTGCAATGCTAACTATATTCATGTTATGCATTTTTTTTCCTTGTTGTGGCTCGTATACTGCATGTTAGAGCACGATAGTCAAAATAAACATTTTAAACTATATTTGTGTCTCGGTCAGTTCTTATTGTGGACAAGTATGAGAGTGTTAGCGAAAAGGTGTGTCTTGTTACTGTGATTCCTGAGAGATCTGGGAGTGTTGTGTTCTGGGGTATCTAATCATTTGCTTCTTCATGAGTGTGTAGGAGAGCGAGTGAGACACTATAGCTAGTCGGTCCTGGGCAGGGGCGTAACACAGGACCCCACAGCCTCCGCAGTGCAGGGGGTTCTCCAAGCTCCAGGGGGCCCCGTCATCACAGCACTCTGGACGGAGAGCTATTGATTGAGCCCGGAGGGGGCCGCTCCATGTACCTTGCAGGGAGGCCTCCTCAAGTTTTGTTATGCCAGTGGTCTTGGGCTTGTGGGCACTAAGGGGGTGGGCAGGCTTAGCCCCTATACACAGAGGTCCCATAATCCTGTGCATAGTTCTGTGTACGTGCAAAATCCCTGCAACATATATATATAGAACCAAGGCAAGTAGATAGACTCTAAAACCATAAATGATGCACTGTAGAACATCTTTAAAATGTGTGGTGTTTCCACATTTGCAATCTTACATTTGTTGCAGCAGCAGTTCGTCCACTAAGGAGGAGGAGCGTTGCCCCACTGCTTTGCCAGCGGTTTAAAAAGGAAAAATAAAATGATAATAATGCAATGTTATCATCATTTTATTTTTCCATTCCTGCTTAGGTGCAGGGTGGACGGGGCTGGGCTAGCCAGAGCAAAAGGCCAAGGGAGGAGTGGTGAGCACACTCTAAGTGTGCATGGCGGTTTGGCCGGCCGTCTTCGTCTGGCCAAACAATCATGTGCACTTTGCATGTTCTCCACCGGCTGCATTGCACAGCCTGGGTGGAAAACATGCACAGTCTAATAGTCCCCGTCTGAGTGCCAAACATGACAGCAGCATGGTGATTGGCTAAGGGAGCCTGGGTGCTCCCTGCTTTCTGCGTATCGACGACCGAAGAGGACCAGGAGGAGGCTGCCGACCTGCAGGAAAGTGTTTTCTTTTTTTATCTCCCCCGCCTCACCACCCCCATTCAACAGCAGCCACCACTGATTTGTTGGCTTTTGAAAAGCCTCTAAAGTCCATCCACGATGCCTCCGACCCACTTCTGAAATGTACCTGAATCACAAGTGGAAATGGGGTGGAATCTGCTCATGAAAATGATGCTTGTCTGCTTCATCCATTGGCTCATTGTTGCCACAGATGCTAGTAACCCTAGAGGAGGTATTGCATTTTTTTAGGGCAGTCTTTGAACTACAGCGCCATTTGCAGTTGAGTTGTTACTGTGGAATTCATTTGAAGAATGATAATTGCAAAAATCTTGTTTGAAATTTTGTGTTTCATTTCATTAGCTAAATAAGGTTTTTTTAAAGTACGTAATCCCCAGACCTCAAGAGAACTCCAGAGTTCCCCAGCCTCCATGCTGAACTAATAACCACCGGATTGCAATAGGGTTCGTGTGTGTGTGTGCGTGTGTACGTGTGTGTGTGTGTGTGTGTGCGTGTGTGTGTGTGTGTGTGCGACCATTTAGGTTAGTAGAAGCTAGAATGTGGGGAAGGCTCTACAGGAGTGTAGGAATATTGGTAGCTACTGTCAGTGCGCATTTAGGTTTGGTTGGATGTCCATGGCCGGCCAAACCGACATGCGCACTTGGATATCTCCAGGCTAATGCTTGGAGATATCGGCAGGCTCAGGAGCACAGACTCCCAGTCCCTGCTGGAGCGTGGAACCAGCCTGCTCCACCAAATCCGTACTCTTCTCTCATGCTCCATGAGAGTAGCATCTGGATTGGCGAAGCCTGTGTGAGTATCTGAATTGAAGAGCCTTCAAGGTGGCGGATGTCAGGCTGCAGGTACGTTTTTTTGTTATTTTTTATTTCCCCCCATGCTGTCTCACCAATTTCCCCTGCCTGCAGCCGCTACTCTATTTCCTGTCATTTGAATGCCTTTTATAGTTGCAGTATTCATGCTGCTTTAGGTGGTCACTCCATTATGTGTGGTTTACTAAGGGATATTTCCTACAGTCCCTGTTGTCTCCCTCACGTTGATATTGGCAACGAGTGTCAGGTGATGCTCATATGCGATATGTGCTTTGCCTTATTTACAAGGCAGCGTTAAGCCACTTAACGTAGCTTAACGCTGCCTTGTAAATAAGGCACTCTTTCACGCTGTACTTAGCGTGAAAAGGGAGGGCAATTGGTATTGTGGTGGGTGGGTGGAAGGGGATGGCAATGAGAGTTGGGGTGAGCGTTCCGCCACAACACCCATTGATTCTGACGCTACCCCCTACAAGGGTGGAGTAAATAGGTGTCAGTATCAAAATTAAGACAAGGGAAAACCTGGTCCTAAACAGGCTAACCAGGAGAATTGCTTTATTTCTCCTTGTTTTAGCTGTTTCCATGTTTGCTGCCTTGTGCAGCACACATAGAAACAGCAAACGGCCATTGATTGTTTATGTGCAGAAAGGTCTCCCTTCCTGCATATAAATAATCTTTTAAAAAATTACATTTTGTTACTTCTATGTGTGCTGCATTAAGCAGCACACACAGAAGTGAGAAAATGCCTGCACATAAACTATCTTCCCCTTAACGCAGACACCCTTGCACTATGGTGCAAGGATGCCTGCGTTGGCGCTAGGCAGCTAAATTTAGTGCCAGTACAGGGGGAAACGTAGGGCTGCACCATATTGTTGTAAATATGGTGCAGCCCTGTGTTTCAGAAGTGGCAGAGTGTGGCGTTAAGCCAAGGAGGCTAACGCCGCGCTCCGCCACGATTCGCCACTTCTTTAGTAAATATGTCCCTCGGTGTGAAGTGAAATGCAATTTATTAGGCTATGCCATCTGCATTTTACAGGTTTCATGACTCAGTGCTTAATTTGTAAAACAAATAAGTGCCAGCGCCCAAAGCTCTGGTCGGAAGACTCCAGCCATTGCGCCCGACTGTTGAAATGAAGAAAACTCCAGGCAAGGTAAGCTCAAGTCTTTATTAGCGTCTCCTCTCTCCACTCTTACAATCAGTGGCGGTCGCACATGTAAATGCTGTGGGGTGGTGAGGCGGGGTGGGGGCGGGGTGAGGGGGTAGTGGAGTTCGGCATACAACGGGGAAGGTGAAAGTAAAGAAATAAATAAATAAAACATCTGCTCTTCAATCCCTTCGTGACCTGCATTGGCTCAGAATAACAAGTAGAATCAAACTCAAAGCCTTATGCCACATTTTTAAGATTAAACAGGGCTTAGCCCCGAGGTACCTACAGGATCTCATTCAGTCTTATAAACCTAGCTGTTGTTTGAGATCGTCGGGAAAAGGCGATTTCATTGTTCCTAGATTTAGGTTGGTGAAGATGGGCGGCCGCTCTTTCTCTCATCTAGGCACTAATTGGCACATGCATCAAGCGATTTTGGAATCGCAAACGGTGCAAATCCTAAAATTCGGCCATTTGCGATTCCAAAATCACTTTTTGGGATGCATCAATCATTTCCCATTTCTCGCAATTTAAGAAATCACAATTTTTTGCGATTTCTCAAATTGCGATAGCATTTAAGAAATCGCAAATTTTGCGATTTCTTAAATGCTATGCATGATTTTTTTTTGTGAATTCGCAATTTTAAAGGGAAAAATTACCATGAAGTACACCTTCATGGTAATTTGCGAAAAATTTCAAAAATGCAAATAAATGCATTTTTGAAACTTACATTTTACACACACACATGCCCTTGGGACATGTGTGTGAGTAAAATGTACTTACATGACATTCCAGGGGTGCAGGGGGGGGTCCTTTGGACCCCCCCTGCACCCTTGAAATTGCATTCTCATTTTGAGATTCCTTAATTGCGAATTCGCAAAATGAGAATGCCTTCCCATTGATTCCTATGGGCCTCTAGGCCCATAGGAATCAATGTAAAGCATTTCCTTATTTGCAAATCGCAATTAAGGAATCGCAAATAAGGAAAATTAGCGAATTGCAAAAAAAATTGAGATTTTTTGATGCATATGAATTTGCGATTCCTAAATTGCGATTCCTTAATTTTCGCAATTTAGGAATCGCAAATTCCTACAATGATGCATGTAGCTGTAAGTCTTGGAATGCCTTGCCCGTGACTCTGCAGTTGGAGACGGATCTTCTTCGCTTCCGTAGGGGTATAAAAACCTGGCTTTTTCAGCAGTGATCACAGCAGTCTTCATTGATAATTTGCTTGGTAGTTCATTCTTTCTTCAGTCTGTCCCTTGGCGCCGGGAAACCCATTGCGGGTAGCTGCGCGCCTTATAAGTTTAAATAAATAAATAAATAAAACCACTTACCTTGCTCTCGTTGCACCGATGCAGCAAGCGCAAGGTAAGTGGTTTTATTTATTTATTTATTTACTTTCTTTCCCGTCGAACTCCACTGCCTGCCCCGGCCCCGCCTCACCGCCCCACAGTGTTGCCTGTTGCGAGCCGCCACCTCTTCCAATGCTCCTTCTTCTGGAGGAAAAATAAGTGTCAGTGCTCAAAAATGATTGCTGGTCACCCCGATCGGTAACCACCGGCTCAAATTAGGCACCGAAACTCTTACATTTCAGACTCCACAGCAAATAGATGCTGTTAACTAGAAATCATTATATCGGGCTCTTTAAAGCTTTGGAGTCTTTGCCTTGAACTCTCTACTACATCATCCCACAGTGAGTGAATCCACCTCCACACTGTCAGGCGTTGCCATGGGAACAATCAGTTGCAAAGAATGCTTCCAAGCATACAGTGTGCACTTAGTTGGTACTTTCTGTTTCCAAAATGATGTCAGACCGGAGACAGTGTCTGCTTGAACATTCCGTTGGCACGAAGGGGCAAGAAGATTTCAAACAATTGCCCATATTTGTTGCACCAGGCAAATAACTTGGCACAGGACACGCAAATTGCATCTCTCAAGGTTTTTGATGTGAATTTGAAAACTTCAGGGAATAGTTGTTCAGGGATCTGGTTGTCACCTGAAGTCGTAAAAAAGCGGATAGAAAGACTCTTAGCATGCCAAGACCCCGCTTTGAATGACGCAGTGGGTCCTGCGAAGAGTATTGTGAGATAGAGGGAATGTAAAGAACTTGCTAGAGGTAGAAAGCGCAGTGGCAGCTGGTGAATTTGTAAAGTAGTGGTGCCAAAAAACCAAATTGTGAGTTAACCCAAGCACAGCTGCCACTGGGGGACTTTGGGGTGGGGGTAGCAGGGGCAAGGGTGTTTTTCAAGGTACATAGATTTGGAACCAACAATAGTAAACCTATACTTACCTGTATAAACTTACTTTCACTACATTTTGGCAGTCGATATCCTACAGCACAATATTTATATGGTATACATTCTGACGGACTACTCCCTCTTTGGTACCTTCTGTGCCCATCTATTTATTTCCCTCTCTCTATTAGTCTCTTCAACTAGCTGATTCAATTCCATCTCTTTATGCATTCTTTGGCCTCTCCCTGTCCTTCATTGTTCTCCCTTATCTTCCCTTCCCCAGCCTGTTCCCTCTTCCATCCAGTCCCTCCTGTCCTCCCCTGTCCCCATTCCTCAAAGATTTCAAGTTATCCCATGTCAGCTCTAGCTCTTCTGTTATTCAGTACCTTTCTTCTACCTCTTCCCAGTTTGTTGTTCTGTGTGGGTTTCTTCCATTGTAGAGTTCAAACTACCCTAAATTAGGAGTGAAGAGCTTATCCAATCCTGTGTTGTTTGAATTCTAGCATTTGTGGTTCAAATGCAAGACTCCGTTTACCAAAATGCAAAGGAAAAGCAAATAAATTACTTACACCAGTGAATCGGTACAACTCACCTCTCTTTCCCTCAAGTGTCTTAAACTTAATTTCAGTGTTTTTTCCAGACATTTCTTACTCTTATTTCAACTTCTCTCGCACCATTCTCCTCTTTTGCTTTCTACCCATTTCACTCTCTACCCCCTCCCCCTGCCCCTCGCTCCAGGTTGCTCAGCCTCCATGCTGAGCTCTCAGACGCAGACTCCAGGGGAAGAGTGTAGCTGAAAACAGTATTTTGCAGTGACTACAAAATGGAATTAAAACACACAAGGCAATCTGGTATAACAGAAATACGATGAGTTGGGTTTAGCAATGTGTAAAAGGCCAAATTCATCGTTGTTAGATCCTGTCTGTAAAATGTGTTGATACAAATATTTTGTGTGCAACAGACATATTGCATTTAATATTAAAGTTAAAAATATTCAAAGACAAATTGTCTCTGTCTGAAATAATGATTGAGCACAGGATCATAATGCATGCAAATACACTGTTTATTTCACTTGTATCCTGAACTAACAACAGTGACTGGGTTCGCATGCATTTTGTACTATCTATACCTCTAGCTGCATTCAGTCATCGTCAAGGGCAGGCCAGCAGCAGGTCACGGATAGCAGGCTGTGAGCTGCCAAGTCTGTGGATGACTCTGGGGGAGAATAATCCCCTCTGCCTCGAACATATGGTGGTCTCCTTGGAGCCTCTGCTGCCTGATGTGTGCCACCCCAGCCCGTCCGTCAGGGTAAAACACCAGTACTGCAGTGTGGATGATCAGATGCCCTTGACAGCGGCGGCTCCTCCACTAAGGCGGAGGAGTGTCGCCCCACTGCTTTGAGAGCAGGAGAAAAGAAAAATTAAATTAGAATAACCCTGTCATTATAATTTTATTTTTCACTACGAGGCTAGATTAGGGTGGGGCGGGGCTGGGGTCACAGGGGGAGGGGTAGTTTGCACTCCTTAAGGGTGCATGACTGTGGGCCGGCAAAACAGTCCTGCGCAGTCTGTATGTTCCCCACCAGGCTCCATTCCCCGTCTGAGTGCTGAACGACGGTGCTCAGACCAATCAGAACGATGTGTTGTGATTGGCTTAGGGGAGGGAGCCTGTGCGCTTCCTGCTTCCACCAAAGCTGATGAGAAGGCTGCATGGGAAGGGACCGAAGCGTAGGAGAGACGCCGGGTGGCAAAAGGTACGGTTTGTCTTTGTCTCACCTTGCCCTCTCCCACCCGCCCCGCCACCCCCGTTCCCTGCCAGCCACCACTTCCTTATTAACCATTGGTAATGAGACTGATGTTCGGACACAGTGTGCAAGGTCTTCTAAACTGAAACATGCACAGTCTTTGTTTACAACACAGAGACGTTTTAAGGCATGGGCAAAGTGGGCTATAGCCCGGGGCCCCAGCCTTTCAGAGGGTCCCAGCCTTTCCGGGGGCCCCCTTACAGGTCCAGCTCTGTCAGAGTCTTGCCCTAATGCCCTTAAAAAACTCTTAAAAATGGTTTTAAATGCTCTTTTCCTTTAATTTATTTTTTTACTGTCAATGATATTTGAGTTCCTATTACAGGAATATTGCAGAGAGTGTTTATGTATGTTTCATGCAACATCCATAAAAACTTGCTTTTAGATCAAAACAGGGCCTCATATATGAGAAATGGGTAGGCATCAAAGAGATTGTTTGCAGTAATATTATTGAGCTGCTGCTGTGTTACATTATTAAAAACACAAGTCACTATCCCTGAATATTAGATGTAAACACAATTAAAATGTGGACGTGTGTGTCTGTGCATCATCAGTGACCTGTCCAAAGAGAGGATGAAAGAGCTGAAATTGGATCATAACTTCAAAGCTTTTCTGAACAGGGCCCCCCAAAATCTGTTTGGCCCAGGGCCTCCAAAATCCTTAAGATGTCCCTGTTACAACATATGATCTGGTTTTACTGGTGAAGCCTGTCGCGTGAACACTGGTAACACGTATGCGTCTGATAGAGCGAGCTTTAGAAATATTTTATTCAAGCTTGTGATGTCATGCTCTCATAATTTGAATTAATATATTAATAAGTGTTTGCATGATTTGTTTGATTAATTCAACCTAGATTAAGTTTGCACCACACATGAACACGCGGGAAACTAATTAAATGTGCTCCTGTTGCATTTTCAAGTCTGTTTTTGTAACACATTATTAATATTGTCCTGTTTGTTATGTCTTTCCTATTGTCTTTGTCACTATTAATATGCAGCTTATCATTCATGGCATGTGCTTTTATATGTGCTTACATGTATGTCCTATGTTGTGTTTGTCTGTCTGTGTATTATTTAATCATCTTTTTACTCTTTCAGAAACATAAAGCTGGATTACATGAAGAATGGTAGTTATTATATGTGTTGCTTTATTTGTTTGCTTCTGCTAGTTGTCATTTATTAATGGGTTAATTACTAGCAGGGAAAGGGTGGGTAACAGAAGGATTTGTTTTACCTGAATTAATTATTCTTTTGTGTTTGTTTAAATAATAGTTTTCTGGAAAGAGACGCAGGCTGAAAGTGGCGCAGGGTCGCAAGCAAAAAGTGGCGCAGAAAATTGACGCCTTCTAAAAAGAGGCCTACTGATGCTAAGCCACAGGGGAAAGTTATTTTGAAAAAAAAGATGACAAGCCTACAAACTTTTATTTTGAAAGCTTCAAAAAATGAACTGCTAAAGTCAACTCTGTGGAGTGGGTTTGGATGTGCCACGAAAGTTCAGAATGGTCTGGCTCAAGGCTAAAAGGAAGAGACGTGACAAGATTTCATACTGCTTGAACATTTTTGCTACAAATTGTAGCGGACTAAGGAACTGTTGCCAGGATTCTGTGCATGGACAATGACTTTGTGTAAAGCCTGGTCTCGTGGTGGAAGATGTCACAGTTTACTGTGGCGTGAGGTGATTCAGCCAATGGAGAGCCAGAATTCAGCTGTTGGAATGTGAAAAATAGTTAGCTCAGCTTTTTTAGAGTATAAGAATAGGCGTTAGCTGCAAACTTTTGGCTTACGCTCCTGATTCCAGAAGGACGTGTTCTGCTGTCCGATGATTACACGTAAGAAATGTAACTTTTAAAGACTTTGTTTTCAGGCGATGAGGGTAGAGTCAGTGAGATAGTTAGGCTTTGGAAATGCTCTTCCTTTTCACTTATTTCTGCTAATGAATAATATTATCTCTTTAAAATGCTGAATAAAACTTATATGACTTTTTCTAATGCTTGCTTAATAAAGTTCCAAACCTAAGTTTTCTTAAATATGTTTTAATAAACTTTTTAAAATGACAAGCTGGTCTTGTTTTTGTAGATAGTTTATTGCTAAAAGTTACACAACATATAGTATCCATTCACCTCATTCACTATGTTTATGGGCCTGGTATTGTTTGGTAAGTGTGGTAGTGGAATGTGTCATCATTTATAAAGAATTTTAGTTTCTAGGCTCTAACAATTTGGTAGCATTCAGACGGTTTATATGTTGTTTTTGACATGCATGTTACATATATGTTGGTATAGACATAGGATTGATGTTTAACATATATTAAGTTTTGGTTATGTCAGATTGTTATATGTAGTCTAAGGAATTTTTCCAGTAGTGTGAAAGATTCCTGGTTAAATTGCTGGCCAGCAAGGTAGTGTAGCTAGAAGAGTTACACAGTGCATTTGTCTGTTTCAAAATTGTGGTATAGCATATATCACGTGTTGTGGGCGTACAACACAAGTTTAGGGACCTTAGATTGAATGGTTGAATGTATAGTGAGGATTGCCTATGAAATTGTAGCATTAAGCAGAGGGACCTGGTGAGCCTGTTTTAAAGCTTTTTGTGAAGAGAGTAATAGATGTATCCAAGCTTGTGTGAAGGGTAAGGGTTGTTTTCTCTTCCAAGGTTAGAGTCCTAGGAGGAAAAATAAGCGTTGATTTCTTTTCCAAGGTTAGAGTCCTGAGGAAGGAAATAAGCGTCGTCTATTCTTATCAACGTCTGACGTTTTCTGTGGTTGGTTCAAGTCCTGCCAAGAATTCATGTGTGTATGAACAGGGTTTTCTTTGTTTGAAAGTGTGTGAATGATTTGTAATGTCAACTGGGTTGAGTTTGAACTTGCTGGATCTAGGTGTCTGCTTTTAAATGAGACTCTTTTGATTATTACCTGTTAGAAGGGTAGGGTAAGAATTGCCTTACTAGTGAATGAGACTATTCTGTGAGAATAGCGTCGTCTATTCCACACTAGGGATACTTGAATGAATGTGTAAAACTATCTTTTTGTTAGAGAAGCAGACAAATGGTTTGTTTTTATGTTGTTATTAATTGCGATTTTATAAAAAATGATTTAAAGTGTTTCTAAGTCTTTATGGTGAAGAAAATGCTATTTTATGTATTGTGTGTTATTCAGAACTTTCTATAAGCATTTTGCGTTATTTAAATGCTTAAAAAACTGTCCCGATCGAAAATTGTAAGGGAGGGGCTGTTTGGAGGAGTGAAAGCGAGTGAGGAGACTTTGCAGCTGCAGCCTGCTGTATACGTCAGAGCCTGCCGCGCTCTGATTGGTTTAAAATCCCTGGTCTGACAAAGCAAGCGCTCTCATTGGTTGAAGCGCGATCTAAATGTTTGAAATGGTATTTGTATTGTAAATACCTTATTAAAGTCATTGCGCGCTATTTTTAGGGTGGATTTGATCCTAATTCTGTGAGCCTTTTTGATATTTGTATTTTGCGTTCTTTTTATTTGACAACCCGCCTATCTACATGCGCTTGCCGCGAGCCTATCTAAATATTATGCTCGTTTCCCTCTAAAATTGTGCGTTGTTTCCTTCGTTTCTTTTCTATATTTCTGCCGAGCGTTCTGTTTAGGTATTTGTGAAGGAGGGGGGAGGCCTGCGAGTGGTGAGAGGTGAGCGGAGCCGAGCCGACAGCTGCAGCGGCTGATTACGTCAGCCGCCGCGCTGTGATTGGAGGAAACGCCGTCGCGTCACGCCAAAGCCGCGCTCTGATTGGGCGAGGCTGGCGAGCCTCCACAGAGGAGCTGCGCAGGGATTGGGCGAAGTGATCGAGCCTCGGCGAAGCTCCATGTATTAGGGGGAGACGCGCTCTCATTAGGAGAGGCTTTAGTAGTTAATTGTGTTTGTCCTGTGGATAAAATTTGCAGCGTCCGCTGTTGCGCAAAGTAAAGCTCTTTTGCATTGTTTTAAGCGAAGCTAGCCGCGCTTCCATTGGAAATTAACGCGTCGCGTCATTGTTGAAGACGCGCTCTCATTGGTTACTGGAGCGTGGTGTGCTCCCATTGGTTATCGGCGCGTCGCGTCATAGGAGAGCCGAGCTCCCATTGGGCGAGGTTTCAAGTAAGGTTTGTTTGGCCATGATCGCGCTGTGTGAGCGCTAGTGATTTAAATTGCAGTAATCCTGAATGACACGCTCTCGTTTGAGGAGCGCGTGTTAGGAAGTGTGCAGATTTTTAGAAAAGTGAGCACTGTGCTGTGTTGGCACGTGTTAGGAAGTGTGCAGATTTTAAAGAAGTGAGCACTGTGCTGTGTTGGCACGCTCTTGTCACTGAGGAGGTGAGGCTGGGAGGAGGAGGCTTGGTGGGGCTCCGTGGAGAGGCGAGGTGCATTACAAGGGATAGGGGAAAGGTAGTGACGTGTGCAGTCACATGGAGTCAGGCTTTATGCTGATTGGTTATTGACACTACAGTGTCACGGGGAAGTCTGCTGGTGACGTATGCAGTCACATGTTGGTGTTATTAGATGCAAGCTTTGTGATGGTTGGTTGTTGACACTACAGTGTCATAGAGAGGCCGCGACCGGATTGGTTGAGGGACTGTAGGCATTTTACATTGGCTGAGTGCTGTGTAGCCACATAGTGATTGGCTAAAATACACAAATACATTGTTTACATTTCCCAGAATTCGTTTTTCCCACGCTATTTATGCCTAAAGCTTCATTTTTCTTAAATTTAAAAATTGATTTGATATTTACAACTGATAATTAGTAAATAATACCGCAATAAAGACCTTAATTAGGATATTAGTACCAAAGGTGATTTAAATAGGGATATTAATTATTTAATTAATATAAATTAGATAAAAATAGTTGTTTAAAATTACAAATAAAATTATAGTATTAAACAGCATCATTAGAAAAGTGTTTAGGATTATTTTTTACAGGTATATGTTGCAGAAGGTGTGTAAGTGAAAAATAAGTACATTTAAAACACATGTGATTATATGTTGGTTTTTATTGTTGTAAATAAATACATTTTTTGCGTTGTTATTGTTTTTGCAAATTTATGTTTTCCTTTCCAGGTTTATTAAAATTAGCGATGCAGGTAAATTAGGAGTTATATTAAATTGATCAGGTTATAAAGTTATACTTCACCTGACCTTGATAAATTAATTAGTTAATTGATCAGTAAACGCTATTAGGCCAATTAAGTGAACGTAATTATTTATTGTAATTATTTTAGTTAATTTTAATAAAGGTAAGTATATCAAAACATGGATCAAAATTATTCAAAGAAGAAGAAAATGTTTTTCTGCCATCAGAAAATGAAAAATATTTTTAAAAAGGTTAAAAAGGTTGTTGCTACATGTGAGAGCAAATTAATGAATAAACAGGTGAGTAATGAAGTAACTAGTAAGCATAATAAAAATACAGATGCTAAAAATGCAGTTTTAAATGACACATATTTTGAAAGAATACCATCTCCCCCAAAAGAAATCATTTTTAATGAAAATTCGATTCCCAAATCAGCGAATGCAAATAATAAACCTGACAGAGAAGAATTAATTAATCATTATAAAAATTATGTTGTAAATACAGATAAGGACAGAAATTCAAGCAAACGCCCAGAGCAGATTAATGTGTCGCCAAGAGTCCCAGTTCAAATTAATAGAGTCCCAGTCCATACCTCTTCTCAAGGTGTCATAACAGGTAGGTATAATGAGATGTCTAGTACCTCTGAAATTAATATTCCTGATCATGTAAGTTCTACAGGTGATTTAATTGAGCAGTTAACGTCAGACATGGAAGCAGTGACAGTTTCTGTGACAATTGAATGTGTTCCCCCAGTGGTTAATAAAGATGAAACTAGTCCCACAGCTTTAACGGTCCCATTAAATTGTGAAAATAAAAAGTTTGCTGAAAAACTTTATTTTAATGTACCTGAAAATAAGTTAATAATGATTCCAACTCAGCAAGAGAGAGTGATGACTGTAGTTTCACCTAGTGAAAATACTGACGTTGACCTGACACAGCCTGGTGAGTATAAATTACTGAATAATACAATGAGTATAGACAGATTACAAAGATTGCAGGATGATGAGGACATTGAAGGATTGAACAATACAGGTAGGTTTGCCTCTGCCCATATAAAAGATTTAATTTGGGCTTTGAGAAAAAGGGGTAGTCTGAATAAATGGAAAACAAAATGGACAAAGAAAAAAGAGAAGGAAAAAGCGACTTTAGCTTTTGTAGGAGAGTGTAAAAATTCACAGATGCAGAGTGAGATAAATAAGCAGCAACAGTTACTGAATAAACAGCTACAAATACAGCGACAGGTGGTGATTGAGCAGAAAGAGATATCTCCGCCGCCATTACTAAATTATGTTAATGAGCAGAAATACAATACAGATACAGGATTCAGTGGAGTCCAGGAAAACAGACCTGATATAGTTAAAATTGCAAACAAGCAGGGAAACTCATTTCCTAATGTTCCACAGTACAAAATGAGGCCAGAAACAATTCCTGTTATTGAAACATTCTTTAAGCAGGGTGGCCTAGAAGAGATTGAGAACAGTCTTTGTGACTCACCAGATATGGGAATTAAAAAGCCAGATGAAAGGTACAAAATAGTACAGGATCTGAGAAAGGTTAACGAGATAGTTATACCTTGTTGTCCTATTGTGCCCAATTCAGTAGAGATCTTTTATCAGATACCACATGATACTGAGTGGTATTGGGTCCCAATGCACTCGGAGAGTCAAATAATTTTTGCTTTCAGGTTCCAAGAGGGAATTCCCAGTCAGGTAACTATTGAGAGAAATAAAATGATTCAGGTAATGGAATTCCCACAGGTAAGAATGCTCCTAGGCATGGTTGGATACTGTTGCCAATGGATTAGTGTTTTCTCAGTATTTGCAAAACGATTGCAGAGACTGACAAAAGCAGATATAAAAGACCCAATTGTCCTGACAGAAATAAAGCTCGAAAGCATTGAGCAATTTAAAAAGAGTTTGTGTGAAGCTCCTGTTCAGGGCATGCCAGACTTCAACAAAGAATTTGAGCTTCTAGATCAAATAGCAGAGATAAAATGTGCTGGAGAGAAAAATGATCATGTCTCAAAAGGCAATGAGCACGCAGGTACCATTGTTAAATTTTGTGCTCAAGAGTGGGTTGCAATCAAAGGGGAAAAATTCAATGAACATGTTTCAAGCATCCTCATACTAATCTTTGCAATTCAGACATGGCAAGAGTTAAAACAATTACAAGATGAGGGACATGTTGAGGAGAAAAACACATGGTTCAAAGAAGGTTGCAGACAGCGAGAAGAAGATGAAAGGGTTTACAAAGATGGCGGACCTGTTATGCTCAATTGCATAATTGCTGACATGGCACAGATGTACCATGGTCCACGTCATTTAGCAAGAGACACAATGATTCAACTGTTAAGAGAAACATGTCTAATATGTCAGAAAAACACATGCCAGAAAAACAATGCAGATCAAAAGACATTTGAGAATTTGGGAACCATAGGCTGGGAGGGTGGTTCATTTGCAAAAATTCAAATAGATTTCTTTGAAATGCCCCAACATAACAAACTGAGATATGTCCTAGTCATCATTTGTTTACTTTCAAAGTGGTTAGAAGCTTTTCCAACAAGAAAGAATGATACAGTTTCTGTATTCCATCAGTTGGGAACAGATGTGGAAAAGGAGCAAGCTCATGATCTATTGCCAAAAGACTTGGTCAGAACAAAGGCTCATTGGAGGAGAAACTGTCTAGTACCCAGGTGGCAGAAAGCAAGACAGGTGATACTAGTCACAACAGATACTGGATGGATGCATATCAGTGATACCCTTTGTGTATCTGAACCTGATAACACTGATGAAGAAAGTGGAGACACTACAACTGATTCAGACTCAGAAAAAGAAATTCCTGAAGAAAATCCAGATCTTGAAGATCGACAAGGTGGTCGACATCTGGATGATGATGTCAAAAATCCAGATCTTGAAGATCGACAAGGTGGTCGACATCTGGATGATGATGTCAATGCGAATGAAACATTGAATGAAGAAGATCTAGAGATTGTGATTCTAGATTCAGAAAATGATGAAAATTTGCTAGAAAAAGAATCTCAAGAAAAAGAAGAAGATTCAGAAGCAGAAAATTATGAGCAAGAAGATAATCTAGTCCAGGAAAGTATTGAAAAGCAGAAAAGTAGCTCTGTGTGGAGGAACAAGAATCCTGAAACTGGGAAGCTGAAGGTGATCCCTGAAGAAGAGGTAGAATTACCAAGTACCAGCTGTAAGGATGATGTTTCAAACGGAGTGAAGCTGCTGAGTAAAGAAGTTCCTTGGTACAGATTTAAAGTCTCAGAAAATGATACAGATGGGAGTGATGAAGAGACTGAAATAAGAAAATTCAGAAAAAGGGCTTGGAAAGCTGAATGTAAAGAAAGCAAGCCTAAGAAGAAACTCTTGAGAAAAGGTGATGTCTGGCTTAAAGGCGATGTCTGGCCTAAAGATTTAAAGTTCAAATATGAAGTGTCAAATCAGAAGAGTGATTCAGACAAAAAAGAGCAAGCTGAAGAGAAGATTGAAATGATTGCCAGGAAAAGCAAAAGACCATTGAGACCAAATGTAAAATACAAGTCTCCAGAATGGGCCTACATAACAATCTCTCCAATAGTTGAAGAGCGCAGTAGCAGTCAGGTGGTCTTGAAAGAAAATGGTGACAATGACTAAGTTTAGTTTTCTTTAAGTTAAGGTTTATTTTTGGCATAAGGCTGAAGACATTGTGTTAGTTTTCTTTAAGTTAAAGTTTATTTTGGCATAAGGCTGAAGAAATTATGTTAGGGTGACACAAGGTCGAAGAAATTGTGTTAGCTGGAAACACTTCTATGTAAGACACTAGGTCGAAGAAAACTTGTTTTAGTTTGAAGAAAAAAAAAAAAAAAAAAAAAAAAAAGAGGGGGTATATACTATGTACCAATTTTATACTATGTACCAATTTTTCAAAAATTTTCAAAAATTTACTTTTTGTTTTTTGTTTTGTTTTATAATACTCAGATTGATATTTGTTTTGTTGGTGCAATTCAAAATGTAGTTATGCAATTTAAAACTTAGTTCCCTAAATTCATTGGGGGTTGGGGATTCAAAGGTGGAAAGGATCCAACTTAGCTGAATAAAGAAAGGGTATAGGATATAGAATTAGTAGAATGTAGGACTCAATACTAATTATGAGAGTTGCAGAAATATAGATGAAATTAGAGCTTAAATACTAATCCTGAGTAAGCCTGAAACATGTTCAATAGATAAAATTTTTAATAAATTTTTTTGGGTGTTGTTTGGTGATTTTGAAATCACCAGATGAGGGAGTTGATAGAGCGAGCTTTAGAAATATTTTATTCAAGCTTGTGATGTCATGCTCTCATAATTTGAATTAATATATTAATAAGTGTTTGCATGATTTGTTTGATTAATTCAACCTAGATTAAGTTTGCACCACACATGAACACGCGGGAAACTAATTAAATGTGCTCCTGTTGCATTTTCAAGTCTGTTTTTGTAACACATTATTAATATTGTCCTGTTTGTTATGTCTTTCCTATTGTCTTTGTCACTATTAATATGCAGCTTATCATTCATGGCATGTGCTTTTATATGTGCTTACATGTATGTCCTATGTTGTGTTTGTCTGTCTGTGTATTATTTAATCATCTTTTTACTCTTTCAGAAACATAAAGCTGGATTACATGAAGAATGGTAGTTATTATATGTGTTGCTTTATTTGTTTGCTTCTGCTAGTTGTCATTTATTAATGGGTTAATTACTAGCAGGGAAAGGGTGGGTAACAGAAGGATTTGTTTTACCTGAATTAATTATTCTTTTGTGTTTGTTTAAATAATAGTTTTCTGGAAAGAGACGCAGGCTGAAAGTGGCGCAGGGTCGCAAGCAAAAAGTGGCGCAGAAAATGGACGCCTTCTAAAAAGAGGCCTACTGATGCTAAGCCACAGGGGAAAGTTATTTTGAAAAAAAAGATGACAAGCCTACAAACTTTTATTTTGAAAGCTTCAAAAAATGAACTGCTAAAGTCAACTCTGTGGAGTGGGTTTGGATGTGCCACGAAAGTTCAGAATGGTCTGGCTCAAGGCTAAAAGGAAGAGACGTGACAAGATTTCATACTGCTTGAACATTTTTGCTACAAATTGTAGCGGACTAAGGAACTGTTGCCAGGATTCTGTGCATGGACAATGACTTTGTGTAAAGCCTGGTCTCGTGGTGGAAGATGTCACAGTTTACTGTGGCGTGAGGTGATTCAGCCAATGGAGAGCCAGAATTCAGCTGTTGGAATGTGAAAAATAGTTAGCTCAGCTTTTTTAGAGTATAAGAATAGGCGTTAGCTGCAAACTTTTGGCTTACGCTCCTGATTCCAGAAGGACGTGTTCTGCTGTCCGATGATTACACGTAAGAAATGTAACTTTTAAAGACTTTGTTTTCAGGCGATGAGGGTAGAGTCAGTGAGATAGTTAGGCTTTGGAAATGCTCTTCCTTTTCACTTATTTCTGCTAATGAATAATATTATCTCTTTAAAATGCTGAATAAAACTTATATGACTTTTTCTAATGCTTGCTTAATAAAGTTCCAAACCTAAGTTTTCTTAAATATGTTTTAATAAACTTTTTAAAATGACAAGCTGGTCTTGTTTTTGTAGATAGTTTATTGCTAAAAGTTACACAACATATAGTATCCATTCACCTCATTCACTATGTTTATGGGCCTGGTATTGTTTGGTAAGTGTGGTAGTGGAATGTGTCATCATTTATAAAGAATTTTAGTTTCTAGGCTCTAACACGTCCAATCCTGCCTCCTCTCCCCCAATTCGTCACAGAGTGGGATGGGTTCAGTGAGGGTTGCTGGTGCCCCCCCCCCAGCAACCCCCGGTGCGACGAGCTGGGAAAGGGGCACCTTTGGTAATTGGCACACAGCCTCAGGAAGCACAAGTGAAGCCTGATGCACCCAGGTTGCATCCAATCAGCAAGGGTGGAACATATCATGGGGAGGAGTGCCCTATACCGTGGCATGCTACTGAAGCAAGGGCTCAAGGTGGACAAGCCCTGACAAATTTTACATTTCAAAGCATCATTGTATACAATTTCTATTTCCATTATACATATGACGCTATTATGTCGACGACGTTTCGATGCCTATTCAGAGATAAATGGCATCATCTTCATCTGAATCCTGAACTGCCATCGAGCAAGCCAACCAGGAATGAGACACGTCCGGTCCAGTCTCCTATGAAGAGGCTTCCTTGCCCTGGTTTGGAAAATAATCGAGTAATATGCTCGGACAACTGAATACTTCGCTCTGTGCGCTTTGATACTGAGCACCGGCCCCTGGAAACAGACAATGTCTGGACCATAATATTGGCAACACAAACTGTTAAAAATTTTCAAGACAAGCATATTAACTCTCTGTCCTGAAGATGATGCCATTTATCTCTGAATAGGCATCGAAACGTCGTCGACATAATAGCGTCATATGTATAATGGAAATAGAAATTGTATACAATGATGCTTTGAAATGTATTTTTGTCTGTCCACTGAACTACTAGTACAGACTGCCCTTGTTCACGTTAACCTTACCCCCCTGTTTTGTCTTGTCCCCTGTGGGTTACTGGATGTACCCACTTTGTAAAAAATTCCTTTTTATGTTTTCAATTCTCTTTAATTAAAAATCCTGTCCGGCTGGACAAAGGTCATACTCACTTTTGAGCATATGTTTATTACTTTGCTAAAATCCCTGAACTGCTAGGGACCACTGTCTTTTGAAATACTGGATTCAAGCGAGCCGGGCTGAAGACGGCTGGAATACCAGAAACCAGTCCTCGGAAGCTTGTTTCCGGTCCAGGGAAGACATGGCTTGGCAGTTTGGGCTGGACTGCTCCCATGAGGCAAAGGGTCAGATTGATTTGCATATAGCCATGTCTGAACTGGGGTGGCAGAGTGGGCTAAAGAACGGTGATGGATTAAACCCAGATCTTTTGACTGGGTGTGAGTGTTTGATTGACTCAGATGCTCCGTCCATCACCACCCCCTTTTGTACTGCTTTTGGCCGCAATAAGTGTGGCAGGGTATGCTCAGACGTGAGTCCCTTGCTCACTTTGCCACTGGATTCAAGCAAGCCGGGCTGAAGACGGCTGGAATGCCAGAAACCGGTCCTCGGAAGCTTGTTTCCGGTCCAGGGAAGACATGGCTTGGCAGTTCGGGCTGGACTGTTCCCATGAGGCACAGGGTCAGACTGATTTGCATATAGCCATGTCTGAACTGGGGTGGCAGAGTGGGCTAAAGAACGGTGATGGATTAAACCCAGATCTTTTGACTGGGTGTGAGTGTTTGATTGACTCAGATGCTCCATCCATCACCACCCCCTTTTGTACTGCTTTTGGCCGCCATAAGTGTGGCAGGGTATGCTCAGACGTGAGTCCCTTGCTCACTTTGCCATTGGATTCAAGCAAGCCGGGCTGAAGACGGCTGGAATGCCAGAAACCGGTCCTCGGAAGCTTGTTTCCGGTCCAGGGAAGACATGGCTTGGCACTTCGGGCTGGACTGTTCCCATGAGGCACAGGGTCAGACTGATTTGCATATAGCCATGTCTGAACTGGGGTGGCAGAGTGGGCTAAAGAGCGGTGATGGATTAAACCCAGATCTTTTGACTGGGTGTGAGTGTTTGATTGACTCAGATGCTCCGTCCATCACCACCCCATTTTGTACTGCTTTTGGCTGCAATAAGTGTGGCAGGGTATGCTCAGACGTGAGTCCCTTGCTCACTTTGCCACTGGATTCAAGAAAGCCGGGCTGAAGATGGCTGGAATGCCAGAAACCGGTCCTCGGAACCTTGTTTCCGGTCCAGGGAAGACATCGCTTGGCAGTTCGGGCTGGACTGTTCCCATGAGGCACAGGGTCAGACCTATTTGCATATAGCCATGTCTGAACTGGGGTGGCAGAGTGGGCTAAAGAACGGTGATGGATTAAACCCAGATCTTTTGACTGGGTGTGAGTGTTTGATTGACTCAGATGCTCCGTCCATCACCACCCCCTTTTGTACTGCTTTTGGCCGCCATAAGTGTGGCAGGGTATGCTCAGACGTGAGTCCCTTGCTCACTTTGCCATTGGATTCAAGCAAGCCGGGCTGAAGACGGCTGGAATGCCAGAAACCGGGCCTCGGAACCTTGTTTCCGGTCCAGGGAAGACATGGCTTGGCAGTTCGGGCTGGACTGTTCCCATGAGGCACAGGGTCAGACTGATTTGCATATAGCCATGTCTGAACTGGGGTGGCAGAGTGGGCTAAAGAACGGTGATGGATTAAACCCAGATCTTTTGACTGGGTGTGAGTGTTTGATTGACTCAGATGCTCCGTCCATCACCACCCACTTTTGTACTGCAGTATATAAGTGGCACACCTGTGTATTCTGAGTGAGGAATGCCAACCGCTTGGCTGGTTGAATGGAAAGAGGCTGGAAGTTTGCTATTGCAAAAAAAAATTGTGGAGAGGACTAAATAAACATGGCACCCGCTCAATAAAGTTCTCAGTGTTCAGTACAACCACTGCACTGGTTACACCAATAGCTCTAGAGATGCCCGCCAGGAAGGAAGGGAGCTCTAAACTGGGCAGGCGGTGCCCTGCCAAGGGAGCAGAGGCAATAGGCTCTGCTGACATGGAGGGCTTGTGAACTGTCAGCTTAATGATAAATCACTTCCTCTCTCTGAAATCGTTGATTAGCTCAGTACTAAAGAACTGCCATGATAAAGGGAAACTATAGGGCAGTGGTGGTCATGAGTAGAAAACTATCCTGCAAGCATATTATCCCATTTTCCTTCTTTAAAAAGTCAAGCAATCCAAAAGTAACCTTCTCTCTGTGCCTGCACATTACTTGAATGATTACTTTTGTGTTAAATTCTGCCACCTTATGCTATACGTGTCTTGACATCAAACAGCTCTGATATACAAGGCCTTTTGTAAACATCCTCTTGCTTAATCCATTCTTTCTACTTCCACCCTTTCTTCTGGCTTCTATCATCTTTAATTCTCCCTAACCTGAGCCTACTTTTACGAGCAAGCCAAGGAGATGAAACTTTGTGGATTAACCAGCTTCTAGCCCCATGCCAAGGCAACGAGCTCTATTGGTAAAGGAGTGTCTTGGAATAGTCCACGGCTGACTTTGGGCGCCATTTTACCTGTTAGAGGTGACATCCCTGAAAATCAGATGTTTAAATAAATGTTTCTGTAACATATCATCATGTTCATGTCCCCGATCATCCCACGGCTTCTGCAGTTTCCATTGTAGCTCCAAATAAACAGAGCCCTAAAACATGCTGTCGGAAACCTGTTTCCTTTCTGGAAAAAAAGGATATTTTGCTTTCTTGCGACCTTGATCATTTATCTGAGGTCTGAAGACGCAGTCCTTGTGTACTTTGAAAAACTGCAATTCTGGCTGCTCCGCGGCTCCGAAGATGCTCGGGGATTTATATCAATATGAAGAAACAAGATACTTACTCTTGTTTCGTTTACACGCTCTGGCGCGAAGTGCGCAACCTTCAGCGCCGCGCCTTTGATGTATGGAGCTATTACACAAGCTGCCCAAACAATTGAACATGCCATAGTTTCAATGTCTGACCATTAACTGTGCCCCCTTACAGGGTGCCAGCCCACCAAAGGGTGGTCTGTCCAAAGAAAAAAGATTTCAAATGCTTACATAGGGAGGGTCGGACTGGGACAGAAAATAGGCCTGGACAGCTTCATAAAAAAGCCCGCCATTAAAGAATCTGATACCTAAAAAAGTGTGCCACTTTTGTAAATTGGGGCGGTTTTGACACGCCCATAGGGGTTTTACAAGGTGTGGGAGACATTATGCATTCCTGCTTGCTGCAGGCAATGTTTGTGTTACTATCAGGGAAATCAACAGACCATAAAACAGGGCCACAAGCAGCCAAAAAAGGCCCACACAATGATCTGTCAAACCAGCCCTTCTGACAGTGCCCGATTGCCATATAGGCTGGCTCGACTTAAATCTGAAGATGCAGATTTACAAGAAACTGACGCATCTGTACAGATACATCAGTTGCCCTGCGTTTCCATACGAAACCCTTGCGCCACCATGGTTGCGCCGTATTTACAATACAGTGCTCCATGGCGCAAGGATTAACAGATGCATCAGTAATTCTGATGCATCTGTTGGGCCAAAAGTGACCTATTGCTGGAGTTGCTCATGCAAGTGACGCAACTCCAGCAATGCAACACAATAGATAGGCGAATCCCATTCAGAAAGCCCTGCGTCATTCCTTACTCCTGGTCTGAGCAGGCGCAGGGATTTTGACGCAGTGAAGGAGTACAGTGATGCAGTGAAATGTTGTAAATTGCACTGTGTCAGTTCTACATGGCTTTTTGCGTGGGGACACCCACCCTGCATACATTATACCTGACGCAGGTTTAATGTGGCACATGGCTTAACAACCTGATGCATCGCCCTAGATGTGTCACGTTGTAAATTGTCCCCATTGTTTGTGCCAGCGTTGCGTCAAAAAAAGTGATACAATGGCGGTGCAAGGAGGCACAAGGGGTTTGTAAATCTGCTCCGAAATGTTGAATGTTGCGTCTTGGTTTGAATAGGTCACATTAAATGCCTTGATTGCGGTTTTCCACGTCACCAGGCTTTCAGTAGCACTCAGTGCTATAACACAATAAATTGCCCCCCTCTATATCATGGCATCAGGCATTCATACTGCTTCCTACCCCAAAGTGGGCATGACTCATATGCAAGATAGACACATTCACTTCCAGTTTAAAATAAGTGGGTGAAAATGTGCCGCGCAGCATGAGGTCACATGTCATTGAGGACTGTGGGCATATACAGTGGGCTAAATTTACTTAGCAATGACACAACTCAGCAACCAGAGTTACTGTGCTGCAGTGCGAGGCGAGGAGAGGACATAGTGCCATATCTACAAATATATGGTGCTGCTGTTGCCTTCTCCTGCGCTGGTGCAAATTAGGCTGCTTGGCTGCATGTACATACTCTTGTACCAAAATACTATGCTAAGACATAGTTTAAAAATTCTCCAAGATTGTATAGGTGCTGTACATCAAGACAAATATGCAAAAAAAGGCCTGGGTGGAGCTTGCAGAGTTTCACCACTGGGGAATTCCGCTGAGTTACCAAAAAACTCTGCCGATTTTCACAGAGTTCTGGGAGTGGGTGGAGCATTGCTCGGCTACCCCTACTCAATACCACAAACAGAAGACCTTCAGGCTGCGGTGACTAGAATTGTAAAGCCAAAAATGGTGACATTTAAAACAAGCATTGGCATAGCCAATAGGTCTCGCCTTAGCCATGCAACAGTTGTTGTTGCACCAAGAATATTGTGCTGAATTGCTAAATACTTATACAGTCCCAAAAGTAGCCAACATGACTGTCCATAAATCCTCTCACTTTGAAGTCAGAGAAAAAAAGTAAAGCCCAAGCTTCCTGGAAGACAGAGCCTGACATTTGACCACTGTCTTTGAATAAACAGCAAACGTGACAGGATAAGAAGATTTAAAGCCCTGTGAACAGAAATTCAGTACTGTTAGAATATAGTAATTAGAGTTTGGACAAGGGAAGGGATGAACTGAAACTGGTCAGCCTAAAAGAAATAAAGTCAGCAAACAGAAAGCAAGCAAATGTGAGTAACAAACTACAAAGCCAATGGTGGGCAACGCGTGGAATGCATTCCCACTGAAGGTTTCAGAATGTCCTCAAGTTGTCGTTAGCAAACCGGCTTCCACATAATCCCAGTTAATGTAAATGAAGCAGGATTCCAAATGCATAGATCATGTTTGGTTTATCCGGGGTGATGTAATAGCAAACATTCTTGGAGAAACGTCCCAACAACTTTTATTAAACAAGACAGGAATCTCAAACCCTGCAATATGCTCAGACGACTTCCATGTGCTAGGCATGTCTACCAACTGAGATGTGTATGCAGTTGGTAAAAGACTCCTACTTACCTCCCAGAGCCCCGAATATCTAACACACACACTCTAGCACACATGAGTTGTACCAGAAAAAAAGTACCAGCAACATCATTACAAACCGACTTGAAAATTCTGCAAGACCAATCTAATGGCACTTTATCAAGGACGGTAACATAACTTTGCAATAACTGCTAATAATCATCAGAGGCCTGGTACATGTTTTATAAAGTGGCGTGTGAAAAAGACGACTACTATAGGATGACCCAGGCTGATCGGACTACACATGAGTCCTTCGCCCACCACGGTAAGCCTAGTATGCGGTTATGTGGAGAGAGCAGGTCAGTGCAGGGTGGGGATTCAGCAGTCCTGGAGTCAGGCTGCTCTTTGATAAGAGAGCTTTCTGATGATTTGATCTAAGACCGGCTGGGAAAATGTATGGCTATGTGTGGGCAGGAAGAGCAATTGGCTGCGAAGGTCATGGAGCGGAGCAGCCTGGGAGAGGTACAGGCATGGAGGGGTGCGGACAGAGACATGTGGGCAGAAACAGGTAAAAGAGAATTGTGTGGCCAGGGAACAGTGTGGGCTCGGAGAGGTGTGCGCTGGGAGAAGGACGGACAGATAACTGCAGGCTGGGAGAGCCGCTGGCAGGAAGATGTGCGTGCAGTGGATGGTGCAGGCAGGGGGAGGTTCATGCAGGGCAGGATGAGGTGCAGGATGAGATGCGCGCTGGAAGGTGTAGGCAACGAGAGATAGAGCAGGGACCAGGGAAAGGTACGGGCAGGCGGCTGGGGGCACGCAAAGATGGCGGTTGACAGGAGCAGGCAAGGAGAGCAATGGACTCAGAGGTGTAGGCTGAGAAAGGCGCTAGTTGACAGATGTAGGCTAGAGGTATGCAAACAGAAAGAGGTAGAGGCTGACATAGGTGGGGGGCAGGGAGAAGTGTGTGCAGAGAAAGGTAGAGGTAGTTCGAGGTAGGGCAGGGAGAGAAGTTAACAGGGAAAGATATGGGCAAAAAGACAAAGTGAAACTAATGAGCTCTATCATATTAACAAGCATGGTGCAGCGTCGTGCATGGGTGCCCGCGTACCCTACTCGGCCGAAGCAGAATGAGAAGATAAAGCACTCGAGTGGTGCATGCATCCGTGCGCTCACAGCCTGCTCTTTTTAGAAGCACATACTTAGCTTGTGGCGCGCCCATGCTTGCTCCCGCAAGGTGGATGTCGCAACAAGCATGAGTATGTGCTTCTAAAAAGAGCAGAGCGATGGCTAAAGGTCTCCTATGCAACGCATGTGCGCTGCGTAGGCGAGACCTAAACATAGAAGAAGGACTACAATGTTACTTCAACTGGGCATACAGAATGTCAGCACACATTAGCATAGAATTACAGAAGAGGCAGTAAGAACATAGATACAATAACATTTGAAATGAAATGAAATTAAATGAAATGAAATGAAAAGGGGACTTGTATAGTGCGATTGCTGCCCTGGGGCGTCCAAGCGCTTGCATTTTAAAGCAAGTATTACGCCAGTTAATTAAATTGCTTTCTAAGAACAGCTGCTACAATACCTGTTTTGGAAAACATAAAAAAGGCACCTGCCACCATTTTCAGTCAACCCTTTCTAAAAACCAGGACATGGCCTACATTTCCCAAAATCGACAAGTGATGAAAACCCGGGACTGTCCCAGCAACTCCAGAACACCAGGTGACCCTACTCCAGGCTTGTCCAGACTGACAGTGAAGGGTCGAAGAAGCATAGCGCTTCTACCCTGTGCAGCTTCACAGCCCACTCCTCTATGGCACACAGTGTAGGGCCTGGCCCACTCTCTTCGCCAGCTGGTGCTAGTTTGAAATGAGTGCTCAGAGCGGTAAAGCTGCGTGTTCCTCGGGGGCACCCGGTATGGACCCCCACGTCTCCAGTGGTATGGGAAGCCGTTCATGTCAAAATTACAGATCCCCATATAAGACATCTCCTGAAATGCATGGGGTGCTGCAAAAAAAAAAGCCAGAGCCAATTCAAATCGATGCCTTCATCACTCATGCAGAGAGTAAGAGGCGCGCAGAGAAATATTGCACCCGAGATAAATTAATTTACTCCAAGTAGCTGGGGCTGTCATCACACAAAATTGACAGGCTTAGAACTTACTTTGAAACTATGAAAGAAAGTCTTCAGCCCGTAATGGCTTCCCTTATAGTGCCTCGTTGCAGAGAATCAAATACCCATCCTCATCTGGTGTGCAGCCTAGGAAAGGAGGGAGAGGGTGATCTCCGTCTGCACTCTGTGCCACTGCCTGCAGACTGCACCCTGCTGTCTGCACTGCTGTTCCCCTGCATCCCCCACCCTTCCCCGAAGCCTGCACCCGCTCATGCCCAGGAGCACCCCCCCCTCAGGAGGCGGTATGCAGTGCTGAGCATGAATCACCCGGGACAGAAGGGCACCGAAGGTAAATGCACCCTGTCCACATCTGTGCACAAGGTCTGCACCATTTCGTCGCCCGTACATGCTGCGTGCACCTTGTTGTTTGTCTGTCCAGTCCACACCATGCCTCATAGATATCTATGTGCACAACCTCCGGGTGTCGGGCCATAATGTTTATCATATATATATATATATATATATATATATATATATATATCTGTGCATAACAGGTTAATGACACCTGCCTCTGTACACATAATGTACAACCTCCCCACCTGCCTCTGGCCACATCATCTGCAACATTCCTCAACCTGCACTTGCCGTATGCATCCTGTTTGTATCTGAATATGCCTCGAGCATATGAACCACACCCACCAGTGTGCGTACAGCCTACCTCTGTCCACTCCATCTGCATCTGTACATGCTGAGTTCAAACTATTTACTTCTGTATACACTGTGAGCATCTTGCATTTATCTCTGTAGACACCTGGTGTGCCCCCCTCACCTACTCCTGTACACACAATGTGCACCAGACCTACAGACTTGGTGGATACTAGACATCCACTGGGGGATAGGTATCAATAGTGCAGCAGGTGCTATCGCGTGATGGGCCCACTACACCCCAAATCAAACAATTTTTTGCTAACAAATTGGGGCACAGTGATGCCTTTAGGGGACCAACCTAGTTTTTTAAAAGCTGCCCGCGCCTCACCTACCGTTATATGTGTCAGCTGTCTTGCACCATGCACGCTTTGCCTACAACTAAATGCTACGTGAGCACTACCTGTCTCTGTACTTCCAATCAGCACCATTTCTAATTGTGAATACACTGCATGTGCCCTGGATGATGTATGTAAACAATACATATTTCTGTGCACTTTGGCTATTTCTGTACAAAATAGGGAAACCTTATCTATCTCTGTACTCACTGAGCACACAGGCTTCAAAATACCTTCCTCTGTACGTACAACGGACATGACAAAACTAAATGCACACCATACATGTCTCTAAAAATAGTCATACCAATCCTTCTGCTCCCACTGTGTGGGCCATGTACACTCCTCTGTAGTGCAGTGCACACACCATGGGCCACGTATTTACTTGCCACACCAGTAAACTCTGCTTCGCCGGCTCCACAGAATTTTTGCTGAACTCCATGCTCCAAGTGGAGCGCACAGTAGCAAAACTCCATGAACTATAACAGTGGAGTGGGGTTTACCGCCCAGAAAGCTTTTCTCAAATTGTAAGTCTTCTTTGAGGAGGCTTACATTCCTGGCATTACTTTTGAGCGACTTTCTAGTGCAAACCAGGATTTGTGCTGGAAAGAAACTCCTAGTTCAAAACTTTGGACTGGTTTCCGTCACTTTTTGTGACACTGCACGACACAGCACCATGATATATCTTCTAGACCGAGGTCTCAGTAAAAACACTATATTAACTGGTAATACAAGACATCACTCTTCGCATTGATCAAAATTAAGCTCTTTTACTCATTTGCTTTCAACTGTTACACAAGCTATTGAAGTCTTCGGGCAGATTTACTAGATTCTCACGGAGCGCAGTGCAGCATTCACAAATTTAGTGCTGCATTCTGCGAGGAGAGAACATGAAAGTGTCATATTTACAGAAATATGGCACTCTCCGCTCCTCTCCCTAGCGCTGACGCAGAAATATGCTGATGTGCAGAGGTAAGCACCCTGTTCAAGTAGGGACCACAATCCTAGTGAGGGTAAGTCAGATACACACCCTGGATTAACCTGTGCTCACCCTCTGGTAGCTTGGCACAGAGCAGTCAAGCTTAACTAAAGAGGCAATGTGTAATATATTTGTGCAACACTTAATACAGTAAAACTGTGGAAAACTGCACAGAAATAATCCGAACCTGGTTAGAAACATAGATCTTCATTTATTGAAAAAAACAAGATCAAAACACAAAAACCCAATAAGTAGAACCAGAGTTAAGAATTTTTAAAGAATGTCTTGAGTTACAGTGCTAAATAGTGTATAGGGCCTAGAGGTTACTTGAGGTCTTGCTGTTTTGGGGTAAATCTGAAAAGTCAAGCCAACTGCGATGAAGCGCAGGTTGGAAACAGAAGTCACACAGGTCCGCTGAAACAGTACCTTTACGGGGAACAAGTGTTGATGGCGAGGTACAGCTGTGAAGAGTGGAGGAGATGCTGCGTCATCGTTGATCCGAAGGACTGTTGGTGATGCTTCTGCTCCAAGTGATGCAGTCGGGTCGCACATAGTTGTTGAACTTCGGCGTTGAGCAGTGCTGTTGGGTCAGGCAAATGTGTGGTTCCCGACCAGCGCAGAGCAGGCAATGCGTGGGGTTTTGCAGGAAAAGCCCACCTCCAAGGACCCAGGAATGGATTGGCACCGCTTGGCAGGGCAGGACTCACAGGTGGCAGAGTCCATAGGCAGTAGCAGGGATGAATGAATTCTTTGATGTCCCTGACACTTCAGAACAGGAGGCAAGCCCTTGGAGTCACTTGGTTCTGGGGATGTAGAGAGTCAGGGCCAGTCTTTTGCGTAACCAAGCAAGTGGGGCAGGAGGCTACAGGAAAGGCACAGCAGAGCAGGAGTTCAGTAGAGTTCAGCAGAGTGACAGTCCTTTCAGCAGCACAGCAGTCCTTTTTTTGGCAGAGTGTCTTCAGGTCCAGAAGTGTACCAAGTTGATGGTGTCATGGGTCCACTACTTATACCCAGCTATGCCTTTGAAGTGGAGCAGACTTCAAAGAGAGGCCCTTGAAGTCAAAAAGGTCCCTGCCATTTCTGCCCAGGCTCAATACTCACTACAGGGGGTGTTTGCAGCATTTTGTGTGGAGACAGACAGAGCCCTATTCAGGTGCAAGTGTCAGCTCTTCCCTCCCATCTAGCCCAGAAAGGGCCCATCAGCCTGTTGATGGCACATCAGGATGTGAATGGCCCATCAGATCAGGTACACCTCAGTTTCCTTTGTGTGCGACTGTCTAGAGGGAATGCACAAAACCCAGCTGTCACACAACCCGACTTGTATTCAGAGACAGACACAGGTACAGATTGTTTAAAGTAGGAAAATGCCAACTTTTTAAAAGTCAGGAAAAAGAGAGGAATTAGGCCCAAAGGGGGGAAGCACAAGCAGGGCCATATTATAACTTGTTAAAGAAGACTGTTCCGTGCCTCGCTTTTTTTTTTAAAGCTAGGTGTCTTTGCTAATTAGCTGGACCCATTAATTTTAGTTTGAACCAATGTATTTATTTTCACCTTTTCATTATCACTATTTTTTGTTCTTAGTGATTTCTTTCAATCTGAAAAAAGACATATGTCCTGTCATATCAATACATCCTTGTTCTCAAAACAATTTACAAACACACTTAAATAAATCATGAATATGCTGTTCTCAAAACTGTTTAGCAAACACACTTAATTAAGGCATAAATGTGCAATACAACATATATCACAAACACTTTTTACATGAAAAAACATTTTAGCAAAAAAGACATCCAATACATATATTGCTATTGGTGATATGCTTTTGGTTATGATCCTTAAGACTCTTTAATGTCTATATTCGATATCCAATCTTATACAGGGCACGTTGGATTTTTGTGAAACACTGGAGATATTTCTCTCTGATCACAAATTTAAATTATTCAGTAGTCCTCTGTATAATTATCTGCCGACTCGTTTCTGTTCCTGGGCGCGAGGTACTGGGAAACTCATCAGGGCAATGGTATTTAAACAGCAATGGCAATTTCTGTAAGGGTATGTGACATAAAACAATTGTTACAAGGGGCTCCTTTCTATTTGCGTTTTATTCACTAGTCTCATTGTTTGTGGTTGGGTCATTTTCCTTAGTCTTCCTATTTATCTTTCTCTTCTTTGCCTAATTTGAACCAGCAGGTAATTATTCACAGTAGGCGGTAGTTCTGTGTGAAACAGAAGAAACCGTCATTGTTGTGCATTTGTATCTAGATGCAGATCTCTCTATTCACCACTGGGATGTCCAGCCTGTCTCCTGGAATCCCCCAGCCCTGTCACTGACAAACCCAGACAAGGAATACACAACCCAGCAGAGGCAGGCTTAAATGGTTAGGCAAGCAAATACCTGCTTTCTAAAAGTGGTATTTTGAAAACACAGAATATTAAAACCACTTGTACTAAAAGATATATTTTATTATTCTGAGTTCAGGCATACTAAACTCGATTTTTTACCATGTTCCCTGAGTCAGTTAGGATTATAAGGATGTAATAATCTAGCTGCTCATTCCGGCCTATGGAGAACAGGTAGCCTTCAATAGTGGAAAATGAAAATGGCTGTAATTCACTATTAGAACATGCTACACACATCAGAGCATGCCCTACCTTGTACTTACAATGCACCCTGCCCTTGGGCCTACCATAGGGGTGTCTAATATGAAGCAAAGGGAAGATTTAGGGACTGGCAAGTGGGTGCACTTGGCCAAGTCGACATGGCAGTGCTAAACTGCACATAGGCCTTGCAATGGCAGGCCTAAGACACATTTTACAAGCTGCTTCTGTGGGTGGCACAACCAGTGCTGCATGCCCACCAGCAGTATTTGATTTACAAGCCCTGGGCACACATGGTGCACTGAACTAGGGGCTGACAGATAAATCAAATAACCCAATCATGTAGTAACCAATTAGCACATTAATTTAACATAGGGAGCACTTGCACTGTGGCACTGATTAGCAGTGGCCCTGTGCCCAAAGCATAAAACCAGCAAAAACATATCAAAACAGAGGAGGCAATCCGTCAAAATGGAAGGGAGACTCACGGCAACGATGTCAGGTCTAACAGTGACATAGGTAAACACGGTGAATAATACCACTGCATACTATTAGTGGCGTTAATGTGTGTCACTTTTCTTTATCCAAAGCCAACTTATCCAACATAACTAGATTTATCTGACCTATCTTGGGTGGCAAGTTGTATTGGGTTCATTCACTTTATGCGGCTATAATGCAGCAGAAGGCTCACAAAACTCAAGAGTTGCAAAACTCACCAGATTGGATGGTGCACATTATACTTGGAATGTTGCTATAGCTCCAGTGCATCGTAAACTCAATTGGCTAGCAGTATGCACCAGGTTAAAAGTTAAGATCCTTGCTTTGACTCTCAAGGTTCAGTTTAGAAATGGCCAAACGACCTGAAAAACTGATTGGAACTCTACACACCAAGGAGACGTCTGCAGTGCAGAGGAAAACATTGTTTGTGGTGCCCAAACATTGTTGTGGATTAAGACGTTTTCTATCATGCTGTGACGTTGTGGTATAGTCTCCCAGAGGAGATGAGCTAAATCGCCTTTTATCAGGAATTTTAGAAATAGTTCCACCCTGGATATTAATTTTACTCAGCACACTTAAGTGTCACAGAGCTTCGTTGTCACCCCTGTATTGTCAACTCAGCCTACCAGTTCTCCAGATGTTATTACCATTGCAATATACAGTTCATCCTCAAAATAATCAATAACGTTCCACTGACACAGCCCAACTTTACAAATGCTGCTCAAAATAGAGCTCTGAACGTCCTTCAACAACCTCAAACTTGACCCAACAAGACAGAAATCATCCTTTGCAGCACAGAATCACAGGCCACCTCACACATTCCCTGGTTAATCTTATTTTAGACCCTACAGACTTCTTTCTTCCACTTAAAACCCTACGATAATGTGTATTGTGATAGACCCAAATAAAAAGAATTGAGGAAATAACACTGTGACAAATGCTCTCTTTCCTGGGGAATACTGGTGAATATTGGGTTTGCTCATCCTTTCCCTTTCACACCTAGACTATGCCACCGAATTACACTGCGCTTTTACTCATATAAGCACTTAACAGAGTTCGAAACACATCACTCATGTTAATTCTGCTTCTTAACAACAGACCACATCACTCTAGTACTGAATAGCTAAGATTTGTGACCATGAAATATACAAGTCGCAGACCACGCGATCTTCAAAGCACTCTGCATTACACACAGTTCACAAAATTGGCCCACAATTGTAGAACCACATCTCACTACCAGTATTACTTGATAAGCATCTGCAAGCCTCCTTGCTGCCCGTCAAAATCATGAAAATGAAGTGTCTTCACCTTATACACAGGACATTATACCAGAGGTAGACATCATGGGCCTGATTCACAAAGGTAAACTTGCACTTTTGTGTAAGTTTACGATTACTTGGTATTCACAGAGGGATTTACTTGTAGTATCTTTGTGAGTGTAGATTCTTCACACATAAAACCAATCAAACATAAACTTACACACATGTCTATGTTTACCTTTGTGAATTAGGCCACTTGTCATTCTCACAGCTCTCAAAATGAACCAAAGAGAGAAATCCTTCTATGTGACTCGAAATTAGCGGCCAAGTCCATCTTTTGGTCGCCACGGTCCCTACCATGCACATAAATAGTAAAACAGTCAGACATACACATGGCTTCTGAGCTCGTACTTTTAATTCTAGATTAACTCTGGAGTTAATTCCAGAGTCCCGGGGTGCAGCTACCGCACAGGATCGCTGGCGACTCTGCTCACGGCGTCGGCCTCGTGGAAGGGTGAGAGGCGCCGCCCTGGCAGAGACGTTGGGCATTCCAGAAGTAGCCCAAGCCCAGGGTTATGTGCTTTTTATTCGCACTCCTATGCTGGCCTGGCGAATGCTGGGCCAGCCCACACCGCTCACGCTTACAGGGGGGACGTAACAAGCTACATTTCCGGGATCTTCCCCACTGGCTGGGGTGACATGGTTGCGTCCACTGTCCACTATACTCCAAACACCTGAAGTGTGTGTAGACATGGATATGTGTGTGGTCTGTATACTGCAGTCCGGCCATCACATCCACGCCACACTTGGCATTGTGTACATTCTCATTCATGGGCCACTAACCTCCTTCGCACATGCCTGGTCACCACCTCTTCCGACATTCTGCTATTGTGTGGCAGAGGTGCCATGCCGTTGATGGCTAATGTACATGGCTGGCCCAGGTTCCCACGGTGAGTTGTGCTGTCGTGTCTGGTGAGTGTGAATGTTGTATGTGAGCTTCTGATGTGTTGAGCTGTGTGCATTTGGTATTGGCCAACGAGCAGTGCATTTTCGTAGGTGCGATCCTGGTGGCGCAGGTTGATGATGGACTGTCGGAAGGTGTAGGGATAATGCACACTGCCTGGGTGGTTTTCACGGCGTTGGCGCAGATTCCCCGGTGGTCCACTATTGCCTGGATATTGGTGGGATACGAGCGCTTTCAGTTGCGCCTATTGTGGAAGGACATGTGTGCAGTCAATTGTCCCCTGACACATGCGGGACACCCCCTGTGACGTACACACCTTGGTTGGTCTCCGGCTGTTCCTGCGCAGTGTGTGGGAAGTATAGATAGTGGGATACCAGGCTGATGGTGTCATCCATGAACGTTGTGAGGGACTTGGTTTGGCCTGGCTGTGTGACTTCTCCATCTCAGGCGGCTGTTGGTTGGAGGGTACCAGAGGCCAACACGTGCAGCTTGGCCATCAGCTTTGTCTGAGGTGGGATGTTGGGTGTCAGGTGTGTTGGTACCGTCAGCCTGTGGGCAATGGCGGTCAGGATGCAGAGGAGGGTTGTCCCTTTGGGCATGTGGGGGTCAATGAAATTCTCTGGTGTTGGGTATGTGTGGTTGGTTGGTGCATTTTGGGAGAGTTGCTGTCTTTGTCTGCCCTGCCTCAGTGTTGGTTCGGGGGGGGGGGGTGGCGGTTTGTGCCCGGGGTGGGGGTGGCCCTGGGGCTGGTAGAGGTGGGTGTTGTGGCCATCTTGGGTGTCCGGCCCGCATGTTCAGTGGCTCCAAGGCATCTGTTGTTGTTCAGGTGTGGGTCTGGGCTGGGCTCCCTTTTGTGGTGCAGGCTGCTGTCCAACTTTGCACCAGGTCGGGGCAGGTGTTAGTTTCCTGGTGCTAACGCGCCTTATCGCCTGTTTTGTGTTCTTATCCCAGATCAGGCTGGTCATTGAGAATGTTTTGGAGTGGTGTTGTTGCTGCTTTTTGCTCCGGAATGCCTACACTACATCTCATTAGCGATAGTTACTGGGCTCATCTGTGGCGATGTTTTTGGCGGCTGCTGTCGCCGGAAAACTGGTGCTATCAGCTGTTAGCACCAGCTTGTCAATGGGGCAGTAAATTTATTGTGAATTTTGCTGCGATAACGTGCCGATAATTCGGCAATAGTTCCTTGAGAATATGCCCCTTTGAGTGACACTGCACCACAATTTTATATTGACAGTGTACCAATTGGTCATTATTTTTACATCTGTTCACCAACTGATCGTTCGAATCGTTCGTATCTCTCTGATAAAGCCCACTTATCACTTATCTAGTCTCAGAAATCATATAGCATCTGGAGTAAATGTAATGCTCTCAACCACCAAACCACAACACATCTGTCGCTCATCACACACATGCCAAAGATGTCTGAAAGCCACCCATTCACAACGCCCACTGAAGGATACAGAATGCATGTTCTGGATATGCAGCTATTAGCACGTTCTACCTAATTCCTGCATGCTGTCACATGATTTTCACAATCATCACATTGATAAAGGCCAACTCACTGGAGTTGTGCACAATCAATACAAATACTAATTTAGCTGTGCCACATGTCCTGATGCAGGTCAATAATCTGTATTGAGCCAGGTAGCAACATGCACTTAGACTTTTTAGAAACCTATAATAATACACACTCCAGACTGCCTGCATCCTATAGAAGTGTTGGAAAACGTCCCTCTCTTCAGGGTCACCCCTAAACCTTTTGCCTTCCTGTTATAGCCAATGGATGTGTAATGCATTTCTTGCAATATTTGAGGTGAGTCTGCTCGTGGTCTGTACTGCTCCTGGCTCTACACTGCATCGCTCAGTCATTCGGTTGTAATGTTGTGGGTGAGAGGATGGTTGGAGGTGCCTACGAGCTGGATGGTTGGTGAGCGGCTGCCCGCAAGGCTTTGACCCTGTCCTGAATGATGAATCAAAGTTTCACCTCAGTGATGTAATGTCGCCGCTTATCAATGACCACTCTGATGCCTTGGTGTACTTCCACTGTAAATTTTATTCACAAATACAGTAATGCTGAAGAGCGCCGGCCGATGCTGCCTCCTCTCCTAGTCTCCAGCGCGCTAATGCTAAGCGCGCGCATTCCTACAAAATGGCCGCACGCACGTCACGTCTACGTGACGTGCATAGACTAGTACGCTCACTACATATCTCCCCCTTTTACCAAACATTTTAAGAGTCACTTACAGTTCATTGTCCAATTCAAAATCTCGAAATCTGGAGGGCCTTACCACCGGCCTGCCGCTCCTTGTTATCCTGATAGGGTTCTCCAAGGTCCCTTGGCTCTGCACCTCGGAACCTTCCGTTCCTTCCTTCGCCCTCACATTCTCCTCCATCTGTCTTCCCAACCAGACCTTGTCAGTCCTCTGACTTCCGCTCGCTCCTTCTACTTCCCCTTGTTCTGTTTCTTCACTTGCTCCATCTTGCTGCTCACTTACATTTTGTCCTTCCTCCGTGTTTGAATCCTCGATGTCCTCCCATTCCATTCCGGGGTGCCCCCATCGTAACACCTTGTTGCACCTGGCCATGCGGTCCTGTGACCACACGTTTCCATCACTCAGCAGAGCCGCTCGGTCGTATACCTCCTTGACTTGCATGGGTTTGCTATATTTGCTGTCTCCTTTCTTCTGTAAGGTAGCTAATTTCACTCTTACCCACTCTCCCTTCTCCAGGTCAGTTCCTTTTACATTCCGACGTTTGTTGTAATGGTTGGTGTAGATGGTTTGTGCCCTCTCAAGATTGGCACGCACTACTGCCGGGGACCATTCACTTGTGATGACTTTCTCCTTCCAAATCCTGTTGTCATGCGTGAAGGGCTCTCGCCCTTTCAGTATCTGAAACGGGCTGTACCCTGTGCCAGTGGGCGTGATCCTGTAGGCCCATACCATGTTCTCTAGTGCTTTCTCCCAGTTTTTGTTGTTGGAAATCGCAGCTTGTATGGCTCCCATCACTACCCTGTTAAATCTCTCCACTAGTCCATTTCCAGCTGGATGGTATATTGCCGTGTGTTTGACAGTAATGCCGTTCTTTTGCATAAACGTGGTCCATTTCTCTGACCTGAACTGGGGGCCGTTATTGCTCAGAATGGACTTGGGGATACCTTCCCTAGTAAAGGTCTCTGACAGAAACTTTAGGATGTTCTCTGTGTCCATGGTCTCATCCACCCTTAACTCTGGCCATTTGGAATATCGGTCCATGAGGACACACACATATTTCTGTGTGCCATGGTCGTCTAAGACTGGTCCTAATATGTCGATAGACAGTTCCTCCCACGGGTTCAACGGGGGGTCGAACCTCCCTAACGCTGGGCGCAGGGGTTTGAGTGTCTTGTCCGCCCCTTGGCACTGCGGACACTCTCTGACGTGTCTTTCCGCCCTCTTGTCCATGCCTGGCCACCAGTAGTTTTGTTTGGTTCTTAGTTTTAGCTTGCCGATGCCCAAGTGGCCCTCATGTAGCATGTCTAATAGTTTGGTGATGAGGTTCCTCGGGGGAATCACCTTGTCTCCTCGGTAAGTGAACACCCCCGTGTCTCCTACCGACAGTTCTTCTCTTACTTCATAGTATGGTCTCATACCTTCTCTCACGTGTCTTTTGTCTGGCCATCCTTGTGTGATGTGTCTCTTCACTTCCTTCATGTCACTATCCTCCTCATATGCCTCTGTCCACTCCTGGTGGCTGATCACCTTCTCCATGTCGTCTACTAGAGCCACCAATTCCCCTTTGCTTGCGGGATCTTCCTCCCCTGGCTCCATGGCAGCTGCTCTACTCAGGTAGTCGGCTACTCGGTTCCAATTTCCGGGAATGTATTCCACGTCATACCTAAACTCAAGCAGTTTTAGAGTCATTTTGGATATCCTGGGAGTGGCGCTGGCATGTCCACTTGACGTTAACACTTTTACTAGCGGCTTATGGTCCGTCTTGAGTAGGAATCGGGTACCCCATAGGAATTGCCGAAATTTCGTCATGGCCCATACCACCGCCAGCATTTCCTTTTCAATCACGCTGTATTTGCTCTCAGTGTTGGTCAATGCCCGCGATGCAAAGCTGATCGTTTCCATTTCTCCTCGTCCCCGATCCTGCATGAGCACTGCACCCAGGCCCTTGTCACTGGCGTCAGTGGTGAGTACTGTGGCACCTTGGGGGTCATATCCTTTGAGCGGCACGGCTCCGGTGACATCCTTCTTTATAGTTTCGAACTCTGCTTGGGTTTCCGGGGTCCACTGGAACGAGGTGCTCTCCCTGGTCAGCAACCTCATATGATGGGTCTTCGAGGCAAAGTGTACCACAAACTTGCTGTAGTACTCCGCCATCCCCAAGAACGATCTGACTTCTTCCTTGTTCTTGGGGGGCGGTGCTTCTGCGATTGCTTTAACATTTTCTGCCTTGGGTGTGATGCCCCGCGCACCTATCTCGTGGCCCAGGTACGTCACTGATTCTAGGCCTAATCGACATTTTGCCCACTCTGCCGTGAGGCCCTTGCTTTCCAATGCCTTTAGTACCCTTCCAAGCTTCTGATCGTGGTCTAGTCTGTCACATCCCATTACCAGGATGTCGTCCTGAAAATACTGGACACCTTTGATATCTCCGAATAGCTGGTGCATCATTTTCTGAAACACTGCCGCAGCCGAGACCAGCCCAAACGGCATGCGGCAGAATTGGTAGCACCCAAACGGGGTGATGAAGGATGTGAGGCTTCTGATGTCTGGGTGTAGCACTATTTGGTGGTATGCAGAGGTCAAGTCAATTGTGGAGTACCACCTTATTCCCCTGGTCTTCGCTAGCATTTCCTCAATCCTCGGGAGGGGGAATTTCTCTACCACTATGTTTTTGTTGAGCTCTCTCAAATCTACGCAGAGCCTGACCTTCCCATTAGGCTTCATGACTACTACCAGGGGCGCAAGCCATTCAGCGCATGTGATTGGTTCAATTATTCCCTTCCTCTCCAAGTCTCGGAGTTCCGTTTGGACAGCCTCTCTCACCGCTATGGGTACATTCCTTACCTTGTGGGCTACTGGGATGGCCCCTTCCTTGAGCACTATCTTGTGCTGGATTCTCTCCATTCTTCCAACCGTGCCCCCGAACACTTTTGGGTAGTTCTCCTTCCATTTGTTCAGGTCAGGCCACTCTTCCGGTTCCGCGAAGAGTATTTGTTCCTTCCCTCCTGGGTCCAATTTGATTCCTAAATCGCCTTGATCTAGCCAACCTAGGACGGAGGGCCCCCTCTCTGCTATGTACAGTTTGCACAACGCCGATCGTCCTCTGAATTCGAATCTCAGGCGTCGGAATCCCACCATTGGGATGCGATCGCCGTTGTACGTGACTGGTCGAATGTCCAATCTCTCCAACTCCGGCCCAAATTTCGGTCTGAACATTTCATCCCGGACAGCCTTTTGGACTATAGTGTAAGGGGAACCTGTGTCAACTACAACGCTGATGTTAACACCGCCCATAGTCATTTCCAGTACGGGTTTGGTTGTTCTCTCCCCTTCCACGCATAATATCTGGTCATATATGCATAGGACGGTGACCACATCTTCCTCTGTGACCTCTTCCTGGTCCGCTTCGCCCTGGTCAACACATTTCACAACGCCTTTGGATAACTTTTTCCGACACACTTTCTCGTAGTGGCCTATGATGCCACAATGCAGACATTTGGCTCGGAACGCCGGACATCTCCTGTCCTGTGCTTCGTGGGCCCAGCTTCCACACCTATAGCACGTTCTCTTGTTGTTGCTACTTGTTTGCTTTCCTTGTGGTCCGGAACTGCCCTGCCATTTGTTGGCTCCTCTGTGTACTGGGTTCGTATGTCTTTGTGATGTTCTCCCTCCTTTATCTTGTTCACCATGGTTGGGGTTGCTACGTCCTTCTTGGTCGCATCTGCGCACCTCCGTGCGAGCTCCGCTCTCTTGACAATGACCATTACGTCGTTAAGTTTGTTGTCCCCACTCGCCCACAGCTTATCCTGCACGTTCGTGCTGGTCGTGTGCATCACTATCTGATCCTTGATGAACTCGTCTTCCCACAGTGCATACCTGCACGTGGTCGCCATCTTCCTCAACGCCGCGACATATTCCTCTATGGACTCTCCAGCCCGTTGTTTCCTCTGCTGGAAATTGAATCTGTCGACTGACACACATACCGTGGGTCGATAACGTTCATCCAGATCTTCGATAGCGTGGGCATACACGTCATCGTCAGTACTTTCTCTCTGTTTGGGCACCAAGCTTTTGTAGATCCTGAGTCCCTCCGGTCCCAAGTTGAGTAGCAGAATGCGTTTCTTCCTTTGTGGCGTAAATTTTTCCTCATTTTCGTCCTCCAGGACCCAAATGAAATTGGCAATGTATTCCTTCCAGTCCTCCCACTTCAATAGTGGGTCCCCTGGTTTCGGTAGGAATTGTACTGGTGCAATTGCGTACCCTGCTGGTGTGCTCATTTTGACTTCCCTGGATACGCTTGCTTTGTCTTCCTTCCTGGTGGGGCTCCCTGGGGTGCTGTCCTTCGTGACTATGCTGGGTTTCGCCTGGGGACTCTCCGTGCTAGTCCCCACTTCCTCCTCTTTGGTAGCCAGCTCTAATCCTCCCTGACGCGTTCTGCGGGGCCTGCACGTCTAATCTGGCTGCAGTAAGGCGTCTGTGTCCCCTTCACAACCTCTTTTGCCGCCTGGGTGGGTAGCCGTACCTTCAGTTCACACTGTTGAGACCCTCGTGGTGTTCGGTTTAGCTGCCCGCTCAGGGTGGACTGGGGGCTGTGCTCTCGACCGTCGTCCACGTGGTGGGCCCATTTTCCTGATTTTTTTTTTCCTGGCGAAAGTCAGTATCACTGACTTTCATGCCATTTTTCTGAAGTCAAATTTATTATTGATTATCAGTTTAGACTGTTTTCAGATATACCATGTGAATGAATTACGCTGCCTAAGTATATCTTACTCGCATTTTTATGTACCCTTGATCATGCAAAAGAGATACATTCTCTATTTGAAAATAAAATACTAAGTAACAATTTTTGATTACAACAACCTGGTTTTTGTATTATTACTGTTTCATTTCTGTTAATGTTAGTGTGGTAACATTATAGATTTATAGTGATAATTGAGCCTTCCAGTCATAATCAAAGAATAGTGTGAGCACACAATTAAATTTAGTTCTGCACATACTGGTTCCCAACCATAGTAATAAAAAATCCCTTGCTGGCCCAATCTATTACATGAGAGACATAGCAACATATTTGGCAAGCAATTGGGAATGTTGAAGGGGTTTGAACATATCATTAAATTGAAGGATGGGTGTGTTCCTGGTACCGTTGAGTGTGAGGGATAGTTTGAAAATGTTTTGGACGGTCTATGCAATGAGGGTCTGATCGAGCCAATTGAATCATCCCTGTGGCTTTCACCCATTGTAGTGGCTCGAAAAAAGAATTGAATTTGAATTTGAATTTAAAATATTTATAGAGCGCTGCGTTCACCATACGGTTTCTTGGCGCTATGGAGGCAAAATTAGCAGAGGAGAGGCAATAGAAAGTGGTACAGTGAGAGGGGGCAATGAGGACAATTTACAGCGGGAAAGCCTGCTTGAATAAAAAGGTTTTGAGGCCTTTACGGAAGAGAGAATAGTGCTTGGCCGACCGAAGGTGGTCGGGGAGGGAATTCCAAAAAGTGGGTGCCAAGAATGAGAAGTTGGCCCCTCCCCACTTTTTGCGCTTGTAGCGGGGTACCTGCAGCAGAGATTGGGAGGATGAGCGAAGCTCTCTGGCAGGGACATACTCCCTTATCAAAGAGGTAATGAAGGCGGGAGCTGAGCCCTGGCGTGCCTGGAAGACCATGCAGCCAGTTTTAAAAAGGGATCGCTCCCTGACAGGTAGCCAGTGAAGCGCCTTCAATAACGGGGTTGAGTGGTGGGAGCGGGAAAGGCCGTACACTAGTCGGGCCGCCTGGTTTTGAACCAGTTGGAGCTTTCGTAAGTTGTAAGCTGGAATGCCGTTGTACAGGGCATTGGCGTAGTCCAGCCGGGAGATCACTAGGGCGGACATGAACAGTTTAAGTGCCAGGGGAGAAAAGAAACGGGAAACAGTGCGAATAGTGCGAAGAGAAAGAAAGCAAGAAGAGACAACGGAGCTAATTTGTGAGTGTAGTGTAAGATGATTATTCATTTTGATGCCTAAGGTCTTAACTGTGGGAGAGGGAGTGGGAGGGGAACCTAAGGAAGAGGGCCAAAATAAAGAGTTCCAGGGACTGGAAGAGCCGCCAGTGAGAACCAACTCAGTTTTATCCGGGTTCAGCTTCAGGTGGTTGTGGCTCATCCAGTCCCTGATAAAAATCATAATAGTCTGGAAATTGGAAGAAGAGAGGTTAAAGATGAGCTGGAGGTCATCCGCATAGTTATATACGGTGACCTCCAGCTGCTGGAGTGCAAAGATTAGGGGATAGATATAAAGATTGAACAAAAGAGGGGAGAGAGAAGAACCCTGGGGAACACCACAAGTGACCTTAAGTGGAGTAGCCGAGAAATCCCCCAGCCGGACCGCCTGGGTGCGGTCCCTCAAGAAGGACGATAGCCAGACCAGGGCTGAGCCCCCGATTCCCGCCGCTCTGATACGTGAAAGCAAGATGGAGTGGTCCACCGTATCAAAAGCGGCGGAGAGATCGAGGAGCACCAGGGCCTGGTGTTTGTTTTGGCCCATGCCCTCCCTGAGGTTGTCCAGGACCGACACCACGACGGACTCAGTAGAGTGCCTAGGCCGGAAACCCGCCTGACGAGGCGCCAGGCCCCCAGTTGCTTCTACATGGGCGCTGAGTACCGATGTTACATGGCGCTCAAGCACCTTGCCCAAGTAGGGCAACAGTGAGATAGGGCGATAGTTGACTGGGGCGGACGGATCTGCACCAAGCTTCTTCAAAATAGGCACTATTGTAGCAGATTTGAGTGCTGGAATCACAACCCCCTGAGCAAGGGAACTGTTGAGAAAAGTGATTGGGGGCTGGGTGCAGACAGAGTAAATCTGTTGAAGAATACGGGCCGGGCAGATGTCTGCCGGGGAACCTGACTTGACCTTAGGTAGTATTTCCAGGAATACTTCTTTGGTGAGAGGGGGAATCGAAGAGAGACAGCACTGGACAGGAGGAGAAAGGGGTTCAACAAAAGTGAGAGAAGGGGGAGGAATATTGGTCTTGATGTTAGTAATTTTTTCCAAAAAATAAGAGTTCAATGAATCACATAAGGACTGGGTAGAAGGAGGTTTGAGTGTAGCCCTATCAGAAAAAGATAGATCGTGGACAATTGTGAAGATCTCCCTAGATTTATTCTCTGCCATCAGAATTTTTGCTGAAAAATAGGCAGTTTTGGCTCCTAGTATAGCTTTTTTGTAGTCGCTTAATAGTGTGGAGTAATGGGTTTTCAATAAAGGACAATAGTCCCTTCTCCATTGCCTCTCAGCCCGCCGGAGGGTCAGCTTTTTTTCCTTCAGATCTTCACTAAACCACCGATTTGACTCCTTCGGTCGTCTTGTTGAAATCCGACGTAGGGGGGCTACTGAATCGCAGCCTCCAGCGAGCCAGGTGTTAATGACGGTGGCTTGAGATGAGGAGGGTAAGCCCGCCAGGCTAGGTGAGGAGTTTAGGAGAGAAGAGGATAGCGAAGGGAGGTCGACACGGTTCTAGTTCCGCGCCCAGGTGTTTTTGGCAAGTGGGACCTTGGTTACAGGGTTGGGGTGGAGGGAAAAAGAAATTAGGGCATGGTCTGACCAGGGACATGGAGACACAGACATGGACAAAACGGAAGTATTGAGAGACCAAACCTGGTCTAACACATGTCCGTGTATGTGTGTCGGGAGTTGTATGTGGGAAACAAAGTTCAGGGATTGAAATGATTCTGTAAATTGTTTGGAGGAAGAGCACTCAAGGGGGTCCGTAGGCCAATAGTTGAAGTCGCCTAACACTAGGACTGAGGCGTAATTAACCGCCAAAGTGGCCAGTAAGTCCTGAAAGGCTTGCATGAACAAGTGGGAAGACTGGGGCGGGCGATACATTAGTAGACAAGTGAGCGGGGGAGAAAAGGTAAGAGAGCGAACCACAAGATGCTCAGTGGGAATAATAGGAGGGGAAGGAAGAAGTTGAAAATTGTACTCAGACAGGGCAATAAGAGCCAGGCCGCCCCCTGTCTTGCTCGCCGGGCGGTCTGCACGGAGGGCCACGTAAGAAGGGGGAGAGTAGCCAGAAGCCAGAATAATACAATCAGGGTGTGCATTGACCTAAGAAGTTTAACACTATCAATTTGGGTGGATGTGTATCCCTTGCCGAAAATTAAGGAGATCTGTACTTTATCTGGAGCTAATGTGTTTTCGCAGCTTGCTCTGCGTTCAGCATACCATCAGGTTTTATTGGCAAAACAATCAAGGCATCTTACTGCTTTTGTCACACCTTATGGCATGTATCAATTCTGTTGAATGCCTTTTAGACTTGCCTCTGCTGCAGCGGTTTTTCAAAGGGTCATGTGTGAGGTGGTGAAGGGACTAGATGGTGTGCTTGTGTTTCAAGACGATTTGTTGGGTTTTGAGAAGGATACTTCAGAACATCATGAGAGGTTGAACGCTGTGTTAACTGCAATGAGTGTGAAAATGTTGAAATTGAGAAAGGACAAATGTGAATTTGTGTGTGCATGAGGTTGAATATTTAGGCCATGTTATTGCTAGGAAGGGTATTGATCCGCGCCCAGGATCATTGAAGGCTATAGAAGACATACCTGTTCCTGTTAACAAGAACAGTTCCTGGGAAGATGTGACTATTCTGCTAAATATGTAAGGAATTTTTCAACCATTGGGGAACCACTTCTTGCATTGTTAAAAAAGAATGGCAGGTTTGTGTGGGTGAATTGCAAATGTTTGACTTTGTAAAGATCAAGGAAGGGTTGACCAATTCCCCTTTACTAAGTCCTATCAACCCTGGTGAGATTTTAACAATAACTGTGGATGCAAGTGCTGTCAGACTGGGGGCTGTGCTGTTACAGGGCAGAAGGGATGATGGGGCATATTATCAAGGGGGTTTATCTCCGCTTTTTTGGCTTTTAAAGCCAAGAAAGCGGAGATAAAATTATCTCCCTATTACCTAGCTGTCGCTAACACCAGTTAGTGACAGTTAGTAGGAGATAGCGACCATCTTGGGCCCCACTTTGCATGTCAGTGATATTTATCACTAATGATATGCAAAGTGGGCGTGCCAAGATGTTAGCGACTGAAAACAGTCGCTAACATCGCTATCTCCTATTACCAACTTTTGGAGATATTCGCGCTAAGCGCGAATATCTCCAAAAGCTAACACCTGCCCTGAGCAGTTCTTAGCCATGTTATCCAATGGAAGGTGGATAACATGGCTAAGAGCATTAGCTCGGTAATGCATGAATATCGCTGACTTTTCAGCGATATTCATGCATTGCGGCGATTTTTATCGCATTTGCGATAAACCTTGGTGATACCAAGGTTTATTTGCGGTAAAAATCGCCGCAGCGCAGCGGTAAATTTTTGTCTCTAACCAAGCAATAGCGATAATTATCGCTATTGCTTGGTAATATGCCCCCTTGTGTGCACTGTTGCATTTGCATATAGCACACTTAGACTGCTTGAAAGGAAGTCATTGAACATGAAATGTTTGTGTGCGTGTTGGCAGTGGAGCAGTTTCAGGCTTATGTGTGGGGCATCAGATTTAGGCTTAGGTCACATCACAAACCTCTAATACCCATTCTGAATGGTATCAACGTTCATTCCTCCAAGGTCACAGCTAGATTAGTGAGCTTGAGTGTAAAATTGTTGAGATTATGATTTTGTAGTTGAATTCATTCTGCGAGGTAAAAACAAGAAAGCTGATTGCTTATTGTTAGACTTGGCTTTTGCCGTGGGTTTACCCCCAGATATTTTGCTTTTTAGCTCCTTTCGCACATGAAACTGATTTGCCCTGACCTGCAACTGTGAGGGAAGCCGTGCCGCATTGCTTGGGAACCACAACTCCCGCCACCCACCTTTTTTGGAGATCGCGCATTTGAGCGCACCACCGCCTCGCGGCCTGCATAGCTGCATGAAACTGACTTGGCCTGACCTGCAGCTGTGAGGTAAGCCATGCCGCATTGCCGGGGAACCACAACTCCCGCCACCCACCGCTTTTGGAGATCACGCATTTAAGCACGGCACCAGTAAGCACCCAGGCGAAGCCTGGGCCAAGTGCCAGCCCGTCCACGCCCATCAGAGCCTGGAGGAGGCTGGTCTGGGCCTACTCTCTGACATCCAGGATTGTGGGACTTCAAGGACATATTTATTAAGGTACTGTTTACTGCAGTGTTGTCCTTTGTTATAAACCCTTCATCTTATTGTTAGACTTGGCTTTTTCCGCCGGTTTACCCGCAGACATTTTGCTTTTTGGCCTCCTGTAGCCGCATGAAACTAACTTGCCCTGACCTGCAGCTGTGAGGGAAGCCGTGCCTCATTGCTGGGGAACCACAACTCCCCCTCACCCACCTCCTTTGGAGATCGCGCATTTAAGCGCGCCACTAAGTCGTGGGCCGTGTAGCTGCATGAAACTGACTTGCCCTAACCTACAGCTGTGAGGGAAGCCGTGCTGTATTGCTGGGGAACAACAACTCCTGCCTCTCATCCTTTTTGGAGATCACGCATTTAAGCACGCCACCGCCTCGCGGCTAGCGTAGCCGCATGAAACTGGCTTGCTCTGACCTGCAGCTGTGAGGGAAGCCGTGCTGCATTGCTGGGGAACCACATCGCCCGCCACCCACCGCTTTTGGAGATCGCGCATTTGAGTGCACCACCGCCTCGCGGCCCGCATAGCTGCATGAAACTGACTTGGCCTGACCTGCAGCTGTGAGGTAAGCCGTGCCACATTGCTGGGGAACCACAACTCCCGCCACCCACCGCTTTTGGAGATCACGTATTTAAGCGCTGCACGGGTAAGTGCCCAGGCAAAGCCTGGGCCAATGGCGGGCCCATCCACGCCCGTCAGAGCCTGGAGGAGGCTGGTCTGGGCCTACTCTCTGAGATCCAGGATTGTGGGACTTCAAGGACATATTCATTAAGGTACTGGTTACTGTAGTGTTGTCCTTTGTTATAAACTCTTCATCTTATTGTTAGACTTGGCTTTTTCCGCCGGCATACCCGCAGACATTTTGCTTTTTGGCCTGCTGTAGCCACATGAAACTGACTTGCCCTGACCTGCAGCTGAGAGGGAAGCCGTGCCTCATTGCTGGGGAACCACAACTCTCCCCCACCCACCTTGTTTTGAGATCGCGCATATAAGAGTGCCACTACTTTGTGGGCCGGGTAGCTGCATGAAACTGACTTGCCCTGACCTGCAGCTGTGAGGGAAGCTGTGCTGTATTGCTGGGGAACCACAACTCTTGCCACCCATCCCTTTTGGAGATCGCGCATTTAAGCATGCCACCGCCTCGCGGCTCACGTAGCCGCATGAAACTGGCTTGCTCTGACCTGCAGCTGTGAGGGAAGGCGTGCTGCATTGCTGGGGAACCACAACTCCTGCCACCCACCGCTTTTGGAGATTGCAAATTTAAGCCTGCCACTGCCTAGCTGCACGGGCGCGTGAGGGAACCCTCCGGCCAAAGCCTGTGCCAAGGGTGGGCCCATCCACACCCAATAGAGCCCGGAGGAGGCTGGGCTGGGCATACTCTCTGACATCCAGGATTGCGAGACTTCAAGAGCATATTCGTTAAAGTACTGTTTATTGTAGTGTCGTCCTTTGTTATAAACCCAACATCCTATGAGTTATGGTGAAGCGGAAGGCCCTCATTGAACAACCAGGGGGGAACTAGCAGGTACACTAGAGGCATTCTTTTTTTTTTTAATCTGTTTATTGAATTGATTGAGAACAAGGAAAATCAAACAAGTAGGAGATATACAGCCATGTCACAAAACCCAAAATTAAGACCACGATCCATCACAAATAACAAAATACATCGATAAGGACTTGAAAGACACAGCCAGTATATTTTAACACAAGCCCAAATCTATAATTGAAGGAAAAACAGAAAAACAAGTGGAGTAATGAGTCACGTCCCTAGCAGAGAATGTCCTGATACACTGCTCCAATTAAAAAAGCCAAAGTGAGATGCACAGTAATACAGGAGATATATGGGGGTCCATCCTTGAAGAAGGGATTGGATGGTTAATGTCAGGCTATGTTTATATGAAAATGTACACATGTATTTTCCTCTAAACATTCTTATAATCAGGTTTGGGGAATAACAGGGGTATATCTCCAACTTTTTTCAAATGAGGGGGTAAACAAACTCTCGATGGGAGGGGCAGGGAAAGAATGATGCATTGAAAATGTCTTGATGTTGGGGGGAATTGGCCCCGCTTAAGGGAAAACTAGTTGCATTATTGACGAGGGCAGAGTCGGTATTGACTCATGAGATTGAACTAACGGAGAGGCACCTCTCCTTGGATTCCTTGTTCGCCCAGAAGCGCTCTTCGCTTGGCTGTAATTCAGGGGGAAGCGTCCCACTAATTCCTTCCTCAGCATCACCGCTTCCCCTTTTAATGCTGCTTGTACCTACTGTGGCGCCGGCTGCTTCCCCCTCCCTCTCTGTTGAACCTGCAACTAGATCGAAGACAACAACAAGGGACCGGGTTCCAACAGTCTCACTAGATAAGAATAGTGAGCCTCCAGGGAAACGAAGAAGGGCTGGCGCCACGGTAAAGCAGCAAACGCGATCTAACAAATGAAGGAATTGAACTTGGATTAAAATCCACGTTATGTCCCACAGCTACAGAGGATTGTGCCTCTCTTTTAGCCCAAGGAGGGGCCGACGATAATTGGAAGAGACTAGAGACATTAGTCACTGTACTGCTGAACCCACTGTTAGTTCAATTATCGAGAATAGAGGAGCGACTGTCACATATTGAGTGGCTGGGTAGACCATTCCCCCACCAAATTGTAGGACCTCTACCATGCTTATGTTTTGGCGCTGGTGTTGGGGTACAACCAACTCAAAGGGGAGGGGTGGGTCCTAGGGATCCTATTATCATGGAAGGTAATTTGAATGTGGCTAGCAACGGGAGTAACATGGTAGTACACAAATCAGAGCGCTATCTTATGAGTTGTTTTTTAGGCTCCCTTTGACACTGATAAATGAATTTAGACCCCGGCGGGGTATGGGGCAAATGGGGATTGCTGCACTAACCAAGATGGGTAATTCTTAGTGACCTGGAACAATGTGACTGACTAAAATCAAAGGCAAACCAGGCCCCAGGTATATCAAAAGCAAAACCCGCCGACTCCCTCCCACTCCCTAGTAGCAATGCGAATAAGAAGGGGTTAAATAAATTATTTAGATTAGCGTCTTGGAACACTGCAGGGATTATGAATAAGCGGAAGAATCCCAACTGGTTAAAAGTGTGGGAATCCGAGGACCTCACCTGTTTCCAGGAGACATGGGCAACTATGCCCATTTTTATAAATGGGTACAGCTCATTTCAAACAAAGGCAGTACCTTCAGCATCAGGGAGGGCTAAGGGGGGCTCTTAACATTAATTCCTAACACTGTGGAAATTAAAGTGAAGAGATTTGGAGCTGTCAGCCAGCATTTCCACCTTTTCATTTTAGAAATGAGAAACAAAGGGGTATGTATCTTAATTAACTATGATAAAAATAACTTTGGACCAAATATGCACTTAGTAGTAGAAGAGGTAAACAGGGCAATCAATGAGGCTTCAAAAGAGATAGGGAAATATAAATCCCCATGTGTCAACCCGATGGGCGATTTTAATGTCCACCCTTGTAAGCTCAGCCAACATCGAATTTGTGGACTAGTAGATCTGTTTGGATCTCGTGCTTACAATGTCTCGCACAGTAAATATGGATGCACCCTAAATAAGCTTCTATATACTTGAGATATGGCCTTAGTTAGTACCTCAGAGGGTACTAAGGATCCTCCACAGAAAACCTTTTGTCGGGAATATTATGAGTCAACCATCGATTTTATAATGATTTCTAATTCCCTTACTTGTAGAGTCACCAACCTGGAGGTTCGGTTTATGCCCCTAAGTGATCACGCCATATTAACTTGTGGGGCATTTTACCATCCAGAAAGGAGAAAGAGTATCAGAAAACTCGACCCCCTATACTGACTAGGAAAAACAGCTATCAGCTACAGTGAACCCAAATAGATAACCATAAAATGGTACTGGAGGTGATAAGGAATTCGCAACTAACTATTATTAATTGTCTAGACCCAGAATTATCACCAACAAATTTAATTTCCTCCTTTGAAGATCTATTAGCTCAAATAAAAAGGGCGCTCACTCATCCTATACCATCTAATTCTGCTAACACTAAAGGTTGGTTTGAGTCACCATGCACAAAAACAAGGAAGGTGCTTTTTAAAGCCTTAATACCCAACCTAGAAACAGGTCTCAAATCACTTTAGCCTGGGCGGAGTTCAAAGAAGCAAGAAACAAAAAGGGAGAGACTTTTAAGGGAAGAAAGATGGGCCATGCTTAAGCAAGCTTCCACAACGGGCAACTGTAGAGAGTTTGGGGAATTAATTAATTCACCTCATTTTAGAGCTAAGGGGGAGCCTTCTTGGATACCAATGTGGGGGAAGAAGATTGGGTGGCCCACTTTGTGTGTGTCTTCTCTCCCAACACTACTCATTTGACCCCCTTCCATCATTCATACTAGTGATCAAGACAGATTATTCTTTTTACTGGGATAGGTGAGGACTGGGCTGGCAGCCTGTACCAGAAGGAAGGCACCAGGCCCTGGTGGGGTCCCGATAGACTTTTTTCAGGATAATGTAGGCATTAGGCTACCCTTTTAACCAATGTTTTTAATAATATAGCCCGGTCAGCCCCTCCACTGCCTTGGAAAACTAGTACAATTGTCCCAATGTATAAAAAGGGTGATGGGGAAGTCCTAAGAATTACAGGCCAATTTCTGTTTTAGACACCACAGCTAACTTAATGTAAAGATTCATCCTATTGCGGCTGGAGTTATGGGCGAAGGAGAAGAACATCTTAATGCAAGCGCAGTACGCGTTCCTGCGGGAAAGAGGTACCGTTGACCAGTGTATGAACCTCTCTCTAATTATGGCTAAATACTCCAGAGCAAAAGATGGGAAATATATCTTGCATTTATGGATCGTTCACAAGCATTTGGTTGTGTTTCCCACTCCAAGCTCTGGCACATAACGGAGTAGATGGGCTGTGATCCACCTGTTATCAAAATTTTCTGCCAGCTATATTAAGACGTTACTGCAACTGTTCAGTACAGGAAAAATGTGGAATGTACCCGCCCTTTTATGATCTTAAGGGGGGTAAGGCAGGGCTGCGTCCTGGCTCCGTGCCTCTTTTCGAACTATATGAAAGGAGTAATAAAGGCGCTTGTGAGTACGACCTTGGATGTCCCTGTGGTTGATTCCCTTCCACTACCCATCCTGGCTTATGCTGATAATGCCTTACTGATTGATAGAACAGGGCTAGGCCTTCAGACTCTCATTTCAGCCTACTCGTCCTTTATGGCATCATTTGACCTCCAAGTTAATCAAGCTAAATCTTTTGTAATTGCGGTCGGGGCAGGAAAACGAGCTAAAACACCTCGCTTTTATATGGACTCAGGGAAAATCCGGATAGTGGATTCCTTCCCTTATTTGGGTGTCCTTCTTGACAAAAACCAATGGTGGCAACAATTGGTGGAGGGTAGAGTGTTGGGACTTGAGAGAAGTTTAACGGCAATTAAGGCCTTCTCCCATAAATAGGGCTCAAAGCCATTAGACCCCCATTAAGAAGATTTACCAGGCCAAAGCAAAGTTTGCAGCGACCTATGGAGCAGGGGTCTGGGGGATGTCCCCTATTGATTCATTGCAAGTCCCTAAAAATACGTTTTTTAAGTCTATGTTGTCCTTATAGCAATCTTACTCGAACTACATTTTACATATTGAGTTGGATTTACCTCACATTGGCGACTAACCTAGGATGGCACCGATTCTCCTGTGGCGCTCCATATGGAGGCAAGATACGTCTAACTCAAAATATTATTAGAGACCGCCTGAAACTGGAGAACCACTGCAAAATTAGATGGCTAACCTATGTAGAGCAGGAACTGACACATTTAGGACAAAAATAATTATTTAAAGACCCAACAGCTTGCAGAATAATTTCTAGGGAAAAATTGTTGGATATTTTTATTAAGAGGGCCCAATACCTTAGAAGGGAAAGGAATTACACTAAACAATCGGTCCTTGTCAATTTCAATTCAATTAGTATTTATTATGATTTAGAATTCCGAAGAATTCCACATAAAATACATAATTAAAACACAATTCTTTACACCAAAAAATTCAAATAAAATGACAGATTCTCATTTTCATTTTAAAAAGACATAAGCTTTAGGTAATAAACTTACTGTATATGGATTGTTACCAGTTTATGCAGATTGTTTAAGCTACTTCTGTTTCTAAAAACATTAAAAGAGAACAATTTTTTCTATTCACTGAATTATACTTTGCAGCAGTCAACTCAATTACAAGGCAAATGGTCTTTCAACATATACACACTTATTTCAAATACAATAGTTTATAATCTAAAAATAAATATCAAACAACACACGACATTTGAGAAGTTTCACATGTTTGGTTGTAAACATAAGAACCTGGACTTGGGGGCTGAAGTCAGAAAAAAGTGCAAGTGCTCTATGCATCTTCTTTTGGAGAAGCTTTCCCACTTAATCCTAGCAGCAAAAAGTTTTTATAAGGAGCGCGGTAAAGTGCTAGGGCTCTGAGCATCCTCTATGGAACACTCTATACCAACAATTAACTCGCAGCAAAAGATATCTTGTAAAGTGCACTTAAGAACTTGAGCAAGACAACTGACGCGTTGAAAAAAGTGCAAGTGCTCTGTGCAACTTTTTGGGTAAGTATTTCCCAACCACCCCTAGCAGCAGGGTATTTTTATAGAATACGCAATAAAGTGCAAGTGCTCTGTGCATCCACATAAAAGTGTCTTACCAACAATAACTAGCACCATACAATTTCTTTAGCCTATGACGGGAAAATACAAGTGCTATAGGCATTCAAATCACAAGAGCTTTTTACGATCTTAGTATATATTTAAAAATTCTTTAAAAAAGCGAAACATTTTAAAACACATAAATTCGGATGGAGGGGACAGAAGGCAGTTACGAGCCTGTTCTGCTGTGGAGATGTTATACTTTAAAAAGCCAATCCTTAAATGTCTACGTCGTATTGAGTGGAGTGCAGGGCACACAAACAAAACATGATTCAGATCTTGTATACCAAAATTGCATAGCTGACAATACCTTTTGTTTTTGGGAATACCCTCCCAGGAACCTGTTACAATTCTTAGGTGTAATAAGTTCAATCTTAATAACAAGATCACCCTACATACTTCATGTTTCAGGTTCCATAAGACATAAGGTTGGGGATTTTTAACAATAGTACTCCCAACAATACAATCCATATTACTGTTCATTGAACACAATTGAGAATCTCTTTCACGAGAAACCTCATATGTTGATTTCTTAATTATCTTTTTTAAGGCTGTTTTACATAGTATCGCTGCCCCATCCATATCTAAACCAAACATTCTTAATGCTTTTAAATATTTTCTAAAAATAGCACTTTTCCCCAACATATTTACAAATATTTCCCTGTGCAACGCTACCCTTAGTGAATTGTCAGAACCATTTATCAGAGCATTGCATTACCTTAAGCATGCGGCCATTGATAACACGTATGTGGATAGGAGACCAAATTCGAGTCTAAGCGCTGCAATTGGCGCTGCACGGTTTAGGTTACATATTTGGCGCCAGATCTTTCCTTCCACTTTCTCAAATTTGGCCCACTCTTGCGCGTCTATTGTTTCGCTAGCATAATTCAGGGTTGGAGGGATCTTTATTTTATAGACTGAAATAATATGTGAGAAATGTCTTTTCCCGCATTGCGTGTAAAGACGATTAATTGCAGAAGCTTGTGAAATTGCTTTACCTTTGCAATGATCCATGTGTCTATTAGCTGAACACCTGTTAGAACATATTTTTCCTAATTATGGGTAAAAGGTTACTACTTCCAGTTTTTTCCTTCCCAAAAACCAATTCAAATTTTTTCTGATCTTCCAGCCTTGATAACTAAAAATCATAACTTTACTTTTTAAGATATTTATCTTTAAATAATACTCTTCAGTATACCCAACTAAGGGGGTCATTAGGATCGCGGACGGACTTGAGTCCGTCCGCGACCCCTGAGTAGGAGGGAACGTCCGCATGGGCTGTGGCGTTCCCTCTGTGCAGATTAGGATGTGACCGCCAGGGTGGCGGTCACATCCTCTATTTTTAACATTGCTACGGGAGGATCTTCAAGCTGCACCCGCAGCAATGTTAAAAATGCACGCATTGCATTTGAATGTAGAAAGTGGCAGGCACCGCGCGGTGCCTGCCGCTTACTGCATACAAATGCAGGGGGGTACCATAGGTACCCCCCATGTGCACCCCACCCCCTCCTTCACCTAGGGGGCCCGCAACGGGCCCCCGCAGTGAAGTTACACATGCTTTTCCACGGCGGAAAATCCGCCGTGGAAAAGCATGTTTCCAAGCACATCCTAATCTGGCTGACGGTGTCTGAGAGACACCGTCACCATATTAGTGCTTTTCCGCCACAGTTGTAAGCCAACCGCGGAGGAAAAGCTGCGGACGGAAACCAGGACCCACCAGCCATCCTAATGTGGCGGTGGGTCTTGGTGGGTCCGCAGAGGATTTTCCGCATCCTCCAGGCCTGCGGTGGCTTCCGCCGGCCCGTAGGATGCGGAAAATCCTCCATCCTAATCAGCCCCTAAGTCGGTCAGTCGTCTTTGCAATCCAATTGGTGTTAAATCCATTATTATTGCATCATCTGCATATAGCAGACAACTCAGTTTTAGGTTACCTAATTGGGGAGGGTCCTCTTTACTCTGTCCCACTCTACTCGGCAGATCATTGATGTAAATGGAGAAGAGTAGAGGGGCCAGGAGGCACCCCTGCTTCAGCCCATTGTGTGTTCTTATTTTCTTTGAGAGGCCTTGTGTCCCCCCCAATAAAACCTTTGTCCGGGTCGAAGAATGGAGAGCAAAATCTAAATCTTAAGAGGTTCCCTGGTATTCCCATTGTAACCAATTTCCTCCACAGCGTCCCCCGATCTACCCTATCGAACTCAGTGGAGAAATCTATAAAAGCGGAGTATAACGGGACACCCCGACCCACTCGATATTTTTCAGTTAAAGTTTGCAAAATAGAAATGTTATCCAGTGTGCCACTATTCTTACGGAATCCTGTTTGTTCTAAAGGGATATAATTATTTCCGAATGCCCACTCTTGCAAGTGGCCAAGAATACTCTTTGCGAACAGTTTCCCCGTTGCATCTGAAAGGGAAATTTGTCTAAAACTGGCCGGGGAGTTTTTAGGGCCCTTCTTGTATAACAGGACCAATATACTTCCCTTCCAAGATAGTGGGATATCCCCATCATTATAACAATGGACAAACAACGGGTGTAAAAATGTTGCCCAATCATCACAGTCCTGTTTTATTATGGCTACAGGAACATCATCTGGCCCCATTGCACTAGAGTATCTTGCCCCTTTAATGTATCCTTCAATCTCCAAACATATTAGTGCTCCCACATCACCCCCCCATTAATGAAGTATTAACGACTTCTTCGATCTGATCAACTGGGTAATTTGGTGCATAAAGATGGAAAATATAGATAAAACACTCGTATTCTGGGATTAAAATGGGGTTATATTTTTCTCTCCCATCACAGAACTTTGCTATCAATGCCCAATACTTTCTAGTATCCCCAGATAAAGCAACTTCTCGTAAGTTAACCCATTTTTCGTCTTCAGCCATCCTCCGATCTGATGCTATCATCCTTTTTCAAGCTTGTTTTAGCCTATATATCTCTCTCTGCCTTTGTAACCTGGGCTCTCTAAATTGATCTCTTTTTAAACCATTAATATCCTTGTTCAATTTTTTTTATTTCCCATGGTATTATTACTATTGGGGGGACTCTCGCACCCTGCTTATTCCTTCCTAATCTTCTAATTGCTGCCAAAACCCTCTCATACCTCAGTACCGGTGTCTCCGGACTTGGGCTAAAAGCAATATTCTTAAAAACCCTCTTAAAGTTTGGAAGCGACTTATATGACCAGCAAGTACGGCCATTATTTCAAGAATAAGTAACGTTTTCCCTCCTCTGATTCCAGAGTTCAGGCTTCTCAACCTTTATAACCATGTTTGCCTCTAGAATATTATGGTCACTCAACTTTGTGGGGAGTACCTTAAACTGTGTACATGCACTAAACAATTGAAAGGAGACTGCCATATAATCAATTAAAGATTGGCCATAAGTCCCATTAAAGGTATAAGCTGCCGGAGAGTCCTCCGGGAATCTACCATTTAAAAGTACAAGGTCTAGATTCCTTTAATTTTGCAAAAGGGATAGGCCACGTTTATCGGATTTTAATTGGGCTGGAAATATAGACTCTGGGATAGCCCACAACTCCTCCAGGTCCGAATTAAAGAAAGACGAGACTGCACTATTACTTAGCTTAGCATTAAAATCTCCTACCATCATTGTGCGTGTGCATTCTTCAGTATTACCTAAACTTTGCACAAAAGTGAAAATGGAGTCGAACGATGGATTAGACGCCCTCCCTGGGGCAATATACACATTTACCAATAATAGAAACATTGCTTGCCACAAGTTATCTACTCCTATTTTCAGCTTTGCACAAATACAGCAATTTGAGGGATGCCTATAGATCACAGGGTCCCATGCTATGTCACAACTGAGTAAGATGGCTAGGCCTCCACTTGCGTGCCCTTTTACAGATCTTTTTGCTGTGCTACAGTACACATAAAAGTTCTCAACCTGGAAATCTTCCCCTGCCCATGTTTCCTGGAGGCAGATTATCTTGGGGTCTAATTCTGCTAAAGCTTTAAGCTTATAACTTGATTTTCCTAACCCCGCCACATTCCATGATATGATGTTCCCCAAGTGGTTACCCCTGCTCTTCGCACATTGTGGTAGTTGTTTTTGCCCCATTCAGAGCACCTGCAACCCAGCTCCACTTTGTTACCTCATCCTCCCCATTTGCACTAGGGGCCCACCGAACTTCGGGAGCTAAAATCTTGATTTCTCTAACACCCGAGTTTCTTCCTACTTTTATTTCTATGTCCTCATACTTTTTGAGGGTGTTTACACCCCCATACTCAGAGAAGCTATTCCCTTGCGCCTGATAAATTTTTCCAAGATTTCCGACGAAACACTACAAGGGACTACACTAGGGATCACGTCTATTCCTCTTTTCCTAAAACAATTGATGTTTGCTAAAACCAGTGCTGACACTACCCCGATGAGAAGGTAGCTTTAGCTCTAGGGGGTGCACTCCTCCAATCTAAATGTACCAATTCAACATCTTTTGCTGGTGATTAACCCTAGGTCCTCTATTTCAATCAGTATCTTAAGGAGGGCACTTCTATTCAATAACATTGGTTCAGCTTTGAACAGGGAGCTGAAAGTTAAAACCCTACTCACTTGACCGGCGCCTGGACCAATATTCCTTATTTGATTTATACTTAGTTGTCCCAAGGGTAAATCTCTTTCTAACTCACCCCTTTACTATTAACAGCCGTAGTCACTCCCCACGCCTCACCTATCCCCTGGCTGGACTCGTGCCTAATGGGTGATAGATCCTGCCCACAAGGGAGTTGTACGTCTCCTCCAGGAGCTATATTCGGGTCTATTACAGAGCCACCTAAATTATCCAATATAAGGTCACTACTTATGTCATGATTTAGCCTGCTTTCTTCCCGACCATCTTGATTCGAAGGGGAGATCAACACTAAATCCGAGCTATTCGACTGAATATCATTTTCTTGCCCATGTTTTTGACTCGCATTCGTTATAGTTTGACAGTGAGTCCTTATATTCTTTTTGATAGATGGAGATGTAGAGATATTTGCTATTTCACTTTCAAGATGGAACCGTAGTTTTTTCTGTTTATGTTTCTGGAAACGGCGAATCTTCATCTTCTTCTTCCCCCTACTGCCATTTTTAGCGTTAACTTTACTCACTATGGAGACCTCTCCCAGGGGTGCACTAACTAAGATGTTAGCTGATTCTTCAGGTGCCTGAAGACTTAATTTTTTTTAATTACTTTTTTTTTAATTTGGGTAAACACGTAATGGGATAGGAGTTGAGAGTACCTTTACTTCTAAATTTTCCATTATTGTAGTAACATGTGCACTCGAGAAGATTTGCTCGAAACGAGCTCATAATTGACTTTTTGGAAGAAGCACTTTCGGGGCCCACAAACATTTTCTTTTATTCCCCCCTCCACTAAATTTGTATCACTATTTTGTATCCCATTATGTATTTGACGTGCTTGACTTGATACTAAAGGAGCCTTTTCTGGGTTCGTTAGGGCTTGCTTAATCTGCTTAAGGTCTTGAACCCCTACCAATATGGGCGAGAGAACTTCTAATATGTGATGTAGATTGATACTTGTATAGCGCACTACTCACCCGCAAGGGTCTCAAGGCGCTTGTACGATACAGCTGTGGAACCCATCCTGGCTTTCCCTGTGAGGCGTCCACTCCTGGGCACCCCCAAGGTGGAGGCCAGGCATCCTTAGCGTTGTGGGGGCTGTTGTGGAGATTAAGCAAGCTATTGCCCAGAGTTGCAGAGTGGAACTCCATGATTGGAATAGGCACTGAGGCGAGAATTATCAGGTCCGTGAATTTTGAGCCCAAGACCCGCCGAGGCGGGGAATTGAACCTCTGCATCAGGGTCTGCCGCTCTAATCATTGAGCCACACTTCTCCGTATTTATCAGTATTTAATGTGTTTTTTTCCAGCAAAGATAGGATTGCGGAACGAGTTATTTCTAATGCATAAAACATCTCCATAATCCCCCCATCCAAGCATTCTCACTTACATTAAAAAAAAATTCCTGTCCCCTTATCATCCCCCTTAACCGCTGAAACTCCTGATATCCTTTCAACAGAAAGACCTAATAAGTCAGCAGCTTGGGATAGTTTAATAGGAGTGCTGCTATACATAGTAGGCGTATTGCTGTACATAGTGGGCATATGTGTTTGAGCTCCTGCTGGAGCCGGGTACATGCTTCAGAAGCCGGGTACAATTTCAGATTCATCTCCATATTACCACACATTTTCAACTGTGACATTAGATCTGCGTTCTTTTCCATTTGCCTAGCAATGTCCGGTAAAGTATAGTCCTCCATTTTCGCCTGCCCAGATCTGGGGCTGGATTCCATCCGCTGTTGTGCTTTAAAAGAAAGATCACCTGATTGAGACTATAGGAAACCAGGCACGGATCTCTGTGTGCCGATTGACTTATCCAAAAGAGATACCAATCCGGCCTATGGGGATAATATAGTGCCTTCCTTTTTTTCAACGTTCATTTCCAGGGGAAGGCCTTCTACTTTGCCCGTTGATGAGTCAATTTCCATTTCTGGGAAGCTACCCTCCCTTTTTATTTGTTGTTCATCAAGTTCACATGGAGGTTGTAACGCATCAATTTCACCCCCATAATTTGATGAATGATTACAGCGTGGTAGGGAGCTTCCGGGTTTATACATCGACTCTCCACCCTATTCCCTGCTATTACATCGGTGTCCATCACATCTTCACCAGAAACCTCCATTATCTCATCCTCTTTTAACCCCTTTCCTTGCTTTGAGCATCTTACCCCTTTTGTAAACATTGACATCACAGATGGGTATGCTTTCAGTAGTGAGAGGTGAACCCCGTTTTTCAGACGACGAATGGGTTTCTGGAGCTTAAGGGTACTCTTTTCGCTCAGATTACAGTTTTCTGGGTCAACTCTTAGTTTAGATTTTTTATTTGAGCGCAAACACCTAGATGGCATTAACAATACTTACATGACTTAGAAAACTCTTACTACTTGCTACTTTTCCACTTGCAGGTAAGTAAAAGAGTGGAATAGGCTTCAGGAGTGCAACGGCCACAACAAGGAGCAGCAGTGGCAGCAAAAACACGGAGTCTGGATTCTGCACACAAGGAAGTTCCACCAGCGCTCGTCCGAGGTGGGGTAGTTGCTCCCCTTTCTCCCCTCGCAGCTCCTCACAGTCCTCACAGTCCGTGGCCTCACCTATCACCTCCGTACGTCCCCACTCCTCCTCTCATTTTATTGCTCCCAGGTGTTCACAGTTACTCTTATCATTTACTGTACTCACTTTTATTGTCGAGTCCAGACCTCAGTTCTCCGTCGTGGTGGGCTTCTGGTCCCTCTGGCCCCTCCACCTGCTCCTGGCTCTTGACACACTCTCCACTCTCCGCTCTCTGCCCGTTGTGACTCTTTCTGCTCACTCTGCTACTCAACAACAATCACCTACTGCGACGGGAGGGGCAGGGGCTCGTGGGCATGGGGGGCTTGTGGGGGCCTGGTGGCTCCTGGCCTTTATTTAGAGTAGTGCTGCCCCTGTCGGTCTACCTGGGGGTCGCCGTTAATTCCCTTCTGCAGTGGCTGAGCCTGTGCCGGTGTTAGCTGCCCAAGGTGCAGGCTGATTGTGTTCGACCTCGATCACCCAGCCAGCCCGATTTATCTGCTGGTCCTGTCCGCCACACAGCCCCCCTCCGCACACTGGAAGGGTTAGGAGACTAGGGGAGCAGACTGGTGCTGGCTGGTGCAGGCAGCACATCGCGACACAGCACGGCCGGTGAGGTGCCGGGTTTTTAGGAACCAGGTGGTGCCAGGGGATAACACCCGAAGACCTCTGAGTTCTCCCTGTTCCGGACCACAGAAACCAAGAGTCTTCTAGGTGAAGTCAGAGATCGAGTTTTATTGGCTGCAACCAAGTAACAAGCGTCCTAGAATTACAACAGCACGGGTCGTAAGTTCTCAGGAGACTGTTCGTTTTTACAGAACCAGCCTTCTCCTTTTATACAAAAATAACAGCTGCAGGCAAGAATTCTTTAGTTTACAATACGGTCATAGACATATTTCCACAATAGAGCAAAAAGCACAGTCATGTCGGCCAATCCATATTTTAGATGTCCAGTTTGTGATAGATGGCCCAGCCCGGCCCAGAATTATTTATTTATTTATTTTATTGAACTTATATTGCGCACAGCTACCCGCAGTGGGTTTCCCGGCGCCAGGGACAGACTGGAGAAGAAAACAGAAAATAAGTAACTGCAACAAGGGAGACACTAGACCGGAAGAATCTAGAACAGAAGAGTCTTCAGTTTTTTGCGGAAAGCCAGAAGACTGGTTTCTGTTTTGAGCGCCAACGGGAGAGCATTCCACATCTTGGGTCCTAGATATGCGAATGAACGGCCTCCCATTTTTGCCAGTCGGATTCTGGGAATCACAAGATTGCCACTGTTGGATGACCTCAAAAGGCGGCCAGGCTGATATGGCTGTGCAAGATTGTGCAAGTAGGCAGGAGCAGAACCTTGGCGAATCTTGAAGAGGATGCACAAAGTTTTGAAGGCCACTCGATCCGAGATTTTTAACCAATGGAGGTCACGAAGAGCCTGCATTGCGGACGTTCTCCGTGGGACATTACGCAGCAGGCGGGCAGCTGAGTTCTGTACAACCTGGAGTTTATTGATTGTAGCTTTATCTGCTCCTAGATAAAGCACATTGCCATAGTCGATGTGGGACATCACAAGGGCCTGTACGACAGTTCTACGAGTGGACTCAGGCAACATCCATATGATCTTCTGCAACCAACGAAGGGTGTTAAAGCAGATTGCAGCGACCTTAGTTGCCTGCTGCCTCATCGAGAGTTTGTCGTCGATTAGGACACCGAGGTTGCGAGCAACAGGCACGGGGGTAGGCAGAGGACCCATATCACTGGGCCAGTGTCTTGGACCCCAAAGATCTTTTTGTTTGCCAAGTATGATCACCTCGGTCTTGTCTCCGTTGAGCTTTAACAGATGCGTTTGCATCCAAGCTGCAACGCGAGAGAGGCCGGTTTTAAGGGCAGAAGTGTCCTGAGCCCTGCTGCTGGACAAAGAGAACACAATCTGCGTGTCGTCTGCGTATGAGTATATAGACAGACCGGCGTCCTCTACGATGGAATTAGAATCAGATATCGATGAAACCCCAATAAAACAGGGCACCTTCTCGTCGTAAAACTGGCCATAAACAAGGAACATGGACAGGTGTATGTGTGTAGAAAACATGGTCCGTATGTAGTGAATGGTTTATGGCATGTTATGCATTGATGTTATCTTATTCGGCCACTGGGCGAGGAGCTGCCCAAACAGGTTTGGCTGGAGGCAGTGGAGTCAGTTTGGCCAGGTCAAGGGGAAGTCAGCTAAGGTGGACGTTTCCTTTCAGATCAAGCTTGGCCTCAATCAATTAACTATATGAGGGCAAGCCATAAGATGGATGCCGTTCACAAAATGGAGTCCGAGGGTTCAGAACGGAAACCATGATTTAAGGGTGTTAGCATCACTCAAATGAGGTAATAGAAATTTTCAGGTAGCTAATGTGTCCCCCACTCGCACCCTATCCATGCACCCATGTTCCTTGTATGTCGTGTAACTTCTGTTCTGTACATGCTAGAAAGACGCAAATACATTTGCTTCCATCCTTAACATGTCAGCTATCCAGTCATGCAAAGAAATCCCGTTAATTAGACTTCTAGGCATGCGGTGCCAACGTCTTTACATGGTGCACTTTTGAATTTCGCACACGTTTTTCTCCATGTTTCCTGGCCCAGTCGAGCTAGGCCCTTGAACGAGGCCCCCGAGCCTCATCTCTCCTGTCTCCGAAAGCTGTATGCATCCCTGACCCCTGCCTTACTTCCTGCCAGCGAAGCGGTGCCCGGCTCGGCCTGCTTGCCTGCCAAATTCATGTTTTGCCTACAGTTATCTGCTCAGCCTCCTCGAAAACACATTCCAGTCTAGTGAAATAGGTAAACATATTCCCGGCTACAGAGCAAAGGGCCCGGCCTTCCTGTCCTCCTTGCAAGTGATTTACTGAACCCGTTACCATGGTAGGCCCTTGGCTCCGCACGTTGCACCAAGACACGTCTGCACGCACCAGCATTCAGTATTGTACGGCCTCTGCCCGAGAGACCTTTTACTTCAGACACTACATCCTCCAAACATGAGATACCAGATATGCTATAGGTACAGGTTGCCCTGACACTCCAGACACCAGTCTCCTCCACTAGTGCTAAAGTCAAAGCCCCCAGTTACACGTCATGCTAGTTGCGTGCGCATGCAGGTCAGAGGTTTCTGCTGACCCTGCAACTTTCTCTATGCCTCCACCCACATGTGACGTTTCCTGTTACGTTTCTCTGACATGTACAGTGCACGCCCATGTGTACGCCCTTTTACACGCCTCCTATTACGCACATGTGTTCTTATCTCTCTCTTTTCACCTGTTACGCCTACTGTATTGGATTCAATTGTGCTACTTTACTATATATAATGTGTAATGCTAATAAAACGTTGAATGTCCCTTCCTGAACCTTAGTGGTGATGGAACATGATATCCATCCTCGAGGATCATTGTCCATTAAAGCCCGTATGACTCAGATACCACGGACTCTGCCTCTCATTTAAATGAGCTGTCTTTTATTGATAATTATACGGAAAAATGCTACGGTAAAATTAATTTACCACACAATCACGACGCAAATGCATAGGGATAATGTCCTAATCATTACCGGTCTGCCGATACCAAATTCGTCATGGTACGATGATATTTTGTGACACGAGTGTTGGACCTCGGTACCGGTATTACAGCAGGGTCCAGAATTTCAGAACCACAGACCCTCCTTTTGCCCTCATATTAGGCAATAACTCATGCTAATCTGAGTCCAAATCTGTATTAATGAATTCATGGAGATGCTGCTGTAGCATCATTCTGTTGCTCAATTCGTCCCTTGACACAGGCTTCCCTACACATGAAGTAGCACAGAGGCCACATATTGCAGGAGCGCACTGCACAAACAGGCAGAACATAAACAGAATGGCTAAGATCATCCCAATGAAGATCAGAGTTTTCCATCCCCAGGCAGAGATCAGTTCCCAGAACCACCCTAGCAGGGACCAATCCCCTTTTTCCACGTGAAGGGAATCAGAGATTTTGTGCGGTTTGGAGATGGCCTGGTACACTGTCGGAGCATTATCAGGGATGAAAATGCAGCAACTGGATTGGATCACCCTACATACACCACCAAGGTCTGCAAGTATGACATCTAGGGCAACCCTGTTCTGAAGGGTCATGAGTCGGTCCAACTGGAGCTCAGCTGTCAAGTTACTAAGGGCACCGGCCGTTTCGGTCACGGCAGATTCAACTACCCTCGTTAACTGGCGAATGTTCCTGCTGTTCACCATAGGCCCCCAAAATGGCAGAAAACCCTTTGCGAAGTCCCCAAACTCTTGACCCGCAGTGTCGTCTTGACTCACGACACCCCTAACTGTCCTTGTCCGATGGTAATCTGCCCCGGCCGTGTAGGTGGGTGGCAGCAGAAACGAGATAAAACATGTGCCCGAGAAGTCAGGGGGCAACCATGTGTATGCTTTGTCATGGCAGATGAAGTATGTACCCTTAGCCGCTAAGAATGGAGGGGAAGTTCGTCAGACAAACACATACGTTTCCGTGCATACGCTCTTCCCCAACTGTGCTTTGGGATCCCTGCCAATACCTTGCAGGCATAGGTGACCTTGGTGGGGTACTATCCAAACCGGGGAGGATTTCTGTGTTTTCTGGCTCTTACTCAAGGAAATCCCATACTGAGTGATGTTCCATCTACTGTACGGGGTAAACTCGTCTTTGGGAATCGTTCGGTACGTGTCGATATCCCTGCTCATATTCCTTATTCCTACCACTAGTGCCTTGTTGCTGGAATTGCTCCCTGTGGGACGCGGGGGATATGGTTCTATGGCAAACAGGAACATTGTCTCGAAAGCCCACAGAGAACCATAGTAACTGAATGGCAGGACGAAGTAAGGGATGCCCTTATCTGTGGTGTGCGGCATAAGTCCACAGATCCAACAGTTTGAGGTGTTCATTATAGACTGGTGCTGGTGTAGGAGCTGGATGAATGAGTTATTTACAAATTCTAGTCTTCTGGCAGACTTGTGTTCAGGTAGAGGGTGAAAGGAGTGTGGAGGAACGGTAGGAGGAGGTGTGGGCTGAGTGTTATTTACAAAGGTAACTTGAAATGTGAATAAAGTATAGCCAATCAAGAACATCATTATGCCACACAACATTAAAATACATATTATCAAGAATCTTTTTCTGGCCATCACAGTGCGTATTTTCTTTTTAAAGTTCGTGGATCTAGCAGGTCTCTCTACCCTAGGAAACTCCATCCTCTAGTTGCTGCCCGCGGTGTGAGATTGATTCTGCCAAGGAGTGCTTTCCGTTCAGTCCGAGGTAATTCCCTCAGACCAACCAGAACCGTTGACCTAAACGTCCCCAGCTGCACTCCCCAGACTGCAACCGCGACCCTAGCAGCAGAACCGGATGGCGGTTCGAAAATCAAAAATGAGCAAGTTCCCTGGGCGAGAGAGCTGTAAAATCAAAAATAGTTCTTGGAGGAAAAGGGTCTTATTAGTTTGTTTTCACTAGTTCGTATTGTCTTGACCTAAGATTATACCGTTGTTTCCCAGGTACGGTGTGGTCTTCAAACAATGTTTCAGGTTCTGTAGTGTCCAACTGCATTGACGGTGGCACAAATCCTTGCAAAATACGATCACTCTCCTTTTCGGTACCAGTTCCTTTCAATCGTGCATCACTGAAGAGTGCAAAGCGTGGTACGGACTCGGTCTCAGAGTCAGCAATTCCCTCCTGGACCCACCGTTCATATGGAAGGGGCAGCGGGACCCGTTTACAGTGGGCGCCGTGCACCCAATGTTTTTTCTCGTGGACACGTACTGCAGAGCGGGTAGTTAGCAGGACTTGGAAAGGTCCGGTCCAGCGAGGCTCCTCGTTCTTGGTTCGCCTGAAGTTCCGGACTAGGACCCAGGAGCCAGGTTCAATGGTGTGGCCTGGATCGTCAGACGCCGGTGGAGAGGAGCTGTGGACCTGTTGGTGTAAAACATGCAATTTAGTTGTCAATTCGTGCAAATAGTCAAGCAGTACAGGGTGCTCTATTTCGCTTAGTTTCTTGGGCCTTGGCACTCCCCATATGTTTGCTGGGCGCCCGATCACGATTTTGTGGGGGCTAAGTCCCAGTCTAGAGTGGACAGTCGTTCTGGTAGACAGGAGTGCTAGAGGCAGGGCGTCAGGCCATTTAAGACCTGTGCTGGCTTGGTTCTTGGCTAGTTTTAATTTTAACGTGCCGTTGTAGCACTCTACTAATCCCGCTGATTGGGGGTGATTTGCAGCGTGGAACTTCTGGTGTATGCCTAGACATTCGCACACTCTCTTCATCACTCGTCCCACAAATTCACTTCCGTTATCACTCCAGACCATTCTAGGCATACCAACTCTAGGGAAGAATTCTTTGACCAGGGCTTTGGCAGTTGACAAGGCAGTGTTGTCCTTAAGGGGATATGCTTCCACCCACCTGGAGAAGGCGTAAACAACAATAAGCACGTATTTCAGATTGTTGCACCTCTCCATGTGGATGAAATCGAGCTGCAAGACCTCGAACGGATACGTTGGAGGCGCAAAATGACCAGCTGGAGTTGGGGTTCCCCTACCGGGATTGTACTTCAAACACACCATACAGTTCCTGACCAAATTCTCTGCGCATTTTGGGATACCACTATTCTGCCATACTGGGGCCAACAACTTACAGATTCCTTTCGCACTAATGTGAGCCCTTCCATGGGCCATTGTTACCACTGCAAGCACATATGCATTGGGTAACAACAATCGTTGATGCTCTGACAATTCGACCCAACAACCATTCGCATCCAATCTACCCTTGCTTTCTCTCCATTCATTCACCTCTTTCTCAGTGGCATCAGATTGTACAAACTTCACACTTTCAATAGTGTCCTCACACATACCCACATCGGCAATCCATCTCGCAGGACCTACAACATACATTCGACTCATCGTGGTCCTTGCAGTCTCTTTCGCAACTTCATCTGCAAAGGCATTCCCACGACCAACATCATCTTGAATCTTTCTGTGTGCGCTGCATTTTACAATCGCAACTTGTAGCGGCAAGGTCAGTGACTCGAGAAGCTCGTTAACTAGCTGACCATGTTGAATTCTTGCACCATGTGACGTCAGAAACCCACGTTCACACCACAATCTTCCGAAACTGTGAGCCATGCCGAAGGCGTATTGGCTATCAGTATACACATTCACTCGCTTTCCTTTTGCCAACACACACGCTCTTGTAAGTGCAACTAACTCTGCTGCTTGCGCAGAATGGTGGGGAATGCGCGCGGCCTCTACAATTGTGTGCAATGTTGTTACAGCATATGCTGCAGTCGTATCACCATTTGGCAACTTGAAGCATGAACCATCAACAGATAAGGTATCATTACATTCAGGAAGGGGAGTGTCCTGCAAGTCTACTCTCCCTTTTGTCTCTTCTTCTGTCCTAAAGCAGCAATCATGTCTTTCAACCTCATCTGTCTCTGCCGGAATAGGCAATAACGTAGCGGGGTTGAGTGTATCACACCTCTTTATGTGTATGTGACTCGCTAGTAGTGTCAGCTCATAACTGGACAATCAAGCACTAGTTAAGTGCTGTGTCTTCGTTCTGTTTAGTAAAATGTCTACTGCATGTGGGACCATAACGATCAGAGTATTATTCATGACTAACCCAGCAGACTGTCGAATACAGACAGCTGCTGCAGCAGTGGCCCTCAAGCAACTTGGTAATGCCTTAGCTACAGGATCTAGAGTCGCTGAGAAATACGCGCATGGGCGCTGTTTGTCCCCAAAGTATTGTGTCAGAACTGATAATGCGCAACCTTCCTTCTCATGGACATATAATGTAAAAGGCTTACTGTAGTCGGGGTTGCCCAACACAGGAGCCGAACACAATGCATCACGCAACTCATGGAAACTTGTCTGACAATCTTCAGACCAAGGCATAGGATCGGGTGTGTCTTTACGGATTAGTGCCAGCAAAGGTTTAGCCAATAGTGAAAAATTTGGTATCCATTGTCTACAGTACGATGTAATGCCCAAGAAAGCCCGAACTTCTTTCTGTGTCCTTGGGGCACTCAATCTTGCAATTGCCTGTATTCTTTCTGGGGTCAGTCTCCTTCCCTCCTTCGATAAGATGTGACCTAGGTAGGTCACTTCTTGTCGACAAAATTGCAATTTTGAAAGAGAGACTTTATGCTTCATGTCACATAAATGACGCAACAACGACAATGTGGCTTGCTTGCAAATCTCTTCAGTGTCTGCAGCGATCAGCAGATCGTCTACATACTGAATCAGAGTCGCGCCATCACGTAGAACAATCGTGTCAAGTTGTGTTATCAGAGCCTGACTGAATATCGATGGACTTTCACAATAGCCCTGAGGAGCGCGTTTGAAGCAGAAGCTTCGTCCTCCTAAATTGAAGCCAAAAATATCTCTGCTCTCCTCAGCAATCGGGATGCTGAAGAAAGCGTTCTTCAGGTCAATCACCGAAAACCAGGTGGCTGAAGCTGGAACCATGGTCAATAGGGCAGTAATGTCAGGGACGACTGGAAACTGTGGTACAACAATTTTATTCACTTCTCTGAGATCAATCACAAATCTGTACACAGGGGGCTGTGAAGGATCAGTACGCTTTAAGACAGGCAGAATAGGACTTTTACAAATGTTGCCTGTTGTTTCTTCAATGACATCTTTCTCAATCAGATCGTAAATGATCGCTAACAACGCCTTTTCACATTCGCTAGAGATCTTGTATTGGGGAATACGGGGCAACCTAACATTGGCTTTCAATGTTATGACATACGGTGCTATCTCCAAACGACCTACATCATTAGAACCAGTAGCCCAAAGTATATCTGGAAGAGATGACAATTCAATTGGAATATTTCCCTTTGACAAATACATTGGGGAAACCACTTTCTTACCAAGGGTAAGTTGTACTCCCGAAGGAGAACAGTACAAAGTTGCATATAATCTCTTTAACAAATCCAAACCTAACAAATTTTCGCCACAACCTGTTGTAAGAATGAGGGGTGCTTCTAATTCGCATGGGCCAACAGAAAGGGGCATAGGACTAGAGATTGGGTTTCTAACGGGGGCGCCAGAAAAACCTACTGAAACATTCATTTCGCCAGACAAAGGTGCGCCAGGAGGTTTTGAGTTCATAATCGAACTTTTTGTAGCACCAGTATCCAGCAGAAAAGGTTCTGACACTCCTGATGTAATCACCTCAACATAAGGTCCATTCTGATCTACTGGAACTGAAACAACTCCCTCTCTTTGTCCATGGCTGTCCTAGCAATTATTACCCTCATTCTCGTTTTCTGCGTAGTAGTCATCAGCGTAGTACTGAGCTGACCTAGAAGACGCATTGTTCTGTTGATCAAAGCTATTCATAGAATTCTGAGGCGGAAAAGAAGTCGTATTCTGGGGGAAATTTCCACGGCCCCTACCCCTAGGAGCCTGTTGAGCACCTCTACCTCTTGCACCAGAAACGCCATTTAGACGTCGCGCCAGAGCTGGACAATTATTCTTGAAATGACCCTCTTCTTTGCAATAGGCACACTGATTTGGACCATACGGCAAACGCTGATGAGAAAACTCGTTTCCTTGCGGGTTTCTCGAATACTGCTGTGGTTGTTGATAATTGGGCTGACTAGGAGTGCGAGGCGGATAGGCTTGCTGGGGAAGAACTTTAGTTTTTAAATCTTTAGTCTTTTTGTCTTGCTTATCTAGCTCATCTTTGCGCCTATTTTCGTAGTACTGGGCTGTGGCTAAAATCTGCGCTGACGTGGAAACAGCCCAAGCACTCTCTGAATCTTTCAATTTATTACATAGTTCAGGAAGCAGATTATGTACGAATTTGTCTACAAACAATCTTTGGCCACCCTCGGTAGCCATATCCTGACCACTGTGGTCGACAAAAGTTTCTTCAAATCTTGTGAAAAAGACAGACACATTCTCATCTTTCTTCTGCTTGCACGCAGATAACTTGTCCCAATTCACACGTAATTCAGGCATTAAGGTCTTCATGTACGTGATAATTCTACCTGGAAGTTCAGCTACTAAAGGCTCAGGTTTAGAACCACCGACTTGTCTAGCATCTGCAGCAGTAATATTAGCCCATGTGTCACCTAGTTCTTGATCATGATCTGCATGACGAATCTTACTCCACAAAGGCTGTTGAACAACATTTCCAAACAACATGTCTACATCCGCTAAATTCATTATACATGAGCTGGCAGTCTGTGATAACTCCTTATAATACCCTGCAGGATTTTTACGTGGATCAGGTAATGTCTGCTTGAGTGCTAAAACTTCAGATCTTTTCCAGGGGACATGTACCCATACACGCTGGAAATGCGGCAGAACGGGTGGATTTGCATTCACATCACCTTCCCTCCAAACTGGAGGAACTTCTCTCATAGGGTACTGTCGCGCCTTTTTCCTACATGACATTTCATCCTCATATAGGGATCTAGACACGTTACCTTTACTCCTATAAGATAACAACAAATCTATTGCTTTTTCAACATCGGCACCTACAATCATGCCTTCATAGAATTTGAATCGCATACGGAATAATTCCTTCATTCTTCGTTTTGGATCGTTTGTCTCCAAATCTTCACAAAGATATACACACATCTCTTCGAATACATATCTCTGAGTGGGTGCATCCCATTGTCGGAAGACTTCCATAACAGACTGAACGTCATACCTAACAGTGTCAGTAACCCATTTAAGTGCTAACTCATTCAGCACTTCTCTTTCCTCGTAATCAGGCAGTTGACTACGCAACTGTCTACGTCCTGTTTTAGGGGTCGTTTTAGGCGACCCAAAGAAAGGTGAGAACAGACCAGTGACAGTATTTGCCACTCTCTGTTGAACAGAAGGAGAAGCTTGTGGAGAGGCAGATGCGCCAGAAAAGACAGGCTGATGCAAAGAGGAAGTCGAGGCAACAGCAGAGGAAGTCGAGGCAGTGGCAGAGGCAGCAGCAGAAGTAGTATCATGATAAATAGCTGGAGCAGTGGGCAAAGTTGTAGGAACAGTAGAGGTAGTATGTAGCAAAGGCGGCGGCCCTTGAGAGGGCAGCGTCGGAGAAGTAGGAACCAGCTGAAGAGGAGCTGGTGCTTGTGCAAGAGCTGCATTTCGTGCGCCGGGGGGCGCTATAACAAAACGCTTCGGGGGTCCAGTAATACTCGATGTGTATGGGGGTGGTGAATTCAATAAATGGGACATTAATGGATCTTTCTCGGATGTTCCCTTTGAATCTTGTCCTTCATGGGGCAACATAGGGAAGTATTTATCTACTGCTAACTTCTTGCTTCTGAGCATTTGTTCACTTTCCTGCTCTTCCTCATTATCCCTGTATGCAATGGCAGCTTGCACCATTGACATACCTCTTCTATTTTTCTTAGCTAATTTCATTTCTTTCTGTTTGGCTTCTTTGCGCCATAAGCGAAAAGAATCAAACATCGCCGGCCGGGCTTTCTTCTTGAAGAGTTTGACCTCGAGGTTATCTAAAATTTCTGCGTCAAAGCTACCATATTGGGGCCATTTTAAAACACCATCTTTTCTGGTGTACTTTATCCATACCTCATTATACGTGATAGGGCCTACTCCGTGCTTTATATAAAGTTCATATGTTGGAGTTGCAATCGGAGGAACCGGACACGAATCCTCTAATCGGGAGTCCTTACTACAACCAAGACAAAACAAGTTTCCAAGTCTGCTAAGACCAGGCATCTTTGCTCACTAGTCTAGCTTTAAACTTCACGGGATTATCGATTTACGATATTCTCGTGAATACACGAATCCCTCGGTTTTGGCGCTTGCAAGTTCCAAACAAGGTGTATCTCAGGGATACCAAAACTAAGAACCAAACTAAGGACTGGGAGACGCTCCACTTATACTTAACTGAAGTATTGAAGATCGATGACGTCACCAGAAGACTCATCTATCGTTTCGCTCTACCAAGGATCACTGGGTCCAAAACAGGGCGATAGTCAGGGCAGCAGTCCTTCGTAGCCGTCGGGACGCGGGGAACCTCGCAGCAAAGACCTTCGGAACCACGTCGACATACAGGGGTCGCTGAAGTGGCTGGCCGTCCTCTGGAATTTTCACACGAAGCTCCTCACGAACATCTGGCTTGGACCGATACCGCTTGATACCGCCCCGAGTTGGGCGCCAACTGAGGTGCCGGGTTTTTAGGAACCCGGTGGTGCCAGGGGATAACACCCGAAGACCTCTGAGTTCTCCCTGTTCCGGACCACAGAAACCAAGAGTCTTCTAGGTGAAGTCAGAGATCGAGTTTTATTGGCTGCAACCAAATAACAAGCGTCCTAGAATTACAACAGCACGGGTCGTAAGTTCTCAGGAGACTGTTCGTTTTTACAGAACCAGCCTTCTCCTTTTATACAAAAATAACAGCTGCAGGCAAGAATTCTTTAGTTTACAATACGGTCATAGACATATTTCCACAATAGAGCAAAAAGCACAGTCATGTCGGCCAACCCATATTTTAGATGTCCAGTTTGTGATAGATGGCCCAGCCCGGCCCAGAATTAGAATCAGATATTGATGAAACCCCAATAAAACAGGGCACCTCCTCGTCGTAAAACTGGTCATAAACAAGGAACATGGAGAGGTGTATGTGTGTAGAAAACATGGTCCATATGTAGTGAATGGTTTATGGCATGTTATGCATTGATGTTATCTTATTCGGCCACTGGGCGAGGAGCTGCCCAAACAGGTTTGGCTGGAGGCAGTGGAGTCAGTTTGGCCAGGTCATGGGGAAGTCAGCTAAGGTGGACGTGTCCTTTCAGATCAAGCTTGGCCTCAATCAATTGACTATATGAGGGCAAGCCATAAGATGAATGCCGTTCACAAAATGGAGTCCGAGGGTTCAGAACGGAAATCATGATTTAAGGGTGTTAGCATCACTCAATCACGACGCAAATGCATAGGGATAATGTCCTAATCATTACCGGTCTGCCGATACCAAATTCGTCATGGTACGATGATATTTTGTGACACGAGTGTTAGACCTCGGTACCGGTATTACAGCAGGGTCCAGAATTTCAGAACCACACCGGACAGGGGGCAGAATAGACATGGGCCATTTGAGCTGCACGGGGAGTCTGGGTGAAATTCGGGGGGTGTGCAGCTTCACACCGGCTCTGGGTGTTTCAGGCGATTTTGCTCAACGGCTCTCACAGCGTCCGGCGTCGTCTCTCCCACTCTCTGAATCTCTGTCTCCGGCGATCCAAAAAAAAACGGTCCTTGTCTATCAATTAGTCCCTCCCAGTGGAGGGCGGCTATTCATACCTAGTGGATATCCCGTTCCCACAACACAAGTTCATTTAAACTCGCTTTCATCTGAACCTCCTTCCACTGATGTTGGGTTTTCCATCCAAAATCTTCAAACATACACACTTATTACAGTGTCCCTGTGACGAGAAGTTCACTCAGTCCGACCTTCATTTAATGTTTTTTTGTGGGTTTTATAAGAAAGAAAGGAATATATTGTCCCGATTTTAAAGCAGTTTCACCTGGAACAGTGTCGGGTTGCACTATATTTCCTAAAGTTATTGTCCGATCCTCTAGTTTGCTATGCAGTGGCACACTATTGGTGGGCGCGCATGGGCAAAAGGAAACAGTTAGGTCTTGATCCTGGATGATCATTTTTATATTTTTTAGATAACTTCTATTTTTAATCAAATGTATATAGTTGTACCTATGTTACACTACTTGTAATTTTGGATATCCAAAATGTACTCAGCTTTGACACTTAAATGAGGATGAACCCGGTAATGTAATGTTGGACATTGTATTGAGCCTGATTGATTTGTTTTTGTGTACTATTATGATCTTAATTTGCAAAGATTGAATAAAGTTTTCAAAGTCAAAAAGCCTTCTGTTTTTGACCCTGTTTTTATTGGTTTTAGGACTCTGGGCCCTATTCAGTGCTAAAGTGCCTATGCTCTCCAGGTAAATTATTTTATGGATTGGTGATCCCATGATTGGCATATTTGATTTACTGGTAGGTCCCTTGTACAGTGCACTACATGTGCCCAGGGCTTGTAAATCAAATTCTGCTAGTGGGCCTGTAGCACTGATTCTACCACCGACATGAGCAGCCTGTAAATGTAACTCAGACCTGCCACTGCAGTGTCTGTGTGCAATTTGGTACTGCCATGTCAACCTAGCAAATGCACCCCCTTATCAGGCCCTAACCTTCCCATTTCTTACATGTAAGACACCCCTAATATAGCCCCATGGGCAGGGTGCAGTGTATGTGAAAGGTAAGTCATGTACTGAGAGGTGAGACATGTCCTGATAGTGAAATACAGTGTATTTTGTGAAATACATTGTATTTTGTTTTTCACTATTGAAGGGCTATCTGTCCCATAGGATAGAAAAGGAGTTAATTTATAACATCTTATAAATATAACGTCCCACTGGGACAAGATAGAAAGATGGAGTTTAATATGTCTGAACTCAGAATATAAAAATGCATCTTTTAGTAAAGATGACTTTCTAATGTGTGTTTGAAAATACTACTTTTAGAAAGTGGGTATGTTCTTGCTTAGCCATCCTGTGTGCCTCTGCTGGTTTGTGGATTGACTGTGTGGCTGGTTTTGGAGTGACAGGGGCTAGGGATGCGCCTCTGGGGGGTGGGGGTTGGTGTGTGTCCTGCCTTTCCTGAATGAGTCAGGGGCTGCATTCAGAGTAATGGGAGGAGTTTTCACTGGCACCTGACTAGGCCAGGTCTGCATTTAGAGTGGTGGGAGGAGATTTCCCTTCCACCTTAAATAGGCCCTATCTGCCTTGGACAATGCTGTCTCCACCTCCTGCCAGGAAGGTGGACCAGAGAGGACAGCACTGGTTTTAGCTGAGCACAGAGCTTCTCTAAACGAAGAGAACAAAGGAATTTGCTGTATAAATAGTGGGGCCCAGACCACAGTATTTTAGATTACTGCTGAACTAAGGAACCTGCCAGGAAGAAGGGCTAGAAAAGCTGTCATGCCGCTTTGATGCATGCTATGCTGTGTTGGCCTGCTGATTGCTGCTTCTGTCTTGGGCAGAAAAAGGACTGGATTGTACTTTCATCATCCTGCTGTTAGAGTTTTCTCCAAGGGCTTGAAGTAGAGCTTGCCTCCTGTTGGAAGTCTCAGTTAGATAAAATACTTCAGAGAACTCGCTGGAATCAAGGAACCTGCCAAGAAGAAGAGCTGGAAGAGCTACCAGGAGGAGCACTGCCCCTTTGCTGTGTTGTTGCTTTGTTGGTTTGGCCTGCAGTTGCTGCTTCTGCCTTGTGCAGTGAAAGGACTGGAATTAACTTTTTTTACTTGTGCTACGTATATCTAAGGGCTTGAATTAGGGCTGCAAAGACTTCAACCTCTGGGTACTGCTTCTGGAACCGTTGTTTCAGTTACCAAAGAGAAGGGAAAATCAACCAACCATGTCAACCATGCCCTGAAGGCACTGGAGAGGGCACCGCCGCATCTCAACTCTGATCTCATCAACGACGATGCCCAATGCCGCCGCCACCGAGTCACTGCTTGCACCGTGACCTGTGGGTACGGCCTCACTTCACTTTGCTGCCCTGGTCTCACCAATGCCATCGTTGCCTGCTGACTTCAACTCCCGTGACCGCATCATAGCTGCGGTCACCGCTTGTAAGTTTCACTCCGCACCGCCTTGTCCCACACTGCAGTCTGGACCAACCGACGCCAGCTTCCTGCAACCAGCTCTGTGGCCTGCTCCGTGATCTGGCATCGTGGACCGCCTTCACTCCGCACCGCAGCCCTGGTCTCACCGATGTCGTTGGACGACCATCACAGAACCGCTGCCTGCACCGCGCCATGAGGACACCGCACTCTGCACCGCTTGACTTCACATTGCAACCACAGCGGTTGCCTCTTTCGGCTCGCACCAACGTGTCAGCCACAACGCAAAAGGTACTGTTTATGAGTCTGTCGACACCCCTGACACGCGGTCAGATGCAACTGTTGTTTTCAGTACCGGAGTAGGTCCGGATGGAGCTAGCGTCTCGGAAGAACTAAGCTTTTGAGATATTTCTGCAATTTTAAGGATATCTTGCAAAGTACATATTTCTAAGTACTATGTGTTGGATTCTTATCGTTTTCATCTTGTTTTTTATATATACAAATATTGGATATTTTTCTAGGCAGGTGTGGTGTCTTTTTGTAGTGTTTTCACTGTATCACTGTTGGTTATGTGCACATGTTTTACCCACTGCCTTTGAGGTAAGCCTGACTTCTTGTGCCAAGCTACCAAGGGGGTGTGCAGGGGTTATTTTAGGAATGTAACTCCCTTACCCTGACAAGGAAGAAGGGTCCTTACTTGGACAAAGGTACCTACCTCTGCCAACTAGAGAGACCCATTTCTAACACTTATCTAGATTGCCCATTTCAGAGAAGAAGAAGTACTAGATGATCAGGATGGCTTAGAGTGTTTAGTGGGTAATGTTTTTTGATTAAACACCAAATGTGTGAGTGAAAGAGAGTGGAAAACTGCTTTGAGCTAGGATTTTGTATTAAACAAGGTAATGGAATACACCAAAAAGAGTTGGACAAGAGAAGGCTGTCTTGCTGTTGAGCTACAACCATTTAGCAGGGTGCAATCTGAACTGTCGTTTGAGGATGAATTATTTTCAGAACACATAAATTGATTACTCTTGGTGTCATCAGGGAGAAACTGATGGATATTAGTCATGAGGGTCATCTAGGGATGACAATGACTAAGAAAAGATTGAGGGAAACCTTCGGATTGCCCAGGATGGACAGGAATATGGAAGACAGGATTAGTAAATGCGCTAATTGTATGCCTAATGAAAAGGGTTTGAGAACTGTATTTGCATAAGAAGAGTTTCCTTCAGAATTGTTATCAGACAATGGAGTGCAATTTGTATCTGTAGAAATGGAAGAGTTTTTAAAACGAGCTGGAATTAGACACACAAGGTGTAGCCTTTACCATCCCCAAGGAAATGATCAAGTTGAAGCAGTCATGTGGGAGATGCTGTGCCTCCCATGCTCTGATCATATCGCAATACTCCTCTTAGTGTGAATGCTATTGCACCTTCTGCAACGTTGAGAGGCAGTGGTACTCAGGATTTATTAAGCCAACTTAATTGAAGGATTACCAAAAATTAATTCCGGTAGTGTCGTGGCAGTTGATATTGAGCTAGCTAAGAGTAGAATAAAGAATAGTCAAATGAAATGTAAAGACAGGTTTCATGTCATTAAGGGAACCAAAAGTGTAGTGTTTGAGAAGGGTGATTATATGTGCGTGTGCAGTTACCTGAGGCCAAATAGATCAATGGTAAATTGAGGTATGGTCCCACTTAGTGTGTGGGTGAAGTAAGCAAAGATGGTTGTGCTGTAAAGTTGCGAAATGGACAATGGTGGCCAAGGTGGAGGGCCCGGTACAAATGTGCGCTAATCCTGTGGGGTATAAAATGTTCAAGGGCAAATCTTCATCTTCTTTGGGGAAGCATATCTGCCAAGTTCCTGTAAGATTCAAAGACTATGGGATGACTTGGGGCCAGATGTAGGTGGCCATTTACTGGTCGGAAACGGACGATTTCGGCCGTTTCCGACCGGTAAATGGGTTTTGGCATGTAGGGGGCCAATTTTACTGATTCGGTAAATTTACAGAATCGGTAAAATACAGATTCGGTATTATTACCGATTCAGTAACTACTAGATGTAGGTGGGACTCTTCTGAGTCCCAAAGGCCTTTCAGATTCAGTATTTTACCACCCAATCCAATTGGGTGGTAAAATACCGAATCCAGGTGTGCATGCACATGTATACATGCACACCTATGCCATGTGACAGACAGACATGCCCTTAGGGCATGACTGTGTGCCACATGGCACACATGCCTGTATTTGGGGTGCTAGAGGGTGTCAAAGTGACCCCCCTGCACCCTTGCTGGAATCAGTATTTACCGAATATGTAAATACCGATTCGGTAATGCCCTTGGATTCCTATGGGCTTCAATGCCCATAGGAATCAATGGGCATTACCGAATCGGTATTTACAGATTCAGTATTACCTACATCCCCCCCCCCTCTATTTTACCACTTCTTAAATACCGATTCGGTATCATTCAGTATTTAAGAAGTGGTAAAATAAAATTACCTACATCGGGCTCTTGATGTACTATGTGTTTAAAGGCCATATTGTACTGTTTTGTAATTGGTATAGTTTTGTTTTCAGATATTAATTGCTGTTAAATAACATTGATCTTGCAATACCTTATTTTAGCTTCATTGTACGGAATATATATTGTTTATGTTTGTTTTTCTTTCTCTAAAAAATTATTGTTTTTGTTAATGGGAAAAGGTGGTGGTCTGCTACATCATATGGATGTGTAATGCCTTTCTTGCAATGTGTTCGGTGAGTCGGCTCACAGACTGTATGGCTTGTTGCACCTCTACCCTGCATCATTCGGACATTTAGGTGGAATGTTATGGATGAGTGGACAGTTGGAGGTGCCTATGAGCTGGATGGTTTGTGAGTGGCTGCCTGCAAGGCTTTGATCCTGTCCTGAATAAAGAATAGAAGTTTCACCTCAGTGATGTCTATGGAGGTTTATATCAATATATAATACTTCCTCCTCACACTTTTTACTGAATTAATCTTTGTTGGTCTTAGGAGTCTGTGCACTTTACCGCTGATAAACAGTGCTAAAGTGCTTGTGGTCTCTCCCTAAAACATGTTATAATTGGTTTACACCTGTTTGGCATATTTAATTTACTTGTACGTTCCTTGTAGAGTGGTATACCATATACTCAGGGCCTGTAAATTAATGCTATCAGTGGGCCTGCAGCTATTATTGTGCCCCCCACTTTAGTAGCCATCTAAAACATGCTGCATCCCTGCCATTGCAGCCCGAATGCAGTGTTACATTGCCATGTCGACTTGGCATTTAAAACCACATGTCAAGCCTTAAACTCTGCTTTTATTACATAGAAGTCACCCCTAAGGTAGTGATGTGTAATTAAAAGGTAGGATGTGTACTTTTAAGTTTTACATATCCTGGTGTTGAAAACTCCCATATTCATTTTCCATGACTGTGAGGCCTACCACTCCCTTAGGATAACATTGGGGATTCTTTATTATATTCAATAAGCTGTAATTTCTAAATGAGAGGAGGTAGATATATCATGTTTGGTACCTATGAAATTGGAATGATTAACCATCTTTAAAGGTTAAGTCAAATTTATTGTTCCAATTTTGAAAATAACACTTTTAGAAAGTTGGAATTTCCCTGCTCTCGGCCTTTTGTGCCTGTTTGCTGTCTTAGGCCACATGAATGGGTGTAGTAGACAGTTCGACTTTGTGAATTCCTCTAGCCAATCACACAGTAGTGGGATTAGCTGAGCCTCAATGGGCCAACAGCTGCAGGATGGGGGTTGAAACAGAGCACAGTCCCAATTGCACCTGAATAGGCTGTGTCCTGTTTCCTCACAGTAGGCCTAGGTGGTCATTTTCCAAAACTGGGGATTTAGACAAAATTTGGCCGAATAGTACTCTGAGAACCAGGAGGAGACTGGGACCAACATGCTCATCTATCTGCCCGTGGCGCATCACCGGTCAGATTGACTGTGCAGCTTTTCCCACTATGTTTTTCTCCACAGCAGCAAATTAATTTCAGCTGTCCTTTGCCAAAGAAGTATACGATCTCATGGAACTGTCTGCGGCAAAGGCCTCCTGCTTCTTCCCACTGTGAATGTTTCGACTTCCATCTCGTCGGCTAAGTCTGAAGTTAAAAATCGTCACTGCTTCTTCACTCCATGGCTATCCGATGGTGATGCTCTCTCATCCAACACATCTGCAGCCTTGCCCGCTGAACTTTTACCTTCTCAGACACTTTTTCTTAAAAAAGTTCTGCTTCCGAAAGTAAGCACCGACTGGGCCCAACCCACTTTTATTAGCCGACCCACGCTCCATCGTGGTCGGCTTTAACTATTGACTTTGCCCCAGTCTAGCGTGACCAGATGTTGGTGGTTTTACAGTTTATTCTTTATAAATTTGTAAGTTGTGTTCTACTGATTAGCTGTTTTTATTGTAGTGTCAAATAATTTATTAAAATATACTCTATTTGTCTTAATTGGTTTGGGATTGTTCATGCAATGTGCTTTCATCTTACACTGTTTGTGTGCTGCATAAATACTTTACATATTGACTCTAAGTTAAGCCTGAATGCTTTTTGTGCCAAGCTACACAGGGTTAAGCATAGGTTCATTTAGTTACTTCTTGTGGTTTACCATGCAAGGGATTGTGGCTGTTGCTTGACCATGGCTCACACTCCATTCAACCAATAACCCCATTTCTCATAACAAGTACCAATGATATAATACAAATGAATATATTAAACACAAAAGGCAAGGTGGCAAGGCAAGCCATCATAGACGGTGCAATGAATTCTCTTGTCACTAGCTGGGGTTTTAGTGAGAGTGTGGGCTAAAAGTAGGAGGAAATTTAAATTACACTGGCATCATTTGCGTAATTTTGCGAATTTCTTGTTACGCTTGTTATGCAAAATTCCAGAAATTATGGAATTACACCGCTTTAAGTAACTATGCGCCATTTGCTTAAAAAAATACTGCAAATGGTACCATATGTGATCAAATACATTACTGCAAATACAACACACAGGAATAACAGAATACACCCAAAAATTATGCAAGGACGTATTTTGCAGCGGGTCTGTGGCTACGTCAAAATGTTGTCATCTTTACCAGGACTCCCTGACACTTATTAGGTTGAGCCTAGACAGCGCTTGTGTTGTCTAGAAGATCTGTTGTACATACTTTGTGGGCTCTCGAGATCATCCCCAGGACCTGTCTACTTCCGCTTTTGCTTGGGGACTTTTTTCTGTTCAACTGCCTCTATTTAACTATCTTGATAGAAAACGACCAGTAGAGGTCAGTAAAATAGCAGAATTGCTTTCTGCTTAGGGACTTTATTTTTTTATTTTTCTGGCAACAGCCTCTATTTAACTTTCTTGATAGAAAACGACCAGCAGAGGTCAGTAAAATGTAGGCATTACCTAGATTCCAGGCCATAGAAACTTGTGTTTTACACACACCGTAGACAATAAGATTTTTTCAAAATGTATTTTTTTCAGTGATGTAACCACCGACGGCCCTGATTTTATATTAAAAACAGAGCTTTGGACAATTCCATTTCCTGCTGATAGCCAATATTTCCCTCCATGTGTTCTCATACCTGGCGTGTTCCCCAGTTTGATGCTTACTTTTCCTCCATGTTAAAGATCAGTAGATGTTTCAGCTCCCAGGCTAAAGTGCTGCATAGCTAAATACATATACAGTCCCAAAGGCAAGACCAATTGGATTGCAAATGCTTGCTTTGAGTAGGGATTTCTTGGGGGGAGGGTAGTAGATCATGGCACTTTGGGTATTCTGGTTCTTTTAGGGGCAACACAGTCCACTCTGAAGGGTATCAAGTGTCTTTTGGCAGGATTCACTTCCAGAAATCAATCATAACATTAAAAGAAATAAGAACAACAGTCCAACCATTTAACAATATCTCTTTTAAACATGATGAGCTTCAGTAGCAACCATGTTAACTAAAAATAATCATTGAGTATCCATTTTAATATTTGGAAATACTTTATGGTACAGTGGCAGTGATATTGTACATGAATCACTAGTACTCTTTTAAATAAGTATATTGTCACATATTACACATCTAAAGACATTAATGTTGAGTAAAAGTAAGGTATTTAAAATCTGTATTGTACAATGCTTTGTGATCATTTATGTAAGTAAATGATGCGTCAAGGAATTTGACTTTGTGGTTTCCAAAAATTAAACGGTACTAAGTAAATTTGTTTGTAACTCAGCATGGTAAATATTGCTTCCTCTAGGCTCCAATCAAACACCCATGAATCTCTGGTTAACCGTAGAGCAGTACTGAATCCGCGCATGTGGCTAACTCCTGGTGGTCTTCAGTTTGTAGAAACCTTGCGGAATGTGATCACTTGTCTTCATTTGCAGCTGTACAGCCTCTGCACCGGTGGGCACTTCTGTCATTATTTGATATGTTCTGAATACCCTCCTGCTCAGCATTCCGATGGTCAAGTATTAACCTTAGGATCAAAACACACCATTTGGACATTTTGTAGTGACCAGCTTGTGAAAGGGTTGAGAGAAGGACGTCTGCATGTGACCATCAGGCTCTCTTCCAAACAGCGTCCCATCTCTCTGTCCTTTCATTGCAAGGTAGCGCAGGGCAACAGCATGCCAGTCTATCGCTTCCTCAATGTGCACGCGCCCAACTGAGTGTGATCCTCTAAGGAACGTGCCTGCAGACAGAAAGATGTAGAGACAGTCAGCTTAATCATGCGTTTATAGAATAATTTACAAATTACCTAATAGTTTTCATGCCTGCGGGGTGACATTGGATAATATACCCCAACTATACATATTACTGCTGTGATCATGGATTCTGTTTTTCTTACTATCGTGGTGTAATCATGTTTAATGTGGTATATAAATGGGTGATGGTCTGTTGTGTATATTAGGACCCAGATTTACAAGCACTTTGAGTCATGTTTGTGGACATTTTCTATAAATTAGTATTATGGGATCTTGATAAACATGGTGAGAAACAGGGATTGTCTCATAATAAGGCTGATAACATTACTAAGAACAAACGTGAGGCATTAAAAGTATTAATGATGGATAGTGACATTACTATACAAGAGGCTGATAAAGGTGGTAACATTGTGATAATGAATAACCAGGACAATGAACAGGACATTCTCTTGCAACACCGTAAGTTAGTAAGTAACACCAAAGTCACAATGCGGGGATAATAAGGATACACAAATACAATATACTACATTACACTGGGTTTTCATTTCTGTACTTCTTTTAGCCCTGAGGCAGCTGCGGTACAATTTGCCCCCAGAGCGTCGAAACACGTGTTAGCTTTTTGAGGCTAAAGAGTCATACAATTGGGCAAATTATCAATAAAGTATAAGAAAGAAGAAGAATCTTTGATTACCTTTTGACATTATATGTTAGTATGTGCTGGGGGTCAGCTTGTATATTGTTATATTGTCTTTGACCACATGTTAGGGAGTAGGGAGGTTCTCCCCACCTCAATATCACCGCACTCTGGTATACTAGTTTATATATAAATTGTGTGCATTGTTTTTGGGGTGTCACCTCCCTAAAAATTACAGTCTACTTATCAGTGTTTTGAAAGCATTTAATTCTATTAGTTGGAGCTTCCTTTTATCAAGTTCTGGATAACATAAATTTCAACCCCAGTTTTTGCGCTTTATCAAGACCTACTTCGGACCCGGTTGGAACGAGTGTGAGTAAACAGTGCATTGGTAGACCGCTTCCCTATCAAGAGGGGCAAAAGGCAGGGGTGCCCCCCTCACCTTTGCTGTTCGCCCAAATAATAGAACCTCTAGCAGAATGGATCCACGGATAAGGGGTCTTTAGGTGGAGGGATGGGCTTGAAGGCTGCATATCACTATACACAGATGATGTGCAGCTGCAACATCAGGACACAGAGACATGATAATCCTCAATCTCTCTGGAATTGCCTCGGGGCTAGTTGCAAGCTGGTCCAGATCCTTGATAGTCCCTATTAAGGGTGAGATTATTAACTTGGGAAGACTTACACAGCTGTAGTTATGTCATGACACATTCAAATAGCTAGGTATGTATGTGTCACTAACACCACAACCTTACTGGGGCAATAACATAACTCCCTTCCTCGACAGCACTGATACAGATTTAAAGAAAAGGGGCTCGCTGCCTCTATCCATTCTTGAGTGGATCACTTCATGCAAGAAGATTAAATTTCCCTGGTGGCTCTAAAATATTTCACAACTCTCCTAAAGAGATTCCGCCTCAAACTTTTAAAAGGCTGCAGATGTCCTACAGGGTGTTCTTGAGGGTAGTTAGGCGGCCTAGGATGTCTTTAGCTAAATGCTCCTTGCACCAGTACGCTGGAGGAATGGGGGCAGCAAAGATCCTATTATATTACTGGGTGACACACATGATCGTTATTAATGATTGAGTCTTCGGAGTCCAGGACTTTGCCTGGAAGTGGTCTGGTTCTGGGCGAGTGGTGGCCTGCATCACATATATAACACTGTGATCTAGCCCAACTTGCCCAACGCTACTAAACCAATGTTATGGGCATGGCAAAGTGCACTTACACATATTGACTGGGAGATCCTTCTGTGGGTGGGAGACTGACTCCCCAGTGCTAGCAGTGCCAGAGACTTTAGGAGATATGATTTAATTGACCTCTCATGGCTGGGACCTGTTTGGGCCCAGAAACATATAAAATCCTACAATGGCGAATTCAAGCTACATAATTCTCACTTCTTCCATTTCCTTCAGTTGAAGAGCCTGCTCACCTCTCTAAGGGGCGCATCAGAGACCGTACCTGGATTTAGCTCAATGGATGAAGCTATCCCTAGGACTCATGGGATGACACAGTATCTCTTGAGTTTACATCTTTTTAGGTCTCGCTGAGCCAACGCGCATGCGTTGCTCTGCAAGAGTTGAGTAAGAGCTTTCAAAAATGCTCCCAAAGCCTGCAGGTGAATCGGGTACAGTGCATGTGCGCCGCGCGGCCATTGAAAACATCCAAGGGGCTGCGAAAGTGCTCACTATTTGCCACCCCCTCCCTTATTCCACTTCCTGCTTGTTTAAAACAAGAACGTGTCAACAAATATTTAAACAGATCAAAATAATCCTGCTCCGATCTACGTCTGATCCGCGTTGATGCCTATAGGAAAAACTGACATTAACAGAATGCTGGGCATGAGGAAATCCATGATAAAAAAGAACCTTATTTCAAGTTACATATTTATTATTTTCAAAGAAGGTGCTGGAGCAAAAGTAAATCATATTCCCGGATCACATATTGTGCCTTTTGTAAATATTTTGACGCATCATGCATTCTTGATATGTCACCAATTTAAATCCTAGAAAGTGTTACCACTGCCTTTTTTCTTTACATTGTAGTACTTGTTAATATCTGGATATCATTTTCGTGTCATGTTGTCCTTGCACCCCTCCAAATGCTAATTAAAGTTTGTAGATTTATATAGCGAGGCTTATCACCCGCGAGGGTAGCCATTCGCTGTCTATGGGCACCGGTACATTAAGTGGTTTGCCCAGAATCACGGGATTTTGCGCCAATGCTGAAAATCCTCAGCTCCCGAGTCGGCAGCTCTGTCTGCTGCACCACAAACTCTCCCTGCTGTGAAAAACTGTGGTATTTGTATTCAATGAGACGCCATGCAGTATCCTTCCTGGTCGCCAGCTTCAATCCTGGCTGCCTCACTTGATTGAATTTTAAGATTGCAGTGATACTTGTAAACAAGGGGGGATTGACAGAAGCACTACAAGCCATTCACCGTGCCTTATAGCAAGCAATTACTTTTTTTGTCATGATTACCCCTTTCTAATATAGACACGTGCCTTAAGCATCAATTGCCTAAATCACTTGAGCTATCCTGCCACAGTCATGACCCTAGGCCAGGTGCCTTCACCCACCAAGCTATCTTACTGCAATCTGATTGTGTACAATCACATGAGCGCCAAGTACTATTATTAACGATCCCAACACCTTTCTCTGTTTGCAAATGTCTGATATGCACCCTATGCATATTTCTTGCAGCTCTCAAGTGTGGTGGGCTTTGCTCCTGCGCAGCACCAATAGAAATTTAAAGTGGCATTACACAGGTCCATAGCGGACTCACATTTGTGTCAAAAACTTTATCACTGAAAGGAAGATTTCTGTCGGCACAATGTGCTCAAGAACCCTTAAGGAATTCCAGATTGGCACTGCCATCACTGTGTACATTTCATCTGTTTAATTTCATGCAACTTGTGCATATTTCCCACGAGTGTTCGTTTCCGTAGTTACTTTTCGAGCAACATCTGTCTTAATTCCGCACTGAGTTGCCACTCACCTCCTTGTGTCTGGGTGCATTCACTCTTTGGGTGGCTGTTCGTAACGGGGCACATTTGAGATCTCTGTAGTTTAGGCTGAAGGCCGTGCAAGGGCCTTCTTTCGTGGGCAATTTAACAATTCATGTGATTTCTTTGGTCCATTACAGAGATGCTTAGGTCTATATCAACTAATGAAAACTATTTACAAAGCGCAATGTTATTACCCCCAGTGAAAGTATGTCCAGGCGCTAAAGCTAATTCAAATTTGGAGGCCTCATCACAGCTGTTCAAATTAACAATGTTTTAAGGAACTCGCTAAAAGAAAGATAATCTGTTATCAGTTTCACGGGCAAGGTCAGGGAGTTCCACAGCTAATTCCCTTAAAACTGCACATGGAATATTTCAGGGAGAAGAATAGGGAGGCTCGCACTGATTGATTCAATTGTCAAATAGCCTATTTTTGATTGTTCACTGTTATTCTGTAACCTGTTTATTTTGTATCTCTATACTGCCCTTTGCCTGCTGTTGTGCCATTTTTCTCCCACTCTTTATCTTCTGCTTTTTTCCTTCTGTCTCGCGCCACCCTTTCTTTATTCCAACCTACTTAATGGAGGTAGAAACGCAGCCGCACACAGCAGGTATGCCAAAGGCAAGCCCATCTGCGCATGGACTGCACCCAGTGCCAATACCCCTGGTTCTTCTGCCACTCAAAGATACACCACTTAGCAGCCCACGCAGCCTGGTCCTTCTGTAGGATGCTCTGTTAAAGTGCCAGCACACACACAACTACACAGAACCACACACACACAACCACACACACAACCGCAAACACAGGTACAACCACACACACAACCACAACTACACACACAAACACACACAACCACACACACAAAACACACACACAACTACACAAACACACACAGACAACCACACACACAACCACAAACACAATCACACACAACACACATACACACAACCACACCCAACCACACATACACACAAACACACACACACACACACACAACCACACACAACCACACACAACCACACACACACAACCACACACACAACCACACACACAGCCACACAGACAACCACACACACAACCACAAACACACACAACCACACACACAACCACACACACAATCACACACACAACCACACACATAACCACAACCACCCACACAACCACATCACACACAACCACACACATAACCACACATACAACCACACACACACAACCACACACAACCACACACACACAACCACACACACAACCACACACACAAAACACACACAACTACACAAACACACACAGACAACCACACACACAACCACAAACACAATCACACACAACACACATACACACAACCACACCCAACCACACATACACACAAACACACACACACACACACACACACACAACCACACACAACCACACACACAACCACACACAACCACACACACACAGCCACACACACAACCACACACACAGCCACACACACACAACCACACACACAGCCACACACACACAACCACACACACAACCACAAACACACACAACCACACACACAACCACACACACAATCACACACACAACCACACACACACACACACACACATAACCACAACCACCCACACAACTACAACACACACAACCACACACATAACCACACATACAACCACACACACACAACCACACACACACAACCACACACACAACCACACACACACAAAACACACACACAACTACACAAACACACACAGACAACCACACACACAACCACAAACACAATCACACACAACACACATACACACAACCACACCCAACCACACATACACACAAACACACACACACACACACACACAACCACACACACAACCACACACACAACCACACACACACAACCACACACACAGCCACACACACAACCACACACACACAACCACACACACAGCCACACACACAACCACAAACACACACAACCACACACACAATCACACACACAACCACACACACACACACACATAACCACAACCACCCACACAACCACAACACACACAACCACACACATAACCACACATACAACCACACACACAACCACACACACACAACCACACACACACAACCACACACACAACCACACACACAACCACACACACACACACAACCACACACACACAACCACACACACAACCACACACACAACCAGACACACACAACCACACCATCAGTGCACACTTTCACCAGGCACAGACATCATCAGTAGTCAGTGCACGCTTTCAACGGTCACAAACCCCACCAGCCGTCAGGACACGCTTCCACCAGGCACACACCACCAGAAGTCAGTGCACGCTTTCACCAGGCACACACACCATCAGCCGTCTGTGCACGCTTTCACCAGGCACACACACCACCAGCCGTCAGTGCACGCTTTCACCAGGTACACACACACCACCAGCCGTCAGTGCACGCTTTCACCAGGCACACACCACCAGCTGTCAGTGCACGCTTTCACCAGGCAAAACACACCACCAGCCATCCGTGCACACTTCCACCAGGCACACACACCACCAGCCATCAGTGCACAACTTCTACAGCCACACACACCACCCATCAGTGCACACATTCATTGTTAACGCATCCACAATTAACAATTGTAGCAATCGCAGTATGACGCGCTGTACTTTTAAACATATTCATCTAAAGCGCAGCATGTCACCATTGCTAAAAAAATAAATACACATTTTTCTGGCCCACAATTTATAGACTTTTGTTGCAATTGGTGTTGCAATATTTATCAATGCCAATAGCTCAAACGTAATTAATGTGAGACCTATTGCATTGCAAAGTCTTGTTATTAGTGCATGCACCTGATCACCTGGAGGCCTTGTACCTCGAGGGGCAAGACTATATTGGGGATCTAGTTGACGATGAGTGGAGAGAGGTGATAATGGACCTACCTATCGCTGCCCATCTTCAAGTGTCCAAATTAATTAAATACCTCAACAGGGTTTCTTCACACCCGTATGACTCTGGAAGATAGGTGGGCGACTGGAACCTAGTTGTGCCTGCTGCACTTCCGGCATGAATACACTCCTCTATATGACATGGCATTGTCCTGCCATTAAACAGTTCTGGGGACGAGTGGGGGTGCCCTTGCAGCAGCAGTAAGAAGGTCAGTTTGCCTACATGCTAGGTTGGCCTTATTGGGTTTGTTGAAAGAAGAAAGTGGGCCAAACTATAATTGTTTATTGATAGGAGTGGGCAGCTTTGTGGCTGAGCAGGCATGGGCCATCAGTGGAACTCCAGAGAGACCCTGATAATCATGGTATGGAGGAGGGGAAAGGATCACTGAACACTCATGGCACAAGAGGTTTATAGGGCCAGAGGATGCCCACAAATATACAAGTGGATTTGGGATCCCTGGCTGGATTATTCCCAGGATATAGACTCATTGTTCAGAATGCTAATGCCGTTATTGAGAAGGGGAGACTACACTAGCATACTATATGCTATTATGCAATATGTGGTCACAACATGACACTGTTTGCCATACCAAGACACGTTTTTTGTCATTGCTTACTGCTGTGTGAATGTCCAGTGATTGGTTGTACTATTCCTTTCTGTATGACACATTGGAATGATGCTGGGCTGGAGGGTAGTGGGCACTCAATGGAAATACATTTTATTTTAGATCGTTACGTTTATAAAAAAAAGATTTCCATAAAAAATCAAGCTTAGTTACATGAACATCTTTGCAACAGCCATCAAGTTTATCTCACCTTCAAACCCTGACTCTGACATATTTGCAGTGGCCAACAACCAATCTAACTCTGTTCATCGCACCAGTGCATACCACAGAGACTAAGGGCCATATTATCAAGAAAGGGCGATACATTATCGCTGATTTTATCTGCAGGAAATTGCCTCTAAAGCAGCGATAATGGGCTTGATAATATGCCCTTGTGAATTCCCATAGAAGCCCAGGTTAACACCAGAACCTGACCTTTTATGGGAATTCACAAGGGCATATTATCAAACCCATTATCGCCCTTTCTTGATAATATAGCCCTACATTTTTAGGAGCTACTCTTCACTTTCCCCACCAAGACTAAAATCTACATTATGAGTCTTCCTTTGATGCAGGTGTCACCACCACCTCCACTAAATTTCCCACCACCCCTTCTCCTCTGTTTTCCATTATCCACTGTTTACACAATTACACTTGTCATATCCATGAAAGACATATTTTTACATCTCAGAGAATAGACCACAACACTCTAGTACTCAATGGTTTACATTTGCTACGAGTAGCAGGACACAACAACTCCCAGGCACTCTATTATACCCAAAATGGTTTACATAATTGGTCCACAATTCTAGCTGCATTCCTCATTACTCACATTTTTCAATGAACGCAGTCCTTGCACCTCTCATTATGAAATGACTAAAGCATCAGTACCCCCTTTGTGCCCCAGGTTAAACTATACAAAAAATATTTTGGGTTATCTATTCATGTCAATATATATCTGTTCTTTGATTGTTGCTGGCTTTGTGTTAGTCATACTAAAACAAACCTGTGATAGTGGTACTAACAGATGATGAAAGGCATCTTAAAGACTCTTGTGGGAGTTCCAGGGGGTTTGAATGGACCTTATAGGATTTGAGATAACTTATGTGCGTTGTATGACATTTTCTAAGCACACAACTACGTAGTAGGCTGTCAGAATGGCACTTACATTTTCTTATGTGCCTTTCTAGAGAGATTCTGTCTACCTAGCCTAAATTCGTACTGTAGATCCTGGCAATTCCACCCTGGTAAGATGGTACTATCAGGCGATCTCTACCTCAAGTGGGACTATCTTGGGGGAGTTACTACTACTAGAAACTATTTTGTCTGCATAATTACCTGGGGTCCAGTTATTGAAGCTAAAAGTACTTCAGAGTACACCACAGAGAATCCTTTATTAGGTGGTACTCTGGGTATATATAAATACACTGAAAACTAAATTCAGAGGACATTACTGGGCACCATGGCCCTTACGAGGTGCCAACATGTTTCTGTCCTTGGGAAGCCTAACTTGGTCTGCAGCATTCATCAGGGCTGATGTATGGATCCCTATACTAGTTGCAATGATAGTATAAAGAAATATTGAGCTGGCCTACTCTCCTTTCCAAGTCACAAGGTAAATTTACCTGATATAAGAGTAAAAAGAATGCACCAGCATTTGAGTAGAAAGATATCATAATACATATACTGCATCTAAGTCTAGTGGTAAAGTTTATAATATTTTAAAGCATGGATGCACAATCGTCACACACGTGACACTGCACACAAAGATATTCTGCATGTACAAATAAGTGATATAGCCCACAAGATCATAAAAGACAGGCAAATTTCCGTGGCTAGCTGTTACATTACCTTGCCCAGAATGCCGCTGTGCCTCATGGTCTGTTTGAGGGTGCGTGACTCCTGTTGTCACACTCGGAAGAATATACTTGTTAGATATATGCCGCCGTAAAGAAAGAATCACATTCCTTGTTGGGTTCACTCCCTTGTGGTGAGTAAAACACTGGTTTACAATAGTGCCTGGTGAACCTTGTTATGCTTAATTGTGCAGTATCTAGCTAAAGTCGTCCCTTTGCAAATATAATAGTGGGGTCTACAATGTGTAAGAATAACCTTATCTATAAGTATCTAAATCAGCATACTGTTTTTTTAACTTTCAGCGTCTTGTCACTTACTTTGTCAAGGAGATTAGCTCTCAGTATTCTTACCCTGACCCCAGGAACAGTAAACAGCGTTTACCACAAATCATTTTCCCTGCAGTGAATCACAACGCGGCCGTTACAACAACCGCGTTGTGATTCCGCATACCATTACTCCGCAAGTTGGAACAACGACTTGCGGTGGGGGGGAAGGGGAGATTTAAAATCCAACACCTTCCCTAGTGTCTGCACTGATTGGAGTTGAAATAGTAAATTATACTTTTCTAACTTCCAGCACCCCCCCCCTCCTCCACAAGTCGTTGTTCCGACTTGCGGAGTAATGTTATGTGGAATCACAACGCGGTCGTTGTGACGACCGCGTTGTGATTCCCTGCGGGGAAAATTAATGCGGGATATGAACGTATATTCCCCAGAAACAGCTATGTGATAGGGAGGTGCATTCTTAATCACGACGCTTTTATCCCGTTGTTGATGACACTTAATGAGGGGTGTGTCTCAGCAACACCTGCAAATTAGTTTCCTCAACCTATTCCTAAATTCGGGGCACTTGGTGGGCAGTCGCGGTCGGCATGACTCGCGGGTGTGGGGGCGGGGTCGAATGGGCAGTGGGGGGTTAATTTTAAATATATAAAAAATATTAAATTTACCTTCACTGATTCGGTCCAGTCTCGCTTTGTCCCGAGTCGTCTCTGCTCCTCACAAAAAGCAGGGAGCCTCCCTCCCCTGCCCTAAGCCAATCACAATGCTCTATTGGAACACATTGTAATTGACTGGGATGCTGAACACAAAGGCGTCTATGGGGAGGCCATTTCCTCCATGTAGGCTGCATGCAGTCTACATAGAGAAAAGGGAGAGTGCGTATGACTGGCTTGGTCAGCCCTGGGGCCGACCAAACAGTCAGCGCCCTCAGAGTGGGCAAGCCACTCCTCCCCTGCCCAGGAGCAAAACCGCCCACCCCAATCACACCCTTCTGCTTTGTTGCGGTGCGAGAAGCAGAAACATAAAATGGTATTTATAATACCATTTTATGTTTCTGCTTCTCGCACTACGACAAAGCAGTGGGGCGACGCTCCTCCGTCCACATGGAGGAGCCGCCACTGCTGGTGGGGGTCGGCTACTAACGCGGTGGCCCTCATCTATTGGGCCTGCGCGAGTGCTGTATTATGTGCCCATCTATTGAGTAAGGCATTTTGTTTTCCAATTAGGTGCTTGTGCCGACACCGGTTTGGGCTCGGCTAAAGACGCATGTGTGACGTCTTCGTGACCCACTTTATTCCTTGTAGAGGGTCATGGAAAACATAGTTCCCATATAGAGAAGGCCCATTTTTTATTTATTAGGAGAGTCTTATTACTGTTAAAGATAGTGCCCACCAATATAAGGTGTTATACGTCTTTATTCTAACCCTGGGCAAAGTACTGCACTACTCTCACGTAGTTTGCGAAGTTTGCACTACTTCGCACTACGCGAATTGCACGTAGCACAGTGCAAACACGCATAGCAGTAATTTTTTGCTTGCTCGCGGTCCTCAACGTCAAGTTGGGGACCGCGAGCGAGCAAAATTACATCCCAGTGAGACTTTTTCCTTGTTCGCAATCAGCAACATCAAGTTGCCGAACGGGAGCGTGGAAAATAAACCTCCTGGCAAGATTCTAAATGCGGGGAGGTCTGGTTTCTCATTGCGAGTGGTCGCGTATGCTCGCGACCGCTCACAGGGAGAAACTACCAGTCCGCGTTGAGAAAGCTGCTGCTCGAGTAGAAATCCACTCAAGCGACAGAAAACGACCGCTTGCACTGTGCAAGATGCGGTATGCACTGATTGCACAGTGCGGACAAGCATCCAGCACTGTGCAATCAGTGCGAACAGCATTTTGCACAGTGCACTATGCAGTTCACGTAGCTACATGTGGCTCACTTAGTGCGAAGTGCACTTTGCTTAGCTACGCGTAGCGCTACTTCGCGAACTACACCCAGGGTTACTTTATTCCTCGCTAGTCGTGAGTACAGAAGTTCTTGTGATGGGGATTATATTGGAGGAACATTTTTATTCCTTGTAACGAGTATAGGATATAGAATTATATGGGCGCACTAGTAGAGGAATTTCTGGTGTAGGAATTATTTAGGGGCACACAAATTTCTAATAAAGTATTCAAAATTAATAATTATATGCATAACCTTGTATACCCACAAAGACTACTGGGGGTTATATTTCACTACTATGGCATGCCGTTTTTAGGTCTCTCCTACGCAGCGCACATGCGCTGCATAGGCAAAAAGACCTTTTCCTATTGCCACTGCTTTTCAGCCAAGCACGTGCACTCGTTCCATTGCCTTCAATGCACGTGAGGCGATTTACTTGCGGGAGCGAGCGCCACCATATGATAGCAATTATCGCTCCCGCAAGTAAATCGTGCAGTCCCCCGCCTTCCCCCTGCTTCTAGCGCTCGCGCGCCGCACTCACACACAACTCCAGGGCTTTTTTTTTTTAACCTTAAGCGCGAGGCGCGCGTGCAGCCAATGCTTGTTTTTTAAGGACTTGTGCTCGGCCAGCCCATATCATCATCACACCAGACTATCTTCAAAGGGCCAGCGCAGGCCCTGCACCTTGGATGTTACTAGCTCATGGCCTGTAGCCAATTGCAGTCAGAGGTAGGTGGCTGACGTGGCGCTCACCGGAGGAACTTACCACAGGCAGCCCGGGCATCTTCCGTAGAAGGGCCTTGATGAGCCGCATTGTAGCCTTGATCCAGTGGGTGAAATCTCCCCTTGTTGTGTAATCGCTGGACGGCAGCTGGGGAGCGCTGGACTCGTGGGGCAGCGCGTTCTAACATAGATGCTGGTTATTGTTGTTCTTTTATAATCTGATGCGAGGCTAAAGTGTTCTACAGATTTCAAGCGCGCAGTACGTCCCGCTTTGGACCACTTTTGCCCTAAAACAGCGCCCAGAAGCCCAAAGAAGAAGGATGAAGCACATAACGTGAGTACATATGCTATATTGCAGTTATTTTTTTCTTCTCATAATTGTGATGAGTTCCGGCCCTGAGGAAAATGTACCTGTCATTTACTGCTGATGGATGGAGCTATAGATTGCCGGCATTAATTTTCGCCCATTGGACTAGGCCACTGATTTGCATTTTGTCAATTAAACATACGTCCCCTGCCAAAGACTCCCGGGGAGTTCGCATTGATCCTTGAAATTATTTTCTATGATATTAATGTTTTATCGTCGCATCTAATTTTTTTGTAAATGACTGTCTGCCGCAGCAGCAGCGTCTGATGCACCCTCCAGTTCAGGAAAGGGTAAACTTCTAAATAAAACAGATTTAATCAGTGGCTCGTAGATGGGCAGACCTCGGGAGCTGTGACCATGTTGCGTATCATTGTGGTCTGTAGATTCGGTGCATGCTGATAGCGAGAAGCAAGGGTGATGCTATACATTTAGACTTCAGATGTCTTTATTAAGAGACTTTTATATAGCACCGACATGTCACTTATTGGCAGCTACTACAGAGCACTAAAATATAAAATAAGTATTTGTAAAGCACATGTTCACCGCAAAGGGTACCTTGGCGCTGAATAACAGATATTTAGTGTCAGCCAACTCAATGGTACACATTTTATAGACTTCAGAAGGACCCACCAGGTTTGAACCTGTGACCATGAGGTCAAACACAGGCCCCTACGGTGGACACATTAGTCCACTAAGCCACCAGACGCAGCTGTAAGAGTTGGAATCAAGGTAGAAGAATAAGTAATACAGGATAAATAATTCAGGATATACCAGATCAGCAATGCAAGTAGAGTAAAACAATAACATAGGAACAATTCTGCATAGATCTCAGTGAATAACACCATGAGGAGCAGGTGTACTTGGAAAGGTGTTGATCTGCAATAGGGGTGTCCAGGAGAGCATGTGCTGTGCCCTTTTTTCGCATAGTCTTATTTACATCCAAACTCACCTGGACCTGCATCGGACGTCCCATAGCTGTGGTATTTTGAATAGCACCTGCTTGCAGACTCGATTGATTGCAATGGTAAAGTACAAGTCTTACTCAGATAATCAGCATGCAGGTTCACTATATCAACCTTACCACTGTGTGGTTGTGTGGTGGTTGTGTGTATGTGTGGTTATGGTTGTGTGTGTGTGTGTGTGGTTATTGTTGTGTGTGTGGTTGGGTTGTGTGTGTGTGTGTGGTTGTGTGTGTGTGTGGTTGTGTCTGTGTTTGTGTGTGTATGTGTGTGGTTGTGGGTTTGGTTGTGGTGTGGTTTTGTGGTTGGGTGTGGTTGTGTGTGTGGTTGTGTGCTTGTGGTTGTGTGGTTGTGGTTGTGTGTGTGGTTGTGGTTGTGTGTGTGATTGTGTGTGTAGTTGTGTGTGTGTGGTTGCATGTGTGTGTGTGCTGTGTGTGTGTGGTTGGTTGTATGTGTGGTTGTGTGTGTGTGTGTGTGGCTGTGTGGTTATGTGTGTGTGAGGTTGTGTGTGGTTGTGTGTGGTTGTGTGTGTGGTTGGTTGTGTGTGTGGTTGTGTGTGTGGTTTTGTGTGCGGATGTGCCTTCAGTGTCGGAGTAATACATACATGTTTTTTACCCCATTAAAGCGCACGTCTGTACTGTCCCCATCCCCATCACTTCATTATTGTTGTCTGAAAAGCAGAGCAACCGGATCCCAGCCAAGCTGAAACCCCAGTAAAACGCTGTATACCACGTTGAGGGAGCTGGAATTTCACGTCCATTTCATGTTAGTTTCCAGTTTGGTTTCAATTTAAGTTTTAGGTTGGTATAACATTTTTGTCATTCGTAGTGCCACTTAAGAAGTGCTTCATTTTTCATCTGTAGAACCGAACCTGTGACCTACAAGTAACGCATCACTGCATGGGTCTCTAAGCTCATTAAATCACGTTAAAACTTCAGAGCACATTTACCAATCCTAGCTCAGGTGCTTTGGTGGCGGTGATGGGGCTATGAAATATTAATTTGGGTGGTGTGAAGAGGCCACCTCTTTGGGTCTATAAAAAGAGGTTGGCGCATCAGGTGTGCTTTGATATATGGGTGCTGAAATCATTCAATTAACCATATGCTCCAGAAAGTAAAAGCATCGATGTTTCGGGTCCAACTGTGTTTGCATTAGCTAAATTTCTTACAAATGTCTGGCATACTCGCACTCGTATTTTAAAGTCGCAGGTTCCCACCTAATTTTAACTTCAACAATTTTAAATGTATGGCTTATTATCTTTTCTCACCCTAGTAGTATTCATTGCGTAGGGTGGAATGATTTTATGTTGTACAACATGTGTTTGTTGTTTATTTTTGTTGGTTTTATAATGTTTTATATGTGCTTCTTTTTGTATATCTTTGATGGCCAAATCGGCCGAAATAAAGATTGAAATATTAATAAAAAAAGCATTGTACGTGCTTCCACTAGGCAAACTAAAAGCAAACAAGCATTTGTAATGCAATAGGTCTAGCATTTGTGGGAGTTTAAGTTATTGACATTGTAAATGACAATTCATTTTCTTTATGTTTTTAAAAACAAAACCTAAATAAAAGGCATTGTCATTTACAATGCCAATAGCTCAAACTTAAGTAAATGCAAGACCTATTGCATTGCAAATGCTTGTTTATTTTGTGGGAAAACATGTTATTTTTCGTTTAATTTAAAACAATGGATACAAACACTATATAATGTGTCATATTTTGCAGAATGGGAAATGGTCCCTTATGTAGTGGGGGTACTTTTATTGTGGGCCCGTATCTAAACGATAAAAGACTTAGGATCAACAGTCTTTTACACTCAAAATCATTTACCTCCCAAGATACCACCAGGAGGTATTATCACTGAGTCCCCTGTTGTCCGTGTTTAATATAAACACCCAGTCCTGTCCTATTTTAGGAGAGCATTGTTCATATTGGCATGTCTCTGATCAAGTTTTTTGATTACATACCATTTCATGTTGTCCGCAGTGTGTTTCTGTTCAGTCATAAACACTAAGTGGTATAAGTTCCTAAGAGGGATAGAAAAGGGGAGCTCTACAAACCCATATGGTTAGTAGTAAATGTAATAGTCTCCAGAAAGAGGTTGAGTGTGCGTGAGTTGGAGGTGTGCCTCCTCTCTTTTCTTGTGCCCTTACACACCCATGCGAGTGTAAAGCATCATCATCGGGCTGTGCTCCTCATAAGGGTTGCAGAGCTCCCCTTTTCTATCCCTCTTAGGAACTGAAACCACTTAGTGTTTATGACGATGTCTTTAGGAGCATTGGTACAGGACCTTTAGTGATTCTCCATAACAGCTCCTAGTCCCCCCATCTCTTTGGATTGTGTTTATGTTTATGTTCAGTGACATTTTCAGTAAGTTTGATATTGTCTTTTGTTGCATCCTATTGTGCTTCTGTGTTGTGTTATTCGTACATGCACTTTTCTCGGCGTCATGTATATGTATAAGAGGTTGCAGGGACATGTTAGGATTTAGATGATATTGCAAGAACCGCGGTTTATTTGGTTTATGAAAGGAATATCTTCACTGTAAATAAATTGGGTTTTAAAATTGTGCGTCCAGAGACAAGCCAGACTGGGTCCACAGGTACTCCCCATTGAGGTACTATGGGTTGTAAAACAATAGTGTGCTTCATATTAAACAGTCTTCTAGTTAAAACCATATGCGCACAATCTAATATAAAATCAGCAGGAGTAATCTCATTTATCTGTCAAGTCTTTCAATTTTTTTGAAAATGTTGTATGACATTACCATGCATGCCATCACCACGCATGTAATGCCATGCATCAACCTTTACAGAATGAGGTATTTACTACACATGTTTGTGCTTATACATGTGTGTGTATGTCCACTAGAGAAATGGGTCTATATGTTTGACTTACAGGAACATGCTTCAAGCAAAAATGGCCTTGTAAAAATAGCGAATCGCAAAAAAAGGCTGTTCGCGAGCGGAATTATCCCCCACATGCATCAAGCATTTTTTGAGTCGCAAACGGTGCGATTCCTTTAAATCGGCCGTTTGCGATTCCAAAAGTGCTTTTTGGGATGCATGAAGCAATTTTAGAATTCGTAACATTTTTGCGAGTTCTAAAATTGCGATTGCTTTTAAGAAGTCGCAGATGTGCGATTTCTTAAAAGCAATGCATCATTAATTTTAAAAGTGAGAAATCGCAATTAGGGTGTCAAATTTACCTAGTGCTTGAACCTCTGGGTAAATTTGCAAAAAGTGTTTAAAATGCTGAAAATGCATTTTTTTCAACATTCATGTTACGGACACACATGTCCTTAGGACATGTGTGTGTGAAACATGATGCGAAAAATACATTTCAGGGGTGCATGGGGGGGTCCTTTGGACCCCCCCTGCACCCATGAAATTTTCTAAGTGCCACTCGCAATTTGCTACTGCCTTCCAATTGACTACATTGATTCCTATGGGCCTCTAGGCCCATAGGAATCAATGTAATGCCATTCCTTAATTGCACTTCGCAATTAAGGAATCGCAATTTCCGAAAATTAAGAAATCCTAAAAACTTTTAGGATTTCTTGATGCATAGCATTTTGCATTTCCTAAATAGCGATTCCTTAATTTTCGCTATTTAAGAAATGCAAAATCCTAGATTGATGCATGTGGGGGATTGTCCTTCCCAATGCAGGAACCCAATTACCGGAAATCAAACAAAAGCGCAAAGTAAGGACTCGCACATATTGCGAGAAGCAAATATTGTGAATCCTTATTTGCGATTTCCTTAACAGCGATTGCGAATCGCAAATACAAAAGTCGCTAACCAATGCATGTAAACTCGCAAAAAGCGATTTGCATGAAAATCGCAATGTAGCAAGTGCAGAATAAGGGAATCACAATCGGGTGGTAAAGTTGTGAGAAAAAAACACACAGGTGCAACCACTCAGAAAACTATTTAGACTGACCCTGAAGGACCCTGAAGTGAAGCTCAATGGCAGCGCTCTACGTGATGGCGAGGAGAAGGAGGATCCATGCAGCAGCACAGCGCAGAGGGAGAATACAGGAGCGTATTTTCAGAGTGTGCATCACATTGCTGGGACAAACAGACGATTAAATCTATGATAAGTACAGGCTGAACGGTGCAATGATCCTACACATCATAGCAGAATTGGAACCCCTATTGTAGCGCCAGACCCGTAGGATCCATACCTTCCCCGCTCATGTACAGGTCCTATGTTGCCTGCACCTACTTGGCTCAGACGGTTTCCAGGGGGTAGTAGCTGTAGCTGGAGGGGTATCACAAAGCTGCCTTTCATGTTTCTTCAAATCCTTCTGGGACACCATGATGACAAGGATCCACACCCACATCACTTTCCCCACAACCCAACAGGATTTGAACAAGACAAAACTGGACTTCTACCAGGTCGCACAGTTCCCTCATGTGATTGGTTGCATAGATTGTATGCATGTTCCCATTTGTCCCCCAGCAGCTAATGAATACATTTTCAGGACCAGGAAATCCTATCATTCAATCAATGTGCAAGTAATGTGCAATGCAAACCATATCATAACAGACATTGTGGCGCAATACCCTGGAAGCACCCACGGCTCATACATATTTCGATACAGTGGCATCCACACCCATCTGCTCAGCGATGAATTTGGTGAAGAACATCTACTCGGTAAACACATATACTTATAATCTACACAAATAGACAAAATGGAAATTCATAACAGTCGCTAACCCTTTGCCTACTACCCTGTAGGTGACAGCCCATACGCCGTGCGGAACTACATATTGATGCCATCCCTCAACCCAGCCACACCACATGAGCAGAGGTACAATACAGCACACATAATGTTACTGAACGTACGCTTGGACTACTGAAAAGTCGCTTTCGCATCCTACACAAAACTGGCGGAGGGTTGCAGTACCGTACAGAGACTTGCTGCCGAATTATGGCTGCATGTGCCATGTTGCACAATATTGTCACCAGGAGAGATATACCCATTGAGGTGTCCGACAGTGAATCTGAGGGGGACAACCAGCCACCGACACAGCTCTGACAAGCGCATGGGACAAACTCAGCAGAAGGGCAAAGGAGACGTGCAGACATCACACAACATTATTTCTGAGGTATGTAATGATGAGACAAGACACTTGAATTTCGAACAGAATAGTTTTTACTAACATGAGCCCATGTAGTATTGTGTAGCCACACAGAGAATGGTGCAAAATAGAACAGTTATTGTATTCAATAAGTAGAAAATTAAACTATTATAGGTCCTGGAAGTCAATCACTATCATGGTGTTGTCCATGGTTACGTCACCATGGGCAAATGAATAAGGAGATGCCATCCTAGCGCTTCCTGCCAAGCACCCCCAAACGCCTTCCGCCTGCATCTGCAACATCCACCTGGTGTGCACTGGAAGGTGTTATGCTGCAGGTACTGTGCCTCCTGGCAGTGGTCACTGGCACCGGCAGGCTGCTAAGGCTGGATGCCTCCTCACTACTCTCCTCCCCTTTTACATTGCTGCCACCAAAAGTAGCAGCCTGGATCTGTTCCACAGCAGTGGTCACTTGTCCAAGGGCCCAGGCCACATCCCCACAACAATGGCCCATTTCTATTTGCATGGCAACGGAGCGACGTGCGAGCAGCGCAGTGGTGTTGCAAAGGTTGTTGGACCTCGTATTGCCGGACATGTGCATCATGAACTGCTGATGCCTTCTCCTCTGTGCCTCGTGGCTCAAGTATTGCCCTGGTCAGCTCCTGCATGCTTGCGTTGATCTGTCTGTTTCCCTCCACCACCGCTGTGGTTAGTTCACACACACTATCTGTCATGACCTTGATGTTCCTGGCCAATTTGGTTAGTTGCAGCTGAATTGACCCCATATGTCTTGGTGGTTGGCGTTGCACCCTCAACATCTGGGACTCCACATCACCTGACACATTTGGAGCCTGGTTGTCCTGAGCAGCAATGTGGGCCCTTGAACGGCGCCTCTGTCCTCGTCGGACCTGTGCCTGGGGTATAGGTGTTGTGTTTACAGGTGGCTGACTAGTCACAGGAGCGGGTGCAGGAGCCAGCCCAGATTCCATGGGCTGCAATGATGGAATTTGGGCCCTGCGTTTGGTTTGTGCGGGGGTGTGCTTGCTGGGGCAACAGGTGTCTCCACGTCAGTCTCTGCAGGAGTCTCCAAGATGTGTAGACATTCACTGTCTTCTGAGTCTGCCTCTGCTGCATCTGTGATTTGAAACAGTGCTATTTTAATTTGTGTTTGTGTGACATTCAGCATATTTGGCTCACATTAAAACACTGGGTACCATGCATTGATGGAGTGTTTAACTTGCCATTGTTGTGTTTGACTACCCACTTGCCTGTCATGCCTACCACTCCCAAAATGCATTTTGCTTATGAGGTAAAACGTGGACTGGAGTTTGACCTGTGCACTGGGGTTGGACTGAGGGGATGTGCATGATTGAACAGTACATTAAAGTGTATGGTTGCATGCATCTTACCTTGTGTGGTACAGGCCACTGGTGGATGTGTCCAGCTGGGTCACTCCCACCACTGCTTCTGGCTGGATTGTGGACTCCACCAGGTTCCTCAGAGCTGTATTGTCGGGGACTGTAGATGGACCCCCTCCAGTACTCCTTCCCTCCTTCAGCCTTTCTGCTATTTGCTCCTTGGCATGGCTGTAAAGATCATACCATCTCTTCATGAGGTCATCTATGCTGCAGTGTGTGATCCCCCACAGCATTCACCTTGCTCTTGATACGTAGCTATATCCTGCGTGTTTCTGCCTCTGGCACTTTCAGTGAAAGTTTCCCAAAGAGCTTGTCATGGCTCTTAGACACCTCCTAAATGAGGTTTTCAAGTTACCTCTCACTAAATTTTAATTGGCTCTTCTTTGGCGTAGCACTCTCCCCTGATGTTGTTGGATCCATTCTGGTGCACAGAAAGTAACTGCAGAAAAAGTTGGATGGTGGATCTGCTCAGCTCCAGCACTCTGCTTCCTCCTCTCACTGTCTCTGGGCACTGACTGAAGCATGGGCTGGATGACTTCCTGGTTGTGATGTCATCAGCATGCTTCCAATGCGACTAGCATTTTGCGATTTCAAAATGCAAAATCGAAAATTGACTTTTCCGGGACTTGCACGTCGCATTTGAGGAATTGCTATTTACGATTACGAATATTACTGATCCAGTGATTTTGTGCTAGGGGGTTCATGCAGTGCAGTTAGCGATTTCTAAATAGCAAGTCCTTATTAATCGCTATATGAGATTTTGATGCGTGTACCCTTTTGAGCTTGCATGGATGCCTCGGTGATTCATAAGAATCACTATTTAGCTACTTAAAATCTAATGGCACACCTTAGTGAGAGCCAAGATGAGAACTTTTTGTGTATTAGAACAAACAAATAAATGTACATTTTATCCTCTACTAAAATGTAATTTCAAAGCCAAATCCACCAATATTGGGGTTAGAATCTATCATTGAAAAGTACATGTTGCTTTAAATGTTCATGTAAATCAAAGCTGCCACGAAGGAGATATTAATAACACTTACAGATACTTATCCTGAAAGTTACAAAGGGTATATAGCCATCTCTCTCCAACACTAAGGCATACAAAGTACAGCAGTAAGACAGGGTATTTTATTTCATGTGCTTTTAAAAGTAGAACTGAAAGGTAGAAGCTGACATGCTGTAACCCAATCAAATCTGCATTTTTATTAAAATTCATAACTGCTTAAGACAGACAATCCTGCTTGGAAAAGTCATAATGATCTTACGAGTATGTACTGTGCAGGTTGAAGGGTTAGGTCAATTTATAGAAGTACAGAAGATAAAAGCAGGAATAGAGTCCTGAGTTCTTGGCGTATCTCTAAGGGGAGGTGCAGAAAAGCCAACAAGCATTGGCAAAGCCAATAGGTCTCACCTTTGCGAACTATTGCCAAAGCAAATGGTTTTTAGGGATTCTATGCAGCATGACTAAAGAAGAAGCTGATCCAAGTTGGATTGGTAAATAAAAAAAGGTCAAGCAACAAAGAGAGTGGGGTTGGAAGAAACACGGAGAGCGTAGCTGGGGAGAAGGATCACAGAGTTAGTGTCAGAACCATCACAGAGGGTGGTGTAAGAAGTATACAACTCAGGCGAGGGACAGAAACATGGAGCAGGGGGAGAAGCATATGTGGGAGAAAGTAATTTGGGAAGAGAAGCACATAAGAGCAAGCATAACACAGAGGGGCGTGGGCGAGAAGCACACAGCCAAGATCTGCATGGGGTGCAGTGGAGAGGTGAAGAGAAATACACAATGGAGACTGCTGAAAACACATACACTCTTATGGAATGCTTAATCAAAAAGAAAAAAAGGAATGGCTGAAAAGAAAGCAGTGGAAAGACACAAGTATGAAGCCATGCTCCAGGGAGGGACCAACACAAGAAGAGGAAGGGAAGCCCACACAACCAGTCTTCGAAGAACGATTGACTACTTTTATAGGCTGCTTTATTTAAAGCGTATTACATAATGTGATGAACACAGCATTTTCTTATTACCACTGCACAGCAATTGAAACCTACAAGTAGGCAATACAATATGAAGTTTAGACAAACATGGATCTGCCAGCAAGCACACGCCCTAGGGTTCACAACACTCTATCATAGACTTTCTTCTCAACATTCACCTATTGATTTCCATTGATAAGGCCGACAGGTTGATAGATAACTATAGATGAAGTGTAAATGTTTCTTAATCTTTGATATGAATTAAGTTTACTGGACACCTAGGTGCATAGTTTTAAATAAGAACAAGTTATTCAAGAGTAATCAAGTAACAAGCTGAAAATAGTTGTTAAAAATGATGGTCGTTTACAGGGATTTAGAGTCATTTGAGTGAAAGGGTGGCAGTAGTTAGGCTAGGGAGGTTAGTGTGGTGGTGCTGAGGGTGGTGGTGAGGTGGTGGTGGTAAGGCTGGTGAGTTGTTAGGGTGAGAGTGGTGGTAGAATGACAGTGGTGGTTAGGGTGGTGTTGAGGGTGGTGATGGTGAGGGCAGTGGTAGTAGGGTGGTGGGAGGGTGGAGGTTAGGGTGATGGTGAGGGTGGTGACGAGGGGGTGGCTTTGGAGGTGGTAGTATGGGTGGTGGTAGGTTGGTGGTGGTGAGGGTGGTGGATGTATTAGTGGTTTGAAGGGTTGTGGTGATGGTTAGTGTGGTGGTGGTTAGGGTATAGTGGTGGCAGGTAGCATAGGTGGTGTTGGTTAAGGTATGGGGTGGAGAAGGAAGAATAGGGTGGTGTTAGTGAGAATAGGGGGGTGGTGATGGTTGTGGTTAGGGTAGTGGGCAGGGTTGTGGTAGGGGTGGTGGTTGCAGAGTGGTGGTAGTAGGGTTGTGAGGTGGGTTTGGTAGAGTGGTGGTAGACTTGTTAGGGTGATGCTGGGTAGGGTGGTGAGGAGTTATTAGAGTGAGAGTGTTGGTAGAATGGCAGTGGGGGTTAGGGTGGTGGTGATGGTGGTGATGGTGAGGGCAGTGGTAGTAGGGTGGTGGTAGGGTGGAGATGAGGGTGGCGGTGAGAGTGGTGATGAGGGCAGGTGGTTGTGGAGGCAGTAGTAAGGGTGGTAGTAGGTTGGTGGTGGTGAGGGTGGTGAAGGTATTAGTGGTTAGAAGGGTTCTGGTGGTGGTTAGGGTGGTGGTGGTTAGGGTTGAAGGGTGGCAGGTAGCGTAGGTGGTGTTGGTTAGAGTAGGGGTGGAGAAGGAAGAATAGGGTGGTGGTTGTGGTTAGTGTTGCGGGCAGGGTGTGATAGGGGTGGTGGTTGTAGAGTGGTGGTAGTAGGGTTGTGGGGTGGTTTTGGTAGAGTAGTGGTAGGCTGGTTAAGGTGATGCTGGGTAGGGTGGTGGTGACGGTTAAGGGGATGATTAGGTTAGTGGTATGGTGGTTCTGGTAGGGTAGTAGTGGTGGTGGGGTGGTGGTGATGGTTGTGGCTAGGGTGGTGGTTTGGTTGGGTATGGTAGAGTTGATGGGTAGGATGAAGGGGGTGGCTAGGTCGGGGGTGGTTAGGGTAGGGTGGCAGTAGTGGTTAGTAGAGTCAGATGGAGGTGGTTCGGTGGGTGTCTGTATGACTGTGGTGGTTTGGGTAGGGTGGTGGTTATCAGGGTGGTGGTGGCTATGTTAGACTGGTGGTGGTAAGGAAGGATAGGGTGGTGGTCATTGTTAGGGTGGTGGTGGTTAGGGTAGGTTGGCAAAAGTCATGGTGGTGGATAGTAGGTTGGTGATGGTTAGGGTGGCTTTTAGGTGTAGTGTTTAGGATGGTGGTGGTGGGTAGGGTGGTGGGTAGGGTGATAGAAGGGAGGTTAAATGGGGTGGTATTGGTAGGGCGGTTGCTGTAGGGTGGTAGCATTATGGTGGGGGTACTGTGGTGGTGGTTAGGGTGGTGAGGAGGTGGTAGGAGGGTGGTGCAGGTGGTGGTTGCTAAGGTGGTTATGGTGGTTAGGGTACTGGTTGTTAAGGTGATGTGGTAAGGATGTTGGTGGGGGTTAGGGTAGAGTAGTGGTGGTTTTGGAAGGGTGTCGGCGGTGGTTAGGTGGTCCTAGTGTGATGTTGGTAGGTAGGTGCAGTAGGGGATGGTATGATGGTAAAGATAGGGTGGTGTTGGTAAAGTGGTGTGTGGTGGCTGTAGGGTAGTGTGATGGTGGTAGGGAGTTTGCAGTAAGGCTTTGGTAGTAGGCTTTGGTAGTAGGGTGTGGTGGTAGGATAGTGGGCCTGGTGGGGTGGTGCTACATATACTGATGTGTGTGAGGGAATGGGAGAATAAGCAACAATAGGGACGACTGGGAAGAACACATAGAAAAGTACTTCAATCCCAGAGTGAGCAGCGGAAGGAAACTAATCAAAAAGAAGCAATGGTTAAAGCTCCATGGAAGGAAGAAACGAACACAGAGAGAGTGAAATGGCCATGCACTGACCAATCAGCAGCCAGCAAGTAAGAGTAACAACGGAAACCAAAGAGTGGTAATCCTTGGACAGACCCTAAGACTTTATTAGTTAACAAAATATCTCATAAGCGACAGCGCTTCAGCCCTCTCAGGCGTGACCTAAAAAGTTCTGTGCACTCACACAAGGGCAGATGGAAATTTTATAGTGAGCAAGATCTATTGAACATTATCTTTTCTTTGGTACAACAAAGTGCCTTGCCAGTTCAACCAGTGCAAATCAGATTACACTGTATATGTCATTAGTTCTGTGAAAACACAGGCATTGATAAATTATAACGGTTATTGAATGATGTGCCAAAGGATGCAATAAGTATTACATCTGAGCAATTAAACCATACCAATCTTTGGGGTTAGACCACTGACTAAGCAGTCACATATCAAGTTGCAAAGAAATCTAGGGTTCAATATAGAGTTGAAGAGAGAATGTCTTGAAATACTGGATTGTTCCAAATGAAAGACTATATCTGCAGAAAACCATAGCACAGCTAAATATGGCTACCTTCTGGGGATACTTGAGTCCTCCTCTTGGCAGGAGCCCTAATCCAGGCCCCAGATGTGTGAGCCAGCAGATCGATAGAGCGGGTGTCAGACATGGCATCTACATCCTCCTCTTCATGTATCAGGCCTCTCCCTCCAGTGGAGCAGAGCTTACCTTCAAAGGAGCACAAACAAATTACACATGGCACAAAAATATTTCATATCTACAACTCAGATGCCCCCGGCTCAAGATGTCTAGCAAGAGATGGCTCTTTGACCCACCAATTTGTAAAATCCAGTCAGGTTATTCATAATGAGCAAAATATATGTAGACAATTCAAATTAGTTATATTTAAATTGTCATCATACATATTCATTATGGATAGCTTGAAATCCTGACTGGATTTTACTTTCCACTGGAGCTACTTGCCCTCACTACTTTTCAGTTGGGAGCCATCTAGGGGAATATTTACAAGAGCTTATCGTCACCAGAACGTCACTTTATGCAAAGTTCTGGTGCCGAGAAGCCTTTTGCCTTATTTACAAGGTGGCGTTAGCCACTTAACGTGGTTTGATGCCGCCTTGTGAATAAGCTCACCTTTCCGGCAGCACTAAGCGTGAAAATGGCGGGCAATGGGTGTTCCTCCACAACACCCATTGCTATTTGACGCTGCCCCCTATATATAAGGGTAGCATAAATATGGGGCTGCACCAAAAATAAGACCAGGGAAAACCTAGATTTAACCTGGCGAAATGAAAAGCAATTATTAATTTCTCCTCCTTCTATGTGTGCTGCTTTGAAACACCAAATTGCCTCTAGTGATTGTTCATCAATCAATCAGGGGAAGTGTAAGCGCGCTACTCACCCGTGAGGGTCTCAAGGCGCTGGGGGGAGGGGGGTCCGCAGGTCTGTTTAGCCGAAGAGCTAAGGTTTCCCTTCCCGCACATAAACAATCTTTAAAAAAATGACGACTTGCAGCTTCTATGTGTGCTGCATAAAGCAGCACACATAGAAGTTACATATCGCCATTATTGATTGTTTATGTGCAGGAAGGGACACCTTCCTCTACATAAGCAATCATTCCCCTCGACGCAGGCGTTGGCTCTAGGCAGCTAAATTTAACACAGCGCTAGGGGAAATACAGGGGTGTGCTATATTCTTGTAAATACGGCACATCCCTGCATTTGGAAACTGTCAGAAACCTGCGTTAGCCCTCTTGGCTTAACGCTGTGTCCCTACAATTTCCTTGTAAATAAGTCCTGTTGTTCACTAAAATAGTCATATTCATCATTTTGTGCCATGCTCTCCAGATTCAAAATCAGATTTTTAGTAAGAAGCTTTTGACACTCATGCTTGTCATTTTTAACTTCTCCATCACAAAAACCACTCAGGCCACTTGATTCAACTAAGCACACCATTAGCAGCAACCAGACAAAATATATTTGGCAAAATTCACAACTTACTCTCATTATCATATAAAAAGTGCAATAGTATGAAGGAGCAGAGCAAATGCAGATGTTTATGGCTCCTGAAGCACAGTAGGAACATAGATTGCGCAAAGAATAGATATCAAAACTAGACCAGATCCTGAATCCAGACTTTCACGTTTTCCCTGTATCCCTGCTAGTAGCTGACCAACACCCCGTCCTGCCTTCCCCGCCGCCACCGTTCTTTGGAGGCCGCCTGCCTTCCCTATAGAATTCCTATCTCTACCCGTAAATGCTGCTTCATTATTTATTTATTTATTTATTTTATAAACTTGTAAGGCGCAACAGCTACCCAAAAAGGGTTTCCAGGCGCCAAAAGACACAGCACAGAAGTGAGAGTGAATGCCATAGGCCGTTCAGAATTATTGATCGAACAACCAAGTTTTTATTTCTTTCCTGAACTTGGAATAACTCTCCTCTTTGCGTATGTGGAGAGGTAGTGTGTTCCACATGGATGGAGCCTGATGGGAAAAAGATCTCCCTCCCATTCTGGAAAGCTTGAATCTGGGCACACAGTACGTTGCTGCTGAGAGTGACCGTAAGTTTCGTTTAGGGATGTAGGGATGCACTAATGCCTGAAGGTATTTGGGTGCAGTGCCTGCTTTTATTTTACACATATAGTTTAAGGTCTTAAATCTAATGCGGTTTTCCACTCTGAGCCAATGAAGTTTGCGCAAGTAAGGGGACACATGGGTATTTTTAGGTATTTGACAAAGAATCCGGGCAGCCGCATTTTGTATCATCTGGAGTCTCTTTATTGTTCCTTTGTTGGCACCTAGATATAAGATGTTCCCGTAGTCAAGCCGAGATGTAACTAAGGCATTGACTACTGTTTTCTGCATAGAGATGGGCAGCATCCATAGTATCTTTTTGAGCCATCTTAGAATGGTGAAGCAGAGTCCAACCACTTTGCTGACCTGTTGCTTCATGGACAAAGAGTTGTCCAGGATTACCCCCAGATTCCTAGCATGAGAAACTGGTGTTGGAAGGTTTCCCATCTGAGAAGGCCAATCTGAGGCATTCCAAAGATCGGGCTGTTTTCCCATTAAAAGACTACTGTCCTACTGGGAATATTCCAATGACCATGCATGCTCTATGTATAGATACATGGCTGGCACTCATTCACCATACTATGTAGAACGCTCAACTGACCCCTAAAAATAAAATAAATATTGGAAATTCAATGCCATTTCGTAAAAAGTGAAAACAGGGAGCTTTCGGCTCCCCAGTTTGCCAGCATGCGTCCCCACTACCCCTGCTTCCACAGCGCGCACCAGGGAGCAAATAGGGACCAGTTGACGTAAGAGTGGGTCATCTGTTGGGTGCTGGTAGACACAGGAGAGAAGAAACCATGTCTGGACTTGGGCTGTATTTTCAGGTTACTAATGAAATTGGCACTATATTTAATCAGTTTTAACAGAAGATAGGAAGAGTAATTGATGCCACTTCAAGAATGCTCACTACTTTATACACTCTTCTTTCTTTGTGTACTGCGTCACAATATATTGCACTTGACTGTGCTCCCAACTAGTACTGCTCTGTTGTGCTCATGCAATTTTCTTCTGAATTCTTCCACTAGTCCTCACCTCCATCTAAGTTTAGAGTAAAGGGAGTACTCCACCATACATTTTGTGGTGAAGCACTTCCTGAATCTAAATTCTCATCACCCCCTTCTCCACTTATGACCCTCTTCTCCACTCTCTTCACCCCCTCTTCCATGCCCCTAATATTAACCTTTACGAAATAACTACTTTCTGAAATGTATCTCGTCAATATGTGTTTTCTATTTATGTGCACGACTAACAGATTTCCATATTCAGGTAAGAACTGTAAGGAGCTGCAAAAAAAGGGGTTACCTGTTAGAAACTCAATCTAGTTTGAGTTTGAAAAAAAAGTTAGAAAACTTTAAGGGAGGGATTATGATGGGGTCGGTGCTCCAGTCAGAGGTATAAAACTCCCATTTGTGGCCAGATCGAGATTAGGCACTAGGCATTTGTTAAATGTATCTAATTATCATTGGCGTCCCTGCAGACACTTTGCCACCTCGTTTGCTGTGGTGATAGTCACAAGGAAAGATCAGGAAGGAGGCTTTTGTTGTCACTGGGGATATTTGCAACAAAATGTTGGAGCGCAGTGTTATGCCAAAATTGGTAATGCTGCACTTTGGCATTTTCAAAATGGAGGGATGTGCTGTATTTACAAACATACAGCGCACCCCTGTGTTTCCCCTTGCGCTGGCACTAATAAAGCTGCCTAGCGCCTGCGCCAATAATTTCACCTCGTATCGCCAGCCTAAGACCCGGTATTCCCGGGTCTAAGTTTTTTTTAGCCTAGTTAATATGGGGCAGCGTCAAAAAGCAATGGGTATTGGGGCGGAACGCCCACTGCATTACCCGATGCACCCTCTTTTCACGCTAAGAGAAGAGTGAAAAGGGGCCTTATTTACAAGGCGCTGTTAAGCCATGCTTAGTGGCTTCGCACCGTTTTGTAAATAAGACAAGGGGATATTGCCATCAGAACGGTGCAAAAAGTGATGTTCTGGTGGCGATATCCCCTTGTAAATATGCTCCTACATCTTTTCCACAACGTCAAGGCGATATCAGTCTTCTCCGGATAAACCAAAAACCGATCCAGTAGCTGATTGCCATAGCCATTGGCTGCTAAAATTTGAAGTCAGATAACAGAAATGGATCAATATTTGTTGTTGGATCACGATTGTTAATTTCTGATTATTCCTGAGACTACAATCGTGCTGGTTGTTGCAGGTTTCGTAGACAACTTGACATTAAATAGTTGGCTAATCCATGGTTTAACCTCCACTCACTGCTGCCTCCATTAGGCCCTGATCCAGTTTTGTTAGAGACTTTGATAACCCACCACTTTCTTCAAAACAGCCCAACTGAGAACTGACACAGTGCATTGTTATAAACCATACTGTTTGATAGGATACTTGGAAGGACTTGTTGTTGCCAGTCACAAAACCAATAGACAAGTGTCCAGCCATCCAGCCATTATGTCATTGCAAAGCATGATCAGTAATGGTACTCACTATCTTACACAATTGTACTTTCAGTGGCGGGACCAAGGATTTAGACAACATGGAGACTGATTGCCCGATTCAGAAAATGCAAAGGACTATGCCTCGAGAACTTCCACAGGTGTACCCTGGACTCCTTTACACTTGCGTTTGCAGTCTGTCCACCTTGTGGGGAATCCCAAGGGGTATGTACAATGGAAATGGGCATTTACACATTGTACTCTTTCTGCCTTTTTATTCGCCAAATGGATAATCTTTTGACACAGGAAGAAAAGCCGTCACTTGTCCACAAATTAGAGGATATTTATGACATAGTAACCCTATTTCTACTTTAACGACAAATAAAGGTTAGCACTAAGGCTAGTTGTGTATAAAATGCATATTTGCAAATAACCACAAGTTATGACTTTGTAAGATTTTACGAGTGTATATCTTCATCACTTTCCCAATGCTTACCCTACCCTCTTCGCAACCACATTCCTAACCAAAACCTTGAAGCTACAACTACAGACGCTCATCTGAATTACTGGTAACTTTTAGCAGTATTTAGTTGAATCAGTAGCAGAAAAAATCTGCACATTCTCCGAACCATGATTTGTATATTGTCAGTGCTTTAAATTCACTGGTACTATCCGGTACTGAGTGCCTGCACTTCTTTAATTTAAATGGGAGAGTACCTGCACTTCTCAGCACTGTTTCAATACAATTAATGGGAGAGTACTGAAACTTATAGGGAGCAAACAGGCACATTTCTATTTAAAGCACTGTACATTGTGAAAACAAGTTCCACTTAACAACCGCAAATAGTTTTGTGAATTTAGAGTATGGGTTCTCCCTGTGGATAGGTAAATATGTTAAGGTGCTTTGAAGGAGTAAGCCAGGTGTAGCCAAGGAGTATGTGTGGCTTACTTTTGAAATTCAGAAATAAGCCAGGCCTACTACAGGAGTAAGTCACACCTTCTCAAAGCAAAATCTGTGATGCAGCCCTGTATGTTGAAGATGTGGCTAGTTAAAGTTTCAGCCCCAAAGAGCTTGACATTTAGCTTCTACAAGACAGACAAAAACAACAAAACACCATCACTTTCACCTCTAAATACTAGTTTGTATGTATTTTGCCCCAGTCACGAGCTGAGCAACACTTTCTAGAGATTTTTCATATACTCATTACGCATTAAAAAAGTAATCCAAAACAAACAAAAAGTGTTACTACAACTACCTGGACCCACCTTTATGCTTGCAAAGTAGTTTGATGTAATAGAAAAAGTTGGTCAAGAGGTTGAATGGAGATGGCGTTCCGGATTTCCTGGTCATCTCCCTGATCAGCGTAGCTCTCCCAAACTTCCATTCTGTGTCAGACTGGGCCTGTATCCTCTGGTACGTGTCACTCATCATGGCAATCAACAGGTTGATCAGAACAATCAATGTCACTATCAGGTAAACTCCAAATACAAAGCGAACGATAACAAAGGTGAACTGGGGAGTCCTGTCAAGAGACGGCAATGACTCCGGCTCCACAAGGCCAAAGAGTGAGAAAAATAATACGACAGTGATGTCGATAGGGTCCTGAATAGCGGACTCGTTTCTTATAGTGGTTTCATTAGTCATCGATAGGTTTCGGTTTGGTTCTGGGTACACAGGTTGATATACCGCTGACAGCTGCATAGTGAAGGCCACATGGAACAGGCCAAGGATAACAGCAAAGCGCGCCAGATCTTTGATCAGATCCCTGATAATAATTGCCCAGGGTCCGAAGAGGTGGTGGAAGGTGAGGAACTCCAGAAACTGGACAAACGACAGAGTCATGGCAACCCCAAGGAAAATATTTCTGGCAAAAAGGCAGTGCAAGCGGTCTGTATCCGTGAACAAGAAAGCAAGCAAATGGCAGAAGAAAGCAATGCCAGAAAATCCCAAAACAAAGACCCGGATCCATGCTAGCCCAGCTCGTTCACCTGGATGAGTGAGCTCAGAGACAAGCGTCCCAGAGAGCCAAGCTAACAACAGCCATTCATTCCAGTGAGGAAGCATACAGCCCTCGTAAACCGGGCTCAACGGAGGATAGACGATGGTAAGAATGAACAGTATCAGCAGGAATATATGAGAAGCCAAGTGACTCATAAATTTCATGATTGGGATTTTGTTAAACCTGTGCTTCAGGGGCAGTGAAAAGATAAGCCACACCAGTGGACACACCAAAAAGGCAAAGAACAAGAGGGCTATTTTCCATGTTGTCCACCTCAGACTGCCATACCAGACCTCTGTCAGGTAGGTCTGCACAGCTGGATGTGCAACAACATCCTTCTGCTCACACTCAATCAGAGAGTCCAGGATGGTTGTCCCCCTGTTGTTCACAGCTTGGAGAAGGTAGCCAGCACTTTTGCTTCCAGAGGCCACTGTGAGGAGCTCTGTTGCCATATTTTCACTGTACTTAGCCGCATTGAGGAGGTCCATAGCCCGCTCCTTTTCTTTAAGGGAAGTGATGTAGAACGCGCGGGAAAGCTTGACTGCTGTATCCAACGGAGCCGAGGAATGAAGAACAAATTCCTCAATGACGTTATTGTTGTTCAGCTTCCCGCAGACCATGAGATCAAAGACAAACTGAAAGTGCAGAAACAGTTATTACAAATATTGTTTTTTAATACAGTTTATATTTATTAATATACACACACAAGATATCTCCACTATACACTGATCAAATAATGAAAAGCTATCAACCAAAAGCCTAAAATAACCTTCTGTGATGAATTTTCTTAGTCATTGTCAAACAGCACTATGGCTGAATTCTAAGGTAGGCAAAATTAACTGAAAGAGGGCTGTATGTTGTAAACTCCACAGCATGTCTCATCCAGGGCCTGCAGAAATATGATCACATCGCCTCCATTCTTATGGGACTCCATTGGCAGGAGCGTAGCTTGACCAGTAAGATTGGGAGGGAGGGGGTGGGCTTCAGATTTCCAGACAATCACACTGGCATATAATGATAACATATATTATACAACAAGCAGGGCGCATGAGAGGTGCTTAGGCATTGGAAAGGGAGAGGAATATGGAATGGTAGGTGTACTATGTGAGAGAAACACAGGGGCTTATTTACAAGGCCCTTGCACCACTTTTGCGTCATTTTTAACATAGGAAAAGTGACGCAAACGTGGCGCAAGGGCCTTGTAAATCTGCCCCACAATATTTTGTATAACAATCAATTTTTCTTTAGAGCTTTCAAAACAGAGATGAGAGAGAGAGTGTGTGTATTTTTGTAGTGTGTATGCAAAACTTCCAGGTGAAATCCGACAGACATCTCACCATACCAGACTGAAGGTTCCTGCACCCAACTATACATCAGAAAATGCATTTATTAGTGGGGTGTAACACCCCAAACACCCCTTCCCCGAAGCAACGCCCCTGTCCATTGGCTCCTCTAGTTTACAAGCACTAGATTCAAAACCCGCAGCATGATTAACAAAGCCTTCATGATCAGCACAAGCAGCAGCCCCGCTTATTTTGCAGACAAGCACACCATCCCTGGTGGTTCTCATAACAACTGCAGCCAAGACACCATCAGATTGCAGTGTAAAAACTGAAAAAACAAGGCAGCAGGCCTTTATCGTCTATGCACCTAGGATCTAGAACATCATCGCCATATCCATCAAGACCAACTGAACACTGCTCCGATTAAGGAAAACGTTTAAGACTGGCCTCTTTGAAGAATACTACATCACAATGCATTAACTGTCCACAATCCAGCTGCCTCTCCCATCACACAATGACTTTATGCTTGTATTTGAAAATGCACAGGGCTCAGCTGCCTTTTGGCTAGGTCTGTGCTATAGAAATACTGAAAACACACATACATACATAGATACATATATATATATACATAGGCCATTTACTTAAGAAAATTAAGTCTCTTTTTTACATATATTGTCCTTACCTTTCTATCTTCAGTGAGTTTCACTGTTCTAGCGTTTTTCTTAAGAAGGAAGCTCACTACTTCTTGATGATTCTCGGAGGCCGCGTACTGGATTGCGGTTTTTCCATCTTTACACTCCAGTGTTGGATTCGCACCACTTTCCACCAGAAACCGCACTGTGGCCAGGAAACCAGATTTCGAAGCAAAGTGAAGCGGGCTCCAACCATTCTGTGTAAATTCAATAATAATATATATTTAATTGGCAGCCACAGTACATTAGTCAAAAAACACAACGTGAGAGGGGTCTAAGGGGAGTATTTAAAGACCCCCTTGGCTCAGAAGGCAGCAGGAGGTACCGACGGACAGAGCGGGGCCTCTTTTTTGACCTGAGTGAGTGCCAGGCGAGGTGAGGCCATCTCCATATAAATTTATGGGAGAGCTCTTTGTTCATGATGTTGAGACCACCACATAAATAAATAATTTATATCTGGTAGGTCATTTATTTTTCTTTTCTCACCTTTTACAGTTGCAGTAGTGCAAATCCAACAGGTCCTGACGAAAGCCTTGTGTGGCTGAAACATGTTGACCATTCTATTTTCACAACTGGTAGTGATATTTGTTTAACACACTATCTTCACTCTGCTTTTAATCTTGCCAGTATGATGACCCCCCTTAATAAAGTCGTTTCTTGGCATCACACTAGGCAATCTTAACACACACACACCTTTTCACCACTCACAATACTCCATCTTCAACCCACCTATACTTTTCTCTGTCACTGGTGGATCTGTCGCTAGTATTCCTCTACCTACAATCAAGGAGGTACTTAGCAGATACCAGTTCTTAACAAAACCCAGATGACGAGACTCCGCCATTGGGTGGGCTGATGGGTATTATTTCACACTCTTCCTGCTCTCCTTATACAAACTACTTATGAATGTACTGGTTCTTTGTAGCTTTCTCTTTAGACCCTTAGCATCCCTGTTGTGTTTTTTGCCACAGTACATTAGCCTACACATGTACAAAGTCAAGGGTAAAATTAGGTTGCTAAGGGAGTTAGGCTTCGCAGGCCAGCCGCCTATTCATTAGTGGCATGGAGGTGGTGCCTCTGCCATCACACATGTGGGTGGCACACTCTTTTTGCAATTTGATTAACAACATTTTTATTTATTTATTTATCCCTGCCAATCATAATAGTGAACGTAGTTGCATCTGCAATAAATGAATACAGTATTGTACATACACTAATATAGCATAATCAGTGAACCCCTTGTCTTTGTTCGGCAATTGGGTATCTCCCAGGTCATCTTTCATATCAAACCCAGAAGAGTGACCTTATTTATACAATGAAAATCTCAGCCTTATTTAGACTTAAGCGCGGGATTATGTTTTTTTCTAAAGCAGTTCCCATATCCTTAACTCCCAAAATAGGGATGTTAGAAGGTCACCCTAATGGCCTGTTCTTCCCCAATTTGTACTAATGGTAGCTGATTCTGAGTGTGCCCTGGGCTCTGCTAATCAGGCCCAGGGCCAGTGCTATGTTAAACACACACACATGCATTGAGGCACACTTATAAGTGGCATGACCTACCCTATAAATCCCTTGTAGATAATATGGCGAGGGAATGAAAACTACAGATAATCCCCTAGTATATAATAGGGCCTGGCAATTTAGAGGCCAGCAGGCTTCGTTGCACTTGTATGTGTGCCCTGCTAAGAGCCCAAGGTCATTTTAAAAGCAGCCCTGTATTGAGGCGCTGCTTTTAAAAAGTAAATTCACTGCAAATTCGACTTTGTTAGCAGGGGCACTATACAAATGATAATCTACATTATGTTTACATATTAGGTACCCCCAAGGTCTCCCCTAGGTGTTCCAGAGATGGGTGTCATGTAACTATCGGCTGGGTCCCTATAAAGTATGTTTTATAAACCATGGTTGGGGAAAACTGCCCATTCTATTTTCCCCTTGTGTAGGAAAGCCCCTGTAAAGTCAACTTTTGTGTTGTAGGCACTGTGAAGTATTAATCAACATCACCTCCCCAGTGTCCCAGGGGTGAGGGCCCTATAATTATAAACAGGGTCCTTATAAATTATGTTTTATAAACCCTTGTGAGGGAGGAATTGCACATTTAATTTTACCCATTGTAGATACATGGCCTCATAGGCTAACATGGCAATCGTTTATGGACGCATAACGATGTCTAGGAAAGTATGCACATATCTTTCAAAGACTTAACAGAATGATATTGATAAATCCAAAAGATTGCTCTTGTTGAGAAAATAAGTTATGACACGTTCTTGTCTGTAAGCCAAAATACAACCTTTTTTTCTGACCTCCCTGATTGGTCAGTGCTAAAAGGCTTGGCAAGTCTGCCTTGATTAGATGATAAGTGGCTATTCAGGGGAGAGGTTATCTGCTGGAGAGAGCTCTGCAGCTACACAGGAATGCCAAGGTAGGGGAGAGGGGTTGTAAAGCACGAGGCTTCAAAGGAGGACTGTACAGGTAGGGAATGCCAGGCCTACTTACCCCCAGTACCCTGTGCCCCAGCCAGATATCGGCTTAAGGAAGACATTTGCAGATGTTAGGGGAGGAAAGCTATGGATGTGAGCTACAATGAGAGTTGGTTTAGTTAACTTCTACTGCTCTGCTGAAATTTCAACCATCATGGATTTCTGAAGAATAGTGCTTTTTGGGACAAGAAGATGACATGCGCCTGGGTGGCACCCTGCATCTCATTAGTCAGGGTTGTCCCCCTCTGAAAGCCCAGAAACTGAGAATAAATATGTGAATTGCCTGAAACTCCAAGAAGAAGGAGGACTGCCCTGGTGGAATCCTGATGTGCACTCAAGGGCCTCCCTGGTGAAACTGTGCCTGCTGCACCATCTAGTACTACAGCTATGAGGACTTTGCCTTACTTCAAGAAGGAGTAAGCAGTGGAGTCAGAGTTAACAGAGCTCAACTAACACTTCTCCAGCCAGAGTCCCCATCCTGGAGTGTGACCAGTGGACTTTTAAGAGGTTGGCAAAGTGCATTGTGGAAAGTGTAGTGCAGGTTTGGCAAGGACCATATAGGAGATTCGAGACCCTTGGATTTGTGTTTTGGACCATTGGAACCTACAAGGAGACCTACTGGAAGGACCTCCAGACGTTTGGGAGCATTTTGGGAACTTTTGGAAAAAAGTTCCATAAGGTGCTTGACCCGACCGCGCGGACCAAGCCAGGCACCGTCAACCGTGACCCGGCCCAGATTCCAAGTTCATCCCATGGCACTAGAAAGTGCTTATCCTTTAAAAATGTATATCTACGGTTCCCTAAATTGGATTTTAGTCGTTTTGGTGTCATTTTAAAGATACAAATATTTCCCCTTTTTTAAATTGGTGTGGGATTTTTATTGTGTGTTGTGTCTTACTTATATACTGTAATGGTTTACATGCCTGCCTCCTAAGTTAAGCCTGATTAATTGGTGTCAGCTACCAAGGGAAGGATTGAGCAAGGGACTCATTTATAGAGACTCTTTTTATGACCCACTGCAGTGTCTGGGGGCTTGTTACTAGTGGTAGGTTCATACTTACCACCACCAATAAACCACCTTCCAACAAGGGGCCTGCCAGAAAATCTAACACAAATATCCTTCACTTTCTGGAGTTTTGCACTAACTTGTGTGGAACATTTTCTCGCCATTGTTGTCTGGCACTAACCTGGTGCGTATGGCAGTGTTACGCGGTAAAAAAGCTGGAAGCCATGTTGTCCAAAGACCTGCCCTGAATAGGGCAGACATCCATTTCCACCTGTTCAGGCAGCCCTAAAGGATTGGCTGGCAGTATACCCAGGTGGTGGCTCTGCTGCCATAATATCTGGCATCTCCTAACCTTTAAATGAGTTGGGGTATGTCAGAAGAGTGTGGATACGATATGTGACAATTTGTGGCAGGGGCCCCTTTTCCACCACCCACTAAATGTCCCGCTAACATTCTTTCAATTGCTGAGAGCTCTGATATTTCTCAATGGTGATAAAGTAAGTTTAAGATTGAAAATATCCAGATATTGCTGTTTGTTATCTCCTCGTAAATTTAGTTTATTCTGATGCTTCCTTGCAGAGCTTGTCTACATCTTCCCTTTGTGAATCCTTTACCAAAATGTCTGCTGCTCCGCAATATGATTATCAGAAGCATTTGAATGCCGCATTACGCATGCTACAAAAACAGCATGGGATGAACTTGAACCAAGTTTTGTCCTGGAGGAGTTTTGCTTCTTGTCTAAAATAATATTCATTAAATGTTCCAGAGAGAACAGGTAAGAACATATTTTTGTTTACCTTCTATGCACATAAAGCATATTTTAACCTTGCCTTGCTTACACTTATTTACAGAATGTAACATATACAAGGTAAATGTACACATTTATACTTATTGTAGGCACAGAGGTCTTACAGAGGCAAAACTATTTTTTACTGAAGCTTACCTAGATTTGTTATTCACCAAACTAGAATCTACACTTGTAAAAGGATTTACACATGTGCAATGTTATCCCCCAAAACGGAATATTATGTATTTGTAATTTCCAGGACAGGCGTGGCCTGAAAGGTTTCACAAAATTGCATGCGACTAGGCCTGGGTAAAACTTCTGTTAAATCGGTGTAATCGCCCATATTTTCTATCATTTCGGTAATTTCAGTAATTTTTTGTTACGGTTATTATGGGAAATTCAAAAAATTGCGCTATTACACAATTACATAGTTACGTGTCTCTCACTGGAAAAAAGTTTGCATTGCCATACGGGAACAAAGAGAACAATCACAACACAAGTGGCCACTGTTTGCGGCATGTGTGCTTTTTAAAAATATTTATTTTCACAAAAAAAGCGTCCTCACTTCCAAAATGGATGCAAGGGCATATTTCGTGCTAAAATAAAGCACCAAATGCCAGTTTTGCATTTTACGTAATTTCATGTAATTTCACTTACATTTTCTGGAATTTCAGGTAATTACACAAAAGTAAGTTATGTGATTTTTGTACACACCTCCTTTGCCACTCAGTTCCTTTTTGGAAAGGACTAGACATTTACTACTGACAAAGCCAAGAGAACATTGCTTTCAATGGTGGTAATGGGCTGGAAACCCACCTAACATTAGCAGAAAAAACTTACTTCCTGTGAAGAAACTAAAAAAATCGATGAAAAAGTGCAACTGCACAATCCGAAGGCATTTTTGCATTAACAAACGTACGTGTGGAAAGCCCTTTACACATACGCAATTACGAATTCTCAGACGTTTTCCAGGAGTGCTATTGGAAATTGTGAATTCCTCAACCTGAGGAAACTGCACCCATGCCAGGAGATAAAAATAAATGTGATGATTTTTATTTGGTGAATCATGCTTCGATTAATATTCAATTGTATTCGAACCAGGCTTTCCCAGTGGAATTGAAGGGTCGGGGAAGTCCAAAGCAAATTGGAATAAAGGTGGAATCACACAAGACTTCATTTCCAGTTTTGGTGGAGCGGGTGCACCAGCTTTAATCAGCAGCGATCCTGACACATCAAACATGCAGTTTCTCTTCTCTGCTTAGAGTTGGGGGAAGCACTATGGGGCTTATTTATGAGCCCTTGCATCGCTTCAGCCCCGCCGGTGCGTCACTTTTTGTGACGCACCAGCAGGGTAAAAAAATGCACCATGTTGCGTCATATTTACAAAGTGACGCATCTAGGTAGATGCTTCACTTTGTAAACCCCTGTGCCACATGATACCTGCGCCAGGTATAATGTATGCAGGGTGTGCGCTCGGATGCAATCAAGCCTTGTAGAAGTGACTTGCTAAATTCTAGGAGATTGCACTGCGTCACTTCTAGGACTTCTAAGATGCAAATGCGTCAATATCTTATGCCTGCCTCATGGCAGGCGTAAGACTGACGCAAGCACATTTCAAAATGGACTTGCCCATGTGTAATGACCCATTGCTGAGTTGCGCCACTTTTGTGACACACTCCAGCAATGCGTCATTTTTGCACCTACGGATACATCAGAAGTACTGACGTATCTGTAACTCCCTGCGACATGATGCATCATACTGTAAATATGACGCATCATTGGTGTCACAAGGAGGGCGCAATGAAAAGTGACGCATCGCTGTTTTCTCGCAGCGATGCGTCACTTTTCATAAATGAGGCCCTATGTTTCCAGCAGTAGTCCTTCACTGGCTCTGCGTGGTGGTCCTGGGTAGAGAAAATTCACAGTGCCCCCAAGGCCACATAAAAAGCTCTGAGCGTGTCAGCTCCAGTGCTCCTCACTGAAGCTTTAAAAAATGTAGCAACTCAGCTGATGTACTGTTGCTAGAACACTTCTTTTCTTAAAAATAAAAATAAAACCCTGATCTTTCTCTTGAAGGTTGAATCTAGCAAACAATGGCAGCCTGTGTGGTGTTATATGTACCTTGTCGATGACGTTGATCTCTGCTCCCTGCCCCAGAAGAGCTCTCAGCATCTCAATGTGTCCATTTGCTGCGGCCAGGTGCAGGCATGTGCGCCCCCTTCTGTCTTTCAGGTGCAACTGGGACGTTGACTTGCTCAGGAGGAGACCAACAACTGCAGTGTGGCCATTTTGTGCTGCAAGGTGAAGGGGAGTAGAACCCTGAAGGACAAATAATAAGCAAATCACGTGGTGGAAGGTGGTTTATTGATAGGTGCAAGTAGGTACCTACAACTAGTAATAACAATACAATCACAAATAAGGTCCAGTCAAGTTGTCAATAAATGAATCCAGTTTTGTGGTTCAGGAGGGGGGTCTAATACGCTGGCCCCCTAGGTGTGATCCCAGAGGGAGGCAGAGCTCTTAAAGATGAGGACCTTGGTTTTATCGGCATTCAGTTTGAGACACTTGCTCTGCATTCTGTTTTTGAGGTCAGTTGGGCGGCTGAGGTTTTTTTAAAGACATGTTTGACTTCTGCATGTTTACAATGTTACATGCCTCTTTACATTACTTTGATGTAAAAGGAACGACAATGTATTGGGAATCATAAACGGAGTCATACAAATATCGGGCCCTGGGATGCTTCTATGAACTTGGTCCAAGATATGTGACAGGCCTTACTTTTTCATGAAGTTTGGATACTAGATGTAATCATCCTCTCCTGAATAAAAAACTGATTGACTACACCCAAACCAGAATCCTGCCAAGTTCTAAAATAGGTGGAGTGGATATAAGACCCAAGTCTGTACATTCATTTAGCTTTAAAGTATGAAGGCCAGAAAAAACGCTCTGTTTAAAAAAATCTGAAGTCTACTCGAAAGATCCAGAAGCTTTTTGTACCTTTGGGGAGTTTAGAACTTTTGGCAAAAGTGGGGATTTGGGTTCCCGCTTCTTGGATAATTTTATTTATGGAACAATTATCTATACATCTTGAATTAAACAATAAACAAGCTGCAAAATCCAAAAATGCTGCCTAGTAATATGTATGGATATGTGGTAATGCTAAGCCACCCGAATTCATATCTAATTGTAAAACCGAAAGTTTACCTCTGGAGACCTTTTTATTCCAGATAAATGATCTTATCATAGAGTCAAGCCCTTTAAAGGACTAACATTGATCTTGATGGTGATGTTAGAAAAAGAAAATTAATAGCGGTAATATGGACATCTTAATAAGCGCCACTCGACCTATCAGAGTTAACAGGAGACTTGCCAATTTTTCCAATATCTTCTGTATTTTAATACCAATAGCCTTATAATTCAATTTAACGAGCTGGCTGTATTGCCCTGTAACGAAGATCCCAAGATAACGTCTAGGATCAGTTTTAAGAGCCTGCTGTTTTAAATTGCGTGGCAAAAACTCGGTTCCAGTATTAAATTTTATAATCTCTGTTTTTATTGGGTTAATTCTATATACCCAAATTAGTTTGTATTGTCTTAATTCGACCATAGTTTGGTCTATGTTCGACTTTTCGGGGCATAGATATAACATGGCGTCGGCAAATAGCTTTAATTTTGCCATACTTAGAATCGGGGCTTGAATATTCATATTTCCCCTTATTTTAATTGCTAGGGGTTCTATACAAAAGGTAAACAATAAAGGTGATAAGGGGCAGCCTTGCCTGGTCCCCAGATCGATATCCACTGACCCTATTTGATTACCATTAATTACTAGCTGCGCCTGAGCCCGCCGATAGATGTTTTGTAGCATGGAAATAACTTGAACCGGGACATTAAATCTTTGGATCCCAAAAAATAAACCGTCCCAGTTAACTAAATCATAAGCTTTTTCCGCATCTAACATGATGATGCAGGCTGGTGTCTTGTTAACATTAAAATAATCTAGTGCTTGAATTAGGTACCCAGTATTGGATGACATAAACCGTCCCATGAAGCAACCCGTTCGGTCGACATGAATTACTTCTTGAGCCAAAGGGGTAAATCGCAGTGCCCATAGTTTCATCAAGATCTTGTAATCAGCGTTTAAGAGACTAATGGGTCTGTATGAGTTCACATTGTTGGGTTCCTAACCCTTTTTCGTGAAGCTGACTACGATTGCCCTCTTAAACTCTAGTGGAACAGCACATCCAGTTTTTATATGGTTAAATATTTTCTTAAGAAATAGTGTCAGCTCTTTTGTAAAAATGTTATAAAATTCGATGGGTATTCCGTCTCCCCCACAGGCTTGTGCCCCAGCCATGGACTTTATAACTGCCAAAATCTCTAATGTTACTATTTTGTTTTGTAGCTGGGCAGCAGAATTCATAGATACCCTGGGAAGTTCTACTTCTGCAAAATATACATCTATCGCTTCAGGCCTAATGATGTATTTTCTGGTGTATAGTTGTTGGTAATGTTCAACAAAGACCCAGGCAATCTCTGCTCTATCCTGCTATGTTAGACTTAGGGTCTGTTATCTCCAAATACAGGCTGATTCCTGACATGCTTTTGTTGACCAAGCTAGCATTTTCTCCACCATTTGACTATCTTCATAAACCTTTTGTAAATAGGTCTGAGAGCTATTAATTTCCTCGAGAATAAAACGTCTTCTTTGCTTCTTCCCACTGACCCCGTGTTGGAGAATTACGAAATCTGGAGGCACTTTGAAGAGATAACTAGAGTTCTGCAATTTTATCTAAACGTTTTCTCCCCTGTCCTGCAGATACTGCAATCATTTGACCCCGGGCCACGGCTTTAAAACCACCCCAGAGAAAATATCAGCTGTTCCTCCATTCGTGTAAAAGAAATCTAGGATCCAATCCTTAAAACTCTCAAGCCAGAGAGGGTCCTGGAAGAGGAGGTGGTTCATCTGCCACCTGGACCTCCTCCTCCTCCCATCTCCAACTTCTAAAGCGATTTGAACATAGGAGTGATCTGAAAAGGCATTTGCTCCAATTTCTGCAGCAGTGAGTACCAGAGATTGTGATATCAACATAAAATCGATAAGTGAGGCGGTGTGAAATTGACGAGAATAGAAAGTGTATTCCCGAGCAGCCTAATGAATCCTACACCAAGCATCAATTAACTGCAGATCCTGAGTCAAGGCATCAAGAAATTTTTTGTCTTGGGCTTCAACTGTTTCTTATTCCTGTTTGAGGTATCTGCTTTAAAATCTTGTATAAAAAAAAGTCTCCACCTAGAATAATTTGACCAGACACCACAATAAGAAACCTATGTATTGTTAATATTATAGATATATCATCCGTAATAGGCCCATAGTAATTGATAAAATTCAAGATATTCCCATTGATTTTGACCTTACTCCGAATCCATCTAACCTGGGGATTTCGCTTTTCTTGTACAAATTCCCAATCAATTTCTCTAGAAAAATAAATTGCGACCCCCTCTCATCGCGGAGAAGCAAAAAATGCTCTAGAAAACAAGCCCAGGATTTTGGGCCCGATTCACAGAACTAACTTACGAAAAAATCCTTAACTTAATACTTTTGGAATTCACTGAAGCTATTTAGTAGTCTTAAATTAGGATTTTGTCGTAAATTAGGATTTTGTCCGAAATTAGGATTTTGTCTTAAAATAGGATTTTGTCTTAAATTAGGATTTTGTCTTAAATTAGGATTTTGTCTTGTTAAACTAAAACCCTAATTTAAGACAAAATCCAAATTTAGGACAAAATCCTAATTTAAGACAAAATCCTAATGTAAGACTACTGAATGCCTTCTGTGAATACCAAAAGTAGTAAGTTTTTACTATTTTGTCGTAAGTTAGTTCTGTGAATCGGCCCCAAAGAGTTTTGGTAAATTAGATTTTAAGTGGGTTTCTTGCATGAAAAGAATTTGAGGTTTTAATGTAACCAGCCTCCTTACCAACCCGCCATATTTTTGTCTATTCAGTATACCATTGACGTTCAACGATATAATACGACATATATTAATTGTATTCATATTCCCAGTATTGAAAGAAGATCTTAATGTTCCCTTTTTATTCTGTACTTTTCCATCCTGTGTGCTACTGCTTTTTTTAAAATGTATTTCACCCTTCCTCTTTCCCAGCACCCCATGGGCTCCCATCCCATGACCTTGCCCTCCCACTGGAAATGTGGCCTACCCCGCTATCCGCATTTTACCCCCCTTCTAAGCTTCATGGTGACCTGGTATTGCACCATAGGTGACCTGCCCCCCCCCCTCAAATGAAGCTATCCCCCGAACAAAAGCAAAATCATACAGAGAGAGAAGAGAAAAAAAAGAAAAGAAAAGTGGAGAGAAGAGAAGAGAGCAAAGTCGGATTTACTTCACAACTGAGATTACTTTAAGTAATTCCTGGGCCTCCTCAATTCGTGTAAACATGTGAAACTTCCCCTGCACAAGAACTTTAAGTTTGGATTGCTGCGCAATGGAGACTTATACCCCTTGAGGTTTAAAAAGATACAAAAGTTTTACGAACTCCTTGCCCCTTCGTGCAGCCGCTACAGACATGTCTGCAAAAATTCTACATTTAGTCCCATCATTGATATCGAAATGTCTCAGCTGGATTGCCTTAGTCAAAATTTTCTCCTTAATACAGTAGTCCGCAAAGTAGACTAATATTGTGCGGGTGAACTTCTTGTTGAGTAGAAGATGAGCTGGACCGAGATGTGCCCTGGTCAGTGTTAGATCTCTGGAAAACGCAGGGATCACCTTTTGCTTGATAAATGACTCCACCCATTGATGTGTATTGGTTCCTTCACACCCCACCGGGACCCCGACAATCCGCAGGTTTGAACAGCATGAATGGTTTTCGAGTGCTTCAATTTTATTCTCCAAGATTCTTTTATCCTAGTCACACCGCACAGATTGCACACATGGATAAATTGTTAAGAGTCATAGCTTCCAAGAATGAAGATTTGAAAGTGCGCAGCAAGCGCAATAATATACGCGTAATTGGGATTCCGGAATCTACAAATACTAGCAAAATGGAAGAAAATGTGGAGAAAATGCTGCTGTCGGCAATAGGAGCAGAATCTTTTTCAAGCCAATTCCTTGTGGAACGCGTCCACAGATCACTAGGACCGCAACCGCCCCCAGGAACCGATCCAAGACCCATCGTAGCCAGACTGCTAAATTACAGGGACCGTGATGTGGCCTTGCGCGCAGCAAGAAGCAAGCCAACCCTGTCATATGACGGAAATACATTCTTCCATCTATGCGGACTTTATACCCATCGTGCAGGTGCAGGAGGAGAGGCGCAAGTTTCTGGGTGTAAAGAATACGTTGAGGAAGGCGCAAATCGATTACGCGTTGCTCTACCCAGCGCGACTCAGAGTGACGCACCAAGGCAAACAACGTATTTTAACTAATCCGCAACAAGTGGAAGAGTTTCTTAAGCACGTGAAGCGCACGCAGCGACCTGAGGAGAACATATCAGCCTCACAACAATTTGCCTCAACAGGCGCTGAAGAAGACTCGCAATAAACATATCCTTCTCATAGACACTTGAGTATTAACGGGTTTTGTGCGGGGAGTTGGGAGTAGAGGCGGGATCATGCACCAAGTTCAGAATTGCAAGACGCTTGGTTGGGAGCTTGAGCTACACTTATCATATATCGGGCACCCCCTCCCTCTTTAGGGTCCAATGGCTCCATCTCAGAAGGGCTCAACAGAGGAGGGGTTTCTGTGATGCCACCTAGACATGGCCCCCATTGGGTGTCCCCCCTGTAAAGTGCACTGCAAAAGGTTAGAAGGAATTGCAGTGTTGCATTTGGCTATTTTTGTCTTTGTCTTTGTTTGAAATGTGGGGAGGGAGGGAAGGGTGGGAGTCTAATACTGGCAAGATGGGGCTGCTTCAGTGGGAGGAGGGTAGGGGGAAGACATGGGGTTGATGTGTTGCATATGGTTTATGCATCAGGATTGCGCAGGTAGTACAACTGCTAAGTTACTTAACTCGGCTGTAATTGGGCATCAGGAGAGGATTTCCTGTTCATTAGGAGATGTGGTACATGGACGACACAGCATTCACTGGTACATAGGCGATAAGATAACAGACACTGGACAAGATTGCTGAGACTGGGGTGGAGGCCATGAATGTTATAACTTGGAATGTTCGAGGGCAGAGAGATCCCAGAAAGAGGAGACAAATTTGGCATATCTGGACAGGCATGGAACACATATAGCAATGTTGCAGGAAACGCATTTCACTCCACAAATGTCACATCATTTTGCTCACAAATGGGTGGAGCATAGAGTATTCTCCTCCTACTCCTCTTATGCGAGGGGAACAGTGATCCTAATAAAAAAGTGGGTGCAATTCCACCTAGCAGGAGAGAACTCTGACCCACAGGGCCGCTATTGTTTGCTATGGGGAAGACTGGGGACTGTGACTATCACACTAGCCTGTTGTTATGGACCTAATGTGGATGCCCCGGATTTCTACACTTCACTGTGGGGCAAAATATTTGCAGTAGGATCTAGTCACATCATTTGGGGTGGAGATTTTAACGTAACATACAACCCAGGGTTGGATAGATCACATCCTGCCCCGCATCATTACACCAGAGTGCGTGAGGTGATACAAGATACGATCACCACATATCAGCTGTTGGATGCATGGCGCCATGTGCATGCGCAGAGTCGAGAGGGGACACACTTCACGGCATAAGCGGCATCATGGGCAAGATTAGACTATTGGCTTATATCCCATGGGCTGGGCCCTGCGGTAACCACCGTGCGGCATTTGGCCAGGACGTACTCAGATCATGCTCCGGTGGTGCTTACTCTCTCCTGCACTGAATTTGAGGCGCCGCGCAGGACATGGCGAATGTACGCACCTAATTTACTGGACACGGTCTTTCAGGAAGAATTAAGGGAGGAGGTTCAAGATTTTTTTGTATGAAATAAGTGATCGGTGGATGCGGTAGAAACCATATGGGAATCATTTAAGGTCACATTACGTGGATTTTGCATATCAAAAGGGGCGGGGTGCTCAAGGATATAACCAACACGTTGCATGGACTAGAAGCCAAGCTTAGAGCCCTAGAACTGGAGATGGCTGCGGGCCTGTCCCCCCTGCTTAGGCACACTTCCGGGAAACACTCACAGAATATATGGAAACAGCGCAGAGGGAAACACGATTTAGAAGTAAATACTGGACGGCTAGATGTTACGGAGAAGGGGAAAGACCGGGCAAGGCCTTGGCACAATTAGTCAGACAGCCTCGATATTCAGGATATGTCATAGAAATTGAAAACCTTGGTGGGGTGGTGTGTCGAGACACAACAAATATTTTAAACGCTTTCATGCAACATTATACTCAACTCTACTCCTCGCAGTGCGGGGATACTTTGGACCTAGACAGCTACTTGGAGGATGTTTCACTGGGCTGGCTGAGTGACGTGCAAAGTACGTTTCTGTGTGCACCATTCGAATTAGACGAGGTTCGGAAGGCCATCATGGGGATGCAGTCAGGGAAAGCCACAGGGACGGATGGCATACCAATGGAATTCTACAAAACATACATAGATTTAATGGCTCCCATCCTGCGAGAAGTATATGAAGAATCGCTCGAGGTAGGAGTCCTCCCTGCATCTATGCGGGAGGCACTGATCATTTCATTACTCAAACCAGAAAAGACGCCCCAGCATTGTGATTCATATAGGCCATTATCTCTACTCAATTGTGATGCAAAGATCTTAGCTAAGATGGTTGCAAACTGGTTGAACCTACTCATGGAAAATTTAATCCTGCCAGACCAGTCGGGATTTGTCCCGGGAAGAGCCACGTCCCATAACCTAAGGACCCTCCTTGCCATCCTGAATAATGTGTCGCCTGACCTACCCTTAGCCGCAGTTTTTTAGATGTCACTAAGGCATTTGATTCACTCGAATGGGATCACATCCTTGGGATGATGTCGCGCATGGGATTCCCCCCCAACTTTTTCTGTCATGGATCAGACTGCTGTACCAGAGGCCAGTTGCCAGGGTGCACATAAACGGGCGTACGTCTCATACATTTCCAATCACCAGTGGCACCCGACAGGGGTGCCCGCTTTCTCCCCTGCTGTTTGCCATAGCGGTGGAGCCACTGGCGGCTAAATTGAGACAGCATCATAAGGACAAGGCCCTACAATGCAATATGCGTCAAATACCTATATCGTTATATGCCGACGATATCACCCTATACATACGAGACCCACAGCAGAATTTGAATCTGATCCTTAGAGAATTCATAGTGTTCAGAAAATTATCAGGGATTCAGATTAAGTGGGGAAAATCAAGTATATTTCCAATGACGGCTGCTACGACCTCCTTCCCTCTTGACTACCCGTTGGAATGGTGTGAGGATGAGTTGCGCTATCTGGGTATCCGAGTAACGAAGGACAGGGAGGAATTTATGAGGGTAAATTATGGCACTACCATAACCCGTATAATGGAAAGTGTGATTTGCTGGATTACACTGCCTCTCTCCATGGCGGGAAGAGCGTCACTTATTAAAATGGTGATACTCCCCCAGCTGCTCTATCTGTTTTTAAATATTCCATACTTCCAGGGAGCGTTCTTCTTTAAGACACTGAGATCTGAGATGACACAGCTAATTTGGGGTGGTAACCAACCAAGACTACAGTGGAATGTCCTCATACGCCCATATTCACAAGGAGGATTTGTGATCCCGAATTTTGAATTGTATTATATTTGTGCACAGGCTCATTATGCGTGGTTCTGGGTGGCACAGCCACGATACATGCCTCAAGTAGCGGCGGAGCACTGGCTAGCACACCCTGTTCCTATTGAGGGTGCACTGTATGAGGTGACTGGTTCCAGAGAGAATACACATACCACTCACTGTCACATGTACAGTTGCGGCATGGCAGCGAATTGGGAGCATGATGCAAGCCTCCTTCCTGTACGCTCCATTATTACCACTTTCATACCACCAAAACATGCCCCTTCTTCAAGAAACGATATTTCATAAGTTTAGAGAACGCACTAACATTTGCACATGGGGGGATTTATATCAGGAAGGGCACTTTTGAATGGCGGAACACATATTGCAGGGATCACCTCACACCCCACTTGACCTGTTTCTTTACACCCATCTACAGCAGGGTATACGAGCTCTCACATCAGATTTTCCAATGGCACCACTGCATGGGATGCTGCAGAACATGACCCAGGTGCCTTGTCTCGACCATTTATAGAACAGTTTCACACACAGAGAAAGTTACCAGCCACGACTTCCCGGACTCGATGAGTGAGCAGCTAGAGATGGAGATAACGGATGACCACTGGGAGTTCTGCTGTCTACAGACGGAGAGGGTGTCGGCTAGCGGTAGGCTCCGTATTATACACTATAAATTCCTACATAGGATGTACTATACCCCAGCTAGGCTACACAGGTTCCACCTAAGGGACTCGGACAGGTGCGATATATGCCATGCCCCAGGGACAAGTTTTCTGCATGTTGCGTGGGAATGTCCGGGAGTACACGCATATTGGGAGCAGGTGTTTGGCGTCTTGGCATTAATTATTAATGAACAGATCGAACCCACCCCATTGATGGCCCTACTGGGCTATGTTAAACCACTGCAGGCAGTACACCGCAAGTATACTGCCCTTGCTCAATTGAAGGCCAAGTGCCGTTGGGGGAGGGGGCGGGTACCCAAATTTAAAGACTGGATAACTGACTTGGTGACTTGCCAGGAACGCCTCAATGTATATGCTGAACTGTTACCGAGCGCCTCTCGACCCAAAGATATCTGATGTGCTATCTACTGGCACACCCACAAGACCCAGAACAGGCATACATAGCTGCTCCTTGGGGCTAACGGAGAGAGGATTTACATGGGGTAAATAGGCCTCAGAAGGGAAGAGACAACAGATAAGACATGTAGGGCTGATTTGTTCATGGCGGATATGTCGTTAGCTATAAGAAGGGTACTGGAACACTAATGACGAATGCGGGCCCATTGGAATTCAGACAATGCTGAATGTAATGTAAAGATGTAGTTTAAAGATCCCTGATCTTTGCAATGCTATAGTAATAACTGTCCTAACATGTTATAAGATGTTTTAAACTGTTGAAACTATTAGAACCATGAGTGCAAGTGAGACCAATATGTACCAAAGACTGTATGTAAAGATGCCATTGATACCAAGCGTTTAACCTGACAAATTCAATAAAAAGAAGTTTAAAAAAAATAAAGATTCTTTTATCCTGTGCCACTGAGTTTACTTGCTGAAGCATGGCATTCATTTGATCCTCTAGTTGGGCTATCCTCGATTCAGCTTCTTGGATTCTGATGGGGAAGCTCGCAACTGCCTCTTCTATTTTCCCCAAACGGAGGTGAAGTGCCGATAACTCGATTTCTTGCGATTTCTTCATTTCTCAAATCTCTTCTAATAATAAATTCAGCATAATTTTAATATCAATCTGGTGCGTGCTAGCCGTCTCATTTTGGCCAGGAGGCACATATTTTTTACCTTTTCAAAACTGGGGTTGTTTTTTGAAAATAAACTTGTGCATTTTAGTTGGGCACGTCAGAAACCTTATGCCCCAACAGCGGAAGCCACCCTCTTTGGTATAACAAGTTGGAAGGCTACACTACTTAAATCAGAGGGCTATTTTTTTAGCTATTTCAATGTTGGTGGCTCGTTCCTTAATTTTGCAAAACTGGAGATCGCTTGGAGCACTTTTGTATGAAAAATGGCTTAATAAGATGAAGTGTACTAAAAAATTTGACGAAGCTTATGCTAAACGAGTTGGGGCAATTAAAAAATTCTCTCTTGGAAATATTTTGCTGATTCCGAAACTTGAGTTTTGTTTGTTAATGGTTGATGAAAACAATTTGATTTATAAACTTCTTGGATTTTCCTCAACAAGCTGTATAATGATATATATTTTAGGATGATCTCTTCTGAATTGTACTTAAGGAATTTACAGGTAGATTCATCAAGCCGAAATCGGCTCGCAAAGGGCCAGATTCTGAGAATCTGGCCCTTTGCAAGCTCTATTTTTGCATTTGGGATTCATCATCCCAAATGCAAAAATCGCAATTCTAGAAATCGCTAAATTGCGATTAATTGCATTCAAGGAATCTCTATTTCAGCGAAAGACCTATTGTTGTCAATTTCGGGGGAATCTGAGACAGCGTTCGGATACGCGCTTCTGCTGTCTCAGATTTGTCCTCGTGAACGCGCTTTCGTATCTGGCTGCTGGCAGCTTGCTGGAGACAGCTTGAGTGCTTTCGGTTTCGGAGTGCGTGTCTGCTGAAAACTTAAGGTATGTTTAAAAGACACAGCACACATACACGCAGGCAGGCACACACACACACAGGCACAACACACGCAGGCACATACAAGCGCCTCCCCCCACCCCCCCACCACGCAGGGCTTACATACACACACAAACGCGCACACACACCCCCAACCCCGGGCACATGCAGGGCTTCCATCACTGGGGGGGGGCGAGCACCGTGTTCCTCCGTGTCCAGACTCCGCAGCCCGCTCCGTTGTTTCTCCGCCCCTTCCGGACAGTTTGTGCGTGTCACGGCTCTCCTTTCTCCCGGCCGGAAATCCTATTTGCGTGTCAGGCCTCTATTTCACCACGCATTTGCAGCAATGCCGAGCGCTTGTCTTGAGAGTGGTGGCTAGCATGACACAGGGTTATGGTCACCGGCGGTAGATTAGCTCCGGCGGGGAAAGAATATCATTGAAGTCCGGGCCTCCGGGGTTAAGTTAAAGGCCCTGCCCCGGCCCCTGCCTTTCTTGCAGCCTTCTTCTATCCGGGGCCGCGCAGTGGCATTGTACTTACTTGCACGCAGTCAGATGCCCTGTGCCCGTGTCAAAGTTTGCTTAGGGCAGGCCATGGACTCGCATGAAGTAAACAGTAAACTGTGAGTGTGATGTGAACCAGGAGTGATGACTACGAGTCCAAGGCCTGCCTTGAGCCATCATGCCTCTATGTCTGCACGCACATTGCGTTCTGAATATCTCCTAACCCTCCCCAGCCCGTAGATCGCTACTGTCTATGTTAACTGCTCCCTACATCCAACAGCATGAGGAGCAAGACAGCAAGATGTCCTCGAGAGCCGCAGTCTCTGACAAAGTCAATTCTGCAGTAGCACGTCTATAGACTGTGCTCTCCGGACTGTTTGGTAGATCTGTGGCTGACGGCCGACTCTGCAGTGATGTATTATATTCATATCAGCGCCTAAAGGATTCAGAGCGCTATATAACTGAGAAGGGCATTTGCGCTCAGTTTAATGGGACTTTGTTATTTTTAAACAATGCTGTCAGTATCTGTCTACATTAAGTTTAATGCATGTCTTTTTAGTTTTCAGTATTATTTATTTTGTATTCGGTGAAAACATTAAGTTTCAACTAGAATATTTCGATTCCTATTTAGTGTTAAATGTGCACCCACTTATGATTCCTGACAGTTTTCAGCACAATAACAAGCTGTTTTTCCCACAGGACTGCACTGGTATGAAAACATTAGATCATTGCGCAAAGACAAGTGCTCAGTTCTAGTTACTTAAGCAGAACGCCTTAATGTGACTATTCCCCCTCTCCCGGGCCTCCTCCCCCTCCCCCCCCCCCCCACTTGCTGCCTGTGTGAACAGACCCTGGCCTGGCTGCAGGACAGAGGCCTGGGGAGACACTCGGAAAATGAACTGTATCTTCCATTAAGCAAAAAACGAGTCCAGTGCAAACAAAATGTAACATCTGCGTTCATGTATAATAGTACGTTTAATTGAAAAGTATGAGTCAAATCAACATTAATTGTTATGGATGTTTCTTTAGATTCAGTGAACCACCTTTGCAGGGACACTTCCAGAGGGTACATGTCAGGACGCTTCAAAACTGTGCTCCCTTCCTTAATTTCCGTCAGATTTCTTTTGAATTGCACATCTCATATTTGTAAAAGTACATTACTATATCGTAATTAATTTTGGATTATGTACATTAGGCCTCTTCCTTGTTCCATGTGAACGCACTTAAATTGGATTTAGATGCGCAGCTGCTCTTCGTACAAGTATAAAATGTATTTTGTTATTTAAAAGATGTGACTTCACACCGACAAATGGATTTACTCACTAGTACACTTATGAGAACATGCTGTCATTTGAAGTGTGTAAATATCTACACACAGTGGAAAGGAGTAGGTGATGTGATGCCTTGAAAGTAGGCAATAAAATATGCACAGCGCTACAAAGTGAGACAGCAATTGCATTAAGCGCTATATGAAAAGAGCATGTTACATTGATAGGCTGATGGTCTGTCTCTGACGGAAGGAAACGGTGCTCCCAATCTGCTACTGAAATGAACACAGCCTCTGCCAACTCCCAGGGAATTCTGCCTCCATTAGCCAGGGATACCCGTGTCAACGCACCGTCCTCATATGCGGTGCACAGACGGGCTGCCGGGGGGGGGGGGGGGGAGGGGGGCGGGGGGGAGAGGGGGGGGGATGGACCAAGGTTGGTGCGACCAAAGCTTATTAGCTGCAGTCACACCTGATCCCGTGCAGAGAGAGGCCCGTCGGAGCTCCGAGCGCAAACAGAGGCAGAGACTGCGCCTGAGCACGCCCGCGAGGCAGGCCCCAATATCGTGGGCGAATATTCTCATAAAAAATAATAAGATGACATTTTATTCAACACCAGCGACGGGCAGGCTGCATATAAATCTCTGAGGGATTACTTGCACGGCAAGGAATCCAGTGTACATTCAGCCCTTGGTCTCTTTAGCTGCAAGGATGGAGTCGTGTCCATTCAGTGTGTGGCCTCTCTGCTGGAAAGATGAGGCCACCCTTGCTCCGTGCACAATCCGTTACTAGCCTCTGCATACAGTGTGCAAGGCCTTTCAGTCCTTGGCCTTTGTTGAATATGATGCCCTATGCAGGCGAAAGGAGTTCAGTCTGCTTGTTTTTTTTTTTTTATTCTTTGAGTCCGTTGTCCACTCCTGCCGCAAACTATGCTTCTGCATCCTCTGTTGTTCTCGTGTCTGTTTCCGCGCGCACACACGCGCATCTGTCTGTATGTGTACGCTTGGTTGCACGTGTATTTTATTGCTTATTTCACAACCCAGTGTTCAAATCATCCCTTCACACGTTCACTCCCATTAAGAGTGCACGATTCAACCCCCATTCACACGCAATCGCATTCGTACGTTTATCACTTGAGCTATGAATGTGATAGTCTGCGGAAGCTACCGTTTAAGCAGCCAGGTGCAGGCAGAACAGGATCATAATAGGTTCCCAGTACCATTTCCTACTTGCTGTGACAAATCACACTTTTAGTCAAAATGTAGGGAAACCACAGAACGGGGCTCCAGCAGGTCAGGCATCCTTATATGTTTGAGAATCATTTCAGTCAGCCCAGTTCCGGGGGAATATTGTCCTGAATATTACTTTCATAATGGGGACATCCTAAAGACATGAGTGTATTGCCCACGGTAACCGCAGGAGGGTTCCACAGTGCCTTGATATTAAGAACCTTCATTGAACCCACTCTGCCATTTGGGAATGAATGTACCTGTGCTACGCCAGGGTTGCACCAGAAATTGCTTGAATTATCCAGGTGGTTGTTCACGTCTGAGACATAAGGGATGAGAACATCCCCTGATGCTGTCCACCCTCACACACCACACCCTCACACACACTGCACCCTCACACACACCGCACCCTCACACACCGCACCCTCACACACCGCACCCTTCACACACCGCACCCCCACACACCGCACCTTCACACACCGCACCTTCACACACTGCAACCTCACACACACTGCACACTCACACACACCGCACCCTCACACACACCGCACCCTCACACACACCGCACCCTCGCACACACACCGCACCCTCGCACACACACCGCACCCTCACACACCGTACCCTCACACACTGCACCCTCACACACTGAACCCTCACACACTGCACACACTGCACCCTCACACACTGCACCCACACACACCCACACACACACTGCACACACCCACACCCATACACTGTACCCACACACACACCACACCCACACACACACCGCACCCACACACACACCACACCCACACACCCACTCTGCACCCTCACACACACACACTCTGCACCCTCACACACTCTGCACCCTCACACACAGCTTATCTGTTATTTTCTTCATTCATTGGAAAGTTTACTCCCTTTAAGATCTGAGCACAGCTGCCTGGTCCTGTGTATGGCTAATAGATCATGTCTGTAGCCACACTGCACCCTCACACACACCGCACCCTCACACCCCCCCCTAACACACCGCAACCTTACACACACTGCACCCTCACACACACGCACCCTCACAGACACTGCACCCTCACACACCACACCCTCGCACACACTGTTCCCTCACGCACACACTGCACCCTCACACACACACTGCACCTTCACACACCACAGCCTCACATACCACACCCTCACACACCGCACCCTCACACACACTGAACCCGCACACACTGCACACTCACACACCACACACACACACACACACCACACCCACAAACACCGCGCACACACACCGCACCCACACACACACCGCACCCACACAGACCGCACCCACACACACCAGACCCACACACAGCTTATTTGTTATTTTCTTCATTCATTGGAAAGTTTGCTCCCTTTAAGATCCGAGCACAGCTGCCTGGTCCTGTTTATGGCTGATGGATCATGTCTGTAGCCACACTGCACCCTCACACACACTGCACCCTCACACACACTGCACCCTCACACCACACCCTCACACACCGCACCCTCACACACACTGCACCCTCACACACACTGCACCCTCACACACCGCACCCTCACACACCGCACCCTCACACACCGCCCCCCCACACACACCACACCCTCACACACACCGCACCCTCACACACACCGCACCCTCACACACCACCCCCACACACACCGCACCCACACACACCGCACCCACACACACACCGCACCCTCACACACCGCACCCATACACACACACTGCAACCTCACACACACTGCACCCTCACACACACTACCCCCTCACACGCCACACCCTCACACCCCACACCCCACACCCTCACACACCGCACCCTCACACACCGCACCCACACACACACTGCACCCGCACACACACACTGCACCTACACACACACACTGCACCCGCACACACTCTGCACCCGCACATACACTGCACCCGCACACACACTGCACCCTCACACACACTGCACCCTCACACACACTGCACCCTCACACACACCGCACCCTCACACATACCACACCCTCACATACACTGCACCCTCACACACTGCACCCTCACACACTGCACCCTCACACACACTGCACCCTCACACACTGCACCCTCACACACTGCACCCTCACACACTGCACCCTCACACACTGTGCCTTCACACCCCGCACCCTCACACCCCGCACCCTCACACAACGCACCCTCACACACCGCACCCTAACACACCGCACACTCACACACCGCACACTCACACAATGCACCCTCATACACTGCACCCTCACACACACACTGCACCCTCACACACACTGCACCCACACACACACTGCACCTGCACACACACACTGCACCTGCACACACACTGCATCCGCACACACACTGCACCCTCACACACTGCACACTCTGCACCCTCACACACTCTGCACCCTCACACACTCTGCAATGGAACATACACTCCAAATACCACTCAGTGCCACATAATTATATGCACCATAATTGAACACCTCATACTTACACTCTACTCAATGCAACATAAATACACTTTATCTATCTGTCTATCTATCTATCGCCCTCACTCTATCTATCTGTCTATCTATCGCACTCACTCTATCGCCCTCACTCTATCTATCTATCTATTGCCCTCCCTCTATCTATCGCCCTCCCTCTATCTATCTATTGCCCTCCCTCTATCTATCGCCCTCCCTCTATCTATCTATCGCACGTACTCTATCTATCACACTCACTCTATCTAGCTATCGCATCACTACAGCATCACTCAGCACCACCACAGCATCACTCAGGGGCACCACAACATCACTATGCGCTACCACAGCATCACTGAACGCTACAACATCACTCGTCACCACCACAACATCACTTAGCGCCACCACAGCATCATATGTGCAACCATTCAACAACAACTGGTTCAAATATGTTCTCTCAATGTTTCAAGCTTTATTACAAATGTCACAAAAAGATGTTAATATTTCACTTCTGTTCTTGGATTTCCGTTACAATAAAATACAATGAACATAATCTTTAAATATTTACAAAAGCTATTGCCATTATAAATTACAATAACTTTTATTTCAGTATTAATTCTTAAAAACATTAAAAGCCATTTTTATTTGTAATATCAATACATCTAGGTCACGTAAATACAACACATATTGCATTACAAATGTTATAGGTGTCACATTTGCGAAAGTTAAAACTATTGGCATTGTAAATGACAAAGTTATTAATTTCGCTATTTTCAAAACCAACACATAAATAAAAAAATTTGTCATTTACAGTACCAATAGCTCAAACTTTCCTAATGCGAGACCTATTGTATTGCAAATGCTTGTTCTAAGTTGTATGTTACACAAACACACATGTCCTTTGGACATGTGTGTGTGCAACACCAGTGTACATTACCATTTCAGGGGTGCTACATGGTGTCCTTTGGACACCCTGGCACCCTTGAAATTGCTTCTTTATTTGCGATTCTCTAATTGCTAATCGCAAATAAGGAATGCCTCCCCATTCATTCCTATGGGCCTTAAGGCCCATAGGAATGAATGGGAAAGCCATTCCTTATTTGCGATTAGCAATTAGCGAATCGCAAATAAGGAAGCAGTAGAAATCGCATAAAATATTGCGATTTCTACAGGCATCCCGTTTCGGGAGTCTTTAATAGCGAATCCATAAAATTTGCTATTAAGGACTCGCAAAACATGACCATGATGAATCTGGGGGTTAATTTATTGACTCGTATTTACTTTATTTTTAATATGTAAATCATGGATTGTCTTTCCTGGAAGCCCTGCTCAATAAAAAATTAAATAAATAAAAAGTCTGATTACTAGATACAGGAATATGCCGCACCAGGAGTTACATGAGTCTTTCTCCACTCTACACGTCTTACTTGACTGTGGTACTGTCAAGGTAGAACCATCAGAGAAGGAACATTTCACCTAATATCGTTTCACTTTCAATGCACAAGATCACTCACACAGACAAAGGGGAAACACAATACACCAAAGATCTCTTACCTGCATGTTGGTTGGAGTATCTGCCTGCACTCCAGGGTAGTTGAGCAGAAGTCGAACCAAGCTCTCATGTCCTGACTGGGCTGCTAAATGCAGGGGAGTATAACCCGACTACAGGAAAGAAAAAGTCGAAGTCAAGATTTCGCAGTGCTAAGAAATACTGTGACTTCTATTTGCACCAAACTCTGACAGCCCAGTTCATGAAAATCAAGTGGTAACTGGTCTTCAGCTGATGCTCTCTGTGGTCAAGTCTGAATTTAATGCTACATGAGAAAGGAATACGTAAAATAAATAGAAAAAAATGGAGTGAAATCAGTTGTTCCCCAATAAAGCACTTTAATTATTTCCATAAGTTTGGAACGGGTAAAGAAAATGATGGCGTTGTTTTAGGTTGGAACTTATCAGGGTTCGGCCGTTCTCCCCCGTGTTCTGCTGGTCAACTTGAATAGACGTATATATAAGGGGAATCCTTGATATTTTGAGGTCAGAACAAACAAATGCGCCATATCACACCACAGGGACTGCGAATTGGTGAGGTCAATAGAGAATATTACGAAGACTTATTTTGTGGTGGTATGGTAACAACCCCAACTGCCTAAGGGACACATTATTTGTTTGAAAGACATTTCGCCGTTCGCCTTGACAAAGTCTAAGGGAAGACGAAACACGTGTTGGCAGTTTTTTGTTGTATCATCAAGGACCAATAAAAAAATCACCTCTTTAAAGAAAATCCAGTGATGTGGACTCTGCTTTTTGAAAACATTTCAAGGATTTGGACAGTTCAGTATTTATTTATTTATTTATTTTTAGAGTTTTCTATAGCGCGAACTTGAACCGATTAGGTTATCAGAGCGCTTTACATAGCACCAGTTCCGTTACATGTTATCACAGCAGTTTACATAGAATCAGTTACGTTGCACATTTCAGGATCTTGAACCGATTAGGTTATCAGAGCGCTTTACATAAGACAGCATTCGATGTCCAGTGCCCTCCTCCGCCGTGTAGCGGGGGACCACTTCCAGCCCTCCGAAGTCGTCGAGCTGTCGGGACTAGGCTCCTGGAATTTCAGCTGCCCCTTTACAAGGCACTTTACCTAAAATCAGTTACGTTACACATTTCAGGAACACCTTTCTTTTTGCTCTAGTGGATAGGGTTATCTCTTCACACGGTGGAAGGGGTACACCTGGTTATATTCCAACAGTTCCACAGGCGATTAGTCGTAAAAGCTATAATTCTAACACAGGGAGGAGATACACTAAATACGAAGAAGACAGAAGTTATTCATTGGCGCATTATACATAAATAATTTTAAAGAACAATGGTTCGAGGTAGGCCTTATGAGGTCCTTAAAAGAGAATAGAACAAAAGCGAGTATTTAATAAGTCGCTAGGGAGCAGTGGTAGTAGGTACAGGTAAGAGTTTTTTTTATTTTACTCTTTTTTCTTAACGATATACATAAATATTTATACTGTATTGCAGGTGCTCAAGTGAATAGTACGGTGCAGGACGTGACATAAGTGATCAAAGTGAACGAACTGTCACACAACAACAAGGATAAAAACACACAACAATTATATACAATAGAACAAGTGAAATTCCTTGGGTAGGTCGACGGCGTTTCGATCTATATAGCTTTAGATCATCATCAGGACAGTTGAGCCTCCTGAAACTTGCCGATGAAATTGGGCAAGGATGGTTATTCGTACAGTACAGCTGATTGGATGTCGCTGTTTTCCAAAGAGTATTGTAGTTATTGGGTTCGGGTCTTCCAATGGGGAGATTCAAGTAGCGCTCATTCACTTCTATGTAGGCAAGGGTCCTACTTGAATTAGAATGGTTTAACCAAGTTAAAGCACAATTAGTGTGGGAGGGGGTTCCAAGAGCGCATTCGTCGCTATGGCACTATGAAGATATTGGCGCCTGAAATGAATCGTGGCAGTTCGGCGTGGCAAGAAAAGGGGGTCCGAGTACCTCGCAACTGCGAAAGAGGTACTCGGACCCCCTTTTCTTGCCACGCCGAACTGCCACGATTCATTTCAGGCGCCAATATCTTCATAGTGCCATAGCGACGAATGCGCTCTTGGAACCCCCTCCCACACTAATTGTGCTTTAACTTGGTTAAACCATTCTAATTCAAGTAGGACCCTTGCCTACATAGAAGTGAATGAGCGCTACTTGAATCTCCCCATTGGAAGACCCAAACCCAATAACTACAATACTCTTTGGAAAACAGCGACATCCAATCAGCTGTACTGTACGAATAACCATCCTTGCCCAATTTCATCGGCAAGTTTCAGGAGGCTCAACTGTCCTGATGATGATCTAAAGCTATATAGATCGAAACGCCGTCGACCTACCCAAGGAATTTCACTTGTTCTATTGTATATAATTGTTGTGTGTTTTTATCCTTGTTGTTGTGTGACAGTTCGTTCACTTTGATCACTTATGTCACGTCCTGCACCGTACTATTCACTTGAGCACCTGCAATACAGTATAAATATTTATGTATATCGTTAAGAAAAAAGAGTAAAATAAAAAAAACTCTTACCTGTACCTACTACCACTGCTCCCTAGCGACTTATTAAATACTCACTTTTGTTCTATTCTCTTTTAAGGACCTCATAAGGCCTACCTCGAACCATTGTTCTTTAAAATTATCTCTCTACCCCAGGTTCTACTGTATGGGGTTCCCTTGTGTATAACAAGCATTATACATAAAGCCAGTAAATCTGTCCTATACATAGTTATGGACCTTTGAGACAAATACAAGGGTGTGCTACATATTTCTTTCATTTGTTCCACTTTAATTATCTATCCTGCAGTATAGAGTGTTAATAGAGAAATGAAAACACATCTGTAAACGAGTAGTCAAACAGGTGGTAAAAGAAAATAAATAATTTGCATAATCAACACAATTCTATGCTTCTAGCGGCTAGCAGCTGACACAGGCCATCCCATATACCAGAGAAAAACTGATGCAGAATAACTATCAGCTGCATATAAACTAACTCATGCACCAACCAGCTGGTCCTGGAAGTACCTAAAACAATGAAGGAGAAAACAAAAAACAAGCTTTTTACATCTTCTCCCAAACCATTGAATTCCTCCACCTTCACATCAGAACCTTCAGGAATGAGTTCACCACCCTCTTCTTCTCTATACAGTGTCCAGCCTACTTCAAAAATATATTAACAGACTTTGTATAAATCTTGACTGCAAATATGTGTTAACCCGTAACATTCCTGTCTATCATTCTGTTGCCTTTCCAAAAGTTCAGCCATCGTATAACCCTTAACGCAGTGGCCATAAACATGTAAATCACATTGACTTGCACAACATAAAAACTGAAAAATAGCATAAAAATAAATTAGACAACCATATTAGTTACTCAATGAATCATTGAAACAAATACAAATTTTCACTATGGCCACCCCTATATGAATACAGTCCTCCTTGAGGAGAGGTGTGGCCAGCGGCTAGAAAGGTTGACTCTGGAGCATGGGGCTTACGGTTCGATTGACGGCAGCAGCTCAGCTCAGCTCAGCATCATGTGACTCTGGGCAATAAATCACTTAATCTCCCTGATGGCCCCCAGCGCCTGGATACCCTTAGGTGTAATAAGTTCACACTTTACAAATGTGGAATTATTATTATTATGATAAAAGTGTATTCTTGGGATCAGAGTGCAGTAATTATGCTTCAATTCGGCAGTGCAGGTGGTTTGCACCCGTTTGTTTTACCTCACTCCCCTGCTCCTTGATCAACAGCATTTCAGAGGTGGGCTTCGGAGGTTCACTACACATTGTCGCGGGCACTTTGGTGAGAATTTCACGGACAAAGTCCATCTGTCCACAATGGGCTGCTACATGGAGGGCCGTGAAACCAGTCTATGCAGAGAGAAAGAAGCAAAATATGTGGATTAACAGAAAATATGAATGTTATTGTTCTCTTGAGGAAAAATGCTGGTTTGATGCATGGACTTTCAAGAAGAATCTGTTTCATAAGGACATGGGGTCATGGCACAGGCGCAAACATGAATTTGATTTGTGAAATTAAGTTGCAAATCTGCACATAAAACTACACTGCTTTACTTGGATTTCCTGAGACCAATCACATTGTTATGGTTGTTCATCCTGGCAGCCTCCTTTTGGAGCTTAGACCAGCAAAAGTAATGTGATTCTGTAACATCACAAAATAAAATGATGGACGGAGTGTTGAAACTTTAAAAACACTCACCCCAGTCACGGATCTGGGTTTAATTCATCGTTATTTTGCTCGCTACGCCACCCCAGTTTGGATCCAGCCATATGAAAAAAAGTCTTCACCCTGCTATCTGTGGGAACAGTCCAGACCGAACTGCCAAGCCAGGTCCTGCCTGGACCGGAAACAAGCATCCTCGGACCGTTTTCAGGGTATTATCCCTCATCAGCCGAGCTGGCATGAATCCAGTGGCGCAATGAGCAAGGGGCCCATGTTTGGGCATACCCTTAGCCACTTAGGGCGCACATAGCAACATCACAAAATAAAATGATCGACAGAGTGTTAAAACTTTTCAAACATGCACACCCAGTCACAGATCTGGGTTTAATCCATCGTAATTTTGCTCGCCACTTCACCCCAGTTTGCACCCAGCCATATGCAAATCAATCTTGATCCTGTTCCCCATGAGAACTGTCCAGCCCGAACTGCCAAGCCAGGTCCTCCCTGGACAGGAAACAAGCATCCTGGGACCTGGCTGGCTAGAGTGAAAGCCAACTCCAGCCCGATGGAGTTGAATCAGACGGATATTGCATGTCTACATTCTGCAGAAATGATTGTCTTACTTGGAATCATGATCCTTTTTTTAAATTTGACAGTCTAACCTTCATCCAGAGAGAAAGCAAGGATTGAACAAACTCAGATCTAATAGGTTAACAGTGTTGATGAGACAAGCATCCAGGACATCGACTGCCTAACCAGTGATGAGCGATCGCACAATGCGGGATTCTTGTGAAGACCTTTGTTGAAAACTTGGCACCCAAAAAGCTAGACAAAACATCACCTCGCCCCAACCCTCATCTACTGCTTGCTTAGTGAGGTATGTGTATATATATATTAACTGGTTTTACTAGGTTCCTGGTTTTACTAGTTTTTATCTGGTGTCTGTGAGGTGGGAGATTGCACTGATTGCTGTTTGCACATGATTTTTAAACCTGAAATTCCCGTTAAGCTATTTTGTATCATCTGGACTCTAATACAACTCCATATATGATGAACTTTGAATTAGGACTTTGCACTTAGCACTTTATTTAATGGCATATTGGAAGTTTAGTGATCCTCAGCATCTGCCTCATTATTTTGTATAATTTTTCAAAGGAACTGCAAGCTAATCATGTATTTAATGATAGAGTTGCATTTTGTTTAAATGTATTATTATTTTTCACTGGGCACAGTCTGTTTTGAAAAATGATTATACTGTTTAGAACATGTTTTTAGCACCTTTTTGTTGGTAAAATAACTTGAATATAAGATTATGATACCTTTGTGGTCGTAATTTGAGAATTATGTATTATAAACATTGGAATTTAGGGGCACTTGCCCATTATTTCTTATGTATATTTATACATCAAATGCGATCACAAGGATCAGAGATAAAATTGTATGGTCAGACCATGGTGATTGGCTCCTGAGGCGAAAAGCCGGGAGCAGGGACGAATATTTTTAAAAAGCATTTTGTGTCTGAATTACTGTGTTTTTAACTGCCATCCCCTCTTACCTGCATCTTTGGCTTCCTAGAAACAGCGCTACTCGCTGCAACGACCTGTTTCCTTCAGTCGCCATTCCCGAGGGCGAGGCGAGACACGCCCCCTCGGCTGGCCACGCCCCCCGCCAAAACTACAAATAGAGCGCGCCAACGCTAGGCGCTGTATTGGTGATTGGCTCCTGAGGCGAAAAGCCGGGAGCAGGGACGAATATTTTTAAAAAGCATTTTGTGTCTGAATTACTGTGTTTTTAACTGCCATCCCCTCTTACCTGCATCTTTGGCTTCCTAGAAACAGCGCTACTCGCTGCAACGACCTGTTTCCTTCAGTCGCCATTCCCGAGGGCGAGTCGAGACACGCCCCCTCGGCTGGCCACGCCCCCCCCGCCAAAACTACAAATAGAGCGCGCCAACGCTAGGCGCTGTATTGGTGATTGGCTCCTGAGGCGAAAAGCCGGGAGCAGGGACGAATATTTTTAAAAAGCATTTTGTGTCTGAATTACTGTGTTTTTAACTGCCATCCCCTCTTACCTGCATCTTTGGCTTCCTAGAAACAGCGCTACTCGCTGCAACGACCTGTTTCCTTCAGTCGCCATTCCCGAGGGCGAGGCGAGACACGCCCCCTCGGCTGGCCACGCCCCCCGCCAAAACTACAAATAGAGCGCGCCAACGCTAGGCGCTGTATTGGTGATTGGCTCCTGAGGCGAAAAGCCGGGAGCAGGGACGAATATTTTTAAAAAGCATTTTGTGTCTGAATTATTGTGTTTTTAACTGCCATCCCCTCTTACCTGCATCTTTGGCTTCCTAGAAACAGCGCTACTCACTGCAACGACCTGTTTCCTTCAGTCGCCATTCCAGAGGGCGAGGCGAGACACGCCCCCTCGGCTGGCCACACCCCCCCCAACCTCCTCACCCACCGGCATAAAGTATGTGTCTTGTTAGGAAGCGCAGCGGACGAGCGCAGCGGGCGCGACTTTTGCGCGCCGAAGGCGCGCCTAAGGCAAGCCCGTCTGCGCCTGTCCGTGGACGGATGGGGCTAGGGGCACGACACCGTGTTAAAACGTTGTCTTATTCCTCAAAGGAACTTATCACCCTCCAAGGCCGCTGGCCCCTTCCTGATTCCACCCGCAGGCTCGTCTCCTCACTAGGCCTCGCTTCCTCCTCTTCCTCCCCCACGACACCACATCCTCCGTTGCACACCCCCCCGTCACCTTGCCCCCCCCCACTCGACCCTCACCCCATCATTCCGCCTTTGTCTATATATCTACTCAATACCAGGTCGGCGGTCAAACACCATCATGAGCTGTTCGTCCTACTCGATTCAGAGAAACCTGACTTACTGCTCCTGACCGAAACCTGGTACTGTGATTCCTCCCTCCCTGTTCTCCTGGCCACCTTACCCCCCTCCTATGTGGCCTTACGTGCCGACCGCCCAGCAGGCAGGGCTGGCGGTGGGGTCGCCTTAATTGCTCGGTCGGAATTGAATTTCCAATCACTTCCCTTTCCCCCCACTCCCCCTGTTGACTTTTTGGTAGTCCGCTCTCTTTTATCCTCCCCGCCCATTACTTGTCTTTTAATGTATCGCCCTCCTCAGCCTTCGCCATCGTTCCTACCGGCATTTCAAGACCTGGTGTCCAACCTGGTGATCAACTACGCCTCGGTCTTGGTGCTGGGAGACTTCAATTACTGGCCCTCAGATCCACATGAGTGTACGTCCTCAAAAGAATTTACAGAATCTCTCCTGTCTCTCAACTTCACACCGCATATAACTGTTCCCACTCATTCCCATGGGCATATACTCGACCAGGTCTGGTCTCTCAATCTCCCAGTGGCTTCGGCGGCAGTCTCTCCCTGCCCCTGGTCCGACCATGCCCTTATCTCCCTCTCCATTCCCCGTAATCCGGTATTAAAAACCCCGCATGCCAAAAACACCTGGGCGCGGAACTGGAACAGACTGGATCTCCCTTCCCTGACCTCTCTGCTTCGTAACTCCTCTCCCACCCTCCCTGGCTTATCTTCTACCTCCCAAGCCAAGGCCATAAACACCTGGTTGGCTGGGGGCTGTGACTCAATGGCTCCCCTCCGTCGCATTTCCATCTGTCGACCCAAGGATTCTAACAGATGGTTTAACGACCACCTGAAAGAGCTTAAATTGAGCACCCGACGGGCGGAGAGGCAATGGAGGAAAAATTACTGTCCTTTATCAAAAACTCACTTCCTCACATCACTGGCCAAATATAAAACAGCAATCCTGGCCGCAAAAACCACCCATTTTTCTGCTAAAATAGCGTCTGCTGAAAATAAACCCAGGGAAATCTTTGGCATAGTGAATGACCTGGCATTCTCAGATCGAACCTCACCCCAAATCTCTCCCTCCCAGCTTCTTTGTGATCAACTTAACACCTACTTCCTGGATAAAATCGTTACCATCAAGGCCAATATTCCACCACCTTCACCTGCATTTGTTGATCCTTCCCTCCCCACCGTTCAATGCCTTCTCACCTCCATCCCCCCCTTACTCAGGAATCATTTCTGGAGATCCTCCCCAGAGTGAAGTCCGGGTCCCCGGCGGATGTCTGTCCGGCACGTATCCTGCAGCAAATTTACTCCTGCTGTTTTGAACCCCCCATCGTCTTCCTTAACAGCTCCTTAGCACAGGGCGTAGTGACCCCTGCGCTAAAGGCAGCCACGATAGTACCCATCTTGAAGAAACCTGGCGCGGACCCTTCCATCTCGGCCAACTATCGCCCCATCTCCCTGCTGCCCTTTTTGGGCAAGGTGATGGAACGCCACGTCACCGCGGTACTGAGCGCCCATATTGAGACCAATGGGGGGCTGGCATCGCGCCAGGCCGGTTTCCGTCCCAGACATTCGACCGAATCGGTTGTGGTCTCAGTCCTAGATAACCTCAGAAAGGGCATGGATGATAACAAACACCAGGCACTGGTCCTCCTTGACCTGTCCGCCGCCTTTGACACGGTGGACCATACCATCTTACTGTCCCGTGTCAGGGCGGCCGGAATCGGGGGATCAGCCCTGGTTTGGCTCTCCTCCTTTCTGAGGGACCGCACCCAGGCAGTGCGGCTAGGCAACCTCTCTTCCACTCCCCTCCCTGTCACTTGCGGTGTCCCCCAGGGATCCTCTCTTTCTCCCCTACTTTTCAATCTCTATATCTTTCCTCTTATCTTCGCGCTCCAGCAGCTGGAGGTCACCGTGTATAATTATGCGGATGATCTCCAGCTCATCTTTGATCTATCCTCTTCTCCCCTCTCTATCTCTAACTTCCAGTCTACTATGACATTCATCAGGGACTGGATGAACCACAACCATCTTAAGTTGAACCCGGATAAAACCGAGTTGGTTCTCACCGGTGGTTCATCCAGCCCCTGGAACTCTCTCTTCTGGCCCCCTTCTTTGGGGCCCGCACCTTCCCCCTCATCCACGGTCAAAACACTGGGTGTTAAAATGAACCACCAGCTCACTCTCCACTCACAAATCAGCTCCGTGGTCTCCTCTTGTTTTCTCACCCTCCGCACCATCCGCTCTGTTTCCCGCTTTTTCTCCCCTCAGGCACTCAAAATCATTATGGCCGCCCTGGTGATATCAAGGCTGGATTATGCCAACGCCCTCTATCATGGCATTCCAGCTTACAGTCTGCGTAGACTTCAGTCGATCCAGAACCAGGCGGCCCGGCTGGTTTACGGCCTCCCACGCTACCACCATTCCACCCCCCTTCTTAGGGAGCTCCACTGGCTTCCCATAAAAGAACGTTCCCTTTTTAAGATTGGCTGCATGGTCTTTCAGGCCCGTCAGGGCACTGCCCCCGCTTTTATCTCTTCCTTAATAAAACCCTATGTTCCCACAAGAGAGCTCCGGTCTTCCTCTAAGTCCCTTCTTCAGACCCCCCGCTTTACACGTAAAAAGTGGGGTGGGGCAAACTTCTCCACTTTGGCCCCAACATTTTGGAACTCCCTCCCTGACCATCTTCGTTCTGCTACCCAGTACCTCTCCTTTCGTAAAGATCTAAAAACCTTCCTTTTCAATCAGGCTTTCCCCGCTTAGATCCTCATTCCTATCACTCTTGTCTTCTCCCTCAGTTGCCGATCCTGCTCACTAGCGCCAAGAAACCGCATGGTGTACGTTGCGCTTTATAAATGTTTTAAATTAGAAATTAGAATTAGACCAAGATCGAATAACTCTATATAATAGTTTGCAGTACAACATGTTATGAATATCACATGGTCTAAATTTTTATCAAAGTCTGTTTTTCACATTCATTCATTTGATGGGAGGAGCATCTAATGATTTCAACAGTATTTAGTCATATGGGTGGTCACGACATGTTATGTGATCAAGACCGGATTTCCCTGTCGAAACGGGTTATGTCTGCTGTTTTGGAATAAAGCACTGAAAATTGAAATAATTGCGGTGTGGTTGGTCCGTTCCTGATTTTAGCATCTCCAGGGGAGAAGGAAAGGCGTACTGGAATCAGAACTGTGGTTGCATATTTATATATATATAATTATATATATGCAACCACAGTCCTGATGCCAGTACGCCTAGTATATATATATATATATATATATATATATATATATATATATATATATATATATATATATATATGTCCAAAAGGTCGTCGTAGTACACTCTGCCTTCCGCGCAGAACAACGAAGAAAGCGAGACCACAAGATAAGTGCAGTTTCTTAGTGTAGTTTATTTCGTGCCAAAGTTAGAGCCTGCAATTCCGCCATGACGCGTTTCACCTCGAGAGAGGCTTGTTCACATAGCGTGTCATGAACACAAACGAGGGTTTTTAAAGTGCGAATGCATAATTCAATTCACATGTGCAAATTGCATTTTTTTAAAGTCATAAACAGTGAAGACATACTGCGTTCATTCAAACATGGATAAAGGGCATAGTGCCCGAGGGGTTCCAATGTGCAAAAACGCAATGGTAGAGTGTAACCATTATCATTTTAAAATTTATACAAATGAATAGGTAAATTTCATTTTATATATATACACATGGTTAAAAAAATATATATATTAATTAAACCATAAATGAGTTTCATTTCATATATTTACACATGGTTAAAAATTATTAAACCATAATAATTAAATTAATTGATTATACTCCATATATATACACGAAATTTAGTCAGTATATATAACACAAATAGTTTCAGGAACCTTCATTTATCACTTTTAGAGACGCACGGCTTCACTTAAAAAAGGTTATTATGCCCCAGTGGGCATGCATAGAACAATTGCACAAGCTAAATAACGGAAATAAAGACATGCACTTTTTAAGACATCCTCTTATAGTTACTGCAGAGCAAAAAGTGTTAATAAAGTGGATAAGTGCTAATACTGGTGATTAAAAACATGCTACAGTTAACTGCAGGTAGCAAAGTCAGATAAAAACAGAATGAGAGTCAGCTAGGGGAAATTACTATTTATATCAGGAATAATTCTTAAAGAATATATTCTACAGCTAGAGGCAGGTGTAAAGATCCTCGCTATTATTAAGACCTCCCGGGCTCTTTGTATTGAATTCAAGAATGAATCTGGTTTCCAGGAGACGCAGTTTTGCGTCCCGGTTACCCCCTCTCTTTAGAGGCAACACTGAGTCCACAAGGAAGTACTGTAAGCTGCTGGGGTCACTATGTCGTTTCAAAGTGTCTGGCCACTGGGTAGGCCTGATCCTTCCCGGAGATTGCCCTCAGATGTTGTAGAATGCGCTTGTGTGCAGGTGGGCGCGTACTCCCAACATATTGCAATCCACAAGGGCATTGCAAGACATATACAACGTATTCTGTCTTGCATGTTAATCTTTTGTTGATAATGAAGGGTTTATCAGAGAAAGGACGTGGGACTTGAGTTTTGTTAATTCCGTGGCGACAAGCCTTACAGGTAAGACACTTTTTGAAACCAGTGATGTGATCCATCCAGGACTTCGTGGGTTTTAACATGTTACTGACTAGGGCACTGGCAAGGCTAGGAGATTTGCGAAAAGTTATACTGGGTTTATCTGGTACTAGGTCACCTATAATAGGGTCACCTTTGACCAGATTCCAGTTCTTATTTAAGATTTTCCTAATCTGGGAATGTTGGTTACTGTAGGTTACAATGGCTCTAGATTGAATTTGCTCATTGTTATTACCTTCTGCACTGGATTTGATTTTAGGCATAAGTGCATTCTCCCTCGTGATTTTCCTAGTACGTCTAATGGCTCCTTCTATTAGAGTACTGCTGTAACCTCTTTGCAGAAATCTCGCTTTACTGGCTTGTTGTGCCAGATCACACTCCAAGTCGGAGCTGCAAATTCTCCGCAGTCTTAGCATCTCCCCGTAGGGGATTCTGCGGATCAGGTGTTGGGGATGCTGACCTTGCTCACGATCAACCGTTCACTTGACTCCCCCTCCATGATATACTTGCATTACATTGTATACATTACATCACTTCCTGTTAGGGGTTTGCCAGTGCCTCTAAGCTTTATGGGACATGTAGTTTTTTACTAAGATGTTAACCTTACTCCATATTTGCCCAATATTATGCATAATTCACATCACATTGATTATGATTTAAGATATTTTGACACACTAGTGATGAGAGGATCCCTCTAGTGGGACTGGTTAGATAGATTTTTCATTTCATTTTTTGATTTGATAACTAGTTTACCTCCGTTAGTACATAAGCAGTTACACTATTTACTACTGATATTTTCCCTCCAGTGGGATGTCATTACGTATTTAATTTGATAGTCTTAATTCAAAAACAGTGACTTAGGTATCTTGGATTGCTAAAAATTAAGCTCTTCTTACTCCTTAATGGGACCACATTCTTGTCACAGATGTATCACCATATTGATTTTTTCTAATTCGTAACATAGCATTAGAGTCCCGCTTATGAAATTCAGACATTAGTAACATTTCCATTCTCATCATTATACATTTTGCGTGTCATCCCCAGTCATGATACTATGAGTGTATATTGGGCAACCAAACAATTTATCAAAGCGAAACTCTCACAAATGTGTATATAACTCTTCAGACTGGTTCAACCCATAGGGCGTTAAGGTTCGTAGGTTTAGGATATGGCGGGATTCCTTTTGTCTCAAGAGCCTCTCTCTGTCTCCCCCTCATTCTTTCTTAGGGACACTTTCCAGACCAAAGAATTTTAATTGGCTCCAGTCACTTCGATGATACAGTTCCATGTGTTTAGCTATGGCATTAGCCTTGTCCTTATGAATAGTCGCACGAACGTGCTCAAGAATGCGTTTTTTCAGTTCGCACACTGTGCTGCCCACATACCTCATGGGGCATGGACACTCGACGACATAAACAACATGTGTTGTTTTGCAAGTGATCAGTTCCTTTATCTCCCAGTTTTTTTTGTTTGACATCTGTACTTGTTTAGTCGGTTTGGCAATCTGACACACCTTGCAGGCATAGCATTTCACAAACCCCGTTGTTTTTAGCCACTCATCCTTTTTTGTTTTCTTAAAATGGCTATGAATAAGATGATCTTTTGAGGTTCTTGGCTCTTCTATAGGTGATCGTTGGATGTGTTCCCACAATGTCTTTCACTGTTTCATCCAATTGAAGAATTTTCCAATTGCGTTTGAGAATGTTTGCGATTCTTTTGCTTTCATTTGAATAGTTCATTATCATGCGTATTGGTTCTGATTCCTCTGTTGGTTTTTTGGATTTTCTTTGAAGACATTCCTCTCTGCTTTTTTGGTCTGTTCTTTCCCAGCATTTTTTCACTATGCCATTGTTATATTTGCGTTTTTTGAATCTCTCCGAGGTTGCAGTGCTGTGTTTTTCCCACTCATCCTTTTCGCTGCAAATTCTTCGGATCCTCAAAAATTTCCCGTACGGGATACTGCTGATCAGGGATTGCTGGTGGAAGCTGGTTGCTTCTAATGTCGAATTGGTGGCAGTACATTTACGATGCAATGTTGTATGTATTTGGTGTTCTCGTATGTAGATCTCTGTGTCCAGAAATACAATCCTCTCATTGCTTATTTCAAAACTGAACTTGAGGTTTGGTATGCTGTTGTTCATGATGTCGAAGTATTTCTGGAATTCTTCTTTGCTGCCATCCCAAATGATGAGTAAATCATCTATATATCGAGTCCAGCTTACTACTTTGTTCAAAGATGTTTCGTTGCTGTTACTCCAAGCAATTTCCTTCTCCCACCATCCCATCGCTAAACAGGCATAGCTGGGACTGAAGGAAAATCCCATCGCCGTCCCGCTGTTTTGGGAGTATAGTTCATCCCCGAACATGAAGATGTTTCTCGTCAAGCAGATCTGGATCATGTCCAAGATCATTTGATTGTGGTTTGCAAATTCCATTTTCCTTTCCTTTAGGAAGTGGTTGCAGGCTGTCAGACCCATGTCATTCCCTATGTTGGTATAAAGGGAAATGACGTCCATGGATACCAGGTAGTATGTGTCTTGCCATGGGGTATTCTCAAGTTTCCTGAGTAGATAACTTGTATCTTGTATATATGAGTCCAGGCATAATACAAACGGGTTTAGGAAATGGTCGATGTAGTTGGCAATAGGTTCCAGGAGTGAGCCTTTAGCAGACAGGATTGGGCGTCCCGGGGGCATTTTTGGATGTTTGTGCAGTTTAGGGAGGAAATATATAGTTGCTGTTACTGGATGCGCAACTGTTAGGTATTTCCTTTCCTCTTCATCAATTAAGCCCTTTTCTGTCCATTCTGACAATCTCGCATCCACCATTCCTTTTATTTCCATGGTGTTTTTTTTTTCAATTTGTCATAGTACTTTGTGTTTCTTAATTGACGATGCGCTTCCGTGATATATGCCGTTTTCTCCAGTATCACAACGTTTCCGCCTTTATCGGCCATTTTTATTTCAATTTGATTGTTTGTAGAGAGCTCCATGAGTGCCTTCCTCTCCAATTCAGTTAGGTTGTCTTTGTATTTTGTATTTTTCAGTTTGTATAAGTCTTGAGTTACTGCCTCCTGGAAAAGATCAATTTTGTTTCCAGGGGCAAATTGCGGATAAAACTTTGATTTAGGTTTCATCCCGCTCAGTCCCGCACCTGTTTGTTTACAAGCTTCTTCCAGGGGGATATCATGATTCACATCATCATTCAAATTTATCAGGGTCAGCAGGGCCTCCGAATCTTTTACTGACAAGGCTGTGCCCCTTTCCTGTGTGGGGATTTTGTTTGTCTTTCCAGTTTTCTGTTTTTCAGCGAAATATTTGGCTAGCTTTATCTTCCTGATGTAGAGGTAAAAATCTATCCGGACTTGGGCTAAGTCCATTTTTCTCATTGGGCAGAAGTTAATTCCCTTTTTCAGAAGTTGTTCTTCTGTCGTTGATATTTCCCTTTTGGATAGATTGACCACCTGTAGTTCGTCCTCTATAGGTTCATCTTCCTGCGCATACTGCGCGTTTCTGTCCCCACTTTTGTTCCTTCGTTGCTTTTTGCTCCCTTTTCCTCTCCTTTTTGGTCTTTTGGGGGCCATCTGCGTCCTCTCCCTCTCCCTCTTTAGCGAGTAATGTTTAAATATTTAAATATCTGTATCTGTGTCTCACTTTGTGTATAAGTGGCTGCATGGGTTGGTGAGTAGCTACATGAGTGTGTATATGGATTATTAGTTGTTTTTTTGAGTATCAGTATCAGTGTCTGTATGGTTCGGTGGGGGATATTACTTAGAGCACAGATGCATGAATGAGTGACTCACTATTTGTATGTATTTTGAAGACAGCATGTGTGCAAGACTGTATGGGTGGATGATTGTGTGTATGGGTGGGTTAGTGAGTATGTGTTTTTATAATTGATTGTTTAAGAGAGTAAATATGTTTCCGTTTCTGTAGAAGTATGTGTAGTGGTGTGTACATAGCAGTATAATCAAGTAAATAGTTTTTTGATAGTTTATTTGCATGTGTGAATTTGTGTGTGAGTAACTATATGGATGAGTATTAGTGTGTAACAGGATGTATAGGTGTATGAGTACATATGATGAGTAAGTACATGCATGAGTGACTATATAGAACTGTTGGTGAATGAGTGGATGTGTATGTAGATGTTGGAATTACCTAATAAGTTGTTGCAATTGGTATTGGTTTCTCCTTTTTTAAGAAAATGTTAGTTTCTATTTTTGAATGTGTGTGTCAAAGGTTATTTTATGCTGATAGGAGGTCTGCCACTTTGTCACAAGGATGTTGTCATCAGTGATGTCATTTGAGATGTCATCAGTGATGTCATGAGTGATGTCACTGACCATGCCAGTAGGTAATATATATATATATATATATATAGATATATATATATATATCTATCTATCTATCTATCTATCTATCTATCTATCTATCTATCTATCTATCTATCTATCTATCTATCTATCTATCTATCTATCTATCTATCTATCTCTATATATATATATATATATATATATATATATATATATATATATATATATATATATATATATATATCATGGATAGGAACTTATGCGGGCATATCAGGGTGTAGACGTTACCAATCTAACAGAGATACAAAGATAGCACAGAAGGGGTAAGTCCAAGGATCATGGCCGAATAATTACTACTGCCTGGAACCTCAAATATATTTTTTAGCACTATTGTTAGCTATACAATAGTGGATAGCAAAAAGGCAACCACGAATGTACAGCTAACAATAGTGCTAAAAATATATTTGAGGTTCCAGGCAGTCAACAGGTAGTAGGAATGATGTGGCCATGATCCTTGGACTTACCCCTTCTGTGCTATCTTTGTATCTCAGTTAGATTGGTAACCTCTACACCCTGATATGCCTGCTTAAGTTCCTATCCATGGTGAGAATGGTTCAACTCATAGTGAAAATGTTCTATTATGTCACATCCATGCCTCTTTAATATATGTTTGTGAAAAGTACAGATACACACCAGCACGGAGAAGTGCACTACACAAAACATTGACCATGCAGTTGTATTATTTCATATTTCTTACAGCAGAAGCTCATTTATATTTTAACTCACTAGCATGTAACAATTTACCCGTTCATCCTCAATTCAACAAAGGGTCTCGTGTTATGAAGACCAACTTATATATACAAACAAAGCTAATCTACTCAAATCCCTGTATAATTCCATGGCTCCATTTTGAAAAGTTTGGCTATTCTGTTCCAGGCCCATGCAGCAGCTGATAAAAGATTCTGATTGTAGCCCTTATCCAAACTTTGGCGCTTGAAAAAACTTACAGTTTCTGGAATTAATGTTATTTTATTCTTAAAATTGGACTTAACTAAATAGAGTTGTTGAGGTTGTTCATTACCTTTATTCACCTCAAACCACTGAGAATCTTTCCTGTGAATCAGACTCGATTAAAGGTCTAGGTGTCACCAAGTGTCCCTTTCCACAAGGCGTTAGAGACAAGTATTTGGTCTGTGGATGAAATCGTAGAATATCAGTCTATCACTGCAGAGTGAAAGCGAGTAAAATGAGCTGGTGACAGTCATTGTGTGTGTGAGTGCGATAGAGTGAATGTGATTGAGTGAGTGAAACAGATGTACGTCAGTACAACCCGGTACTTTATGACGCAGCCATTACAACGCAAGTCGTTACAACGACTTGCGTTGGAGGGCGCTGGATTGTGGATTAGTTTAATTTTCTATTCCAACTCCAGCCCACGTAACAGTAGGGAAGGTGTAGGAATAGAAAATCAAACTATTCCTTTAACAAGAGCGCCCTCCAGCGCAAGTCAGAGTAACGACTTGCGTTGTAATGGCTGCGTAGTAAAGGACGCGCGGTGTAAACACAGCGTTTGAAAGGATGTTTACCAGTCAAACACACAGCAGCTATTTGGCATTGCCAGACAGACGGCACCCAAAACAAAATGATTGTTAAGTGATTGTATTTCTGCAGCTGGAAAGCACTTATTGTAACTCTCTGTGGAGTTCACCATAGTGTTGTATGGAAGAGTAAGAAATACATGGATCATCATGGGATAAATCTCTGCTCTTATTTCATATCACCTGATTTCAGACCATAAGTTTAATACCTTTCTAGCTTTTTTTCTCGTTGACGACACATCTATAGCATCATGTAAACAACAGAAGGTCTACCAAGTACAATGGAACTTCAGCTCCACCCACATCCCCCACACATGAACCCCACCCAAAAAAAAACCTTCCATGTCACATCCTACCTCCTGCCCCCCTTTTCTTCCTTTTCTTGGATGAAAAAAACATTTCCTCGCCATTGCTTTAGCAAGATCATCTGTGTTCAGTGATAAGATTCCCTCAAACAGCAGTGGTTCCTACCTTTGTGCTGGTGATCTTGAGAGAAATACTGCCCTTCAAGGTCTCTAGAACGCTGATGTGTCCATTCTTGGCCGCCAGATGAATAGCTGTCATTCCCTCCTAGCATCAATGAATAGACACAATATTGGAAATCTTCTCAAATTAAGAAAAATGAATCCTTCAGGCCGAAGCAGGGTATGCATGGATTTTTCCTATCTTTATTCTCAAGGACATGGTCTGTGAAGAAACATGTCTGTGGAGAATGATGGTCACTTGCCTAACCAAGATCACCACAGAGCCTCAGTTTTCCCACCTGCTACTTAATCTAAGCCGTGTAGCAACTCAATGGGGAAAGAGAGGCACTATGAGCTATGAATGTGCCACAAGGCAAATTTGAGTGACTAAAATATGAACTCTTCAGGATTGCACAGAAAATAGGAGTCAAATTTGCTCGGAAGCACACACATAGATCCTTCATTGGATGGCATTGTCACAGAGTTTATTTTACTATCATGCATGTTTATTTTGGAGGCCCATATCTATGCAGTGCCAGTCCACGGAAAACATATCTTCAAGTGGCTAGCCAATATTGTAATGGTGTTCAGGCACCAAGATCCTACTTTGTATTTACTATCACAACAAATACATCATCCAGAAATGTGATAGCATTGCTAGTTATACCTATTTCTAAATCCTTAATGAATGCTTAACAAGGACTGATTACTGAATCAAATTGAGTTGAACAACAATGTCTACCCTCTCATAAATACCTTTGGATAATCAGGCCCCATAACCCCTGTCTGAAAGGCTAAAAAATATACAGAGTAAGAGAATGAAGATCCTTGTTATATCTTGAATACAAAAACGCATATCTGTGATATGTGAATACAAAAGCCCATATCTGTGATTTACTATAGCCTTAGAGCTCATCGTAGTGGGGTCTACCAGCCATAATGGCCGGTAAAGCTTGCTACGGAGGGTTCTAAGGCAATCATAACATTCCGCCCCCAGAGGGCAGAATGCTCTACTTTGTAAAACAAAGGCCTCACAGATCCAGAGGGTGTTGAAATCCCCTTGGGCTCCATGAGGCCTTGTTCACGGCAACAGCTGTGAACAAACATTGATATGTTGATGCTCCGGGCTTCCAACAGCCATTAGAAGCCCGAAGCACTCCAATGTCCTCAATGGAGCGCTCAACATTCCACTGTTCTAATTTGCAATGGGGACTGTTCCGCCCACCTCCCAAGTAGTTATCCTTTGTTGCATTGGACCCTAGTTCAACAGTATGGTTCAGGGTGATGTCTATTGAAATAAAATACCATTGATATGTTTTACATTATGTAATTCTCAGTGATTATACGTACACCATTCTCATCAGATGCCGAAGCACCCATTTCCAGCAAGACCTTCACAACCTCAGCATGACCTCCGGAAGCAGCCAGGTGCAGTGGTGTGGAATCATTTGTCTGAAACATGAAGAAGAGTCAAGACAGTACTGAAAACAAGAAGTCAGAGATGATAAAACCTCATCAGACCTTCGAGCCAGGGACTACTGCCCATATAATTTACATTCATTTTGTCTTGCCTTAGGTCAATCTTCCTGGTGTTGATGAATCTAAAGGACATCGTAAATGCTGAATTTACATGAGAATTAACTATTATTTGGCAACTAACAACTCATTTTTGAAAATGTAGAATGAAAGATACCTTTCCTTAGCAATTTGCTAAGATCCATTTAAATAGTCACTATCATGAAAACGAAAACATGACAACTAGACAAGCGTCTAGATAGATGGGAACCAAACCAGCTCTAAAGTTTTGCAACTTGAAACTCTGCTTTTACTTAGGCATATGTTAAAAAATTCTACTTAATGTCAGAAACCATTGAAATTAAGCTTATAATGTAACATTAAATCTGTCTATTGATTGATTGTATAAATGACAGCGGATTCTCTTCTGAATCCTGGTAGTATCTTGGTGAAACAAAAAGATACCAATTTGAGGAACCATAGACAGAAACCGGCAGAAATTCCCAGTTCGTATTTCGTGGAATCTCACCTGTGGTCATCCTCTGTAAATTTATCGTAAGAGATGGTAGTTCCCAGGGAAGGGCAGGGATTTGACCATGGGGAATGCAGTGGGCACACCAGACAATGAGAAGTTTGTAGAATACCCTTTAGCATTCCCAATGATATTTCATGATCAATTTATTAACCAAAGGGTAGTTGTAATACATGATAAATTAAGTCTTTGGCCATTTCTTAAGGGGTGTTGGAAAACCGATCTCTTCACATGTGAAAGTACTATCCTTGTAGAGAAAACATTGAAAATAATTGGGATACATTTGCACTTTGACCCTTACTGTAAGATGTTGAACTATCTAGCAGTGCACAATGCGCCGGTTTAGAGTTTGGCATATGTAGGATATCACCGATTTCCCAAACTTTTTTCACATGGTTTATGTTTTTTTCTTTGTAAATCTCCCAAAAGAGTAATTTTAAAAAGATTTTTGCATAAGCCTAAAATGCAGTTCATGCAGATCGTTGTTGGGGTTGCTAGATGAGCTAGAAAAGATTAGGTATTGTTTATGTTGCAGTGATATAGTTTTCAAAGAAAGAGAGGTAGTGATCTCTAAAAATGAGGAGTTGACAATTTGCAGAACTACATCAATTAAGAGATTAAGGCAAACATGCATGTGACTTAGAGTAGGTTCATAAGCGGCAAGTAGAGAATAGAAGGGAATGAGAAGTCTCTTTGAAAGGCAAAAGGAGAGCTGACCATCAATGTTTTAAGTAAATGTCACTCATTCTTGCCAGGCTGTATGACTGTAGACGATACCTTTTGAGATGTCATGCAAATTGAGGATGCAAGACTGTAGAAAGAAGCAACATTTTTGCATGTGAAATTGTGCTATATTAGGTACTTTGAAAAGCACTAAAACCGTCTCTCCACTGCTAGGTTTCCACTAGACAACCAATCTGGAAAGGTAAGATAATCAGCTCAGGGGCTGGGAGTGTAAGGTAATTGTTAGGTGCATATATAGGAAAATATTCAGAGCTTAAGGTTGTGCTCAAAGGAAGCAGTAACATCAGGATCATAGGAAATATAAGAGTAAATAATGCAAACATTGAAGAGAAGAATGTGCAAATGCATGTCCCCCTTAAACTTTGGCTCACAGTATTAATTACAGAAGCAATTAGAGATGCATGCATTTGGATGTCTCTGGTTTGACATGATACATGATGCAGGGTAGGAAGAACTTCCAGAGACAGCAGAAATGCATTGCCTGCAGTTTTGTGGTTGAAGTGTGGTAATCCAGACACTGAGGTGAGGAGGATCTTTACAGGGATCTACTTAGAAATTAAATGAATACTTTGTTAGCAAGGGACTTCTGATTTGACTCCCTGAATCACTGACCGGGAACATGTTTGAAGTTAAGGTTGAGACTGAAGATTCTGTTGTACAAGCTGAAGAGAAGCCTTTGGGTGAGGCCCAGCCCTTTTTCTTCCTTGATCACACTTTCAGTTGTGCTGATGACAGCCAGGTGCAGAAATCTCACATCTCTTTGTCCCTCTGTTGTGAGTTCTGATCAAGAGACTCTCTTGATGTGAAGACCATCACTCTACACAAAGGCTGTACTTGGAGATAGGGGATAGGGCATTTGAAAGGAGAACCACCCTAAACCACTTCTGTGGCATTAGATAGTGAATGCACAGATTTGTGTATATGTCCTGGCCAATAGTCATGCTGTGGACATCCTCTGTACGTATGTGCCAAGAACTGGTCAGCCTTCTGGATGGCAGAGATCCACTGGTAACACAAAGTGGACACCAAAGAGCAACTCAATGAGTTAGTTTTAACCTCATCCATACGGCCCCGATTTACCCCCGGTGCTGAGCCCCAATGCAAATGGGTGTGGTCATGATGGAACGGTTCCGTCATGAGCACAGCTCAACCGATGCTCATGACGGAACTGTTCCATTATGAGCATCGAAAGGGTTAAAATGTAAGTAAAGGTGCACAAACCAGCATCCTGTGTCATCACAGAGCCACACTGTGCCTCGCTGGAGTTAGAGCCTTCATGGAACAAGAGGCATTCTCTGTCTGGCAATGCTGGAACTGAGAGGGCAGCGGTGCTAGACATGCGCACCAAAACCTTTATGTATACAGCACACCAGCATTTGACTCTACTATGGTATTGTTGAGTACTCATGGAACTAACACTCACCAATTAACCCAGCAACAATATTCCCATGTGCAGCAAGAGGTGCACTATTCAGCTGTCCTGTGTGATGCCATGCAGACATGAAGTGACACCATGTATGCACTCAGTAGTTCCCCTGAGTCTGGTTAGATTTCCTTTGGTTATATACCCCCCTTTACAGGGTCAAGCATTGTCCCCTTTGCTTTGATAGCTGAATTCTCATATATAATATTGTATACACATGCTTAGCAGCACCCCCATGTACAGACTTCCCCTCTCCAATACTAATGTCCTATGCAGACAATCAGCAGTACCCCCTAGACGTACTCCCCTGGACGTACAGCCATGCAGTCCAATGGGCTTCTCACTGCCCCCTTTACGGTCACCTTGCCTGTTGTGCTGGCTGTATTCCATGTCTAGGGTCTCAGAGCTGCTCCGCTCACACTGCAGTCTGCTCTCCTCCTGGCCACAGGTCTGCAGTCCGTCATAAATGTGCAGCACCAATTAATTTTGTGTCCTCCATTCCCAAAAACATTTCCAAGAGGTGCCTGGAAGTCTCACAGTGCCTGCACTCTGCCTCAAGACTGGGGGGTGGACAGTCTGCAAGACCACCAAGTTGGCAGAAACTACCACCTACACCTTGGAAGGTGAAAGTCAGCCCGCCATACATAGAGATCCCCATCTATATGGTTCAGATTGTTTTTACCAAAAGTACACTCTCTGGAATGGCAGAAGCACTTTCAGCCTACTGGAAAGCTGGCTGGCCACAATGCTTGGCAACCGTTCAGCAATTTGTTTTAGATTAAGAACCTAAGCAGGAAAATTAAGGGCCCTGACACAAAAATAGTTTATTTCCTGTAGGTGAGAACTATTGTTTTCTTTTCCTGTGCACACTAGTGGTGCCAGTTATGATGGCTAGGCACAGGGAAAAGTGTGGCAGAAATTCCACCCTAAGTATGGTAGGCCTTCCGATGCTCGGAAGCCACTAGCCTAGTGGTGTTTGGTCTGTCCGCGGAAGCTTTCCACTGCATAGCCAGCTGAGGCTCTGTCTTGGGAAACCTGGCTGTTATACACTTCAGAATGAGATGGAAGAAGTGTTATTATGGTGGGGCAGGAGAACTGTTGATCTATGGCAGTGCTTCTGTTCACCAAACTTTAAGGGACACATGTATCAAATAACCATTTTGCGATATACAAATAGCGATTTTTACCGAACCACTATTTGGTAATTGATAAATGCGATGCATGTAAGGAATTGTCAAAGAATTCCTTAATATTACCTCATAGCGATTCTGTAAATAGCAATTCGCTATTAGGTAATATTAACCCATTCGTTCCTATGGGTTGAAGAGCCACAGGTGCGAATGGTTTTGCATTCGCTAATTTGCGATTACCTAATTGGTAACCGCAAATTCACTAATGCAAAGCCAAGGATGCCTGGGGGCCTAAGGCACCCATTTAGCACCCCCAAAAAAATTAATGTGCACATGTAAAGCACATGCATGCCCTGAGGGTATGTGTGTGCTACATGGCGCTTTGAGAAATGCAGTTTTGTCAATTTTTCAAAGTTTGCACATGGTTAACATTGACTTAAAGTCAATGGTAATTGTATTTTCCTAAATGCACAGTTTGCATTTAGAAAGTGCTTCATACATGTGCTAAGGTAATTGCAATTTGCGATTCCCTATTTGTAGTCCCCATTGCATCCTAGGACCGGTTTCAGGGTTTCATCCCTCATCAGCCAGGTAAGCTTGACTCCAGTGACATGCAGAGCATGTGACCCACGTCTAGGCATACCCATTCCACTTATGGTGACAAATGCAAAAAGAACAATTGATAGACAGAATGCAGAACTAGATCTGCTTCACACTTTCCTGAGGCCCAGCCGGGAAAGTTAGGCTCTGTACCAATTTTAAAATCTGTGTTTTTAATTCACTATTAAAACTTTGTTGTTGCACTACGCGTGGGTCTATCTCACCCGCAGCGCTTTCCCCGATCCCCTTGCAGCCGAATTAGGTGCTGACGTGGGATTGACGCGGGGCTAGACGCCATCTTTGGAGGACTTTTGGGTGGCGGCATAGTTGTTGGGAGACTCACGGCCTCTTCCACCTCTTACAAATGGCTGTCATCAATCGACCGCGCAGCGGGCGTGCCAACGGCACGCCAAAGGCGCGCCAAAGGCAAGCCCATCTGCGCCCGTCCACGCCAGGACATCGCCTCTCGCCAAAACCCCTGGCCAAACCCTGCCGGAATCTCTTCGCTATGACAGAGAGACTCTGCTAGTGTTACAGCATGATGTAGGGATCTGTGGTGAGCTACCATCTTGGTTGGGTGATACACGTTTGAAATTTGCTATGTGTGACTTCACCACACCTGCGCCTCGTCGGGTACGAGGATCAGGGGGAATAGCCCAACAAGCTCAGCTCAAGATCTTTCAGCTGAACGTAAGGTCACTGGTGAAGCAATACATGGAGGTTCAGACCTTTATTGCAGATGAATCCCCAGATGTTCTTTTGGTTTGTGAAACTTGGTTGAGGGACGACATGTTCGGTGTACTTAACCTTACCCTCCCTGTAGGATACATGATCAGTACCATAAACAGGGACTCTAGGGGAGGGGGTATAGCAATAATCTACAAATCACAATACCCCTGCTCCTTTACGAAGGAAGATATTTGGGGATGTGAATGTGCCCATTTTAGGATAGAGATAATTGCACATTTTACCTTTTCTGGCATGTATGTTTATCGCCCTCCTGGGCCAACGGCGAAGTTTATTGAGGCATTACTAGAAACAGCTAGTATATTGGTGGTAGGATCTGCAAATTTTACGATCCTGGGAGATCTTAACCTTCATATGGATCAGACCCAGGACACTGCCATCCGTAACTTATTGGCAGATCTGGCTGCCTTACAGTTGGAGCAATTAATACTGAATGCCACGCATATAGCGGGACATATACTGGATCCCGTATTTTCCAATATTTCTGCTATGAGCATAGAAATTCCCAAGCCCATGGGCTGGACAGATCACTTTCTGATAGAAATTAGGTTATGTATCACGGAGCCATTTAGGGTGGATACGGAGAATCCGGTCCGTAGACGCCCTTGGCATAAACTTAAATTAGAAGACTTTCACTCCTTCCTAGTGGCCTATCCCTTAGAAGACCTGACTAGCCCTGAGGTGGCCTATACTACATTTTGCGAATGGATTTTAAAAGGACTGGACACTTTTATTCCCGTAAAATATACAAAAGGGCACACGTCTAATGCGAGTCCATGGTATAGCGAGCCCTTGAGAGCCCTGAGGAAAGAATGTAAGAAAGCGGAACGTGTGTGGAGACGGGAGTACAAAGGCGGGGATAAATTAATCTACCTGTCTAAAGTATAACTCTACCACAAAGCTATCTGCACTGCACGTGCTGCGTTACATGCTAAGAAAATTAAATCTAGCTCTAATCCCATGAAATGTATATTTACAATTGTTAAAGAGCTCAAGAGGAATAAAACCGCTCCACCTAGCACAACATCTGCACAGCAGTGTGAGGAACTTGCAATCTTTTTTGTGGAAAAAGTACAAAAGATTTATCAATCTTTTCCACAGGTGTCCTCGGGCTCCACTGCCCTAGTGACCAGAGAGGAGACCGGCTCTATTCTGTCAGCTATTCCGGCGATCTCCAAAGTGGAGTTAACCAGACTATGTGGCAGAATTAAATCGGGGTCTCCCTCGGACCCTATGAGGCCAGCCCAATTTATTGAGTCATTAACGCTCCTTCAGCAGCCGCTATGTCAAATTCTCAATCTGTCCTTCTCCATGGCCAGTGTCCCTGTGGCCAGGAAACAGGCATGGGTGTCTCCTATTATCAAGAAACCTATGCTGGACCCCTCAAAACTGGAGAATTTAGACCTATCTCCCTTCTTCCTTGGGTGGCCAAGATCGCAGAAGCCCATGTAAATAACACTCTATCCCAATTTTTGAGCCTTCATAACATTCTGGACCTGTCACAAAACGGTTTTCGGCCGGGCCATAGCATGGAATCAGCCCTGCTAGCCACGACTGAACATCTTCGGACGATTTTGGATGCCGGTCAAAGTGCAGCGCTGATCCTGTTGCATCTCAGCGCTGCCTTTGATACGGTGTCACATGACATTCTTCTTCATCGGCTAGTGGCAGCGGGGATCACCGGAGCTGCCTTAGAGTGGTTCAGATAATTTCTGACTGAACGATCTTTCCGTGTGCCGGCCCCGCCGTTCCTCTCTCAATCCCATACCATCGCTCAGGGGGTCCCCCAAGGCTCAGCATTAACCCCGTCCCTGTTCAATCTCTATGTACAGCCATTGGTGGCGGTGGCAAAAGAATGGGACCTAACAATGGTGTCCTATGCCGATGATACCCAGCTTGTTATCACCTTAGCTGAAGGGCCATCAGTATCAGCTACTAGATTTAGAGATGGGATGGCAGAAGTGGCTCAATGGATGGCAAACAACTGCTTACAGCTGAATGCGAATAAAACTGAAGTTTTATTGGTAGGAAAGAACACCGCCCTTTGGAATGAACATTGGTGGCCGGCATCCCTGGGGACTATGCCAACGCCTAAGACTTTAGTGAAGAATCTAGCCGTTTGGATGGACTCCTCACTCAGTTTTCAGACCCACACAAAGAGAGTCGCAGCCACTTGTGTTGGCTTGCTAAGGGGTCTCAACCCTCTCTTGAAGTTCTTTGACCCAGCAGTATGACAGCTCATTGTACAATCAACCATACTTTCACGATTAGACTATGCCAGTTTGTTGCTCTTAGGAGGTAATAAAGCTGACATACAACGACTACAACGAGTTCAAAACTCGGCAGCGAGAACGCTGGTAGGACTTCGGTGTCCGGTCAGGGCTACTATCAGGAAGCTGCACTGGCTTCCGATCGACACCCGGATACAGTTTAAAGCTCTCTGACTATCGTTTAAGATCCTTAAATACGGCAGTCCGGAGCTATTGAGTAATCTTCTGACCCCGTATGTGCCCCATCGACAATTGCGTTCGCATGGACAACACTTGGTGGTTGTCCCGCGGATCAAACTTTGCCGAGTTGGTGGTCGTTCTTTTCGGTATATGGCAGCCAAGTTGTGGAACTCTCTGCCGGTACACATCCGAGGGATTGAAGACTTGCTTGCTTTCTGAAAAGCCATCAAAACCTTCCTCTTCCCTTTAACATAGTTGGGATTGACTTTAGCTGTGTAGACTTCGGTGGATACTGTGTTATTCAGATTTGGCAGCGCCGGGTCGCCCCTTGGCTGGGGCAGCTGTGCGCTTTAGAAAAACATTTAACATAACATAACAGAACAGAACAATGTCATACATTCACCCAGTACAGAGATCTGGAACTAAATCCATTGTTGTTTTGCTCCCCAAGCCATTCCAGTTTGAACCCAGCCATATGCAAATCAGTCTTGACCCTGCGCCCAATGGGAACAGTCCAGCTGGAACTGCCAGGCCATGTCCTTCCTGGACAGGAAACAAGCATTCTAGGACCGGTTTTGTGGTTTCACCCCTCATCAGCCAGGTTAGCTTGACTCCAGTAGCATGGAGAGCATGGGACCCACGTCCTGTCTTACCAGTCCCACTAGGGGTGACAAATGCAAAAAGAACAATTGATGGACAGAATGCAGAACAATGTCATACATTCACCCCAGAAGAGAGATCTAGGCTTAAATCCAACGTTTTTTTGCTCCCCATGTCATTCCAGTTTGAACCCAGCCATATGCAAATCAATCTTGACCCTGCGCCCAATGGGAACAGTCCAACCCGAACTGCCAAGCCAGGCCCTCCCTGGACTGGAAACAAGCATCCTAGGACCAGTTACATGGTTTCACCCCTCATCAGCCAGGTTAGCTTGATTTCAGTGGCATGGAAAGCATGGGACCCACATCTGGGCCTTCCTGTCCCACTAAGGGTGACAAATTGGCTGTCATTACAGTGTGACTAATTGAAAGCCTCACTAGAACTGACGCATCATGGCACAACCTGATTCAGACCCTTGCTGCTCCTGATATTCTTCTTCACCAGAACCAACACCACGAGGTACTCAACCCAACACAAGATCTCACATCGTAGCACCTCACAGCTCCTGATTGGCATCTTCACCAAAACCGATGCACTGCGACAGACTCCTAAGTTGGACCTCACATCGCAACACCTCACAGCTTCTGATCTGGGGCTTCCCTGGATCTGATGCAGTGTGGGAGAAGCTGACGCAGGACCTGGCATCCCAGCAAAAAAAAAAAAAAAAGGTAGAACTACAAGCAGACTGAACTCAGTCTGGTACCCAGCCTGCTCTCCATCATGGTCAGCTGGAACTTGTGACTTTGTTTTGGTCAAGCACGGGTAGAAGACGGCAGTGAGCACTTTGTGCTTTTTGGTACTATCTTCTCTAGAAACTTTAAAAACTCATATCTCCGGTTTTACTGATTGGATTGTGTTCATTTTGGTGTCATTTTTATTAATTAAAAATTACTTTTGTTTTTACTAGACTTTCTTACTTTTAGTGTCCCGCATAAATACTTTATACGTTGCCTTTAAGTTAGGCATGACTTTTTTGTCCCAAGCTATCATTGGATAAATCGGAAGCTAATTTAGTGATTTTTGTGGTTCACTCTGACAAGAATTGTGCCTATTATTTGAGTGGGGCTTCCACCCCTCCTAACTATTATTAGTATTATTATTGGATCAATATATTGGTGGCACAGCATAATCACCGGCTCAATATCATCTATGAAGCCACATTAATAGTGGCTCCATTTCAATGGTGAAGTAGTTCTGTATTATTAGCAGCTTTGTATTATGAATGACACAGTTGTCGCTCAGTGAAATAAGAGCCAGGGGCTCCAAATATTGACAAAGCAGAACTGGTGGTAAGGATGGCACAACTTCTCCATCAGGGGCACTGCCCCACATGAAGGAAAGTGAGTGGAAGAGATTCGCAATTCAACAGTTTGAGTGCAGTAAAGAAGTACACATACACATTGCTCTAAACTTAAATTTGCAGTGTTTGGGTCAGAGGGCAGGGGCAAAGGCAGGAAGTGCCACAAAACACAGCAGTTTTAATAGTACTTTGTTTGATGAAATTACTCACTTTAAGTATGGAAAAATCTATTTTTGTAACCTCTTTCCCTCATTGGTTGATGAGATATATGCTCAGCCAATGAGAGAAGGAGGATGAGACCCAGGCGGGACAATGAAGGCTGCACGGCAGCCATCACTGCATGTGCTTGTCAGTGATCATGTCACATCCTATGATATTTCCCTGTTTCTCTGATGGCCCCTGGCAGTGCTATACTTATTGCTGGAGCAGGTGCAGTACCAACTCCTGACTTAGTAGGCAGAACGCTGGCACTCTCTGCCTGCCGACCCTGGGCAGGCTGATCTTTGCTAATCCCTCTGGACAGCCCTCCTTTAGGGTCACCAGATTTTGAGAAGCAAAAACCGAGTCAGGCCAGACATAAAAGTAGGACTAACACCTTCAGCCTTCTATATCTACCCTGTCACATATTTATAAGCCTACATTTACATAACATTATTGATGGCGGGACCTCCACACTGAGTCCTCCATGTCCTTCTCTCTAACCTATCTCCCCTCTCCTGGGTTCATGCGGCTGACCTCTTCTTGTGCTACCTGACAGAAACAGATACATTTCTGAAATGTTTTGAGTCTATAGTGGCGCCTGTGAAAGGACAGCATGCATTTTAGTTACAAAATTATCTGACCTTTGTCCCAAAAACCGAGAAATATATTTAAAATTACGAAAAATGTTGGGACACCTGGACAGTCCTCTAAAAACCGGGACTGTCTGGGGAAATGCGGGATGTCTGGTCACCGTACCCCCTTTGCTCCATTGCACCAATTCCAGTTTGACCGACACTATTAGCAGCAAAAAAAGAAGGTGAAGGAAGTCGATAGAGGAGTATTGTCTTTTTCCATGTCCATGAATAAATAATCAACACTCTGTTTAAAGCTCTCTCCTCATAACAAATTGCCCCTCCTGCATTCTTTCTGTCTTCGAAGTCTACATAGATCCTGTCTGCCACGCCCTGTATTGCCATCAGGTTTTGTGAAGGCACAGCCAGGGCGGGACTGGGAACCAAAACTGGCCCGGTCAAAGTGCTCGGCCGCCCCCCCCTCCCCCGGGGGGGAAGTGGGTGCCGCCGAGCTCTTTGCCGGGGCCAGTTTTCGGCCGATATGCTGCAAAAATAGCCCTGTAACAAAAACAGCCCCCAGGGGCCAAAAACTGGCCCCCCACCTGTGCGGCGCACCGGGCGATTATCCGGTGCCCGCTACGGCCAGTCCGGCCCTGGGCACGGCTCCCTACCTTCCATCTTTCTCCCCTTCCACCCGATTAAGCTGGAACAGTTTTCAAAGTGTGGGAGCTGCCATCAATGTTACAACACTGAAGTCATAGGGATTGATAAAACTCACTCAAAGAACAAGTGTAGTAATTGTTTTCAGCTGCAGAGTTATAAGGGTGGTGTCTATAGCTGGTGGTGCATTTTGGAGCATACGGCCACTGGTATATTTCTAAAGCATGGTGTAGTAGCGCACTGACATTTACCGACAGCACATTTTCTATTAAAACGACCACTAAACTTAAAAAGACATTGGGCCAAATTTACAAGCCCCTTATGCCAGATTTGCGCCGCTGTTGTGTTACTTTTGTGAGCAGCAGCGGCGCAAAGCCATGCTGCAGGCTATTAACAATGTGACGCTTCTAGGGAGATGAGTCACTTTGAAAAGCCCTGCGCTGCATGTGGGCGTTCCTGCACAGGGGGGGCGTTCCGGCACAGGAACGCCTCCGAAAAAGTGGCTGAGTGAAATCTACAAGATTTCACTCAGTCACTTTTTTCGGCCATGCTCGTCAAAACCCTGCGCCTGCTTGAAGCAGGCGTAAGGTTTACGCAACATGTTAGGGATAGGGGCACCCCGACCATTGCTGGAGCTTCTTCGTGCTTGCGACGCAACTCCATCAATGCGCCACCTTTCCGCGGGGTGGATGCGACGCGCTTCTACCCAACCGTGCACCACAGTGCGCCACATTGTAAATGCGGCGCATCAGTGATGGCGCACGGTGGGCAGATGTATCACAATTCTTCTGGCGCATCCCTGCTGATTAGCAGAGATGCGCCAGAAGTAGTAAATCTGACCCATACAATTTTACTACAAAAACCATACAGTGCACAAACAATATTTGGAAATCGGGATTCAGCAAATATTTCGTTTATGCATCACAAAGTGTAATGATTTGTTTTGATCATATTAACATTTTTGTTTTCATCACACCTCAGAATTACAAAAAAAGTGTTTCATTTGTGCTTTCCTAATGGGTGATATATTCTGAAAGGTTTGTGCAGTTCATGCACCGATATTTAAATTTTGTTGTGTATTGGGAAAAAATGATACCGTACAGCCTTTCCTTTTACACTCTCTGTACCATCAAGATTGTCACATAGTTCACTTTACAAAATCATCGAACTTTGCAGTCAGAGTAAGAAAACTACTCACAAAGCTCCATGTTAAAAAAAAGCAGCAGATTTTCAGGACACATAGCCGAACACTTGACCTCTGGCTTTCAAGAAGATAAAAACGCAATTTAAAGGCATCTTTATTGCTTATTCAGCTTCTGAACTCCAGCAGGGCTATTTTGGTGGTTTTGACCCCCAATTCCAGCGTTTATGCCTCTGCTCCAAAAACATTACCTCTGAAGACCATGCAGACCTCTCCCTCTAATTTCTTACCAGGCCAGAAATGTAGGCAAAGAAGGGAAAATAATCAAATTGCACTGAATTCACTAGTGTATGTTGTTTCATATTAAAAAAGCATTTGCAATGCAATCGGTCTCACCTTTGGGACCTTAAATGTATTTAGCTATGCAGCTCATTATCCTGGGTGCTGAAACAACAGCATGCATGGAAGGAGGTGCTGCGTATCTGATTTTTCGCAATCTGTGCAGGTGGCATTTACCAAGGTGTTCTGTTAGCTGAGAAACACCACTTTTAAAGCATAGTCCTGGGACTGAGCACTGCGCTCAAGAAGAGAGTCTCGGAAGGAGGGGGTGAGATTAGGAAAGAAAAATCGGCGATTAAAATAGATTATGCAGAAAGGCTTACTGTTAATGCACTGTGCAAGAAAGCGATTTGCTGCCAAAGCGACACTAATCCAATTGACTTCTGCATTCTGAACTACGGGGTGCAGCACCCCTCGGAAAAGGGGACTTTTGGGATGTAAGCAGACAGACAACTCGGGTTAATTTTCCCCTGATGACTTCCCAGCTCTTTGCTGCGTATTAGTGTGATCCTGGTCAACTTCGATGGTCGATTTATGTTATGTTTAACAGTCGTGTAACAAAAGAAATGCACCCAGGGAATGGAACTTCTGTTTAAGATATCAGATAGTCAGATCTGAGTAACATGAGAGGAAGCTCTGCTGAGTGAGGCATGAGCCTGTAGATTAGCTCTGCTGCTGAGCGTGGTCTCAGAGTGTGTATGTTTTCTGATCTAATGACTTATAATTCTGCTATATGGGGCCACAGCCCACAACGCTAAGGATGCCTGGCCTCCACCTTGGGGGTGCCCAGGAGTGGACGCCTCACAGGGAAAGCCAGGATGGGTTCCACAGCGGTATTCATACAAGCGCCTTGAGACCCTTGCGGGTGAGTAGTGCGCTATACAAGTATCAATTTACAGTGTATGTGCTTCCTTAATTGGAGGGTTTGCTACATTACTAATGCCGGTAGGTACTTGGGGGCAGATGTATCAAGATTCTATTTTGCGATTTCTAAATAGCGATTTTTAAGGAATCGCTATTTAGAAATCGCAAAATGGGATGTATGCAAAAAATATGCTATTTTTTAGCGATTTCTTAATCTTCCCTATTTGCGAATTCGCAATTAAGGAATAATTTCCCATTCATTCCTATGGGCCAGGAGGCCCATAGGAATGATTGTGAAATTAATCTCAATCAATCGCAAATCTCAATTTGCGATTGGTGACATAGAAGCATCAGTATACAACACCCACCCTAAGTGGACAATGGAAACGGGATTCCTATGGGAGGCCCATAGGAATGATTGTGAAATTAATCTCAATTTGCGATTCGCAATCTGCAAATCGCAAATTGAGATTAATTTCAAGGGTGCAGGGGTGTCTCAAGGACACCCTGCTGCACCCCTGAAATGTACATGTACATTTGAAGGTGGCATGTGACAAATGCTACATACATACAGCCACATGCATCAAGCTAAAAACCGGTCGCAAACGGGCAGATTCTCAGAATCTGCCCCTTTGACACTGGTATTTTTGCATTTGGGATGCATCATCCCAAATGCACAAATCGCAATTTAAGGAATCTCTAAATTGAGATTCCTTAAATTGTGATTGCATTTAAGGAGTCCCAAATTGAGATTCCTTAAATGCAATGCATCAAAGTAAAAAAATCGTGATTTCGCTAATAGGAGTAGCAAATTACCATGAAGTTCAACTTCATGGTAATTTGCAAAAACTTTGAAAAATGCACTTTTGTGCATTTTTCAAAGTTTCATGTTGCGCTCACACATGCCCTAAGGGCATATGTGTGCGCAACATATGTGCACAGATCAATTTCAGGGGTGCAACAGGGTGTCCTTTAGACACCCCTGAACCCTTGAGATTGCATTCTCAATTTGCGATTCGCTAATTGGGATTCGCAAATTGAGAATGTCTCCCCATTCATTCCTATGGGCCTTTAGGCCCATAGGAATGAATGGGGTGGTATTCCTTAATTGTGACTCGCAATTTGCGAGTCGTTATTAAGGAATATTAAGAAATCGCAATTTTTTTAGCGATTTCTTCATGCATAGCTTTTTGCTATTCCTTATTAGCAAATCCTTATTTTTTGCTAATAAGGAATCGCAAATGACATTGTTGATGCATGTGGGCCATAGCATTTAAGGAATAGCAAAATTGCGATTCCTTAAATGCTATGGCAAAATAAGGAATCGCGAATTTGTGCGATTCCTTAATTTGCGAATTTTTGATGCATGCCAAAACATGCAAATAGACCGTTTGCGATTCACAAAGGCTGAAATTCTGCAAATTTCAGCCTTTGCGATTCGCAAACGGCTTGATACATCTAGGCCTTGGTCACGGCTCTGCTGTGTGAGGTCTGAGCTTGTAAAGTTAATGATCCTTGAACTGTAGCTCTGCTGTCAAAATGCTACGGCATGCAGATGTAACCCGACAGGGAGCTCTGATGTCTAACGCTAGCATCTTTAAGACCTGTGTACACTGATGGATGCCCTTCCTCAATGCCCCTGTGGAGGGTGGACTTTCTTAGCACGCCATGAAAGTTGTGGAATGTTTCAACGGTGCACTTTCTGTACATTTGGATTTTTAATTAACATGAGAAAATTATGCTGTAAATGCAACACTTGGCCCGTTTTTTTTCCTTCAAAAATCGTGTGTGAGAGTTAGAGTGCAGAGTGATGTAAGACTTCAGGAGAAAGAGGGCCTAATTTATGAAAAGTGTTGCATGGCTGCGTGAAAGCAGCGATGCAACACTTTTCAGTGCTCCCTCCTTGCCACACGATGGATGAGCTGTATTTATTGTACGGTGCACCATGTTGCAAGGGATGACAGATACGTCATGAATTGTGATGTATCTGTTGGCGCAAAACCCACGCATTGCTGGAGTTGTGTCCTAAGCATGGCGCAACTGCAGCAATGCATGGGGGAGGCCTATTCCCATTGCACTGCATCACCCTTACGCCTGATGTGAGACAGGCGTAGGGTTGAGATGCAGTAGCGTCCTAGAAGTAGCTCAGTGAAATCTGACCGATTTCCCTGCGCCACTTCTACAAGGCTTTTTCACGTGGGAACGCCCACCCTGCATACATGATATCTGACGCAGGTATAATGTAGCACAAGCATTTACAAAGTGACGCATCGGCTTAGATGAGTCCCTTTGTAAATATGGCAAAACCTGGCGCATTATTTACGCCGCCGTTGTGTCACAAAACGTGAGACAACGTCAGAGTAAAAGTGTTGCAAGCCTTCCTAAATAAGGCCCAGAGGGTTTTTCTGAGTTCAGATCAAGTGTTTGCATTACAATCCTGGATAAAGCCCAACAAAGCAACTCTTAGAAGAAGGAAGGGAGATGTAAACATTACCGCCTGGTGCAGAGTCCAGGATGGTGGCTGCATGTCATGCTTAGCAGAAGCATTGGTGTATGTGGAGAGGGAACTTTCCAGTGAGTTCTACAGCTGGAGAGCTACGAGGGGCAAGTACTCACGGGAGTTGAGGACATGGGTGGCACGGGACAGGAATCACCCCTTTGTGATAAATTAGTCCACCTCCTTGAGGTACAGAGAGGCACAAAGGATGAAGTGGAAGCGACAGGCGCAGACATGGGAATTCCTTGTAAGTGAGTATATTAATGCAGCTCGGCTCATCACCCGTGAGGGTATCCAGGCGCTGTCCATGGGCATATTAAGTGATTTGCCCACAGTCACAGGATGCTGCGCTGACGCCGAGACTCAAACCCGGCTCCCCAGCTCCTGAGTCAGCAGCTCTAGCTGCCATGCCACATCCAATCTGGGTAAATGGGTGCATATTGCACATCACGAGCAAGGACTACCAAATCTGGTGGATGGATTCAGAGTATTGGGAAGTGCCTCTTTTCTCATTAAGTGCTGGAAGGACATTCTCACCGAGTTTTGCCTACAGTCATTGCTGTAAACACCATGCCTTTCGCACAGGGATTGTAAGTGTACCCTGGCACGTAGGTGGACCGAGGGGAGACGTTGGAAAAATGACTTTTCATCTGGGTGAATATATTTCTTGCCGCCTCAACATTTATTCCGCACCCCTGGATGGAAACCACCAATGAGGGAGGAGGTGCCCCAGCCACTACTGTTCACCAAATGAATCTGTATTTTACATGGCTCTGTGCATGCATCTGGTTGTGCATAGTTATGTTCGCCCAGCTGCAGCAGAGGTCTGTAAATACACTTGCAGCATGTCCTAATTTACATGGAGAGTTGTCTGCACTTTACAGCAAAAGTTGGTGGTAGTTGGCCCACTTGTGGGAACTCCAGGCTACACATTAAATCACACCCACTTAGAGCCGCCTCTTGTAGCCTTTTAACAACGAATTCGCCAAATTCTGAAATTAATTCTAAGAAAAACATATCCTATTAAAATAAATATATGAAAAGGGCCATGCAGTTATAAATCGATGGTGATAGTTGTTGTAAACACAATAATGTTCACTCACGCAGGGCATTAAATCTGCTGTATTCATAAGCCATCTTAACCAGTTCCTACACTTTGCTTATTTTTCAAGCTCGGGTTGTAAAATGTGTTTGTAGGGTTTGGCAGCGTATGTCTCTGTGATAAAATACTCAGACTGCTCGTATAGAAGAGAACACGGAAGCTTTCTGGAGCGTATGTGTACTCCCCATATTGAACGGTGTGCCTGCCACACTTCTGCTACAAAGCTGTAGTCTTGTATAAGGCCCCCCTGTGTCTTATCTGAAACAACATGTCCCCCACAGATTGTTTAGGATCTTGAAAATCCAATTTTTGTAAATGAAAACGTGTTTTTGGCATTTAACCGTTCTCTTCCGGTGTAGTTTCCCTGCCCAGAACGTCCCTCCAATGTATGACCACCTCCCCTTCTTAATGTAGAAATACATTATTTATTGGCAGGAGGAAGCTTTGTGCATTTGTTAGCAGGAAACTACATGCAAGAGCCATGGGGATGCCCACAAGCCTGCAGGGTTGTGGGTGTTAACCTGCTTATGCAGGGTGCACCCCCCATAAAAGTACACAATCCAGCCTCTTAAGCTAAACTTGCTTATGCGGAACTTCCCCCAAAATGGCGGAATTGCAGCATGGGTAAATATACTTTATGAAAATCAGCTGCTTACTTGGCCTTCTAGTGCATACACTTGCCTGAACGAAACCTAACCTTTAAAAATGGCATTGATCACAGGTACTATCTAAGACCAAACCAAATATTTATAAAAAGGCAAAGAAGTAAGAAGCAGTTTTAGGTGCTTAAAAAGACAGCCGTGGAGGCGGAGCTACGCGGGCACACAAGATGGTAGGGCGTTGAAATATCGATTACAAAAACATAGTTGACATAAATATAGTTGTAAATATATCGTTTACAAAAATATCGACACCCTATACTTAAACAGGTAAGTACATAAATATCTATTCCAAAATATCGTTGTAATAAATATAGATGTAAAAAATATCGACTTTTTAAATTAATTAAAATTACATTAAATAAGAAATAAATATAAGTACTATTAACAAAATACATTACATTACTTTTATTTTTAAACTATTGAAAACAAATTAACTACACTTTTTCATTATAAACTTAATAAATGTGTACATATACATATATTTAACACATCCATACTAATATAATAAAGAGAGAGCCCAAACCTTTGAGGCGGGTAATCTCAGGAACCACAGCACCAATCACAACACCCAATACAGCGTTGGAAAGAGCAGTTGCAGCAGAAGGACATAGGCTATGCAGACGCCCACCATATACATTTAAAAGGTAAAAGAACCGTGCCAACAAAGTAGTCCCTTGTGGGCGTGTCTGCGTTGTGCTGTGGGCGTGTGCTGGAGGCATGACAAACGCTGGGGGCGTGTGGTACGTTCCGCCCTTCATGCCATGTCTCATATCGTATGCTAATCCCACCCTGCTCCCTTTAAATACCCCTGCACCCCATAATCATAACCCACCCTTACTCCTCAAAATACCCCAACACCCTTAAACACTAACCCATCTTAACCCTATAAATATACCCTGTACCCCAAAACCCAAACCTATCCCTAAATCATAAAAATACCCCTCTACCCCAAAACGCAAACCTAGCCCTGAACCCTATAAATACCCCTGTACATCAAAACCGAAACCTAGCCCTGAACCATAAAAATACCCCTGTACCCCAAAACCCAAACCTACCCGTGAACCCTAAAATACCCCTGTACCCCAACACTAGCCCTGAACCCTTAAAATACCCCTGTACCCCAAAACCCAAACCTACCCCTGAACCCTAAAAATACCCCTGTACCCCAAAACCCAAACCTAGCCCTGAACCCTAAAAATAACCCTGTACCCCAAAACCCAAACCTACCACTGAACCCTAAAATACCCCTGTACCCCAAAACCCAAACCTAGCCCTGAACCCTAAAAATACCCCTGTACCCTAAAACCCAAAGCTAGCCCTGAAACCTTAAAATACCCCTGTACCCCAAAACCCAAACCTACCTCTGAACCCTAAAAATACCTCTATACCCCAAAACCCAAACCTAGCCCTGAACCCTAAACATACCCCTGTACCCCAAAACCCATACCTATCCCTAAACCCTAAAACTACCCCTGTACCCCATAACCCAAAACTATATCTGAATTCTTAAAATACCCAAACACCCCAAAACATATACCTCAGTACCCCAAAACATATACCCCTATACCCATACTTACCTTATCCAAACATTAAAAAAAACATGCATGCATTTACAACGAATTTCGTTGTAAATGTATGCGTGGTAAAAGCATATAAAATGTAATGCCATGCGTTATAATGGCATTGTGTATTCATGGTACTTTCGTAATGAAAGTATGAGGAATGATGGTATGCGGAAAGAAAGTTGCGGAATAATGGGTGTTTACCCTCCCCCGGTAAGTACATTGGTCAAACTGGCATGTTCTCTGGTTTTATTTTTTTGTATGTATGTATGTATTGTGCAATCTTTTATGGCAAAACTGCCGAAATAATGAATGAACATTGGTAGCACGGCGGCCCACATCTCCAGCAACATACTCATATTTTTTCACCACCCATTTAAAAAATGCACAGGTCTCTCTCATTGATGGCCAGCACCGACATACACTTTTAGACACACCTCCCGCCACAAGTTCTAGAATTGCGAACTTTAGAGCTGGGGAGCTACGTTCGAATCTCTGCATCAGCTCAACATCCTGTGATTCCAGGCAAATCGCTTTGTCTCCCCGTGCCTACCACAAATTAATGTGTTCTTCTGTAATGTAAATTGTGCTCATGCCATGTTGTCGAGTTCACGCTATATAATATTGCAAGGAAAATAAAGTAGGGAAACTCGAGTTCACACACTACTGAACGCGCACTCTTAAGTGCATCAGCAGTGCACTGTGAATCGGAGCGTTTCACAGACCTGTCACAGATAAGAAATGCTATCAAAACGAAATCCTACAAAACAATATACCACTGGCCGGCAGCAATTCATACCCGGACAACGTCGGGACGGGCTGCTAGTTACTTTATATAACAACAATAATACATACATATAATTAAAATATACAATATATTATTAGTTAAAACATTTGATAGCGTAGGGGTAAAAATTACTATTCCCACTCCAGAGGGTGCAACAGTAGGGAAAGCGTTGGATAGCGTAGGGGTAAAAATTACTATTCCCACTCCAGAGGGTGCAACAGTAGGGAAAGCGTTGGATAGCGAAGGGGTAAAAATTACTATTCCCACTCCAGAGGGTGCAACAGTAGGGAAAGCGTTGGATAGCGTAGGGGTAAATATTACTATCCCCACTCCAGAGGGTGCAACAGTAGGTAAAGCGTTGGATAGTGTAGGTGTAAAAATTACTAAATGTATTTACTCATTTATAAAATAACAAATCTTTATTTTTATTTAATTACTCATTAATTAAATAATTATTCAATTAAAATGTAATGAATTCACTACATTTTCACTAAAAAATTCCAGTACACACTGCTAAAATTAATTAAACTATTAACATAATTAATTACATAATTATAAATCAATTAACTAATTGAAATTAATTAACTATTATTTATTACACTATTTATAATCATTTAAAACATTAATTAATGTAAGTGTAGGTGTAAAAATTACTAAATGTATTTACTTATTTATAAAATAACAAATCTTTATTTTTATTTAATTAATCATTAATTAAATAATTATTCAATTAAAATGTAATTAATTCACTACATTTTCACTAAAAAATTCCAGTACACAGCTAAAAATAATTAAACTATTATCATAATTAATTACATAATTATAAATCAATTAACTAATTGAAATTAATTAACTATTATTTATTACACTATCTATAATCATTTAAAACATTAATTAATCTATTATTTAATTATATTTAAATTACTTCCCACCCTACTCCCCTATAAACCCACAAGCCGCTACGGAACTATTAACACTAAATTCAACATAAAATACATTATTAACTAATAAAATACCACAAAAAATAATTATTCAATTAAAATGTAATGAATTCACTACATTTTCACTAAAAAATTCCAGTACACACTGCTAAAATTAATTAAACTATTAACATAATTAATTACATAATTATAAATCAATTAACTAATTGAAATTAATTAACTATTATTTATTACACTATTTATAATCATTTAAAACATTAATTAATGTAAGTGTAGGTGTAAAAATTACTAAATGTATTTACTCATTTATAAAATAACAAATCTTTATTTTTATTTAATTAATCATTAATTAAATAATTATTCAATTAAAATGTAATTAATTCACTACATTTTCACTAAAAAATTCCAGTACACAGCTAAAAATAATTAAACTATTATCATAATTAATTACATAATTATAAATCAATTAACTAATTGAAATTAATTAACTATTATTTATTACACTATCTATAATCATTTAAAACATTAATTAATCTATTATTTAATTATATTTAAATTACTTCCCACCCTACTCCCCTATAAACCCACAAGCCGCTACGGAACTATTAACACTAAATTCAACATAAAATACATTATTAACTAATAAAATACTACAAAAAATAATACTTTGACAATAAACACTCATTAAAAACACTACATTACTTATAATTAATTAAAAAACGATATTTTTGTATACTATGTTTTTGTAAACGATATTTATTACAACTATATTAATGTAATCGATATTACTTACCTGTCTGTCGATATTCTGGTCTAACAATATTTTTGTCATCGATATTTCTTCCTGTAGATATTTTTGCGGCGATATTTAGGTTAGTCGATATTTTTACGATGATATTCCCGCTCAGTACCCACAAGATGGCCGCGTAGGCCAGTAGCTCCCGGTGACCCACGCCTCGCCTCCCATCATCCTACAAATATCCTGGGGCGCTCTTAAGTGGCCGACCCAGCGGAGGACAGGTGGCGTGCGGTGGAGTCGCTCCGGGACCGCGGCGTCGCACTTGGAGGGAGCACCGTCCCGAAGAAACTTGGGCCTTTTCTGCCCTTAGAGCCGGAGACTCGAGTGGCGGAGGCGGCCGGCGCCGAGCCCGTCATCATCGGTGGCGCCGACCGGAGGTTCCCGGCTGCTTCCATCCTGAAGGTGAAACTCGACCGGAGACCCCTGGACAGTGGCGGCGGGGCTCCGGTCGATGTGCGGAATCTGTCGGGGGCCGGCGTCGCCCTGGGAGGGAGCACCGCGCCAAAGAAACTTGGGCCTTCCCTGCCCTTGGAGCCGGGGACTCGAGTGGTGGGGGTGGCCGGCGCCGAGCCTGTCATCATCGGTGGCACCGACCGGAAGTTCCCGGTTGCTTCCATCCTGCAGTGGAAACTCAACAGGAGACCCCTCGACAGTGGCGACGGGGCTCCGGTTGGTGTGCAGAGTCTGTGGTCCCGGGGAACAACTGCTGCGGGTATTCCGGGGACTCTGGTGATCGCGGGTCCCCTCGGCCATTGTGGTGTCGGCGGAGGGCCCTAAAGCTGGATTTGGCCACCTACCTTGCCATCCGTAGGCTGGTGACCGGACTGTGCTAGCCTGTAGGGCCCTGTCCCGGATTATACCTGGTTGTATGAGGTGGTGAGCTACATCTAGAGGGACACTGGGGCTGGAGTGTATATTGCCGGGGACACTACCCACATTAACTAACGGATGGGCCCCTTTGTTACTATTGCCGCCCACTCGCTTGGCCTGGGGGGTCTGGACTTCCACGGAGGCGCAGCTTGTGGGACCCGAGTTGCGAATTGAGTGCGGAGACCTCCCTGAAGACCTGGAGTGCTGGCGGTCACCATCTGGTTGCCCTCGTTGGTCGTAGATGTATTCTTTGGGCGTCCCTGTTTGGCATGATGAGACCGGTGACGGACTGAGCGCTTGAGGTTGGGGGGCCCCCCTGGGCAGCTGAGCCATTGGTAGACGCTGTCCTTCATGTGACGTGGGTCTCCATCTCGCATCCGCGATTTCGGTGCTGCCGCTTGAGGACGGGGCGGTCCCTTGGTAGTGCACAGTGGCCTGAACAGCCTGCAGCACCCACTGGATCAGGCTGATGAGCAGTTTACGGAGGGAAAGCTGATATCACCGGTGAGAGGCTGGTGTGCTGGACATTGTTGTCGACAGGGGGTGTTTTCAGGGCAGCCTATCGTGGGGCATTCACTTGCTGCTGGTAGTTTGCTCCCCACATATTGACTCCAGATGGTGGCGTGTTCCGAGGGTGAAAAACCGCAGGCCAGGTCAACTAAGGGGTCCCGCTCCATCCAATCCAACAAACTGGATCGATATACATTGCCCAAGGGCTCACCTACTGGGTCGGGGCAGGTGTTGGGAGGTAGTAAAGACACTGCTGATTTAACCGTGAAACCTACCCTGCAGGATGTAATGGCCGCGATCGCAGGCGTTAAGGCCTCTCTGGGGCAGCCGATGACGTCACCAGATCATAAGCTGGACACTGTGTCCATTGAAGTCAACCTGCTCCATGCTGATCTCACCAAAACTAGTGAGAAGGTCAAATCGATCGTCATCAAGACTGCAAGCTTGACTGATGATGTGTCGGAGTTGCAAAGGGAGGTCTGTGCACTCAAGGAGGCCAGCGACTTGACTAGCCGCAAACTGGATGATTATGAAGGGTGGGCTCGGAGGAATAATATACGAATAATTGGCGTTCCGGAGAAGGCTGAAGGGTTGACACCAGATCTCTTTGTTGAAGACATTGTTCTTAAACATCCGCAGCCGAAAGGATTGAGTAACTTTTTTGCGAATGAGCGCGCCCATAGAATTCCGGGAGGGCGACCCAAGCCGCCACGTCCAATGATTGCGACGGCGCTCGATTTCAGAGACAGAGACGCTATCCTGCAGGCTTCTAGGTCCGGTGGTCCCCTGAGTTATGAAAATTCCACCCTCACCTTCTTTCCAGACTTTACCCAGGCGGTCCAGAGACGGCGACAGAGTTTCATGGGAGTCAAGAAGTGGCTCAGAGACAAGAGTTACAAATATGCCATGTTATACCCAGCCAGATTACGAGTTGAAGTGGGGGGAAGGCTTGGTTCTTTGATAACCCAGAGATTGCCTCAGATTGGTTGGAGAGTCTCTCCCCTCAGGGGGAGCCCTCGGAGGGGGGCGGCGGAGATGGACATGGGGCTCCGGAACAGGAATGATAGATACGACTGTCGCTGAAGTAGCGTGGGCAGGTGAAGGGGGTGCTGCTTGCTTGTTGATTAATCCTGTGTAGTCGTTTCCCTCCGCGTGGTATGGCTCTGGGCGTCAGATATGTTCCTTTGGGCGGGGGCGGTGATGCGGGGCTCGGGCTTCCGCCTCTGATCTATATTTAGATAGTTATTAGTTTATGTATGGGGCGACAGGCACACTGCGAGTTGGGGGTAGGCAAATGCCGTGAGCAGGGGTGCAGGGTGCGGGGAGTTGGGATGGGTAAAGTTTTTTGTGATTGTTGTTTTTCTTATGGTTTTCTTTTTCCCTTCCCTTTTGCCTCAGGTGCCATCAATGCAGCTGGACGTTTTGCACATGAGTTGAATGGGGCAGAGACTCTGGGATGAGAGTTCTGAACTGGAATGTGAATGGATTGGGTGACAAGATCAAGAGAGGGATGGTCAGCCAACCTATCAGACGACACTCCCCGGATGTGGCATTACTACAGGAGACACACTTAGTCGGTAATAGATGCATGGCCCTCCATAAAGGGGGGTATAAGTTGGTGGTGCATGCTGGGTTTACCACTGGCTCTCCGGGAGTCGGAGTACTGGCCAGGAACTCCTTCCCTCTGTCGGTGAAAGCCACTTGGGTGGATCAAAGGGGCAGATATGCGGGAGTCTCAGGCCAGGTGGGGGGTAAAACGGTCACCTTTTAGTCTATATATGTGCCACCAGGCCTCCAGGCCGAGACCTTCGGGACTTGGCTGTGGTTTTTCTCGCATTGCCCCTCGGGGGTCTAGTCTTGGGTGGCGATTTCAATGCGGTCTTAGACGGAGAGATGGACTGCAGCCCCCCTGCATGTGCTTAGATCAACACAGAGGTGGCTCCCAGAATTTCTAGACATGTTGGGCTGGTTGATAGCTGGCGATTGCGCAACCCAACATTGACACACTATATCCACGTATCTGCAGCTCATGGTAGTTTATCTAGGAAGATTATATTGTGTTACCTGCGGCACTGGCGACTATGATCCAAGAGGTAAAGTTTCTTGGTAGAGGCATTTCTGACCACTCTCTGCTATGGGTGTGGCTGGCCCTAGATCTTCCAGAAGTGGGGACGGTAGCTCCCATCAGTGCCTGGCAGTTGAAAGACCCAGCCATTAAGAAAGAGGTGCTGCAGATGTCACACCGTTATTTCCTGGAAAATGTGGGGTCAGTCGGCTCGGCGCAATCCCTCAGGGAAGCATACAAAATGGTGCCGAGAGGCGAGGTATTGTCCCTAGTGTCAGGAAAGAAGAAGAAAAGACAAGCAGAAGTGGCCCAGAAGGAGACGGAGGTCATTCTCTTGGAGGAGAAGGTGGCCAAGTCGCCTACTCCTGAAGGGCTCCACTTGCTAAGGCTCCTGCAGGAGGAATATTAAGATCTCGTCAGGGATAGAGCGATGGCCCATAATAATGCAGTCCAGAGCCGTATATATGAGCACGGTGATAAAGCCGGTAAACTGATTGCATGGCTTGAGCATGGAGAGAGGGCATCTAGACTGGTACCCAAATTGGAAGGGCAGGAGTCATGTAAGATCACTGATCCTCAGGCGGTGGCGGATGAGTTTTTGGAATACTATAGGAATGTCTACACGACTGGTAATGTATTTACAGAAGCCGATAACAGCGAGATGATCAGGGATATTGTAATGCCGAGTTTGTCAGAGGAAGACAGAAGTTATCTGACTCCGTGTTTTCTGACGACGAAGTTGCGCAAGCGATCATACAGATAAAATCTGGCAAAGCGGCAGGCCCCAACGGGATACCGATAGAGTTGTACAAACTGAATGCTGATAGACTCGCCCCACACGTCAGAGCCTTGTTTTTGGAGAGCAAGGAGAGAGCTGAGCTCCCATATGACCAAAGAGTGGCTAATATAGTGGTCATACATAAAGCTGGTAAATCTAAGACACAATGCTCATCTTATAGGCCCATAACACTGAACCCAAAATCCTAGCGAAAATCCTGTCCACTAGGCTGGTCAAGGTGATCACATCTCTTATCCACCCGGATCAATCCGGTTTGATGCCTCGTCGTAACACGGCGCTGAACTTGCGTAGACTACATGGCATCCATGGCGGCTCCCCGAAGATCCACGAGCCGGCAGTGTTGGTATCGTTGGACGCCACAATGGCCTTCAATAGAGTGGAATGGCATTATTTATTTGCGGTGTTGGCAAAGCTGGGCTTTGGTAAAGAGTTTGTCGGTTGGGTTCGCTTGCTGTATGCAAAGCCCCTAGCCAGAGTGGTGGTTAATAACTGCAAGTCTGGTGACTTCCCTTTGGGTAGAGGCACAAGACAGGGATGTCCATTGTCTCCTCTGCTTTTTGCACTTGCGATGGAGCCCCTGGCAGCCTGGGTCAGATGGGACAGATCGATACAGGGCTTATGATGGTCACCTGATTGGGAAGAGAAGATATTGCTGTATGCGGATGATGTTTTACTTTACCTCACTAGCCCTAGAGACTCCTTCCGCAACTTTCTGGACGTGCTTTCTATTTTCGGCAGGTACTCCGGACTGGCCATAAACTGGACGAAGTCGGTGCTATTTGTTCTGGTGGGCAGCCCTCCGGCGGTTCTGCAGATGTGCCCTAATCATATTGACACTGTCGGATTCAAATATTTGGGTGTCTGCACATGACCTATGTGCCTTAAATGGCCGTACCACATCCGATCGTATGGGCGCTATGACCTTCAATCGAATAGGCTGCCCGTCACGGATTGACTACATCCTTTTGGATGTATGGTCATGGGCCAATCTGGTTGATATGGAGGTCAGCCAGAGGATTGATAGCGACCATAATCCCCTCTGCATGGGTATGTTCTGGGGAGACAATATTGGTGAGGAGGTTCACAATGAGCTGATTACTAAAGAACTAGTCCCTTCTAACTGTAATCGCAGGATTAAATGGAATGTGGTTAGGTGCAATGAGGGGACACTTGAGAATATCAGGGTTCTAGTTTCGGCTGCCTCATCTGCCCTGGTACCAGTGAACCAAATTTCACTCCAGCTTCAGGGGTCGGTGCTGGCAACTAAGTATAAAGACCTAATAGGGGAGATCAGTATGTTTTTCTCTAAAAAAAACAAGGGATGCCATTTGTCTAAATGCACGCAAAAAAAGGGGAACCCTTGGTATACTGCCTCCTGTAGAGGGAAAAGAAAAGCAATTTCACTAGCTATTAAAAACAAGGATGCCCCAGCTGCTAGATTAGCTAGAAATGAGTATCGCATTAGTATTACGAAAGCCAAAAAAGATTGGGAAGAGGAACATTGGCAGGCTCTAAAGGAAGCGGCTCATGGGAAAAATGCCACTGCATTTTGGAAACTGATCAACGTCATTGATAGACGAGGCGCTGAGCCCATTCCAAACCATATAACTGAGTCCCAATGGTATTCCCACTTCTCGAATTTATATGGCGTAGGCTCCTTAGAAGTTGCGCCAGCATCCCCTATAATAGGTATCGATCGTTCGGTCCATCAAAATGATGGCTTTACAGATGTATTGTTTTCGCCCCGTGAGGTACAGGAGGCCATCCTTAAAATAAAACCGGGTAAGGCACCTGGCCCGGACGGAATACCGGGTGATTTATTGATGTCTAACCCACTGGTTTGGGCTGATTTTATTGTAAATGTTTTGAACCTTATTCATTTAGGCCATGAAGTACCGGATTCATGGAAGGGTGCTGAAGTTGTTACCGTTTTTAAAAAGGGTGAGAGAGAGGACCCTGCCAACTACAGACCAATTAGTTTAATTGATGTTATTCAAAAAGTAGTTGGCAGGGTAATTGTAAATAGGATTGAGGGCTGGCTTATGGAAGAAAACATTTTGTCCCACTTTCAGGCTGGATTCAGAAACAATGTTGGGGCCATTGACCAAGTCTTCAGATTTTGTGCAGTTTTCTAGAAAACAGTGTCAATAGCCAGAGGGAGCCTTTACCTGGCTTTTATTGACCTCAAAACTGCTTTTGATGTAATACCCCGTGTTAAACTTTGGAATGTCCTACTGGATATGGGTTTCCCATCTTATCTGCTAAATCTTATCATTAAACTCCATGAGGGTACTTATGCGAAGATACGCTGGGGGGCGCAGGGGCAACTCACTAAGAGTATACCTGTTAACAGAGGGGTGCGGCAGGGGTGTGTGATGGCCCCTACTTTATTCTCCCTTTTTATAAATGGGGTGGTGAAACATCTGCAAGATACACCGGCCGATGCCCCCATTGTGGCTGGGGAGAAAACGCCATCCCTCCTCTTTGCCGACGACACCCTCCTCTTATCAAAAACCCCCACAGGTCTCCAAACCCTTCTTGATCAGTTTAGTGTTTTTTGTCAGGAACGGGGACTTACAATAATCACAACCAAAACTAAACTAATGGTTATGACCGCCAAGAGGAAATATAGGAATATCCACTTGACCTTGAATGGATCTCCTTTAGAGGTGGTCGATGAGTTTGACTACCTTGGTGTTAGGATTAATAATCATTTGAAATGGGAACCCCATATATGTAAAATGATTTTAAATCTTAAAAGGGTTTCCGGCACTATTTTAAAAAACCAACGTCTCTCTGTAAGCAGGCCAGTTGCCCCTGCCTTATCAGTCTATGAGGGGAAAGCAATTGCCTCAGCTGTTTATGGCTCGGAACTGTGGGGCGATGAGAATACCAACGACCACGTCCGATCAGAGAACAAGTTTATGAGGGACTTGGTGTCGCTTCCATCCTCTACCCCACTTAAACCTTTATTCTTAGACCTGGGTAGAAAGTCTATTCGGGATATCCTCCAGCTCCGTCCCCTCTTATATTGGGTTCGTTTGAGGAGGACCCCCGAATTAGCTAACTATGCCCTTGTGTTAGATGAAATGCTAAAATTAAACACTTCAGGCAAAATCAAGTGGCTAAATGCTTTAAAAAAGCTTGTAGTAAGTGTGGGTTTAAGCGACGCTTGGGTATCCCAATCACCTCCACCAAAACAAGTGGTGAAAAAATTATATTGGGATTGGATAGAGGCCAAGGCGCTGCAGAACCCAAACTGGGGACATTTGACTGAGACTTTTTTGACTCATAAATGTACCCTAAAATTGGAATTGTTTTTGGATTTTATTCAGATTCCTCGGGAAAGGACTTTATATCTTAAATTTAGACATGGAACATTGCCCCTCAAAACTTTTACATCTAGATGGAACAATAGGAGGGAAGAGGATATAATGTGTCCAGGTTGTATAAATCCCGAAGAATCATTGGGCCACTTTTTCTTTGCCTGTAAGGCATACATCTTACCTAGGAAGAAATGGTTAAAACCAGTACTAAAGAATCTTGGTGTTAGAGACTACAAATCAGCTTTGCGTATTCTTATCTCCGACACCTCTTCTATGGTTACTATTTGTGGGGTTGCAAAGTTCTTATCATGTGCCTGGATCATTAGGACTAAGATTTTAAAAAATGCTCATCAAGTCAATTTTTCCACATAACTCTTATATGTATTTTTGTAAAAATGAACTGTTTTTATAATTATGTGTGTACTATATGTTTGTACTTTTTATGATACATGTGTCGAATAAAAGTATAATGACTTGACTTGACTTGACTTGACTATATTTGGGTATATATATCACGCTCAATCCACAGTTATGATATGCTACTAATCTAGCTTCCCCATTGAATGGGTGTAAGAAAGATGCTGCGCGCTGGAAAATCCTTCCGCTCTCCTTGCTTGGGAGAGCTACGCTCTTCAAGATGATGGCTTTGCCTCGTTTTTTGTTTGTTTTACAGAATTCAATGGACCCAGTCCTGGCGGCATATTTCAGGGAAATAGAGACTCGTCAGAGACAGCTCCTTTGAGACCGTAGGGCCCGAATAGCGTTTGGTAAATGGATACTCGTGTGGTATGACAGCGGAATCGGGATTCCAGATTTGTGGAAGAACTATTGGGCCTCACAACTGGACTCGCTGGAGATCCAAGCTATGCTATGGACCGGGGTCAGGCCCGGGGGTGGGGTGATAGAGAGAGCCCTGTATTCCAGACCCGGGAGGTTTCCGTTGACTGGCCCAACCGCACATGCGATCCAGGCGTGGCAAGCTGCCAATAAAAGTCTGGGATGGGAAGGCAAATTGACAGTAGCCACTCCTCTCCTCAACTATGAGAAGTTGGGTAGTCTGTGGAAATCGAAGGGGTTCGACAGTTGGGATCCTATTGGAATTGCCCAAATAAAAGATGTATGGGGAAGGACACAGTGCACACCTCTGAGTCCCTCAAAAAACAATATAGTTTACACGTTAATTAATACTATCAGTATCGACAAGTGAGACATGCCCTTGCCACCCACATCCCTAAAGGTACGGTGCTCCCGGAGGCATCGCCCCTGGAGGACCGAGTACTGGATGGATTTATCCCCCAAAAGACCATTTCCCTGATATACAGGAAATTGATCAATAATATGGAGAACCCACTGGTGCCGATTAGAGCTCAATGGAGTGCAGATGGGTTAGAACTAGATGACGAGGATTGGACGGAGGTGGCCTCTTCTCCAAAGGTGGTTGCCATCCAGATGCGGCTTCGACTGGTGCAGCTGAAGATACTTCATAAACCTCTATAAAAACTGGACCCCGTTTGGTACAAATGGGATCAGGTGAGAGCGGAGAGTGCAGGAGAAAGTGTGGGGAAATCGGCACTCTAATGCATACTCTCTGGCATTGTGTTGAGATACAGTTGTACTGGACGAAGATCCATGATGAGCTGGGGGGAGCTATGGGTGTGGAGATAAGAGCGGAGGCCGGGAGGTGTTTGTTGAACGTATGGGAGCCTACAGATCTAAATGCGTACCAGAAACAGTGGGTGACGTTGGCGTATGTTGTGGCTAAATGAAACATAGCTCAGCTCTGGGGAGCCAGCCAGCCCCCCCGAATCACCAAATGGGCGGAGGACCTTGATTGGTGCATGATTAGAGAAAGAGCAGTTTATGTGGCTAGGGGCTGCCCAAAGAAGTGGGGTAAGATTTGGAGTGCATGGAATAGTTATAGAGGAGAAATTTGTGAACCACCTACGCCTATACTGGTACCAGAGATACAGGACTCCCCAAGATCTCTGCACTAAATGTTGTTATATTTTGAAGTTGTACTTTGCCACAATGCCTCATGTGTCGGAAATGTAATGTGCTCACCTGAGATTTATTTTCCCCTTTTTGTAATGTCTTCCTTTGTTTTCAATAAAAAGAGTTTTAAAAAATAAATAAAAATAAGCAGCCCTGGTCGGCAGTAGGAGTTCCTGCGGGGCGGTGACGTGGGGAGGGGGAGGGGGAGGGGCAGGGTGAGGGGTAGTAATGTGTGGATTACGGACTGTAACAGGTAGGTAAACATATAAATAAATAAAACGAATTTCATTGCGTGCACTGCATCGCATTTGGTGATGCAGTGCGCTCAACGAAATTCGTTTTATTTATTTAGTACTTAATGTTGTCCTGTGTTTGCCAGTGAGCACCACCAGCACTTATTGTACGGGTCCAAAATCTTTGGCAGCTTCCTTACTGCCCATGTCCTTGACTCCCAGTCAGCAGGTGTAGACAGCAGATCAGTCCTTATTTTATTTTGAGAAAAGTCAGTAGAAATAGAAGACAGCCACTACAATGAACCTTCACAGGCCTGTTTATAGGTAGCTCTTCTTCCACAAACAGTGGCAATAGGAGCAAGACTATTGCCCTTCTCTCCAGACAAAGTGCATGCCTCCCTCTGGCAAGACTGATGGACGGGCAGATGTCAGAGGGGGTCTGGGCATCTAGGGGATATATTTACAATATTTTGGCGTAGGGCCCTACTGCAAACCTTCTAGTTGCGCTGCCCTACATCAAAAGAAAAGGGCAGGAATGTGCTGTATATATAAGATACAGCGCATTCCTGTCCTTTCTGCCAGTGCCGGTGCACAAACTGCAGCCGAGTGCCAAGGCAGGCACCCTTTCACCATGGTGAAAAGGTGTCTTTGTTGTTGGCGTGGCTGTTTTTTGAAGGAAGGGACGCCTTCCCGCTCATAAACAATGAAAGGAGGGAATTTTCCTCGTTCTATGTGGAACAAGGAAAAAACAAGGAGAAATGTCAAGTGGCCTCTCTTCATATGGTAGCTAAATCAGGGTCCTCTTACGACACCTGCCCCACCCCCCCGCCTTCACAGCCCCCCAAGATACTCAAACTAGCACCAGAGGTAATCACCATAAATTTCTCCAATATCTTTAATAAAATGTTTTCAAAAATATGTGTTTCTTTTGATTAGAAACAAGCCTCCATTCTAGCTCTTATAAAAAAGCTGAATCTTAGCTGGACCGACCCCAATAACGTCCTATATCACGTCTCTCCCACCCCTCTAAACTTGTCGAAAACATTGTGATTATAGAACTATCTAATTTTATCCAGAATAATTAAATCCTTGACTTGAATCAGTTCGGGTTCAGACCAGGATACAGTACAGAAACCGCCCTGGTCAACGCAACGGAAGAGGTAAGGATGGCACTAGAAAGAGGGGGGTCCGTGACTCTTATTCTTCTTGAACTATCGGCTGCGTTTGATACAGTGGACCACAAGACCTTGATTCACCATCCAGCAGAGATAGGGATCAAGGATGAGGCCCACCTCCTTTCTTTCTGAAATGAGACAAACCCTAGCTTTGGGCAAATTTGAGTCATCACCCTTCTCTTTACCATATGGTGTCCCAGAGGGATCCTCACTGAGTCCAACATCTTTTAATATATATGTATCTAATGTAGCTCCTCATCAAAAGTTTCAATCTGGAGATCACCTTCAATGCTGATGACACCCAATTGGTAGTCACTGCCTTCAACAGTGATCCGTCTGGACCTAAAAAATGTCAAGATTGTATTAAAGCAGTCAGCTCCTGGATGAGCCAGTACTGCTGAAAGCTTAACTCTGTAAAAACAGAGGTGATTTTATTTAGGAACCTGTCTCCTTCCTGGTCCCCAACCTGGTGGCCAGATTTGCTGGGCTCACCCCCAATCCCTCTCTCCAAAGGCAAAAACCTGGGGGTTATCATCGATGACAAGCTCAATCTTGGAGCCCACGTTTCATCAGTGGTATCCTCATCATATCATACCCTCAGAAGTATCAAAAAAAATGTACCTTATATCCCTGACAATTCCAAGAAAAATGTGATTACTGCATTAGTCGTCTCAAAACTGGACTATTGTAATAGTCTAAATATGAATATGCAATAAAAGCATGCAGTAGATTTCAGTTAGTGCAATACCGCAACCAGAATGATAATGAATCTCCCGAAATTCGACTCCATCTCCCCAGGGCTCCGAAAACTAGATTGGCTTCAAATCTGCAGCCGGATAAAATGCAAGGCCCTCTGCCCTGCGCACAAAGGGGCAGAATTATGTTAACTGGCGCATCCCGAGGGATGCGCCAGTTAACGTGCGCCACAGTGCGCCACAGCTACGCAA